>NW_027363188.1:0-1200000 GCF_046119375.1 Phyllobates terribilis
GAATCTTCTTTATCATGCTAGGATTAGCAGGAAAAAGCAAAAAAATTTCAGAATTGCACCTTGCAATGTGGAGATATTACTGTTTGTGCATTTACAATATTCATTGATTTTTGCCATTGAAAAACATGTTTTTCATATACCAGAAATGTTTGAAGCTACTGACTGAATGAAAGGAGCTGGCATCTCACTCTCTTTGAATCTTCTTTATCATGCTAGGATTAACAGGAAAAAGCTAAAAATTTCAGAATTGCACCGTGCAATGTGGAGATATTACTGTTTGTGCATTTACAATATTCATTGATTTTTGCCATTGAAAAACGTTTTTCATATACCAGAAATGTTTGAAGCTACTGACTGAATGAAAGGAGCTGGCATCTCACTCTCTTTGAATCTTCTTTATCATGCTAGGATTAGCAGGAAAAAGCAAAAAATTTCAGAATTGCACCTTGCAATGTGGAGATATTACTGTTTGTGCATTTACAATATTCATTGATTTTTGCCATTGAAAAACATGTTTTTCATATACCAGAAATGTTTGAAGCTACTGACTGAATGAAAGGAGCTGGCATCTCACTCTCTTTGAATCTTCTTTATCATGCTAGGATTAACAGGAAAAAGCAAAAAATTTCAGAATTGCACCTTGCAATGTGGAGATATTACTGTTTGTGCATTTACAATATTCATTGATTTTTGCCATTGAAAAACATGTTTTCATATACCAGAAATGTTTGAAGCTACTGACTGAATGAAAGGAGCTGGCATCTCACTCTCTTTGAATCTTCTTTATCATGCTAGGATTAACAGGAAAAAGCTAAAAATTTCAGAATTGCACCGTGCAATGTGGAGATATTACTGTTTGTGCATTTACAATATTCATTGATTTTTGCCATTGAAAAACATGTTTTTCATATACCAGAAATGTTTGAAGCTACTGACTGAATGAAAGGAGCTGGCATCTCACTCTCTTTGAATCTTCTTTATCAAGCTAGGATTAGCAGGAAAAGCAAAAAATTTCAGAATTGCACCTTGCAATGTGGAGATATTACTGTTTGTGCATTTACAATATTCATTGATTTTTGCCATTGAAAAACATGTTTTTCATATACCAGAAATGTTTGAAGCTACTGACTGAATGAAAGGAGCTGGCATCTCACTCTGAATCTTCTTTATCATGCTAGGATTAACAGGAAAAAGCTAAAAATTTCAGAATTGCACCGTGCAATGTGGAGATATTACTGTTTGTGCATTTACAATATTCATTGATTTTTGCCATTGAAAAACATGTTTTTCATATACCAGAAATGTTTGAAGCTACTGACTGAATGAAAGGAGCTGGCATCTCACTCTCTTTGAATCTTCTTTATCATGCTAGGATTAGCAGGAAAAAGCAAAAAATTTCAGAATTGCACCTTGCAATGTGGAGATATTACTGTTTGTGCATTTACAATATTCATTGATTTTTGCCATTGAAAAACATGTTTTTCATATACCAGAAATGTTTGAAGCTACTGACTGAATGAAAGGAGCTGGCATCTCACTCTCTTTGAATCTTCTTTATCATGCTAGGATTAACAGGAAAAAGCAAAAAATTTCAGAATTGCACCTTGCAATGTGGAGATATTACTGTTTGTGCATTTACAATATTCATTGATTTTTGCCATTGAAAAACATGTTTTTCATATACCAGAAATGTTTGAAGCTACTGACTGAATGAAAGGAGCTGGCATCTCACTCTCTTTGAATCTTCTTTATCATGCTAGGATTAGCAGGAAAAAGCAAAAAATTTCAGAATTGCACCTTGCAATGTGGAGATATTACTGTTTGTGCATTTACAATATTCATTGATTTTTGCCATTGAAAAACATGTTTTTCATATACCAGAAATGTTTGAAGCTACTGACTGAATGAAAGGAGCTGGCATCTCACTCTCTTTGAATCTTCTTTATCATGCTAGGATTAACAGGAAAAAGCTAAAAATTTCAGAATTGCACCTTGCAATGTGGAGATATTACTGTTTGTGCATTTACAATATTCATTGATTTTTGCCATTGAAAAACATGTTTTTCATATACCAGAAATGTTTGAAGCTACTGACTGAATGAAAGGAGCTGGCATCTCACTCTCTTTGAATCTTCTTTATCATGCTAGGATTAGCAGGAAAAAGCAAAAAATTTCAGAATTGCACCTTGCAATGTGGAGATATTACTGTTTGTGCATTTACAATATTCATTGATTTTTGCCATTGAAAAACATGTTTTTCATATACCAGAAATGTTTGAAGCTACTGACTGAATGAAAGGAGCTGGCATCTCACTCTCTTTGAATCTTCTTTATCATGCTAGGATTAACAGGAAAAAGCTAAAAATTTCAGAATTGCACCTTGCAATGTGGAGATATTACTGTTTGTGCATTTACAATATTCATTGATTTTTGCCGTTGAAAAACATGTTTTTCATATACCAGAAATGTTTGAAGCTACTGACTGAATGAAAGGAGCTGGCATCTCACTCTCTTTGAATCTTCTTTATCATGCTAGGATTAACAGGAAAAAGCTAAAAATTTCAGAATTGCACCGTGCAATGTGGAGATATTACTGTTTGTGCATTTACAATATTCATTGATTTTTGCCATTGAAAAACATGTTTTTCATATACCAGAAATGTTTGAAGCTACTGACTGAATGAAAGGAGCTGGCATCTCACTCTCTTTGAATCTTCTTTATCATGCTAGGATTAGCAGGAAAAAGCAAAAAATTTCAGAATTGCACCTTGCAATGTGGAGATATTACTGTTTGTGCATTTACAATATTCATTGATTTTTGCCATTGAAAAACATGTTTTTCATATACCAGAAATGTTTGAAGCTACTGACTGAATGAAAGGAGCTGGCATCTCACTCTCTTTGAATCTTCTTTATCATGCTAGGATTAACAGGAAAAAGCTAAAAATTTCAGAATTGCACCGTGCAATGTGGAGATATTACTGTTTGTGCAATTACAATATTCATTGATTTTTGCCATTGAAAAACGTTTTTCATATACCAGAAATGTTTGAAGCTACTGACTGAATGAAAGGAGCTGGCATCTCACTCTCTTTGAATCTTCTTTATCATGCTAGGATTAGCAGGAAAAAGCAAAAAATTTCAGAATTGCACCTTGCAATGTGGAGATATTACTGTTTGTGCATTTACAATATTCATTGATTTTTGCCATTGAAAAACATGTTTTTCATATACCAGAAATGTTTGAAGCTACTGACTGAATGAAAGGAGCTGGCATCTCACTCTCTTTGAATCTTCTTTATCATGCTAGGATTAACAGGAAAAAGCAAAAAATTTCAGAATTGCACCTTGCAATGTGGAGATATTACTGTTTGTGCATTTACAATATTCATTGATTTTTGCCATTGAAAAACATGTTTTTCATATACCAGAAATGTTTGAAGCTACTGACTGAATGAAAGGAGCTGGCATCTCACTCTCTTTGAATCTTCTTTATCATGCTAGGATTAACAGGAAAAAGCTAAAAATTTCAGAATTGCACCGTGCAATGTGGAGATATTACTGTTTGTGCATTTACAATATTCATTGATTTTTGCCATTGAAAAACATGTTTTTCATATACCAGAAATGTTTGAAGCTACTGACTGAATGAAAGGAGCTGGCATCTCACTCTCTTTGAATCTTCTTTATCATGCTAGGATTAGCAGGAAAAAGCAAAAAATTTCAGAATTGCACCTTGCAATGTGGAGATATTACTGTTTGTGCATTTACAATATTCATTGATTTTTGCCATTGAAAAACATGTTTTTCATATACCAGAAATGTTTGAAGCTACTGACTGAATGAAAGGAGCTGGCATCTCACTCTGAATCTTCTTTATCATGCTAGGATTAACAGGAAAAAGCTAAAAATTTCAGAATTGCACCGTGCAATGTGGAGATATTACTGTTTGTGCATTTACAATATTCATTGATTTTTGCCATTGAAAAACATGTTTTTCATATACCAGAAATGTTTGAAGCTACTGACTGAATGAAATGAGCTGGCATCTCACTCTCTTTGAATCTTCTTTATCATGCTAGGATTAGCAGGAAAAAGCAAAAAATTTCAGAATTGCACCTTGCAATGTGGAGATATTACTGTTTGTGCATTTACAATATTCATTGATTTTTGCCATTGAAAAACATGTTTTTCATATACCAGAAATGTTTGAAGCTACTGACTGAATGAAAGGAGCTGGCATCTCACTCTCTTTGAATCTTCTTTATCATGCTAGGATTAACAGGAAAAAGCAAAAAATTTCAGAATTGCACCTTGCAATGTGGAGATATTACTGTTTGTGCATTTACAATATTCATTGATTTTTGCCATTGAAAAACATGTTTTTCATATACCAGAAATGTTTGAAGCTACTGACTGAATGAAAGGAGCTGGCATCTCACTCTCTTTGAATCTTCTTTATCATGCTAGGATTAGCAGGAAAAAGCAAAAAATTTCAGAATTGCACCTTGCAATGTGGAGATATTACTGTTTGTGCATTTACAATATTCATTGATTTTTGCCATTGAAAAACATGTTTTTCATATACCAGAAATGTTTGAAGCTACTGACTGAATGAAAGGAGCTGGCATCTCACTCTCTTTGAATCTTCTTTATCATGCTAGGATTAACAGGAAAAAGCAAAAAATTTCAGAATTGCACCTTGCAATGTGGAGATATTACTGTTTGTGCATTTACAATATTCATTGAATTTTGCCGTTGAAAAACATGTTTTTCATATACCAGAAATGTTTGAAGCTACTGACTGAATGAAAGGAGCTGGCATCTCACTCTCTTTGAATCTTCTTTATCATGCTAGGATTAACAGGAAAAAGCTAAACATTTCAGAATTGCACCGTGCAATGTGGAGATATTACTGTTTGTGCATTTACAATATTCATTGATTTTTGCCATTGAAAAACATGTTTTTCATATACCAGAAATGTTTGAAGCTACTGACTGAATGAAAGGAGCTGGCATCTCACTCTCTTTGAATCTTCTTTATCATGCTAGGATTAGCAGGAAAAAGCAAAAAATTTCAGAATTGCACCTTGCAATGTGGAGATATTACTGTTTGTGCATTTACAATATTCATTGATTTTTGCCATTGAAAAACATGTTTTTCATATACCAGAAATGTTTGAAGCTACTGACTGAATGAAAGGAGCTGGCATCTCACTCTCTTTGAATCTTCTTTATCATGCTAGGATTAACAGGAAAAAGCTAAAAATTTCAGAATTGCACCGTGCAATGTGGAGATATTACTGTTTGTGCATTTACAATATTCATTGATTTTTGCCATTGAAAAACATGTTTTTCATATACCAGAAATGTTTGAAGCTACTGACTGAATGAAAGGAGCTGGCATCTCACTCTCTTTGAATCTTCTTTATCATGCTAGGATTAGCAGGAAAAAGCAAAAAATTTCAGAATTGCACCTTGCAATGTGGAGATATTACTGTTTGTGCATTTACAATATTCATTGATTTTTGCCATTGAAAAACATGTTTTTCATATACCAGAAATGTTTGAAGCTACTGACTGAATGAAAGGAGCTGGCATCTCACTCTCTTTGAATCTTCTTTATCATGCTAGGATTAACAAGAAAAAGCAAAAAATTTCAGAATTGCACCTTGCAATGTGGAGATATTACTGTTTGTGCATTTACAATATTCATTGATTTTTGCCATTGAAAAACATGTTTTTCATATACCAGAAATGTTTGAAGCTACTGACTGAATGAAAGGAGCTGGCATCTCACTCTCTTTGAATCTTCTTTATCATGCTAGGATTAACAGGAAAAAGCTAAAAATTTCAGAATTGCACCGTGCAATGTGGAGATATTACTGTTTGTGCATTTACAATATTCATTGATTTTTGCCATTGAAAAACATGTTTTTCATATACCAGAAATGTTTGAAGCTACTGACTGAATGAAAGGAGCTGGCATCTCACTCTCTTTGAATCTTCTTTATCATGCTAGGATTAGCAGGAAAAAGCAAAAAATTTCAGAATTGCACCTTGCAATGTGGAGATATTACTGTTTGTGCATTTACAATATTCATTGATTTTTGCCATTGAAAAACATGTTTTTCATATACCAGAAATGTTTGAAGCTACTGACTGAATGAAAGGAGCTGGCATCTCACTCTGAATCTTCTTTATCATGCTAGGATTAACAGGAAAAAGCTAAAAATTTCAGAATTGCACCGTGCAATGTGGAGATATTACTGTTTGTGCATTTACAATATTCATTGATTTTTGCCATTGAAAAACATGTTTTTCATATACCAGAAATGTTTGAAGCTACTGACTGAATGAAAGGAGCTGGCATCTCACTCTCTTTGAATCTTCTTTATCATGCTAGGATTAGCAGGAAAAAGCAAAAAATTTCAGAATTGCACCTTGCAATGTGGAGATATTACTGTTTGTGCATTTACAATATTCATTGATTTTTGCCATTGAAAAACATGTTTTTCATATACCAGAAATGTTTGAAGCTACTGACTGAATGAAAGGAGCTGGCATCTCACTCTCTTTGAATCTTCTTTATCATGCTAGGATTAACAGGAAAAAGCAAAAAATTTCAGAATTGCACCTTGCAATGTGGAGATATTACTGTTTGTGCATTTACAATATTCATTGATTTTTGCCATTGAAAAACATGTTTTTCATATACCAGAAATGTTTGAAGCTACTGACTGAATGAAAGGAGCTGGCATCTCACTCTCTTTGAATCTTCTTTATCATGCTAGGATTAGCAGGAAAAAGCAAAAAATTTCAGAATTGCACCTTGCAATGTGGAGATATTACTGTTTGTGCATTTACAATATTCATTGATTTTTGCCATTGAAAAACATGTTTTTCATATACCAGAAATGTTTGAAGCTACTGACTGAATGAAAGGAGCTGGCATCTCACTCTCTTTGAATCTTCTTTATCATGCTAGGATTAACAGGAAAAAGCTAAAAATTTCAGAATTGCACCGTGCAATGTGGAGATATTACTGTTTGTGCATTTACAATATTCATTGATTTTTGCCATTGAAAAACATGTTTTTCATATACCAGAAATGTTTGAAGCTACTGACTGAATGAAAGGAGCTGGCATCTCACTCTCTTTGAATCTTCTTTATCATGCTAGGATTAGCAGGAAAAAGCAAAAAATTTCAGAATTGCACCTTGCAATGTGGAGATATTACTGTTTGTGCATTTACAATATTCATTGATTTTTGCCATTGAAAAACATGTTTTTCATATACCAGAAATGTTTGAAGCTACTGACTGAATGAAAGGAGCTGGCATCTCACTCTCTTTGAATCTTCTTTATCATGCTAGGATTAACAGGAAAAAGCAAAAAATTTCAGAATTGCACCTTGCAATGTGGAGATATTACTGTTTGTGCATTTACAATATTCATTGATTTTTGCCATTGAAAAACATGTTTTTCATATACCAGAAATGTTTGAAGCTACTGACTGAATGAAAGGAGCTGGCATCTCACTCTCTTTGAATCTTCTTTATCATGCTAGGATTAACAGGAAAAAGCTAAAAATTTCAGAATTGCACCGTGCAATGTGGAGATATTACTGTTTGTGCATTTACAATATTCATTGATTTTTGCCATTGAAAAACATGTTTTTCATATACCAGAAATGTTTGAAGCTACTGACTGAATGAAAGGAGCTGGTATCTCACTCTCTTTGAATCTTCTTTATCATGCTAGGATTAGCAGGAAAAAGCAAAAAATTTCAGAATTGCACCTTGCAATGTGGAGATATTACTGTTTGTGCATTTACAATATTCATTGATTTTTGCCATTGAAAAACATGTTTTTCATATACCAGAAATGTTTGAAGCTACTGACTGAATGAAAGGAGCTGGCATCTCACTCTCTTTGAGTCTTCTTTATCATGCTAAGAGGAGCAGGAAAAAGCAAAAAATTTCAGAATTGCACCGTGCAATGTGGAGATATTACTGTTTGTGCATTTACAATATTCATTGATTTTTGCCATTGAAAAACATGTTTTTCATATACCAGAAATGTTTGAAGCTACTGACTGAATGAAAGGAGCTGGCATCTCACTCTCTTTGAATCTTCTTTATCATGCTAGGATTAACAGGAAAAAGCTAAAAATTTCAGAATTGCACCGTGCAATGTGGAGATATTACTGTTTGTGCATTTACAATATTCATTGATTTTTGCCATTGAAAAACATCATGTTATTCATATACCAGAAATGATTGAAGCTACTGACTGAATGAAAGGAGCTGGCATCTCACTCTCTTTGAGTCTTCTTTATCATGCTAAGAGGAGCAGGAAAAAGCAAAAAATTTCAGAATTGCACCTTGCAATGCGGAGAAATTACTGTTTGTGCATTTACAATATTCATTGATTTTTGCCATTGAAAAACGTCCAGAAATGATTGAAGCTACTGACTGAATGAAAGGAGCTCTCATCTCACTCTCTTTGAATCTTCTTTATCATGCTAAGAGGAGCAGGAAAAAGCAAAAAATTTCAGAATTGCACCTTGCAATGCGGAGAAATTACTGTTTGTGCATTTACAATATTCATTGATTTTTGCCATTGAAAAACATCATGTTATTCATATACCAGAAATGTTTGAAGCTACTGACTGAATGAAAGGAGCTGGCATCTCACTCTCTTTGAATCTTCTTTATCATGCTAAGAGGAGCAGGAAAAAGCAAAAAATTTCAGAATTGCACCTTCAATGCGGAGAAATTACTGTTTGTGCATTTACAATATTCATTGATTTTTGCCATTGAAAAACGTCCAGAAATGATTGAAGCTACTGACTGAATGAAAGGAGCTGGCATCTCACTCTCTTTGAATCTTCTTTATCATGCTAAGAGGAGCAGGAAAAAGCAAAAAATTTCAGAATTGCACCTTGCAATGCGGAGAAATTACTGTTTGTGCATTTACAATATTCATTAATTTTTGCCATTGAAAAACATCATGTTATTCATATACCAGAAATGATTGAAGCTACTGACTGAATGAAAGGAGCTGGCATCTCACTCTCTTTGAATCTTTATCATGCTAAGAGGAGCAGGAAAAAGCAAAAAATTTCAGAATTGCACCTTGCAATGCGGAGAAATTACTGTTTGTGCATTTACAATATTCATTGATTTTTGCCATTGAAAAACATCATGTTATTCATATACCAGAAATGTTTGAAGCTACTGACTGAATGAAAGGAGCTGGCATCTCACTCTCTTTGAATCTTCTTTATCATACTAAGAGGAGCAGGAAAAAGCAAAAAATTTCAGAATTGCACCTTGCAATGCGGAGAAATTACTGTTTGTGCATTTACAATATTCATTGATTTTTGCCATTGAAAAACGTCCAGAAATGATTGAAGCTACTGACTGAATGAAAGGAGCTGGCATCTCACTCTCTTTGAATCTTCTTTATCATGCTAAGAAGAGCAGGAAAAAGCAAAAAATTTCAGAATTGCACCTTGCAATGCGGAGAAATTACTGTTTGTGCATTTACAATATTAATTGATTTTTGCCATTGAAAAACGTCCAGAAATGATTGAAGCTACTGACTGAATGAAAGGAGCTGGCATCTCACTCTCTTTGAATCTTCTTTATCATGCTAAGAGGAGCAGGAAAAAGCAAAAAATTTCAGAATTGCACCTTGCAATGCGGAGAAATTACTGTTTGTGCATTTACAATATTCATTGATTTTTGCCGCCATTGAAAAACATCATGTTATTCATATACCAGAAATGTTTGAAGCTACTGACTGAATGAAAGGAGCTGGCATCTCACTCTCTTTGAATCTTCTTTATCATGCTAAGAGGAGCAGGAAAAAGCAAAAAATTTCAGAATTGCACCTTGCAATGTGAAGAAATTACTGTTTGTGCATTTACAATATTCATTGATTTTTGCCATTGAAAAACATCATGTTATTCATATACCAGAAATGTTTGATGCTACTGACTGAATGAAAGGAGCTGGCATCTCACTCTCTTTGAATCTTCTTTATCATGCTAAGAGGAGCAGGAAAAAGCAAAAAATTTCAGAATTGCACCTTGCAATGCGGAGAAATTACTGTTTGTGCATTTACAATATTCATTGATTTTTGCCATTGAAAAACGTCCAGAAATGATTGAAGCTACTGACTGAATGAAAGGAGCTGGCATCTCACTCTCTTTGAATCTTCTTTATCATGCTAAGAGGAGCAGGAAAAAGCAAAAAATTTCAGAATTGCACCTTGCAATGCGGAGAAATTACTGTTTGTGCATTTACAATATTCATTGATTTTTGACATTGAAAAACATCCAGAAATGATTGAAGCTACTGACTGAATGAAAGGAGCTGGCATCTCACTCTCTTTGAATCTTCTTTATCATGCTAAGAGGAGCAGGAAAAAGCAAAAAATTTCAGAATTGCACCTTGCAATGCGGAGAAATTACTGTTTGTGCATTTACAATATTCATTGATTTTTGCCATTGAAAAACGTCCAGAAATGATTGAAGCTACTGACTGAATGAAAGGAGCTGGCATCTCAGTCTCTTTGAATCTTCTTTATCATGCTAAGAGGAGCAGGAAAAAGCAAAAAATTTCAGAATTGCACCTTGCAATGCGGAGAAATTACTGTTTGTGCATCTACAATATTCATTGATTTTTGCCATTGAAAAACGTCCAGAAATGATTGAAGCTACTGACTGAATGAAAGGAGCTGGCATCTCACTCTCTTTGAGTCTTCTTTACCATGCTAAGAGGAGCAGGAAAAAGCAAAAAATTTCAGAATTGCACCTTGCAATGCGGAGAAATTACTGTTTGTGCATTTACAATATTCATTGATTTTTGCCATTGAAAAACGTCCAGAAATGATTGAAGCTACTGACTGAATGAAAGGAGCTGGCATCTCACTCTCTTTGAATCTTCTTTATCATGCTAAGAGGAGCAGGAAAAAGCAAAAAATTTCAGAATTGCACCTTGCAATGCGGAGAAATTACTGTTTGTGCATTTACAATATTCATTGATTTTTGCCATTGAAAAACATCATGTTATTCATATACCAGAAATGATTGAAGCTACTGACTGAATGAAAGGAGCTGGCATCTCACTCTCTTTGAATCTTCTTTATCATGCTAAGAGGAGCAGGAAAAAGCAAAAAATTTCAGAATTGCACCTTGCAATGCGGAGAAATTACTGTTTGTGCATTTACAATATTCATTGATTTTTGCCATTGAAAAACGTCCAGAAATGATTGAAGCTACTGACTGAATGAAAGGAGCTGGCATCTCACTCTCTTTGAATCTTCTTTATCATGCTAAGAGGAGCAGGAAAAAGCAAAAAATTTCAGAATTGCACCTTGCAATGCGGAGAAATTACTGTTTGTGCATTTACAATATTCATTGATTTTTGCCATTGAAAAACGTCCAGAAATGATTGAAGCTACTGACTGAATGAAAGGAGCTCTCATCTCACTCTCTTTGAATCTTCTTTATCATGCTAAGAGGAGCAGGAAAAAGCAAAAAATTTCAGAATTGCACCTTGCAATGCGGAGAAATTACTGTTTGTGCATTTACAATATTCATTGATTTTTGCCATTGAAAAACATCATGTTATTCATATACCAGAAATGTTTGAAGCTACTGACTGAATGAAAGGAGCTGGCATCTCACTCTCTTTGAATCTTCTTTATCATGCTAAGAGGAGCAGGAAAAAGCAAAAAATTTCAGAATTGCACCTTCAATGCGGAGAAATTACTGTTTGTGCATTTACAATATTCATTGATTTTTGCCATTGAAAAACGTCCAGAAATGATTGAAGCTACTGACTGAATGAAAGGAGCTGGCATCTCACTCTCTTTGAATCTTCTTTATCATGCTAAGAGGAGCAGGAAAAAGCAAAAAATTTCAGAATTGCACCTTGCAATGCGGAGAAATTACTGTTTGTGCATTTACAATATTCATTAATTTTTGCCATTGAAAAACATCATGTTATTCATATACCAGAAATGATTGAAGCTACTGACTGAATGAAAGGAGCTGGCATCTCACTCTCTTTGAATCTTCTTTATCATGCTAAGAGGAGCAGGAAAAAGCAAAAAATTTCAGAATTGCACCTTGCAATGCGGAGAAATTACTGTTTGTGCATTTACAATATTCATTGATTTTTGCCATTGAAAAACATCATGTTATTCATATACCAGAAATGTTTGAAGCTACTGACTGAATGAAAGGAGCTGGCATCTCACTCTCTTTGAATCTTCTTTATCATGCTAAGAGGAGCAGGAAAAAGCAAAAAATTTCAGAATTGCACCTTCAATGCGGAGAAATTACTGTTTGTGCATTTACAATATTCATTGATTTTTGCCATTGAAAAACGTCCAGAAATGATTGAAGCTACTGACTGAATGAAAGGAGCTGGCATCTCACTCTCTTTGAATCTTCTTTATCATGCTAAGAGGAGCAGGAAAAAGCAAAAAATTTCAGAATTGCACCTTGCAATGCGGAGAAATTACTGTTTGTGCATTTACAATATTCATTAATTTTTGCCATTGAAAAACATCATGTTATTCATATACCAGAAATGATTGAAGCTACTGACTGAATGAAAGGAGCTGGCATCTCACTCTCTTTGAATCTTTATCATGCTAAGAGGAGCAGGAAAAAGCAAAAAATTTCAGAATTGCACCTTGCAATGCGGAGAAATTACTGTTTGTGCATTTACAATATTCATTGATTTTTGCCATTGAAAAACATCATGTTATTCATATACCAGAAATGTTTGAAGCTACTGACTGAATGAAAGGAGCTGGCATCTCACTCTCTTTGAATCTTCTTTATCATACTAAGAGGAGCAGGAAAAAGCAAAAAATTTCAGAATTGCACCTTGCAATGCGGAGAAATTACTGTTTGTGCATTTACAATATTCATTGATTTTTGCCATTGAAAAACGTCCAGAAATGATTGAAGCTACTGACTGAATGAAAGGAGCTGGCATCTCACTCTCTTTGAATCTTCTTTATCATGCTAAGAGGAGCAGGAAAAAGCAAAAAATTTCAGAATTGCACCTTGCAATGCGGAGAAATTACTGTTTGTGCATTTACAATATTCATTGATTTTTGCCATTGAAAAACGTCCAGAAATGATTGAAGCTACTGACTGAATGAAAGGAGCTGGCATCTCACTCTCTTTGAATCTTCTTTATCATGCTAAGAGGAGCAGGAAAAAGCAAAAAATTTCAGAATTGCACCTTGCAATGCGGAGAAATTACTGTTTGTGCATTTACAATATTCATTGATTTTTGCCGCCATTGAAAAACATCATGTTATTCATATACCAGAAATGTTTGAAGCTACTGACTGAATGAAAGGAGCTGGCATCTCACTCTCTTTGAATCTTCTTTATCATGCTAAGAGGAGCAGGAAAAAGCAAAAAATTTCAGAATTGCACCTTGCAATGCGAAGAAATTACTGTTTGTGCATTTACAATATTCATTGATTTTTGCCATTGAAAAACATCATGTTATTCATATACCAGAAATGTTTGATGCTACTGACTGAATGAAAGGAGCTGGCATCTCACTCTCTTTGAATCTTCTTTATCATGCTAAGAGGAGCAGGAAAAAGCAAAAAATTTCAGAATTGCACCTTGCAATGCGGAGAAATTACTGTTTGTGCATTTACAATATTCATTGATTTTTGCCATTGAAAAACGTCCAGAAATGATTGAAGCTACTGACTGAATGAAAGGAGCTGGCATCTCACTCTCTTTGAATCTTCTTTATCATGCTAAGAGGAGCAGGAAAAAGCAAAAAATTTCAGAATTGCACCTTGCAATGCGGAGAAATTACTGTTTGTGCATTTACAATATTCATTGATTTTTGCCATTGAAAAACATCCAGAAATGATTGAAGCTACTGACTGAATGAAAGGAGCTGGCATCTCACTCTCTTTGAATCTTCTTTATCATGCTAAGAGGAGCAGGAAAAAGCAAAAAATTTCAGAATTGCACCTTGCAATGCGGAGAAATTACTGTTTGTGCATTTACAATATTCATTGATTTTTGCCATTGAAAAACGTCCAGAAATGATTGAAGCTACTGACTGAATGAAAGGAGCTGGCATCTCAGTCTCTTTGAATCTTCTTTATCATGCTAAGAGGAGCAGGAAAAAGCAAAAAATTTCAGAATTGCACCTTGCAATGCGGAGAAATTACTGTTTGTGCATCTACAATATTCATTGATTTTTGCCGTTGAAAAACGTCCAGAAATGATTGAAGCTACTGACTGAATGAAAGGAGCTGGCATCTCACTCTCTTTGAGTCTTCTTTACCATGCTAAGAGGAGCAGGAAAAAGCAAAAAATTTCAGAATTGCACCTTGCAATGCGGAGAAATTACTGTTTGTGCATTTACAATTTTCATTGATTTTTGCCATTGAAAAACGTCCAGAAATGATTGAAGCTACTGACTGAATGAAAGGAGCTGGCATCTCACTCTCTTTGAATCTTCTTTATCATGCTAAGAGGAGCAGGAAAAAGCAAAAAATTTCAGAATTGCACCTTGCAATGCGGAGAAATTACTGTTTGTGCATTTACAATATTCATTGATTTTTGCCATTGAAAAACATCATGTTATTCATATACCAGAAATGATTGAAGCTACTGACTGAATGAAAGGAGCTGGCATCTCACTCTCTTTGAATCTTCTTTATCATGCTAAGAGGAGCAGGAAAAAGCAAAAAATTTCAGAATTGCACCTTGCAATGCGGAGAAATTACTGTTTGTGCATTTACAATATTCATTGATTTTTGCCATTGAAAAACGTCCAGAAATGATTGAAGCTACTGACTGAATGAAAGGAGCTGGCATCTCACTCTCTTTGAATCTTCTTTATCATGCTAAGAGGAGCAGGAAAAAGCAAAAAATTTCAGAATTGCACCTTGCAATGCGGAGAAATTACTGTTTGTGCATTTACAATATTCATTGATTTTTGCCATTGAAAAACGTCCAGAAATGATTGAAGCTACTGACTGAATGAAAGGAGCTCTCATCTCACTCTCTTTGAATCTTCTTTATCATGCTAAGAGGAGCAGGAAAAAGCAAAAAATTTCAGAATTGCACCTTGCAATGCGGAGAAATTACTGTTTGTGCATTTACAATATTCATTGATTTTTGCCATTGAAAAACATCATGTTATTCATATACCAGAAATGTTTGAAGCTACTGACTGAATGAAAGGAGCTGGCATCTCACTCTCTTTGAATCTTCTTTATCATGCTAAGAGGAGCAGGAAAAAGCAAAAAATTTCAGAATTGCACCTTCAATGCGGAGAAATTACTGTTTGTGCATTTACAATATTCATTGATTTTTGCCATTGAAAAACGTCCAGAAATGATTGAAGCTACTGACTGAATGAAAGGAGCTGGCATCTCACTCTCTGAATCTTCTTTATCATGCTAAGAGGAGCAGGAAAAAGCAAAAAATTTCAGAATTGCACCTTGCAATGCGGAGAAATTACTGTTTGTGCATTTACAATATTCATTAATTTTTGCCATTGAAAAACATCATGTTATTCATATACCAGAAATGTTTGAAGCTACTGACTGAATGAAAGGAGCTGGCATCTCACTCTCTTTGAATCTTCTTTATCATGCTAAGAGGAGCAGGAAAAAGCAAAAAATTTCAGAATTGCATCTTGCAATGCGGAGAAATTACTGTTTGTGCATTTACAATATTCATTGATTTTTGCCATTGAAAAACATCATGTTATTCATATACCAGAAATGTTTGAAGCTACTGACTGAATGAAAGGAGCTGGCATCTCACTCTCTTTGAATCTTCTTTATCATACTAAGAGGAGCAGGAAAAAGCAAAAAATTTCAGAATTGCACCTTGCAATGCGGAGAAATTACTGTTTGTGCATTTACAATATTCATTGATTTTTGCCATTGAAAAACGTCCAGAAATGATTGAAGCTACTGACTGAATGAAAGGAGCTGGCATCTCACTCTCTTTGAATCTTCTTTATCATGCTAAGAGGAGCAGGAAAAAGCAAAAAATTTCAGAATTGCACCTTGCAATGCGGAGAAATTACTGTTTGTGCATTTACAATATTCATTGATTTTTGCCATTGAAAAACGTCCAGAAATGATTGAAGCTACTGACTGAATGAAAGGAGCTGGCATCTCACTCTCTTTGAATCTTCTTTATCATGCTAAGAGGAGCAGGAAAAAGCAAAAAATTTCAGAATTGCACCTTGCAATGCGGAGAAATTACTGTTTGTGCATTTACAATATTCATTGATTTTTGCCATTGAAAAACATCATGTTATTCATATACCAGAAATGTTTGAAGCTACTGACTGAATGAAAGGAGCTGGCATCTCACTCTCTTTGAATCTTCTTTATCATGCTAAGAGGAGCAGGAAAAAGCAAAAAATTTCAGAATTGCACCTTGCAATGCGAAGAAATTACTGTTTGTGCATTTACAATATTCATTGATTTTTGCCATTGAAAAACATCATGTTATTCATATACCAGAAATGTTTGAAGCTACTGACTGAATGAAAGGAGCTGGCATCTCACTCTCTTTGAATCTTCTTTATCATGCTAAGAGGAGCAGGAAAAAGCAAAAAATTTCAGAATTGCACCTTGCAATGCGGAGAAATTACTGTTTGTGCATTTACAATATTCATTGATTTTTGCCATTGAAAAACGTCCAGAAATGATTGAAGCTACTGACTGAATGAAAGGAGCTGGCATCTCACTCTCTTTGAATCTTCTTTATCATGCTAAGAGGAGCAGGAAAAAGCAAAAAATTTCAGAATTGCACCTTGCAATGCGGAGAAATTACTGTTTGTGCATTTACAATATTCATTGATTTTTGCCATTGAAAAACATCATGTTATTCATATACCAGAAATGATTGAAGCTACTGACTGAATGAAAGGAGCTGGCATCTCACTCTCTTTGAATCTTCTTTATCATGCTAAGAGGAGCAGGAAAAAGCAAAAAATTTCAGAATTGCACCTTGCAATGCGGAGAAATTACTGTTTGTGCATTTACAATATTCATTGATTTTTGCCATTGAAAAACGTCCAGAAATGATTGAAGCTACTGACTGAATGAAAGGAGCTGGCATCTCACTCTCTTTGAATCTTCTTTATCATGCTAAGAGGAGCAGGAAAAAGCAAAAAATTTCAGAATTGCACCTTGCAATGCGGAGAAATTACTGTTTGTGCATTTACAATATTCATTGATTTTTGCCATTGAAAAACGTCCAGAAATGATTGAAGCTACTGACTGAATGAAAGGAGCTGGCATCTCACTCTCTTTGAATCTTCTTTATCATGCTAAGAGGAGCAGGAAAAAGCAAAAAATTTCAGAATTGCACCTTGCAATGCGAAGAAATTACTGTTTGTGCATTTACAATATTCATTGATTTTTGCCATTGAAAAACATCATGTTATTCATATACCAGAAATGTTTGAAGCTACTGACTGAATGAAAGGAGCTGGCATCTCACTCTCTTTGAATCTTCTTTATCATGCTAAGAGGAGCAGGAAAAAGCAAAAAATTTCAGAATTGCACCTTGCAATGCGGAGAAATTACTGTTTGTGCATTTACAATATTCATTGATTTTTGCCATTGAAAAACGTCCAGAAATGATTGAAGCTACTGACTGAATGAAAGGAGCTGGCATCTCACTCTCTTTGAATCTTCTTTATCATGCTAAGAGGAGCAGGAAAAAGCAAAAAATTTCAGAATTGCACCTTGCAATGCGGAGAAATTACTGTTTGTGCATTTACAATATTCATTGATTTTTGCCATTGAAAAACATCATGTTATTCATATACCAGAAATGATTGAAGCTACTGA
This sequence comes from Phyllobates terribilis, assembly GCF_046119375.1. NCBI lineage: Eukaryota > Metazoa > Chordata > Amphibia > Anura > Dendrobatidae > Phyllobates > Phyllobates terribilis. The sequence continues at coordinate 17,902 of NW_027363188.1, forward strand.
CTGAATGAAAGGAGCTGGCATCTCACTCTCTTTGAATCTTCTTTATCATGCTAAGAGGAGCAGGAAAAAGCAAAAAATTTCAGAATTGCACCTTGCAATGCGGAGAAATTACTGTTTGTGCATTTACAATATTCATTGATTTTTGCCATTGAAAAACGTCCAGAAATGATTGAAGCTACTGACTGAATGAAAGGAGCTGGCATCTCACTCTCTTTGAATCTTCTTTATCATGCTAAGAGGAGCAGGAAAAAGCAAAAAATTTCAGAATTGCACCTTGCAATGCGGAGAAATTACTGTTTGTGCATTTACAATATTCATTGATTTTTGCCATTGAAAAACGTCCAGAAATGATTGAAGCTACTGACTGAATGAAAGGAGCTGGCATCTCACTCTCTTTGAATCTTCTTTATCATGCTAAGAGGAGCAGGAAAAAGCAAAAAATTTCAGAATTGCACCTTGCAATGCGGAGAAATTACTGTTTGTGCATTTACAATATTCATTGATTTTTGCCATTGAAAAACATCATGTTATTCATATACCAGAAATTATTGAAGCTACTGACTGAATGAAAGGAGCTGGCATCTCACTCTCTTTGAATCTTCTTTATCATGCTAAGAGGAGCAGGAAAAAGCAAAAAATTTCAGAATTGCACCTTGCAATGCGGAGAAATTACTGTTTGTGCATTTACAATATTCATTGATTTTTGCCATTGAAAAACGTCCAGAAATGATTGAAGCTACTGACTGAATGAAAGGAGCTGGCATCTCACTCTCTTTGAATCTTCTTTATCATGCTAAGAGGAGCAGGAAAAAGCAAAAAATTTCAGAATTGCACCTTGCAATGCGGAGAAATTACTGTTTGTGCATTTACAATATTCATTGATTTTTGCCATTGAAAAACGTCCAGAAATGATTGAAGCTACTGACTGAATGAAAGGAGCTGGCATCTCAGTCTCTTTGAATCTTCTTTATCATGCTAAGAGGAGCAGGAAAAAGCAAAAAATTTCAGAATTGCACCTTGCAATGCGGAGAAATTACTGTTTGTGCATCTACAATAATCATTGATTTTTGCCATTGAAAAACATCATGTTATTCATATACCAGAAATGTTTGAAGCTACTGACTGAATGAAAGGAGCTGGCATCTCACTCTATTTGAATCTTCTTTATCATGCTAAGAGGAGCAGGAAAAAGCAAAAAATTTCAGAATTGCACCTTGCAATGCGGAGAAATTACTGTTTGTGCATTTACAATATTCATTGATTTTTGCCATTGAAAAATGTCCAGAAATGATTGAAGCTACTGACTGAAAGGAGCTGGCATCTCACTCTCTTTGAATCTTCTTTATCATGCTAAGAGGAGCAGGAAAAAGCAAAAAATTTCAGAATTGCACCTTGCAATGCGGAGAAATTACTGTTTGTGCATTTACAATATTCATTGATTTTTGCCATTGAAAAACGTCCAGAAATGATTGAAGCTACTGACTGAATGAAAGGAGCTGGCATCTCACTCTCTTTGAATCTTCTTTATCATGCTAAGAGGAGCAGGAAAAAGCAAAAAAATTCAGAATTGCACCTTGCAATGCGGAGAAATTACTGTTTGTGCATTTACAATATTCATTGATTTTTGCCATTGAAAAACATCATGTTATTCATATACCAGAAATGATTGAAGCTACTGACTGAATGAAAGGAGCTGGCATCTCACGCTCTTTGAATCTTCTTTTTCATGCTAAGAGGAGCAGGAAAAAGCAAAACATTTCAGAATTGCACCTTGCAATGCGGAGAAATTACTGTTTGTGCATTTACAATATTCATTGATTTTTGCCATTGAAAAACGTCCAGAAATGATTGAAGCTACTGACTGAATGAAAGGAGCTGGCATCTCACTCTCTTTGAATCTTCTTTATCATGCTAAGAGGAGCAGGAAAAAGCAAAAAATTTCAGAATTGCACCTTGCAATGCGGAGAAATTACTGCTTGTGCATTTACAATATTCATTGATTTTTGCCATTGAAAAACGTCCAGAAATGATTGAAGCTACTGACTGAATGAAAGGAGCTGGCATCTCACTCTCTTTGAGTCTTCTTTATCATGCTAAGAGGAGCAGGAAAAAGCAAAAAATTTCAGAATTGCACCTTGCAATGCGGAGAAATTACTGTTTGTGCATTTACAATATTCATTGATTTTTGCCATTGAAAAACGTCCAGAAATGATTAAAGCAACTGACTGAATGAAAGGAGCTGGCATCTCACTCTCTTTGAATCTTCTTTATCATGCTAAGAGGAGCAGGAAAAAGCAAAAAATTTCAGAATTGCACCTTGCAATGCGGAGAAATTACTGTTTGTGCATTTACAATATTCATTGATTTTTGCTATTGAAAAACGTCCAGAAATGATTGAAGCTACTGACTGAATGAAAGGAGCTGGCATCTCACTCTCTTTGAATCTTCTTTATCATGCTAAGAGGAGCAGGAAAAAGCAAAAAATTTCAGAATTGCACCTTGCAATGTGGAGAAATTACTGTTTGTGCATTTACAATATTCATTGATTTTTGCCGTTGAAAAACGTCCAGAAATGATTGAAGCTACTGACTGAATGAAAGGAGCTGGCATCTCATTCTCTTTGAATCTTCTTTATCATGCTAAGAGGAGCAGGAAAAAGCAAAAAATTTCAGAATTGCACCTTGCAATGCGGAGAAATTACTGTTTGTGCATTTACAATATTCATTGATTTTTGCCATTGAAAAACGTCCAGAAATGATTGAAGCTACTGACTGAATGAAAGGAGCTGGCATCTCACTCTCTTTGAATCTTCTTTATCATGCTAAGAGGAGCAGGAAAAAGCAAAAAATTTCAGAATTGCAACTTGCAATGCGGAGAAATTACTGTTTGTGCATTTACAATATTCATTGATTTTTGCCATTGAAAAACATCATGTTATTCATATTCCAGAAATGTTTGAAGCTACTGACTGAATGAAAGGAGCTGGCATCTCACTCTCTTTGAATCTTCTTTATCATGCTAAGAGGAGCAGGAAAAAGCAAAAAATTTCAGAATTGCACCTTGCAATGTGGAGAAATTACTGTTTGTGCATTTACAATATACATTGATTTTTGCCATTGAAAAACGTCCAGAAATGATTGAAGCTACTGACTGAATTAAAGGAGCTGGCATCTCACTCTCTTTGAATCTTCTTTATCATGCTAAGAGGAGCAGGAAAAAGCAAAAAATTTCAGAATTGCACCTTGCAATGCGGAGAAATTACTGTTTGTGCATTTACAATATTCATTGATTTTTGCTATTGAAAAACGTCCAGAAATGATTGAAGCTACTGACTGAATGAAAGGAGCTGGCATCTCACTCTCTTTGAATCTTCTTTATCATGCTAAGAGGAGCAGGAAAAAGCAAAAAATTTCAGAATTGCACCTTGCAATGCGGAGAAATTACTGTTTGTGCATTTACAATATTCATTGATTTTTGCCGTTGAAAAACGTCCAGAAATGATTGAAGCTACTGACTGAATGAAAGGAGCTGGCATCTCATTCTCTTTGAATCTTCTTTATCATGCTAAGAGGAGCAGGAAAAAGCAAAAAATTTCAGAATTGCACCTTGCAATGCAGAGAAATTACTGTTTGTGCATTTACAATATTCATTGATTTTTGCCATTGAAAAACGTCCAGAAATGATTGAAGCTACTGACTGAATGAAAGGAGCTGGCATCTCACTCTCTTTGAATCTTCTTTATCATGCTAAGAGGAGCAGGAAAAAGCAAAAAATTTCAGAATTGCACCTTGCAATGCGGAGAAATTACTGTTTGTGCATTTACAATATTCATTGATTTTTGCCATTGAAAAACATCATGTTATTCATATTCCAGAAATGTTTGAAGCTACTGACTGAATGAAAGGAGCTGGCATCTCACTCTCTTTGAATCTTCTTTATCATGCTAAGAGGAGCAGGAAAAAGCAAAAAATTTCAGAATTGCACCTTGCAATGCGGAGAAATTACTGTTTGTGCATTTACAATATTCATTGATTTTTGCCATTGAAAAACGTCCAGAAATGATTGAAGCTACTGACTGAATTAAAGGAGCTGGCATCTCACTGTCTTTGAATCTTCTTTATCATGCTAAGAGGAGCAGGAAAAAGCAAAAAATTTCAGAATTGCACCTTGCAATGCGGAGAAATTACTGTTTGTGCATTTACAATATTCATTGATTTTTGCCATTGAAAAACATCATGTTATTCATATACCAGAAATGATTGAAGCTACTGACTGAATGAAAGGAGCTGGCATCTCACTCTCTTTGAATCTTCTTTATCATGCTAAGAGGAGCAGGAAAAAGCAAAAAATTTCAGAATTGCACCTTGCAATGCGGAGAAATTACTGTTTGTGCATTTACATTATTCATTGATTTTTGCCATTGAAAAACGTCCAGAAATGATTGAAGCTACTGACTGAATGAAAGGAGCTGGCATCTCACTCTCTTTGAATCTTCTTTATCATGCTAAGAGGAGCAGGAAAAAGCAAAAAATTTCAGAATTGCACCTTGCAATGCGGAGAAATTACTTTTTGTGCATTTACAATATTCATTGATTTTTGCCATTGAAAAACATCATGTTATTCATATACCAGAAATGATTGAAGCTACTGACTGAATGAAAGGAGCTGGCATCTCACTCTCTTTGAATCTTCTTTATCATGCTAAGAGGAGCAGAAAAAAGCAAAAAATTTCAGAATTGCACCTTGCAATGCGGAGAAATTACTGTTTGTGCATTTACAATATTCATTGATTTTTGCCATTGAAAAACGTCCAGAAATGATTGAAGCTACTGACTGAATGAAAGGAGCTGGCATCTCACTCTCTTTGAATCTTCTTTATCATGCTAAGAGGAGCAGGAAAAAGCAAAAAATTTCAGAATTGCACCTTGCAATGCGGAGAAATTACTGTTTGTGCATTTACAATATTCATTGATTTTTGCCATTGAAAAACATCCAGAAATGATTGAAGCTACTGACTGAATGAAAGGAGCTGGCATCTCACTCTCTTTGAATCTTCTTTATCATGCTAAGAGGAGCAGGAAAAAGCAAAAAATTTCAGAATTGCACCTTGCAATGCGGAGAAATTACTGTTTGTGCATTTACAATATTCATTTATTTTTGCCATTGAAAAACATCATGTTATTCATATACCAGAAATGATTGAAGCTACTGACTGAATGAAAGGAGCTGGCATCTCACTCTCTTTGAATCTTCTTTATCATGCTAAGAGGAGCAGGAAAAAGCAAAAAATTTCAGAATTGCACCTTGCAATGCGGAGAAATTACTGTTTGTGCATTTACAATATTCATTGATTTTTGCCATTGAAAAACGTCCAGAAATGATTGAAGCTACTGACTGAATGAAAGGAGCTGGCATCTCACTCTCTTTGAATCTTCTTTATCATGCTAAGAGGAGCAGGAAAAAGCAAAAAATTTCAGAATTGCACCTTGCAATGCGGAGAAATTACTGTTTGTGCATTTACAATATTCATTGATTTTTGCCATTGAAAAACATCATGTTATTCATATACCAGAAATGTTTGAAGCTACTGACTGAATGAAAGGAGCTGGCATCTCACTCTCTTTGAATCTTCTTTATCATGCTAAGAGGAGCAGGAAAAAGCAAAAAATTTCAGAATTGCACCTTGCAATGCGGAGAAATTACTGTTTGTGCATTTACAATATTCATTGATTTTTGCCATTGAAAAACGTCCAGAAATGATTGAAGCTACTGACTGAATGAAAGGAGCTGGCATCTCACTCTCTTTGAATCTTCTTTATCATGCTAAGAGGAGCAGGAAAAGGCAAAAAATTTCAGAATTGCACCTTGCAATGCGGAGAAATTACTGTTTGTGCATTTACAATATTCATTGATTTTTGCCATTGAAAAACATCATGTTATTCATATACCAGAAATGATTGAAGCTACTGACTGAATGAAAGGAGCTGGCATCTCACTCTCTTTGAATCTTCTTTATCATGCTAAGAGGAGCAGGAAAAAGCAAAAAATTTCAGAATTGCACCTTGCAATGCGGAGAAATTACTGTTTGTGCATTTACAATATTCATTGATTTTTGCCATTGAAAAACATCATGTTATTCATATACCAGAAATGATTGAAGCTACTGACTGAATGAAAGGAGCTGGCATCTCACTCTCTTTGAATCTTCTTTATCATGCTAAGAGGAGCAGGAAAAAGCAAAAAATATCAGAATTGCACCTTGCAATGCGGAGAAATTACTGTTTGTGCATTTACAATATTCATTGATTTTTGCCATTGAAAAACGTCCAGAAATGATTGAAGCTACTGACTGAATGAAAGGAGCTGGCATCTCACTCTCTTTGAATCTTCTTTATCATGCTAAGAGGAGCAGGAAAAAGCAAAAAAATTCAGAATTGCACCTTGCAATGCGGAGAAATTACTGTTTGTGCATTTACAATATTCATTGATTTTTGCCATTGAAAAACATCATGTTATTCATATACCAGAAATGATTGAAGCTACTGACTGAATGAAAGGAGCTGGCATCTCACTCTCTTTGAATCTTCTTTTTCATGCTAAGAGGAGCAGGAAAAAGTAAAAAATTTCAGAATTGCACCTTGCAATGCGGAGAAATTACTGTTTGTGCATTTACAATATTCATTGATTTTTGCCATTGAAAAACGTCCAGAAATGATTGAAGCTACTGACTGAATGAAAGGAGCTGGCATCTCACTCTCTTTGAATCTTCTTTATCATGCTAAGAGGAGCAGGAAAAGGCAAAAAATTTCAGAATTGCACCTTGCAATGCGGAGAAATTACTGTTTGTGCATTTACAATATTCATTGATTTTTGCCATTGAAAAACATCATGTTATTCATATACCAGAAATGATTGAAGCTACTGACTGAATGAAAGGAGCTGGCATCTCACTCTCTTTGAATCTTCTTTATCATGCTAAGAGGAGCAGGAAAAAGCAAAAAATTTCAGAATTGCACCTTGCAATGCGGAGAAATTACTGTTTGTGCATTTACAATATTCATTGATTTTTGCCATTGAAAAACGTCCAGAAATGATTGAAGCTACTGACTGAATGAAAGGAGCTGGCATCTCACTCTCTTTGAATCTTCTTTATCATGCTAAGAGGAGCAGGAAAAGGCAAAAAATTTCAGAATTGCACCTTGCAATGCGGAGAAATTACTGTTTGTGCATTTACAATATTCATTGATTTTTGCCATTGAAAAACATCATGTTATTCATATACCAGAAATGATTGAAGCTACTGACTGAATGAAAGGAGCTGGCATCTCACTCTCTTTGAATCTTCTTTATCATGCTAAGAGGAGCAGGAAAAAGCAAAAAATTTCAGAATTGCACCTTGCAATGCGGAGAAATTACTGTTTGTGCATTTACAATATTCATTGATTTTTGCCATTGAAAAACATCATGTTATTCATATACCAGAAATGATTGAAGCTACTGACTGAATGAAAGGAGCTGGCATCTCACTCTCTTTGAATCTTCTTTATCATGCTAAGAGGAGCAGGAAAAAGCAAAAAATTTCAGAATTGCACCTTGCAATGCGGAGAAATTACTGTTTGTGCATTTACAATATTCATTGATTTTTGCCATTGAAAAACGTCCAGAAATGATTGAAGCTACTGACTGAATGAAAGGAGCTGGCATCTCACTCTCTTTGAATCTTCTTTATCATGCTAAGAGGAGCAGGAAAAAGCAAAAAAATTCAGAATTGCACCTTGCAATGCGGAGAAATTACTGTTTGTGCATTTACAATATTCATAGATTTTTGCCATTGAAAAACATCATGTTATTCATATACCAGAAATGATTGAAGCTACTGACTGAATGAAAGGAGCTGGCATCTCACTCTCTTTGAATCTTCTTTTTCATGCTAAGAGGAGCAGGAAAAAGTAAAAAATTTCAGAATTGCACCTTGCAATGCGGAGAAATTACTGTTTGTGCATTTACAATATTCATTGATTTTTGCCATTGAAAAACGTCCAGAAATGATTGAAGCTACTGACTGAATGAAAGGAGCTGGCATCTCAGTCTCTTTGAATCTTCTTTATCATGCTAAGAGAAGCAGGAAAAAGCAAAAAATTTCAGAATTGCACCTTGCAATGCGGAGAAATTACTGCTTGTGCATTTACAATATTCATTGATTTTTGCCATTGAAAAACGTCCAGAAATGATTGAAGCTACTGACTGAATGAAAGGAGCTGGCATCTCACTCTCTTTGAATCTTCTTTATCATGCTAAGAGGAGCAGGAAAAAGCAAAAAATTTCAGAATTGCACCTTGCAATACGGAGAAATTACTGTTTGTGCATTTACAATATTCATTGATTTTTGCCATTGAAAAACGTCCAGAAATGATTGAAGCTACTGACTGAATGAAAGGAGCTGGCATCTCACTCTCTTTGAATCTTCTTTATCATGCTAAGAGGAGCAGGAAAAAGCAAAAAATTTCAGAATTGCACCTTGCAATGCGGAGAAATTACTGTTTGTGCATTTACAATATTCATTGATTTTTGCCATTGAAAAACGTCCAGAAATGATTGAAGCTACTGACTGAATGAAAGGAGCTGGCATCTCACTCTCTTTGAATCTTCTTTATCATGCTAAGAGGAGCAGGAAAAAGCAAAAAATTTCAGAATTGCACCTTGCAATGCGGAGAAATTACTGTTTGTGCATTTACAATATTCATTGATTTTTGCCGTTGAAAAACGTCCAGAAATGATTGAAGATACTGACTGAATGAAAGGAGCTGGCATCTCACTCTCTTTGAATCTTCTTTATCATGCTAAGAGGAGCAGGAAAAAGCAAAAAATTTCAGAATTGCACCTTGCAATGCGGAGAAATTACTGTTTGTGCATTTACAATATTCATTGATTTTTGCCATTGAAAAACATCCAGAAATGATTGAAGCTACTGACTGAATGAAAGGAGCTGGCATCTCACTCTCTTTGAATCTTCTTTATCATGCTAAGAGGAGCAGGAAAAAGCAAAAAATTTCAGAATTGCACCTTGCAATGCGGAGAAATTACTGTTTGTGCATTTACAATATTCATTGATTTTTGCCATTGTTAAACATCATGTTATTCATATACCAGAAATGATTGAAGCTACTGACTGAATGAAAGGAGCTGGCATCTCACTCTCTTTGAATCTTCTTTATCATGCTAAGAGGAGCAGGAAAAAGCTAAAAATTTCAGAATTGCACCTTGCAATGCGGAGAAATTACTGTTTGTGCATTTAAAATATTCATTGATTTTTGCCATTGAAAAACGTCCAGAAATGTTTGAAGCTACTGACTGAATGAAAGGAGCTGGCATCTCACTCTCTTTGAATCTTCTTTATCATGCTAAGAGGAGCAGGAAAAAGCAAAAAATTTCAGAATTGCACCTTGCAATGCAGAGAAATTACTGTTTGTGCATTTACAATATTCATTGATTTTTGCCATTGAAAAACATCATGTTATTCATATACCAGAAATGTTTGAAGCTACTGACTGAATGAAAGGAGCTGGCATCTCACTCTCTTTGAATCTTCTTTATCATGCTAAGAGGAGCAGGAAAAAGCAAAAAATTTCAGAATTGCACCTTGCAATGCGGAGAAATTACTGTTTGTGCATTTACAATATTCATTGATTTTTGCTATTGAAAAACGTCCAGAAATGATTGAAGCTACTGACTGAATGAAAGGAGCTGGCATCTCATTCTCTTTGAATCTTCTTTATCATGCTAAGAGGAGCAGGAAAAAGCAAAAAATTTCAGAATTGCACCTTGCAATGCGGAGAAATTACTGTTTGTGCATTTACAATATTCATTGATTTTTGCCATTGAAAAACGTCCAGAAATGATTGAAGCTACTGACTGAATGAAAGGAGCTGGCATCTCACTCTCTTTGAATCTTCTTTATCATGCTAAGAGGAGCAGGAAAAAGCAAAAATTTCAGAATTGCACCTTGCAATGCGGAGAAATTACTGTTTGTGCATTTACAATATTCATTGATTTTTGCCATTGAAAAACATCATGTTATTCATATTCCAGAAATGTTTGAAGCTACTGACTGAATGAAAGGAGCTGGCATCTCACTCTCTTTGAATCTTCTTTATCATGCTAAGAGGAGCAGGAAAAAGCAAAAAATTTCAGAATTGCACCTTGCAATGCGGAGAAATTACTGTTTGTGCATTTACAATATTCATTGATTTTTGCCATTGAAAAACGTCCAGAAATGATTGAAGCTACTGACTGAATTAAAGGAGCTGGCATCTCACTGTCTTTGAATCTTCTTTATCATGCTAAGAGGAGCAGGAAAAAGCAAAAAATTTCAGAATTGCACCTTGCAATGCGGAGAAATTACTGTTTGTGCATTTACAATATTCATTGATTTTTGCCATTGAAAAACATCATGTTATTCATATACCAGAAATGATTGAAGCTACTGACTGAATGAAAGGAGCTGGCATCTCACTCTCTTTGAATCTTCTTTATCATGCTAAGAGGAGCAGGAAAAAGCAAAAAATTTCAGAATTGCACCTTGCAATGCGGAGAAATTACTGTTTGTGCATTTACAATATTCATTGATTTTTGCCATTGAAAAACATCATGTTATTCATATACCAGAAATGATTGAAGCTACTGACTGAATGAAAGGAGCTGGCATCTCACTCTCTTTGAATCTTCTTTATCATGCTAAGAGGAGCAGAAAAAAGCAAAAAATTTCAGAATTGCACCTTGCAATGCGGAGAAATTACTGTTTGTGCATTTACAATATTCATTGATTTTTGCCATTGAAAAACGTCCAGAAATGATTGAAGCTACTGACTGAATGAAAGGAGCTGGCATCTCACTCTCTTTGAATCTTCTTTATCATGCTAAGAGGAGCAGGAAAAAGCAAAAAATTTCAGAATTGCACCTTGCAATGCGGAGAAATTACTGTTTGTGCATTTACAATATTCATTGATTTTTGCCATTGAAAAACATCCAGAAATGATTGAAGCTACTGACTGAATGAAAGGAGCTGGCATCTCACTCTCTTTGAATCTTCTTTATCATGCTAAGAGGAGCAGGAAAAAGCAAAAAATTTCAGAATTGCACCTTGCAATGCGGAGAAATTACTGTTTGTGCATTTACAATATTCATTTATTTTTGCCATTGAAAAACATCATGTTATTCATATACCAGAAATGATTGAAGCTACTGACTGAATGAAAGGAGCTGGCATCTCGCTCTCTTTGAATCTTCTTTATCATGCTAAGAGGAGCAGGAAAAAGCAAAAAATTTCAGAATTGCACCTTGCAATGCGGAGAAATTACTGTTTGTGCATTTACAATATTCATTGATTTTTGCCATTGAAAAACGTCCAGAAATGATTGAAGCTACTGACTGAATGAAAGGAGCTGGCATCTCACTCTCTTTGAATCTTCTTTATCATGCTAAGAGGAGCAGGAAAAAGCAAAAAATTTCAGAATTGCACCTTGCAATGTGGAGAAATTACTGTTTGTGCATTTACAATATTCATTGATTTTTGCCATTGAAAAACATCATGTTATTCATATACCAGAAATGTTTGAAGCTACTGACTGAATGAAAGGAGCTGGCATCTCACTCTCTTTGAATCTTCTTTATCATGCTAAGAGGAGCAGGAAAAAGCAAAAAATTTCAGAATTGCACCTTGCAATGCGGAGAAATTACTGTTTGTGCATTTACAATATTCATTGATTTTTGCCATTGAAAAACGTCCAGAAATGATTGAAGCTACTGACTGAATGAAAGGAGCTGGCATCTCACTCTCTTTGAATCTTCTTTATCATGCTAAGAGGAGCAGGAAAAGGCAAAAAATTTCAGAATTGCACCTTGCAATGCGGAGAAATTACTGTTTGTGCATTTACAATATTCATTGATTTTTGCCATTGAAAAACATCATGTTATTCATATACCAGAAATGATTGAAGCTACTGACTGAATGAAAGGAGCTGGCATCTCACTCTCTTTGAATCTTCTTTATCATGCTAAGAGGAGCAGGAAAAAGCAAAAAATTTCAGAATTGCACCTTGCAATGCGGAGAAATTACTGTTTGTGCATTTACAATATTCATTGATTTTTGCCATTGAAAAACATCATGTTATTCATATACCAGAAATGATTGAAACTACTGACTGAATGAAAGGAGCTGGCATCTCACTCTCTTTGAATCTTCTTTATCATGCTAAGAGGAGCAGGAAAAAGCAAAAAATTTCAGAATTGCACCTTGCAATGCGGAGAAATTACTGTTTGTGCATTTACAATATTCATTGATTTTTGCCATTGAAAAACGTCCAGAAATGATTGAAGCTACTGACTGAATGAAAGGAGCTGGCATCTCACTCTCTTTGAATCTTCTTTATCATGCTAAGAGGAGCAGGAAAAAGCAAAAAATTTCAGAATTGCACCTTGCAATGCGGAGAAATTACTGTTTGTGCATTTACAATATTCATTGATTTTTGCCATTGAAAAACGTCCAGAAATGATTGAAGCTACTGACTGAATGAAAGGAGCTGGCATCTCAGTCTCTTTGAATCTTCTTTATCATGCTAAGAGGAGCAGGAAAAAGCAAAAAATTTCAGAATTGCACCTTGCAATGCGGAGAAATTACTGTTTGTACATCTACAATATTCATTGATTTTTGCCATTGAAAAACATCATGTTATTCATATACCAGAAATGTTTGAAGCTACTGACTGAATGAAAGGAGCTGGCATCTCACTCTATTTGAATCTTCTTTATCATGCTAAGAGGAGCAGGAAAAAGCAAAAAATTTCAGAATTGCACCTTGCAATGCGGAGAAATTACTGTTTGTGCATTTACAATATTCATTGATTTTTGCCATTGAAAAACATCATGTTATTCATATACCAGAAATGTTTGAAGCTACTGACTGAATGAAAGGAGCTGGCATCTCACTCTCTTTGAATCTTCTTTATCATGCTAAGAGGAGCAGGAAAAAGCAAAAAATTTCAGAATTGCACCTTGCAATGCGGAGAAATTACTGTTTGTGCATTTACAATATTCATTGATTTTTGCCATTGAAAAACGTCCAGAAATGATTGAAGCTACTGACTGAATGAAAGGAGCTGGCATCTCACTCTCTTTGAATCTTCTTTATCATGCTAAGAGGAGCAGGAAAAAGCAAAAAATTTCAGAATTGCACCTTGCAATGCGGAGAAATTACTGTTTGTGCATTTACAATATTCATTGATTTTTGCCATTGAAAAACGTCCAGAAATGATTGAAGCTACTGACTGAATGAAAGGAGCTGGCATCTCACTCTCTTTGAATCTTCTTTATCATGCTAAGAGGAGCAGGAAAAAGCAAAAAATTTCAGAATTGCACCTTGCAATGCGGAGAAATTACTGTTTGTGCATTTACAATATTCATTAATTTTTGCCATTGAAAAACATCATGTTATTCATATCCCAGAAATGTTTGAAGCTACTGACTGAATGAAAGAAGCTGGCATCTCACTCTCTTTTAATCTTCTTTATCATGCTAAGAGGAGCAGGAAAAAGCAAAAAATTTCAGAATTGCACCTTGCAATGCGGAGAAATTACTGTTTGTGCATTTACAATATTCATTGATTTTTGCCATTGAAAAACGTCCAGAAATGATTGAAGCTACTGACTGAATGAAAGGAGCTGGCATCTCACTCTCTTTGAATCTTCTTTATCATGCTAAGAGGAGCAGGAAAAAGCAAAAAATTTCAGAATTGCACCTTGCAATGCGGAGAAATTACTGTTTGTGCATTTACAATATTCATTGATTTTTGCCATTGAAAAACATCATGTTATTCATATACCAGAAATGTTTGAAGCTACTGACTGAATGAAAGGAGCTGGCATCTCACTCTCTTTGAATCTTCTTTATCATGATAAGAGGAGCAGGAAAAAGCAAAAAATTTCAGAATTGCACCTTGCAATGCGGAGAAATTACTGTTTGTGCATTTACAATATTCATTGATTTTTGCCATTGAAAAACGTCCAGAAATGATTGAAGCTACTGACTGAATGAAAGGAGCTGGCATCTCACTCTCTTTGAATCTTCTTTATCATGCTAAGAGGAGCAGGAAAATGCAAGAAATTTCAGAATTGCACCTTGCAATGCGGAGAAATTACTGTTTGTGCATTTACAATATTCATTGATTTTTGCCATTGAAAAACATCCAGAAATGATTGAAGCTACTGACTGAATGAAAGGAGCTGGCATCTCACTCTCTTTGAATCTTCTTTATCATGCTAAGAGGAGCAGGAAAAAGCCAAAAATTTCAGAATTGCACCTTGCAATGCGGAGAAATTACTGTTTGTGCATTTACAATATTCATTGATTTTTGCCATTGAAAAACATCATGTTATTCATATACCAGAAATGATTGAAGCTACTGACTGAATGAAAGGAGCTGGCATCTCACTCTCTTTGAATCTTCTTTATCATGCAAAGAGGAGCAGGAAAAAGCAAAAAATTTCAGAATTGCACCTTGCAATGCGGAGAAATTACTGTTTGTGCATTTACAATATTCATTGATTTTTGCCATTGAAAAACGTCCAGAAATGATTGAAGCTACTGACTGAATGAAAGGAGCTGGCATCTCACTCTCTTTGAATCTTCTTTATCATGCTAAGAGGAGCAGGAAAAAGCAAAAAATTTCAGAATTGCACCTTGCAATGCGGAGAAATTACTGTTTGTGCATTTACAATATTCATTGATTTTTGCCATTGAAAAACGTCCAGAAATGATTGAAGCAACTGACTGAATGAAAGGAGCTGGCATCTCACTCTCTTTGAATCTTCTTTATCATGCTAAGAGGAGCAGGAAAAAGCAAAAAATTTCAGAATTGCACCTTGCAATGCGGAGAAATTACTGTTTGTGCATTTACAATATTCATTGATTTTTGCCATTGAAAAACGTCCAGAAATAATTGAAGCTACTGACTGAATGAAAGGAGCTGGCATCTCACTCTCTTTGAATCTTCTTTATCATGCTAAGAGGAGCAGGAAAAAGCAAAAAATTTCAGAATTGCAACTTGCAATGCGGAGAAATTACTGTTTGTGCATTTACAATATTCATTGATTTTTGCCATTGAAAAACATCATGTTATTCATATACCAGAAATGATTGAAGCTACTGACTGAATGAAAGGAGCTGGCATCTCACTCTCTTTGAATCTTCTTTATCATGCTAAGAGGAGCAGGAAAAAGCAAAAAATTTCAGAATTGCACCTTGCAATGCGGAGAAATTACTGTTTGTGCATTTACAATATTCATTGATTTTTGCCATTGAAAAACGTCCAGAAATGATTGAAGCTACTGACTGAATGAAAGGAGCTGGCATCTCACTCTCTTTGAATCTTCTTTATCATGCTAAGAGGAGCAGGAAAAAGCAAAAAATTTCAGAATTGCACCTTGCAATGCGGAGAAATTACTGTTTGTGCTTTTACAATATTCATTGATTTTTGCCATTGAAAAACATCATGTTATTCATATACCAGAAATGTTTGAAGCTACTGACTGAATGAAAGGAGCTGGCATCTCACTCTCTTTGAATCTTCTTTATCATGCTAAGAGGAGCAGGAAAAAGCAAAAAATTTCAGAATTGCACCTTGCAATGCGGAGAAATTACTGTTTGTGCATTTACAATATTCATTGATTTTTGCCATTGAAAAATGTCCAGAAATGATTGAAGCTGCTGACTGAATGAAAGGAGCTGGCATCTCACTCTCTTTGAATCTTCTTTATCATGCTAAGAGGAGCAGGAAAAAGCAAAAAATTTCAGAATTGCACCTTGCAATGCGGAGAAATTACTGTTTGTGCATTTACAATATTCATTGATTTTTGCCATTGAAAAACATCATGTTATTCATATACCAGAAATGATTGAAGCTACTGACTGAATGAAAGGAGCTGGCATCTCACTCTCTTTGAATCTTCTTTATCATGCTAAGAGGAGCAGGAAAAAGCAAAAAATTTCAGAATTGCACCTTGCAATGCGGAGAAATTACTGTTTGTGCATTTACAATATTCATTGATTTTTGCCATTGAAAAACGTCCAGAAATGATTGAAGCTACTGACTGAATGAAAGGAGCTGGCATCTCACTCTCTTTGAATCTTCTTTATCATGCTAAGAGGAGCAGGAAAAAGCAAAAAATTTCAGAATTGCACCTTGCAATGCGGAGAAATTACTGTTTGTGCTTTTACAATATTCATTGATTTTTGCCATTGAAAAACATCATGTTATTCATATACCAGAAATGTTTGAAGCTACTGACTGAATGAAAGGAGCTGGCATCTCACTCTCTTTGAATCTTCTTTATCATGCTAAGAGGAGCAGGAAAAAGCAAAAAATTTCAGAATTGCACCTTGCAATGCGGAGAAATTACTGTTTGTGCATTTACAATATTCATTGATTTTTGCCATTGAAAAACGTCCAGAAATGATTGAAGCTACTGACTGAATGAATGGAGCTGGCATCTCACTCTCTTTGAATCTTCTTTATCATGCTAAGAGGAGCAGGAAAAAGCAAAAAATTTCAGAATTGCACCTTGCAATGCGGAGAAATTACTGTTTGTGCATTTACAATATTCATTGATTTTTGCCATTGAAAAACGTCCAGAAATGATTGAAGCTACTGACTGAATGAAAGGAGCTGGCATCGCACTCTCTTTGAATCTTCTTTATCATGCTAAGAGGAGCAGGAAAAAGCAAAAAATTTCAGAATTGCAACTTGCAATGCGGAGAAATTACTGTTTGTGCATTTACAATATTCATTGATTTTTGCCATTGAAAAACATCATGTTATTCATATACCAGAAATGATTGAAGCTACTGACTGAATGAAAGGAGCTGGCATCTCACTCTCTTTGAATCTTCTTTATCATGCTAAGAGGAGCAGGAAAAAGCAAAAAATTTCAGAATTGCACCTTGCAATGCGGAGAAATTACTGTTTGTGCATTTACAATATTCATTGATTTTTGCCATTGAAAAACGTCCAGAAATGATTGAAGCTACTGACTGAATGAAAGGAGCTGGCATCTCACTCTCTTTGAATCTTCTTTATCATGCTAAGAGGAGCAGGAAAAAGCAAAAAATTTCAGAATTGCACCTTGCAATGCGGAGAAATTACTGTTTGTGCTTTTACAATATTCATTGATTTTTGCCATTGAAAAACATCATGTTATTCATATACCAGAAATGTTTGAAGCTACTGACTGAATGAAAGGAGCTGGCATCTCACTCTCTTTGAATCTTCTTTATCATGCTAAGAGGAGCAGGAAAAAGCAAAAAATTTCAGAATTGCACCTTGCAATGCGGAGAAATTACTGTTTGTGCTTTTACAATATTCATTGATTTTTGCCATTGAAAAACGTCCAGAAATGATTGAAGCTACTGACTGAATGAAAGGAGCTGGCATCTCACTCTCTTTGAATCTTCTTTATCATGCTAAGAGGAGCAGGAAAAAGCAAAAAATTTCAGAATTGCACCTTGCAATGCGGAGAAATTACTGTTTGTGCATTTACAATATTCATTGATTTTTGCCATTGAAAAACGTCCAGAAATGATTGAAGCTACTGACTGAATGAAAGGAGCTGGCATCTCACTCTCTTTGAATCTTCTTTATCATGCTAAGAGGAGCAGGAAAAAGCAAAAAATTTCAGAATTGCACCTTGCAATGCGGAGAAATTACTGTTTGTGCTTTTACAATATTCATTGATTTTTGCCGTTGAAAAACATCATGTTATTCATATACCAGAAATGTTTGAAGCTACTGACTGAATGAAAGGAGCTGGCATCTCACTCTCTTTGAATCTTCTTTATCATGCTAAGAGGAGCAGGAAAAAGCAAAAAATTTCAGAATTGCACCTTGCAATGCGGAGAAATTACTGTTTGTGCATTTACAATATTCATTGATTTTTGCCATTGAAAAACGTCCAGAAATGATTGAAGCTACTGACTGAATGAAAGGAGCTGGCATCTCACTCTCTTTGAATCTTCTTTATCATGCTAAGAGGAGCAGGAAAAAGCAAAAAATTTCAGAATTGCACCTTGCAATGCGGAGAAATTACTGTTTGTGCATTTACAATATTCATTGATTTTTGCCATTGAAAAACGTCCAGAAATGATTGAAGCTACTGACTGAATGAAAGGAGCTGGCATCTCACTCTCTTTGAATCTTCTTTATCATGCTAAGAGGAGCAGGAAAAATCAAAAAATTTCAGAATTGCAACTTGCAATGTGGAGAAATTACTGTTTGTGCATTTACAATATTCATTGATTTTTGCCATTGAAAAACATCATGTTATTCATATACCAGAAATGATTGAAGCTACTGACTGAATGAAAGGAGCTGGCATCTCACTCTCTTTGAATCTTCTTTATCATGCTAAGAGGAGCAGGAAAAAGCAAAAAATTTCAGAATTGCACCTTGCAATGCGGAGAAATTACTGTTTGTGCATTTACAATATTCATTGATTTTTGCCATTGAAAAACGTCCAGAAATGATTGAAGCTACTGACTGAATGAAAGGAGCTGGCATCTCACTCTCTTTGAATCTTCTTTCTCATGCTAAGAGGAGCAGGAAAAAGCAAAAAATTTCAGAATTGCACCTTGCAATGCGGAGAAATTACTGTTTGTGCTTTTACAATATTCATTGATTTTTGCCATTGAAAAACATCATGTTATTCATATACCAGAAATGTTTGAAGCTACTGACTGAATGAAAGGAGCTGGCATCTCACTCTCTTTGAATCTTCTTTATCATGCTAAGAGGAGCAGGAAAAAGCAAAAAATTTCAGAATTGCACCTTGCAATGCGGAGAAATTACTGTTTGTGCATTTACAATATTCATTGATTTTTGCCATTGAAAAACGTCCAGAAATGATTGAAGCTACTGACTGAATGAAAGGAGCTGGCATCTCACTCTCTTTGAATCTTCTTTATCATGCTAAGAGGAGCAGGAAAAAGCAAAAAATTTCAGAATTGCACCTTGCAATGCGGAGAAATTACTGTTTGTGCATTTACAATATTCATTGATTTTTGCCATTGAAAAACGTCCAGAAATGATTGAAGCTACTGACTGAATGAAAGGAGCTGGCATCTCACTCTCTTTGAATCTTCTTTATCATGCTAAGAGGAGCAGGAAAAAGCAAAAAATTTCAGAATTGCACCTTGCAATGCGGAGAAATTACTGTTTGTGCATTTACAATATTCATTGATTTTTGCCATTGAAAAACGTCCAGAAATGATTGAAGCTACTGACTGAATGAAAGGAGCTGGCATCTCACTCTCTTTGAATCTTCTTTATCATGCTAAGAGGAGCAGGAAAAAGCAAAAAATTTCAGAATTGCAACTTGCAATGCGGAGAAATTACTGTTTGTGCATTTACAATATTCATTGATTTTTGCCATTGAAAAACATCATGTTATTCATATACCAGAAATGATTGAAGCTACTGACTGAATGAAAGGAGCTGGCATCTCACTCTCTTTGAATCTTCTTTATCATGCTAAGAGGAGCAGGAAAAAGCAAAAAATTTCAGAATTGCACCTTGCAATGCGGAGAAATTACTGTTTGTGCATTTACAATATTCATTGATTTTTGCCATTGAAAAACGTCCAGAAATGATTGAAGCTACTGACTGAATGAAAGGAGCTGGCATCTCACTCTCTTTGAATCTTCTTTCTCATGCTAAGAGGAGCAGGAAAAAGCAAAAAATTTCAGAATTGCACCTTGCAATGCGGAGAAATTACTGTTTGTGCTTTTACAATATTCATTGATTTTTGCCATTGAAAAACATCATGTTATTCATATACCAGAAATGTTTGAAGCTACTGACTGAATGAAAGGAGCTGGCATCTCACTCTCTTTGAATCTTCTTTATCATGCTAAGAGGAGCAGGAAAAAGCAAAAAATTTCAGAATTGCACCTTGCAATGCGGAGAAATTACTGTTTGTGCATTTACAATATTCATTGATTTTTGCCATTGAAAAACGTCCAGAAATGATTGAAGCTACTGACTGAATGAAAGGAGCTGGCATCTCACTCTCTTTGAATCTTCTTTATCATGCTAAGAGGAGCAGGAAAAAGCAAAAAATTTCAGAATTGCACCTTGCAATGCGGAGAAATTACTGTTTGTGCATTTACAATATTCATTAATTTTTGCCATTGAAAAACATCATGTTATTCATATACCAGAAATGATTGAAGCTACTGACTGAATGAAAGGAGCTGGCATCTTACTCTCTTTGAATCTTCTTTGTCATGCTAAGAGGAGCAGGAAAAAGCAAAAAATTTCAGAATTGCACCTTGCAATGCGGAGAAATTACTGTTTGTGCATTTACAATATTCATTGATTTTTGCCATTGAAAAACGTCCAGAAATGATTGAAGCTACTGACTGAATGAAAGGAGCTGGCATCTCACTCTCTTTGAATCTTCTTTATCATGCTAAGAGGAGCAGGAAAAAGCAAAAAATTTCAGAATTGCACCTTGCAATGCGGAGAAATTACTGTTTGTGCATTTACAATATTCATTGATTTTTGCCATTGAAAAACGTCCAGAAATGATTGAAGCTACTGACTGAATGAAAGGAGCTGGCATCTCACTCTCTTTGAATCTTCTTTATCATGCTAAGAGGAGCAGGAAAAAGCAAAAAATTTCAGAATTGCACCTTGCAATGCGGAGAAATTACTGTTTGTGCATTTACAATATTCATTGATTTTTGCCATTGAAAAACATCATGTTATTCATATACCAGAAATGTTTGAAGCTACTGACTGAATGAAAGGAGCTGGCATCTCACTCTCTTTGAATCTTCTTTATCATGCTAAGAGGAGCAGGAAAAAGCAAAAAATTTCAGAATTGCACCTTGCAATGCTGAGAAATTACTGTTTGTGCATTTACAATATTCATTGATTTTTGCCATTGAAAAACGTCCAGAAATGATTGAAGCTACTGACTGAATGAAAGGAGCTGGCATCTCACTCTCTTTGAATCTTCTTTATCATGCTAAGAGGAGCAGGAAAAAGCAAAAAATTTCAGAATTGCACCTTGCAATGCGGAGAAATTACTGTTTGTGCATTTACAATATTCATTGATTTTTGCCATTGAAAAACGTCCAGAAATGATTGAAGCTACTGACTGAATGAAAGGAGCTGGCATCTCACTCTCTTTGAATCTTCTTTATCATGCTAAGAGGAGCAGGAAAAAGCAAAAAATTTCAGAATTGCACCTTGCAATGCGGAGAAATTACTCTTTGTGCATTTACAATATTCATTGATTTTTGCCATTGAAAAACATCATGTTATTCATATACCAGAAATGTTTGAAGCTACTGACTGAATGAAAGGAGCTGGCATCTCACTCTCTTTGTATCTTCTTTATCATGCTAAGAGGAGCAGGAAAAAGCAAAAAATTTCAGACTTGCACCTTGCAATGCGGAGAAATTACTGTTTGTGCATTTACAATATTCATTGATTTTTGCCATTGAAAAACATCATGTTATTCATATACCAGAAATGTTTGAAGCTACTGACTGAATGAAAGGAGCTGGCATCTCACTCTCTTTGAATCTTCTTTATCATGCTAAGAGGAGCAGGAAAAAGCAAAAAATTTCAGAATTGCACCTTGCAATGCGGAGAAATTACTGTTTGTGCATTTACAATATTCATTGATTTTTGCCATTGAAAAACGTCCAGAAATGATTGAAGCTACTGACTGAATGAAAGGAGCTGGCATCTCACTCTCTTTGAATCTTCTTTATCATGCTAAGAGGAGCAGGAAAAAGCAAAAAATTTCAGAATTGCACCTTGCAATGCGGAGAAATTACTGTTTGTGCATTTACAATATTCATTGATTTTTGCCATTGAAAAACGTCCAGAAATGATTGAAGCTACTGACTGAATGAAAGGAGCTGGCATCTCACTCTCTTTGAATCTTCTTTATCATGCTAAGAGGAGCAGGAAAAATCAAAAAATTTCAGAATTGCACCTTGCAATGCGGAGAAATTACTGTTTGTGCATTTACAATATTCAATGATTTTTGCCATTGAAAAACATGTTATTCATATACCAGAAATGTTTGAAGCTACTGACTGAATGAAAGGAGCTGGCACCTCACTCTCTTTGAATCTTCTTTATCATGCTAAGAGGAGCGGGAAAAAGCAAAAAATTTCAGAATTGCACCTTGCAATGCGGAGAAATTACTGTTTGTGCATTTACAATATTCATTGATTTTTGCCATTGAAAAACATCCAGAAATGATTGAAGGTACTGACTGAATGAAAGGAGCTGGCATCTCACTCTCTTTGAATCTTCTTTATCATGCTAAGAGGAGCAGGAAAAAGCAAAAAATTTCAGAATTGCACCTTGCAATGCGGAGAAATTACTGTTTGTGCATTTACAATATTCATTGATTTTTGCCATTGAAAAACGTCCAGAAATGATTGAAGCTACTGACTGAATGAAAGGAGCTGGCATCTCACTCTCTTTGAATCTTCTTTATCATGCTAAGAGGAGCAGGAAAAAGCAAAAAATTTCAGAATTGCACCTTGCAATGCGGAGAAATTACTGTTTGTGCATTTACAATATTCAATGATTTTTGCCATTGAAAAACATGTTATTCATATACCAGAAATGTTTGAAGCTACTGACTGAATGAAAGGAGCTGGCACCTCACTCTCTTTGAATCTTCTTTATCATGCTAAGAGGAGCGGGAAAAAGCAAAAAATTTCAGAATTGCACCTTGCAATGCGGAGAAATTACTGTTTGTGCATTTACAATATTCATTGATTTTTGCCATTGAAAAACATCCAGAAATGATTGAAGGTACTGACTGAATGAAAGGAGCTGGCATCTCACTCTCTTTGAATCTTCTTTATCATGCTAAGAGGAGCAGGAAAAAGCAAAAAATTTCAGAATTGCACCTTGCAATGCGGAGAAATTACTGTTTGTGCATTTACAATATTCATTGATTTTTGCCATTGAAAAACGTCCAGAAATGATTGAAGCTACTGACTGAATGAAAGGAGCTGGCATCTCACTCTCTTTGAATCTTCTTTATCATGCTAAGAGGAGCAGGAAAAAGCAAAAAATTTCAGAATTGCACCTTGCAATGCGGAGAAATTACAGTTTGTGCATTTACAATATTCATTGATTTTTGCCATTGAAAAACATCCAGAAATGATTTAAGCTACTGACTGAATGAAAGGAGCTGGCATCTCACTCTCTTTGAATCTTCTTTATCATGCTAAGAGGAGCAGGAAAAAGCAAAAAATTTCAGAATTGCACCTTGCAATGCGGAGAAATTACTGTTTGTGCATTTACAATATTCATTGATTTTTGCCATTGAAAAACGTCCAGAAATGATTGAAGCTACTGACTGAATGAAAGGAGCTGGCATCTCACTCTCTTTGAATCTTCTTTATCATGCTAAGAGGAGCAGGAAAAAGCAAAAAATTTCAGAATTGCACCTTGCAATGCGGAGAAATTACTGTTTGTGCATTTACAATATTCATTGATTTTTGCCATTGAAAAACATCATGTTATTCATATACCAGAAATGTTTGAAGCTACTGACTGAATGAAAGGAGCTGGCATCTCTCTTTGAATCTTCTTTATCATGCTAAGAGGAGCAGGAAAAAGCAAAAAATTTCAGAATTGCACCTTGCAATGTGGAGAAATTACTGTTTGTGCATTTACAATATTCATTGATTTTTACCATTGAAAAACGTCCAGAAATGATTGAAGCTACTGACTGAATGAAAGTAGCTGGCATCTCACTCTCTTTGAATCTTCTTTATCATGCTAAGAGGAGCAGGAAAAAGCAAAAAATTTCAGACTTGCACCTTGCAATGCGGAGAAATTACTGTTTGTGCATTTACAATATTCATTGATTTTTGCCATTGAAAAACATCATGTTATTCATATACCAGAAATGTTTGAAGCTACTGACTGAATGAAAGGAGCTGGCATCTCACTCTCTTTGAATCTTCTTTATCATGCTAAGAGGAGCAGGAAAAAGCAAAAAATTTCAGAATTGCACCTTGCAATGCGGAGAAATTACTGTTTGTGCATTTACAATATTCATTGATTTTTGCCATTGAAAAACGTCCAGAAATGATTGAAGCTACTGACTGAATGAAAGGAGCTGGCATCTCACTCTCTTTGAATCTTCTTTATCATGCTAAGAGGAGCAGGAAAAAGCAAAAAATTTCAGAATTGCACCTTGCAATGCGGAGAAATTACTGTTTGTGCATTTACAATATTCATTGATTTTTGCCATTGAAAAACGTCCAGAAATGATTGAAGCTACTGACTGAATGAAAGGAGCTGGCATCTCACTCTCTTTGAATCTTCTTTATCATGCTAAGAGGAGCAGGAAAAATCAAAAAATTTCAGAATTGCACCTTGCAATGCGGAGAAATTACTGTTTGTGCATTTACAATATTCAATGATTTTTGCCATTGAAAAACATGTTATTCATATACCAGAAATGTTTGAAGCTACTGACTGAATGAAAGGAGCTGGCACCTCACTCTCTTTGAATCTTCTTTATCATGCTAAGAGGAGCGGGAAAAAGCAAAAAATTTCAGAATTGCACCTTGCAATGCGGAGAAATTACTGTTTGTGCATTTACAATATTCATTGATTTTTGCCATTGAAAAACATCCAGAAATGATTGAAGGTACTGACTGAATGAAAGGAGCTGGCATCTCACTCTCTTTGAATCTTCTTTATCATGCTAAGAGGAGCAGGAAAAAGCAAAAAATTTCAGAATTGCACCTTGCAATGCGGAGAAATTACTGTTTGTGCATTTACAATATTCATTGATTTTTGCCATTGAAAAACGTCCAGAAATGATTGAAGCTACTGACTGAATGAAAGGAGCTGGCATCTCACTCTCTTTGAATCTTCTTTATCATGCTAAGAGGAGCAGGAAAAAGCAAAAAATTTCAGAATTGCACCTTGCAATGCGGAGAAATTACAGTTTGTGCATTTACAATATTCATTGATTTTTGCCATTGAAAAACATCCAGAAATGATTTAAGCTACTGACTGAATGAAAGGAGCTGGCATCTCACTCTCTTTGAATCTTCTTTATCATGCTAAGAGGAGCAGGAAAAAGCAAAAAATTTCAGAATTGCACCTTGCAATGCGGAGAAATTACTGTTTGTGCATTTACAATATTCATGGATTTTTGCCATTGAAAAACGTCCAGAAATGATTGAAGCTACTGACTGAATGAAAGGAGCTGGCATCTCACTCTCTTTGAATCTTCTTTATCATGCTAAGAGGAGCAGGAAAAAGCAAAAAATTTCAGAATTGCACCTTGCAATGCGGAGAAATTACTGTTTGTGCATTTACAATATTCATTGATTTTTGCCATTGAAAAACATCATGTTATTCATATACCAGAAATGATAGAAGCTACTGACTGAATGAAAGGAGCTGGCATCTTCCTCTCTTTGAATCTTCTTTGTCATGCTAAGAGGAGCAGGAAAAAGCAAAAAATTTCAGAATTGCACCTTGCAATGCGGAGAAATTACTGTTTGTGCATTTACAATATTCATTGATTTTTGCCATTGAAAAACGTCCAGAAATGATTGAAGCTACTGACTGAATGAAAGGAGCTGGCATCTCACTCTCTTTGAATCTTCTTTATCATGCTAAGTGGAGCAGGAAAAAGCAAAAAATTTCAGAATTGCACCTTGCAATGCGGAGAAATTACTGTTTGTGCATTTACAATATTCATTGATTTTTGCCATTGAAAAACATCATGTTATTCATATACCAGAAATGTTTGAAGCTACTGACTGAATGAAAGGAGCTGGCATCTCACTCTCTTTGAATCTTCTTTATCATGCTAAGAGGAGCAGGAAAAAGCAAAAAATTTCAGAATTGCACCTTGCAATGTGGAGAAATTACTGTTTGTGCATTTACAATATTCATTGATTTTTACCATTGAAAAACGTCCAGAAATGATTGAAGCTACTGACTGAATGAAAGTAGCTGGCATCTCACTCTCTTTGAATCTTCTTTATCATGCTAAGAGGAGCAGGAAAAAGCAAAAAATTTCAGAATTGCACCTTGCAATCCAGAGAAATTACTGTTTGTGCATTTACAATATTCATTGATTTTTGCCATTGAAAAACATCATGTTATTCATATACCAGAAATGTTT
The DNA here is from genome assembly GCF_046119375.1 of Phyllobates terribilis. Taxonomy (NCBI): domain Eukaryota; kingdom Metazoa; phylum Chordata; class Amphibia; order Anura; family Dendrobatidae; genus Phyllobates; species Phyllobates terribilis. The sequence goes on from NW_027363188.1 coordinate 44,148, forward strand.
GAAGCTACTGACTGAATGAAAGGAGCTGGCATCTCACTCTCTTTGAATCTTCTTTATCATGCTAAGAGGAGCAGGAAAAAGCAAAAAATTTCAGAATTGCACCTTGCAATGTGGAGAAATTACTGTTTGTGCATTTACAATATTCATTGATTTTTACCATTGAAAAACGTCCAGAAATGATTGAAGCTACTGACTGAATGAAAGTAGCTGGCATCTCACTCTCTTTGAATCTTCTTTATCATGCTAAGAGGAGCAGGAAAAAGCAAAAAATTTCAGACTTGCACCTTGCAATGCGGAGAAATTACTGTTTGTGCATTTACAATATTCATTGATTTTTGCCATTGAAAAACGTCCAGAAATGTTTGAAGCTACTGACTGAATGAAAGGAGCTGGCATCTCACTCTCTTTGAATCTTCTTTATCATGCTAGGATTAGCAGGAAAAAGCAAAAAATTTCAGAATTGCACCTTGCAATGTGGAGATATTACTGTTTGTGCATTTACAATATTCATTGATTTTTGCCATTGAAAAACGTCCAGAAATGTTTGAAGCTACTGACTGAATGAAAGGAGCTGGCATCTCACTCTCTTTGAATCTTCTTTATCATGCTAGGAGTAGCAGGAAAAAGCAAAAAATTTCAGAATTGCACCTTGCAATGTGGAGATATTACTGTTTGTGCATTTACAATATTCATTGATTTTTGCCATTGAAAAACGTCCAGAAATGTTTGAAGCTACTGACTGAATGAAAGGAGCTGGTATCTCACTCTCTTTGAATCTTCTTTATCATGCTAGGATTAGCAGGAAAAAGCAAAAAATTTCAGAATTGCACCTTGCAATGTGGAGATATTACTGTTTGTGCATTTACAATATTCATTGATTTTTGCCATTGAAAAACATCATGTTATTCATATACCAGAAATGTTTGAAGCTACTGACTGAATGAAAGGAGCTGACATCTCACTCTCTTTGAATCTTCTTTATCATGCTAGGATTAGCAGGAAAAAGCAAAAAATTTCAGAATTGCACCTTGCAATGTGGAGATATTACTGTTTGTGCATTTACAATATTCATTGATTTTTGCCATTGAAAAACGTCCAGAAATGTTTGAAGCTACTGACTGAATGAAAGGAGCTGGCATCTCACTCTATTTGAATCTTCTTTATCATCCTAGGATTAGCAGGAAAAAGCAAAAAATTTCAGCATTGCACCTTGCAATGTGGAGATATTACTGTTTGTGCATTTACAATATTCATTGATTTTTGCCATTGAAAAACATCCAGAAATGTTTATACCAGAAATGTTTGAAGCTACTGACTGAATGAAAGGAGCTGGCATCTCACTCTCTTTGAATCTTCTTTATCATGCTAAGAGGAGCAGGAAAAAGCAAAAAATTTCAGAATTGCACTTTGCAATGCGGAGAAATTACTGTTTGTGCATTTACAATATTCATTGATTTTTGCCATTGAAAAACGTCCAGAAATGACTGAAGCTACTGACTGAATGAAAGGAGCTGGCATCTCACTCTCTTTGAATCTTCTTTATCATGCTAAGAGGAGCAGGAAAAAGCAAAAAATTTCAGAATTGCATCTTGCAATGCGGAGAAATTACTGTTTGTGCATTTACAATATTCATTGATTTTTGCCATTGAAAAACGTCCAGAAATGATTGAAGCTACTGACTGAATGAAAGGAGCTGGCATCTCACTCTCTTTGAATCTTCTTTATCATGCTAAGAGGAGCAGGAAAAAGCAAAAAATTTCAGAATTGCACCTTGCAATGCGGAGAAATTACTGTTTGTGCATTTACAATATTCATTGATTTTTGCCATTGAAAAACATCATGTTATTCATATACCAGAAATGATTGAAGCTACTGACTGAATGAAAGGAGCTGGCATCTCACTCTCTTTGAATCTTCTTTATCATGCTAAGAGGAGCAGGAAAAAGCAAAAAATTTCAGAATTGCACCTTGCAATGCGGGGAAATTACTGTTTGTGCATTTACAATATTCATTGATTTTTGCCATTGAAAAACATCCAGAAATGATTGAAGCTACTGACTGAATGAAAGGAGCTGGCATCTCACTATCTTTGAATCTTCTTTATCATGCTAAGAGGAGCAGGAAAAATCAAAAAATTTCAGAATTGCACCTTGCAATGCGGAGAAATTACTGTTTGTGCATTTACAATATTCATTGATTTTTGCCATTGAAAAACGTCCAGAAATGATTGAAGCTACTGACTGAATGAAAGGAGCTGGCATCTCACTCTCTTTGAATCTTCTTTATCATGCTAGGATTATCAGGAAAAAGCAAAAAATTTCAGAATTGCACCTTGCAATGTGGAGATATTACTGTTTGTGCATTTACAATATTCATTGAATTTTGCCATTGAAAAACGTCCAGAAATGTTTGAAGCTACTGACTGAATGAAAGGAGCTGGCATCTCACTCTATTTGAATCTTCTTTATCATGCTAGGATTAGCAGGAAAAAGCAAAAAATTTCAGAATTGCACCTTGCAATGTGGAGATATTACTGTTTGTGCATTTACAATATTCATTGATTTTTGCCATTGAAAAACGTCCAGAAATGTTTATACCAGAAATGTTTGAAGCTACTGACTGAATGAAAGGAGCTGGCATCTCACTCTCTTTGAATCTTCTTTATCATGCTAAGAGGAGCAGGAAAAAGCAAAAAATTTCAGAATTGCACCTTGCAATGCGGAGAAATTACTTTTTGTGCATTTACAATATTCATTGATTTTTGCCATTGAAAAACGTCCAGAAATGACTGAAGCTACTGACTGAATGAAAGGAGCTGGCATCTCACTCTCTTTGAATCTTCTTTACCATGCTAAGAGGAGCAGGAAAAAGCAAAAAAATTCAGAATTGCACCTTGCAATGCGGAGAAATTACTGTTTGTGCATTTACAATATTCATTGATTTTTGCCATTGAAAAACATCCAGAAATGATTGAAGCTACTGACTGAATGAAAGGAGCTGGCATCTCACTCTCTTTGAATCTTCTTTATCATGCTAGGAGTAGCAGGAAAAAGCAAAAAATTTCAGAATTGCACCTTGCAATGTGGAGATATTACTGTTTGTGCATTTACAATATTCATTGATTTTTGCCATTGAAAAACGTCCAGAAATGTTTGAAGCTACTGACTGAATGAAAGGAGCTGGCATCTCACTCTCTTTGAATCTTCTTTATCATGCTAGGATTAGCAGGAAAAAGCAAAAAATTTCAGAATTGCACCTTGCAATGTGGAGATATTACTGTTTGTGCATTTACAATATTCATTGATTTTTGCCATTGAAAAACATCATGTTATTCATATACCAGAAATGTTTGAAGCTACTGACTGAATGAAAGGAGCTGACATCTCACTCTCTTTGAATCTTCTTTATCATGCTAGGATTAGCAGGAAAAAGCAAAAAATTTCAGAATTGCACCTTGCAATGTGGAGATATTACTGTTTGTGCATTTACAATATTCATTGATTTTTGCCAATGAAAAACGTCCAGAAATGTTTGAAGCTACTGACTGAATGAAAGGAGCTGGCATCTCACTCTATTTGAATCTTCTTTATCATGCTAGGATTAGCAGGAAAAAGCAAAAAATTTCAGCATTGCACCTTGCAATGTGGAGATATTACTGTTTGTGCATTTACAATATTCATTGATTTTTGCCATTGAAAAACGTCCAGAAATGTTTATACCAGAAATGTTTGAAGCTACTGACTGAAAGAAAGGAGCTGGCATCTCACTCTCTTTGAATCTTCTTTATCATGCTAAGAGGAGCAGGAAAAAGCAAAAAATTTCAGAATTGCACCTTGCAATGCGGAGAAATTACTGTTTGTGCATTTACAATATTCATTGATTTTTGCCATTGAAAAACGTCCAGAAATGACTGAAGCTACTGACTGAATGAAAGGAGCTGGCATCTCACTCTCTTTGAATCTTCTTTATCATGCTAAGAGGAGCAGGAAAAACCAAAAAATTTCAGAATTGCATCTTGCAATGCGGAGAAATTACTGTTTGTGCATTTACAATATTCATTGATTTTTGCCATTGAAAAACGTACAGAAATGATTGAAGCTACTGACTGAATGAAAGGAGCTGGCATCTCACTCTCTTTGAATCTTCTTTATCATGCTAAGAGGAGCAGGAAAAAGCAAAAAATTTCAGAATTGCACCTTGCAATGCGGAGAAATTACTGTTTGTGCATTTACAATATTCATTGATTTTTGCCATTGAAAAACATCATGTTATTCATATACCAGAAATGATTGAAGCTACTGACTGAATGAAAGGATCTGGCATCTCACTCTCTTTGAATCTTCTTTATCATGCTAAGAGGAGCAGGAAAAAGCAAAAAATTTCAGAATTGCACCTTGCAATGCGGAGAAATTACTGTTTGTGCATTTACAATATTCATTGATTTTTGCCATTGAAAAACATCATGTTATTCATATACCAGAAATGATTGAAGCTACTGACTGAATGAAAGGAGCTGGCATCTCACTCTCTTTGAATCTTCTTTATCATGCTAAGAGGAGCAGGAAAAAGCAAAAAATTTCAGAATTGCACCTTGCAATGCGGAGAAATTACTGTTTGTGCATTTACAATATTCATTGATTTTTGCCATTGAAAAACGTCCAGAAATGATTGAAGCTACTGACTGAATGAAAGGAGCTGGCATCTCACTCTCTTTGAATCTTCTTTATCATGCTAAGAGGAGCAGGAAAAAGCAAAAAATTTCAGAATTGCATCTTGCAATGCGGAGAAATTACTGTTTGTGCATTTACAATATTCATTGATTTTTGCCATTGAAAAACGTCCAGAAATGATTGAAGCTACTGACTGAATGAAAGGAGCTGGCATCTCACTCTCTTTGAATCTTCTTTATCATGCTAAGAGGAGCAGGAAAAAGCAAAAAATTTCAGAATTGCACCCTGCAATGCGGAGAAATTACTGTTTGTGCATTTACAATATTCATTGATTTTTGCCATTGAAAAACGTCCAGAAATGATTGAAGCTACTGACTGAATGAAGGGAGCTGGAATCTCACTCTCTTTGAATCTTCTTTATCATGCTAAGAGGAGCAGGAAAAAGCAAAAAATTTCAGAATTGCAACTTGCAATGCGGAGAAATTACTGTTTGTGCATTTACAATATTCATTGATTTTTGCCATTGAAAAACATCATGTTATTCATATACCAGAAATGATTGAAGCTACTGACTGAATGAAAGGAGCTGGCATCTCACTCTCTTTGAATCTTCTTTATCATGCTAAGAGGAGCAGGAAAAAGCAAAAAATTTCAGAATTGCACCTTGCAATGCGGAGAAATTACTGTTTGTGCATTTACAATATTCATTGATTTTTGCCATTGAAAAACGTCCAGAAATGATTGAAGCTACTGACTGAATGAAAGGAGCTGGCATCTCACTCTCTTTGAATCTTCTTTATCATGCTAAGAGGAGCAGGAAAAAGCAAAAAATTTCAGAATTGCACCTTGCAATGCGGAGAAATTACTGTTTGTGCATTTACAATATTCATTGATTTTTGCCATTGAAAAACATCATGTTATTCATATACCAGAAATGATTGAAGCTACTGACTGAATGAAAGGAGCTGGCATCTCACTCTCTTTGAATCTTCTTTATCATGCTAAGAGGAGCAGGAAAAAGCAAAAAATTTCAGAATTGCACCTTGCAATGCGGAGAAATTACTGTTTGTGCATTTACAATATTCATTGATTTTTGCCATTGAAAAACGTCCAGAAATGACTGAAGCTACTGACTGAATGAAAGGAGCTGGCATCTCACTCTCTTTGAATCTTCTTTATCATGCTAAGAGGAGCAGGAAAAAGCAAAAAATTTCAGAATTGCACCTTGCAATGCGGAGAAATTACAGTTTGTGCATTTACAATATTCATTGATTTTTGCCATTGAAAAACGTCCAGAAATGATTGAAGCTACTGACTGAATGAAAGGAGCTGGCATCTCACTCTCTTTGAATCTTCTTTATCATGCTAAGAGGAGCAGGAAAAAGCAAAAAATTTCAGAATTGCACCTTGCAATGCGGAGAAATTACTGTTTGTGCATTTACAATATTCATTGATTTTTGCCATTGAAAAACATCATATTATTCATATACCAGAAATGATTGAAGCTACTGACTGAATGAAAGGAGCTGGCATCTCACTCTCTTTGAATCTTCTTTATCATGCTAAGAGGAGCAGGAAAAAGCAAAAAATTTCAGAATTGCACCTTGCAATGCGGAGAAATTACTGTTTGTGCATTTACAATATTCATTGATTTTTGCCATTGAAAAACGTCCAGAAATGATTGAAGCTACTGACTGAATGAAAGGAGCTGGCATCTCACTCTCTTTGAATCTTCTTTATCATGCTAAGAGGAGCAGGAAAAAGCAAAAAATTTCAGAATTGCATCTTGCAATGCGGAGAAATTACTGTTTGTGCATTTACAATATTCATTGATTTTTGCCATTGAAAAACGTCCAGAAATGATTGAAGCTACTGACTGAATGAAAGGAGCTGGCATCTCACTCTCTTTGAATCTTCTTTATCATGCTAAGAGGAGCAGGAAAAAGCAAAAAATTTCAGAATTGCACCTTGCAATGCGGAGAAATTACTGTTTGTGCATTTACAATATTCATTGATTTTTGCCATTGAAAAACGTCCAGAAATGATTGAAGCTACTGACTGAATGAAAGGAGCTGGAATCTCACTCTCTTTGAATCTTCTTTATCATGCTAAGAGGAGCAGGAAAAAGCAAAAAATTTCAGAATTGCAACTTGCAATGCGGAGAAATTACTGTTTGTGCATTTACAATATTCATTGATTTTTGCCATTGAAAAACATCATGTTATTCATATACCAGAAATGATTGAAGCTACTGACTGAATGAAAGGAGCTGGCATCTCACTCTCTTTGAATCTTCTTTATCATGCTAAGAAGAGCAGGAAAAAGCAAAAAATTTCAGAATTGCACCTTGCAATGCGGAGAAATTACTGTTTGTGCATTTACAATATTCATTGATTTTTGCCATTGAAAAACGTCCAGAAATGATTGAAGCTACTGACTGAATGAAAGGAGCTGGCATCTCACTCTCTTTGAATCTTCTTTATCATGCTAAGAGGAGCAGGAAAAAGCAAAAAATTTCAGAATTGCACCTTGCAATGCGGAGAAATTACTGTTTGTGCATTTACAATATTCATTGATTTTTGCCATTGAAAAACGTCCAGAAATGATTGAAGCTACTGACTGAATGAAAGGAGCTGGCATCTCACTCTCTTTGAATCTTCTTTATCATGCTAAGAGGAGCAGGAAAAAGCAAAAAATTTCAGAATTGCACCTTGCAATGCGGAGAAATTACTGTTTGTGCATTTACAATATTCATTAATTTTTGCCATTGAAAAACATCATGTTATTCATATCCCAGAAATGTTTGAAGCTACTGACTGAATGAAAGAAGCTGGCATCTCACTCTCTTTGAATCTTCTTTATCATGCTAAGAGGAGCAGGAAAAAGCAAAAAATTTCAGAATTGCACCTTGCAATGCGGAGAAATTACTGTTTGTGCATTTACAATATTCATTGATTTTTGCCATTGAAAAACGTCCAGAAATGATTGAAGCTACTGACTGAATGAAAGGAGCTGGCATCTCACTCTCTTTGAATCTTCTTTATCATGCTAAGAGGAGCAGGAAAAAGCAAAAAATTTCAGAATTGCACCTTGCAATGCGGAGAAATTACTGTTTGTGCATTTACAATATTCATTGATTTTTGCCATTGAAAAACATCATGTTATTCATATGCCAGAAATGTTTGAAGCTACTGACTGAATGAAAGGAGCTGGCATCTCACTCTCTTTGAATCTTCTTTATCATGCTAAGAGGAGCAGGAAAAAGCAAAAAATTTCAGAATTGCACCTTGCAATGCGGAGAAATTACTGTTTGTGCATTTACAATATTCATTGATTTTTGCCATTGAAAAACGTCCAGAAATGATTGAAGCTACTGACTGAATGAAAGGAGCTGGCATCTCATTCTCTTTGAATCTTCTTTATCATGCTAAGAGGAGCAGGAAAATGCAAGAAATTTCAGAATTGCACCTTGCAATGCGGAGAAATTACTGTTTGTGCATTTACAATATTCATTGATTTTTGCCATTGAAAAACATCCAGAAATGATTGAAGCTACTGACTGAATGAAAGGAGCTGGCATCTCACTCTCTTTGAATCTTCTTTATCATGCTAAGAGGAGCAGGAAAAAGCAAAAAATTTCAGAATTGCACCTTGCAATGCGGAGAAATTACTGTTTGTGCATTTACAATATTCATTGATTTTTGCCATTGAAAAACATCATGTTATTCATATACCAGAAATGATTGAAGCTACTGACTGAATGAAAGGAGCTGGCATCTCACTCTCTTTGAATCTTCTTTATCATGCTGAGGAGCAGGAAAAAGCAAAAAATTTCAGAATTGCACCTTGCAATGCGGAGAAATTACTGTTTGTGCATTTACAATATTCATTGATTTTTGCATTGAAAAACGTCCAGAAATGACTGAAGCTACTGACTGAATGAAAGGAGCTGGCATCTCACTCTCTTTGAATCTTCTTTATCATGCTAAGAGGAGCAGGAAAAAGCAAAAAATTTCAGAATTGCATCTTGCAATGCGGAGAAATTACTGTTTGTGCATTTACAATATTCATTGATTTTTGCCATTGAAAAACGTCCAGAAATGATTGAAGCTACTGACTGAATGAAAGGAGCTGGCATCTCACTCTCTTTGAATCTTCTTTATCATGCTAAGAGGAGCAGGAAAAAGCAAAAAATTTCAGAATTGCACCTTGCAATGCGGAGAAATTACTGTTTGTGCATTTACAATATTCATTGATTTTTGCCATTGAAAAACATCATGTTATTCATATACCAGAAATGATTGAAGCTACTGACTGAATGAAAGGAGCTGGCATCTCACTCTCTTTGAATCTTCTTTATCATGCTAAGAGGAGCAGGAAAAAGCAAAAAATTTCAGAATTGCACCTTGCAATGCGGAGAAATTACTGTTTGTGCATTTACAATATTCATTGATTTTTGCCATTGAAAAACGTCCAGAAATGATTGAAGCTACTGACTGAATGAAAGGAGCTGGCATCTCACTCTCTTTGAATCTTCTTTATCATGCTAAGAGGAGCAGGAAAAAGCAAAAAATTTCAGAATTGCACCTTGCAATGCGGAGAAATTACTGTTTGTGCATTTACAATATTCATTGATTTTTGCCATTGAAAAACGTCCAGAAATGATTGAAGCTACTGACTGAATGAAAGGAGCTGGCATCTCACTCTCTTTGAATCTTCTTTATCATGCTAGGATTAGCAGGAAAAAGCAAAAAATTTCAGAATTGCACCTGGCAATGTGGAGATATTACTGTTTGTGCATTTACAATATTCATTGAATTTTGCCATTGAAAAACGTCCAGAAATGTTTGAAGCTACTGACTGAATGAAAGGAGCTGGCATCTCACTCTATTTGAATCTTCTTTATCATGCTAGGATTAGCAGGAAAAAGCAAAAAATTTCAGAATTGCACCTTGCAATGTGGAGATATTACTGTTTGTGCATTTACAATATTCATTGATTTTTGCCATTGAAAAACGTCCAGAAATGTTTATACCAGAAATGTTTGAAGCTACTGCCTGAATGAAAGGAGCTGGCATCTCACTCTCTTTGAATCTTCTTTATCATGCTAAGAGGAGCAGGAAAAAGCAAAAAATTTCAGAATTGCACCTTGCAATGCGGAGAAATTACTGTTTGTGCATTTACAATATTCATTGATTTTTGCCATTGAAAAACGTCCAGAAATGACTGAAGCTACTGACTGAATGAAAGGAGCTGGCATCTCACTCTCTTTGAATCTTCTTTATCATGCTAAGAGGAGCAGGAAAAAGCAAAAAATTTCAGAATTGCACCTTGCAATGCGGAGAAATTACTGTTTGTGCATTTACAATATTCATTGATTTTTGCCATTGAAAAACGTCCAGAAATGATTGAAGCTACTGACTGAATGAAAGGAGCTGGCATCTCACTCTCTTTGAATCTTCTTTATCATGCTAAGAGGAGCAGGAAAAAGCAAAAAATTTCAGAATTGCACCTTGCAATGCGGAGAAATTACTGTTTGTGCATTTACAATATTCATTGATTTTTGCCATTGAAAAACATCATGTTATTCATATACCAGAAATGATTGAAGCTACTGACTGAATGAAAGGAGCTGGCATCTCACTCTCTTTGAATCTTCTTTATCATGCTAAGAGGAGCAGGAAAAAGCAAAAAATTTCAGAATTGCACCTTGCAATGCGGAGAAATTACTGTTTGTGCATTTACAATATTCATTGATTTTTGCCATTGAAAAACGTCCAGAAATGATTGAAGCTACTGACTGAATGAAAGGAGCTGGCATCTCACTCTCTTTGAATCTTTTTTATCATGCTAAGAGGAGCAGGAAAAAGCAAAAAATTTCAGAATTGCATCTTGCAATGCGGAGAAATTACTGTTTGTGCATTTACAATATTCATTGATTTTTGCCATTGAAAAACGTCCAGAAATGATTGAAGCTACTGACTGAATGAAAGGAGCTGGCATCTCACTCTCTTTGAATCTTCTTTATCATGCTAAGAGGAGCAGGAAAAAGCAAAAAATTTCAGAATTGCACCTTGCAATGCGGAGAAATTACTGTTTGTGCATTTACAATATTCATTGATTTTTGCCATTGAAAAACGTCCAGAAATGATTGAAGCTACTGACTGAATGAAAGGAGCTGGAATCTCACTCTCTTTGAATCTTCTTTATCATGCTAAGAGGAGCAGGAAAAAGCAAAAAATTTCAGAATTGCAACTTGCAATGCGGAGAAATTACTGTTTGTGCATTTACAATATTCATTGATTTTTGCCATTGAAAAACATCATGTTATTCATATACCAGAAATGATTGAAGCTACTGACTGAATGAAAGGAGCTGGCATCTCACTCTCTTTGAATCTTCTTTATCATGCTAAGAGGAGCAGGAAAAAGCAAAAAATTTCAGAATTGCACCTTGCAATGCGGAGAAATTACTGTTTGTGCATTTACAATATTCATTGATTTTTGCCATTGAAAAACGTCCAGAAATGATTGAAGCTACTGACTGAATGAAAGGAGCTGGCATCTCACTCTCTTTGAATCTTCTTTATCATGCTAAGAGGAGCAGGAAAAAGCAAAAAATTTCAGAATTGCACCTTGCAATGCGGAGAAATTACTGTTTGTGCATTTACAATATTCATTGATTTTTGCCATTGAAAAACGTCCAGAAATGATTGAAGCTACTGACTGAATGAAAGGAGCTGGCATCTCACTCTCTTTGAATCTTCTTTATCATGCTAAGAGGAGCAGGAAAAAGCAAAAAATTTCAGAATTGCACCTTGCAATGCGGAGAAATTACTGTTTGTGCATTTACAATATTCATTAATTTTTGCCATTGAAAAACATCATGTTATTCATATCCCAGAAATGTTTGAAGCTACTGACTGAATGAAAGAAGCTGGCATCTCACTCTCTTTGAATCTTCTTTATCATGCTAAGAGGAGCAGGAAAAAGCAAAAAATTTCAGAATTGCACCTTGCAATGCGGAGAAATTACTGTTTGTGCATTTACAATATTCATTGATTTTTGCCATTGAAAAACGTCCAGAAATGATTGAAGCTACTGACTGAATGAAAGGAGCTGGCATCTCACTCTCTTTGAATCTTCTTTATCATGCTAAGAGGAGCAGGAAAAAGCAAAAAATTTCAGAATTGCACCTTGCAATGCGGAGAAATTACTGTTTGTGCATTTACAATATTCATTGATTTTTGCCATTGAAAAACATCATGTTATTCATATACCAGAAATGTTTGAAGCTACTGACTGAATGAAAGGAGCTGGCATCTCACTCTCTTTGAATGTTCTTTATCATGCTAAGAGGAGCAGGAAAAAGCAAAAAATTTCAGAATTGCACCTTGCAATGCGGAGAAATTACTGTTTGTGCATTTACAATATTCATTGATTTTTGCCATTGAAAAACGTCCAGAAATGATTGAAGCTACTGACTGAATGAAAGGAGCTGGCATCTCACTCTCTTTGAATCTTCTTTATCATGCTAAGAGGAGCAGGAAAATGCAAGAAATTTCAGAATTGCACCTTGCAATGCGGAGAAATTACTGTTTGTGCATTTACAATATTCATTGATTTTTGCCATTGAAAAACATCCAGAAATGATTGAAGCTACTGACTGAATGAAAGGAGCTGGCATCTCACTCTCTTTGAATCTTCTTTATCATGCTAAGAGGAGCAGGAAAAAGCCAAAAATTTCAGAATTGCACCTTGCAATGCGGAGAAATTACTGTTTGTGCATTTACAATATTCATTGATTTTTGCCATTGAAAAACATCATGTTATTCATATACCAGAAATGATTGAAGCTACTGACTGAATGAAAGGAGCTGGCATCTCACTCTCTTTGAATCTTCTTTATCATGCAAAGAGGAGCAGGAAAAAGCAAAAAATTTCAGAATTGCACCTTGCAATGCGGAGAAATTACTGTTTGTGCATTTACAATATTCATTGATTTTTGCCATTGAAAAACGTCCAGAAATGATTGAAGCTACTGACTGAATGAAAGGAGCTGGCATCTCACTCTCTTTGAATCTTCTTTATCATGCTAAGAGGAGCAGGAAAAAGCAAAAAATTTCAGAATTGCACCTTGCAATGCGGAGAAATTACTGTTTGTGCATTTACAATATTCACTGATTTTTGCCATTGAAAAACGTCCAGAAATGATTGAAGCAACTGACTGAATGAAAGGAGCTGGCATCTCACTCTCTTTGAATCTTCTTTATCATGCTAAGAGGAGCAGGAAAAAGCAAAAAATTTCAGAATTGCACCTTGCAATGCGGAGAAATTACTGTTTGTGCATTTACAATATTCATTGATTTTTGCCATTGAAAAACGTCCAGAAATAATTGAAGCTACTGACTGAATGAAAGGAGCTGGCATCTCACTCTCTTTGAATCTTCTTTATCATGCTAAGAGGAGCAGGAAAAAGCAAAAAATTTCAGAATTGCAACTTGCAATGCGGAGAAATTACTGTTTGTGCATTTACAATATTCATTGATTTTTGCCATTGAAAAACATCATGTTATTCATATACCAGAAATGATTGAAGCTACTGACTGAATGAAAGGAGCTGGCATCTCACTCTCTTTGAATCTTCTTTATCATGCTAAGAGGAGCAGGAAAAAGCAAAAAATTTCAGAATTGCACCTTGCAATGCGGAGAAATTACTGTTTGTGCATTTACAATATTCATTGATTTTTGCCATTGAAAAACGTCCAGAAATGATTGAAGCTACTGACTGAATGAAAGGAGCTGGCATCTCACTCTCTTTGAATCTTCTTTATCATGCTAAGAGGAGCAGGAAAAAGCAAAAAATTTCAGAATTGCACCTTGCAATGCGGAGAAATTACTGTTTGTGCTTTTACAATATTCATTGATTTTTGCCATTGAAAAACATCATGTTATTCATATACCAGAAATGTTTGAAGCTACTGACTGAATGAAAGGAGCTGGCATCTCACTCTCTTTGAATCTTCTTTATCATGCTAAGAGGAGCAGGAAAAAGCAAAAAATTTCAGAATTGCACCTTGCAATGCGGAGAAATTACTGTTTGTGCATTTACAATATTCATTGATTTTTGCCATTGAAAAATGTCCAGAAATGATTGAAGCTGCTGACTGAATGAAAGGAGCTGGCATCTCACTCTCTTTGAATCTTCTTTATCATGCTAAGAGGAGCAGGAAAAAGCAAAAAATTTCCGAATTGCACCTTGCAATGCGGAGAAATTACTGTTTGTGCATTTACAATATTCATTGATTTTTGCCATTGAAAAACATCATGTTATTCATATACCAGAAATGATTGAAGCTACTGACTGAATGAAAGGAGCTGGCATCTCACTCTCTTTGAATCTTCTTTATCATGCTAAGAGGAGCAGGAAAAAGCAAAAAATTTCAGAATTGCACCTTGCAATGCGGAGAAATTACTGTTTGTGCATTTACAATATTCATTGATTTTTGCCATTGAAAAACGTCCAGAAATGATTGAAGCTACTGACTGAATGAAAGGAGCTGGCATCTCACTCTCTTTGAATCTTCTTTATCATGCTAAGAGGAGCAGGAAAAAGCAAAAAATTTCAGAATTGCACCTTGCAATGCGGAGAAATTACTGTTTGTGCATTTACAATATTCATTGATTTTTGCCATTGAAAAACGTCCAGAAATGATTGAAGCTACTGACTGAATGAAAGGAGCTGGCATCTCACTCTCTTTGAATCTTCTTTATCATGCTAAGAGGAGCAGGAAAAAGCAAAAAATTTCAGAATTGCACCTTGCAATGCGGAGAAATTACTGTTTGTGCATTTACAATATTCATTGATTTTTGCCATTGAAAAACATCATGTTATTCATATACCAGAAATGTTTCAAGCTACTGACTGAATGAAAGGAGCTGGCATCTCACTCTCTTTGAATCTTCTTTATCATGCTAAGAGGAGCAGGAAAAAGCAAAAAATTTCAGAATTGCACCTTGCAATGCGGAGAAATTACTGTTTGTGCATTTACAATATTCATTGATTTTTGCCATTGAAAAACGTCCAGAAATGATTGAAGCTACTGACTGAATGAAAGGAGCTGGCATCTCACTCTCTTTGAATCTTCTTTATCATGCTAAGAGGAGCAGGAAAAAGCAAAAAATTTCAGAATTGCACCTTGCAATGCGGAGAAATTACTGTTTGTGCATTTACAATATTCATTGATTTTTGCCATTGAAAAACATCATGTTATTCATATACCAGAAATGATTGAAGCTACTGACTGAATGAAAGGAGCTGGCATCTCGCTCTCTTTGAATCTTCTTTATCATGCTAAGAGGAGCAGGAAAAAGCAAAAAATTTCAGAATTGCACCTTGCAATGCGGAGAAATTACTGTTTGTGCATTTACAATATTCATTGATTTTTGCCATTGAAAAACGTCCAGAAATGATTGAAGCTACTGACTGAATGAAAGGAGCTGGCATCTCACTCTCTTTGAATCTTCTTTATCATGCTAAGAGGAGCAGGAAAAAGCAAAAAATTTCAGAATTGCACCTTGCAATGTGGAGAAATTACTGTTTGTGCATTTACAATATTCATTGATTTTTGCCATTGAAAAACATCATGTTATTCATATACCAGAAATGATTGAAGCTACTGACTGAATGAAAGGAGCTGGCATCTCACTCTCTTTGAATCTTCTTTATCATGCTAAGAGGAGCAGGAAAAAGCAAAAAATTTCAGAATTGCACCTTGCAATGCGGAGAAATTACTGTTTGTGCATTTACAATATTCATTGATTTTTGCCATTGAAAAATGTCCAGAAATGTTTGAAGCTGCTGACTGAATGAAAGGAGCTGGCATCTCACTCTCTTTGAATCTTCTTTATCATGCTAAGAGGAGCAGGAAAAAGCAAAAAATTTCCGAATTGCACCTTGCAATGCGGAGAAATTACTGTTTGTGCATTTACAATATTCATTGATTTTTGCCATTGAAAAACATCATGTTACTCATATACCAGAAATGATTGAAGCTACTGACTGAATGAAAGGAGCTGGCATCTCACTCTCTTTGAATCTTCTTTATCATGCTAAGAGGAGCAGGAAAAAGCAAAAAATTTCAGAATTGCACCTTGCAATGCGGAGAAATTACTGTTTGTGCATTTACAATATTCATTGATTTTTGCCATTGAAAAACGTCCAGAAATGATTGAAGCTACTGACTGAATGAAAGGAGCTGGCATCTCACTCTCTTTGAATCTTCTTTATCATGCTAAGAGGAGCAGGAAAAAGCAAAAAATTTCAGAATTGCACCTTGCAATGCGGAGAAATTACTGTTTGTGCATTTACAATATTCATTGATTTTTGCCATTGAAAAACGTCCAGAAATGATTGAAGCTACTGACTGAATGAAAGGAGCTGGCATCTCACTCTCTTTGAATCTTCTTTATCATGCTAAGAGGAGCAGGAAAAAGCAAAAAATTTCAGAATTGCACCTTGCAATGCGGAGAAATTACTGTTTGTGCATTTACAATATTCATTGATTTTTGCCATTGAAAAACATCATGTTATTCATATACCAGAAATGTTTGAAGCTACTGACTGAATGAAAGGAGCTGGCATCTCACTCTCTTTGAATCTTCTTTATCATGCTAAGAGGAGCAGGAAAAAGCAAAAAATTTCAGAATTGCACCTTGCAATGCGGAGAAATTACTGTTTGTGCATTTACAATATTCATTGATTTTTGCCATTGAAAAACGTCCAGAAATGATTGAAGCTACTGACTGAATGAAAGGAGCTGGCATCTCACTCTCTTTGAATCTTCTTTATCATGCTAAGAGGAGCAGGAAAAAGCAAAAAATTTCAGAATTGCACCTTGCAATGCGGAGAAATTACTGTTTGTGCATTTACAATATTCATTGATTTTTGCCATTGAAAAACATCATGTTATTCATATACCAGAAATGATTGAAGCTACTGACTGAATGAAAGGAGCTGGCATCTCGCTCTCTTTGAATCTTCTTTATCATGCTAAGAGGAGCAGGAAAAAGCAAAAAATTTCAGAATTGCACCTTGCAATGCGGAGAAATTACTGTTTGTGCATTTACAATATTCATTGATTTTTGCCATTGAAAAACGTCCAGAAATGATTGAAGCTACTGACTGAATGAAAGGAGCTGGCATCTCACTCTCTTTGAATCTTCTTTATCATGCTAAGAGGAGCAGGAAAAAGCAAAAAATTTCAGAATTGCACCTTGCAATGTGGAGAAATTACTGTTTGTGCATTTACAATATTCATTGATTTTTGCCATTGAAAAACATCATGTTATTCATATACCAGAAATGATTGAAGCTACTGACTGAATGAAAGGAGCTGGCATCTCACTCTCTTTGAATCTTCTTTATCATGCTAAGAGGAGCAGGAAAAAGCAAAAAATTTCAGAATTGCAACTTGCAATGCGGAGAAATTACTGTTTGTGCATTTACAATATTCATTGATTTTTGCCATTGAAAAACGTCCAGAAATGATTGAAGCTACTGACTGAATGAAAGGAGCTGGCATCTCACTCTCTTTGAATCTTCTTTATCATGCTAAGAGGAGCAGGAAAAAGCAAAATATTTCAGAATTGCACCTTGCAATGCGGAGAAATTACTGTTTGTGCTTTTACAATATTCATTGATTTTTGCCATTGAAAAACATCATGTTATTCATATACCAGAAATGTTTGAAGCTACTGACTGAATGAAAGGAGCTGGCATCTCACTCTTTGAATCTTCTTTATCATGCTAAGAGGAGCAGGAAAAAGCAAAAAATTTCAGAATTGCACCTTGCAATGCGGAGAAATTACTGTTTGTGCATTTACAATATTCATTGATTTTTGCCATTGAAAAACGTCCAGAAATGATTGAAGCTACTGACTGAATGAAAGGAGCTGGCATCTCACTCTCTTTGAATCTTCTTTATCATGCTAAGAGGAGCAGGAAAAAGCAAAAAATTTCAGAATTGCACCTTGCAATGCGGAGAAATTACTGTTTGTGCATTTACAATATTCATTGATTTTTGCCATTGAAAAACGTCCAGAAATGATTGAAGCTACTGACTGAATGAAAGGAGCTGGCATCTCACTCTCTTTGAATCTTCTTTATCATGCTAAGAGGAGCAGGAAAAAGCAAAAAATTTCAGAATTGCAACTTGCAATGCGGAGAAATTACTGTTTGTGCATTTACAATATTCATTGATTTTTGCCATTGAAAAACATCATGTTATTCATATACCAGAAATGATTGAAGCTACTGACTGAATGAAAGGAGCTGGCATCTCACTCTCTTTGAATCTTCTTTATCATGCTAAGAGGAGCAGGAAAAAGCAAAAAATTTCAGAATTGCACCTTGCAATGCGGAGAAATTACTGTTTGTGCATTTACAATATTCATTGATTTTTGCCATTGAAAAACATCATGTTATTCATATACCAGAAATGTTTGAAGCTACTGACTGAATGAAAGGAGCTGGCATCGCACTCTCTTTGAATCTTCTTTATCATGCTAAGAGGAGCAGGAAAAAGCAAAAAATTTCAGAATTGCACCTTGCAATGCGGAGAAATTACTGTTTGTGCATTTACAATATTCATTGATTTTTGCCATTGAAAAACGTCCAGAAATGATTGAAGCTACTGACTGAATGAAAGGAGCTGGCATCTCACTCTCTTTGAATCTTCTTTATCATGCTAAGAGGAGCAGGAAAATGCAAGAAATTTCAGAATTGCACCTTGCAATGCGGAGAAATTACTGTTTGTGCATTTACAATATTCATTGATTTTTGCCATTGAAAAACATCCAGAAATGATTGAAGCTACTGACTGAATGAAAGGAGCTGGCATCTCACTCTCTTTGAATCTTCTTTATCATGCTAAGAGGAGCAGGAAAAAGCCAAAAATTTCAGAATTGCACCTTGCAATGCGGAGAAATTACTGTTTGTGCATTTACAATATTCATTGATTTTTGCCATTGAAAAACATCATGTTATTCATATACCAGAAATGATTGAAGCTACTGACTGAATGAAAGGAGCTGGCATCTCACTCTCTTTGAATCTTCTTTATCATGCAAAGAGGAGCAGGAAAAAGCAAAAAATTTCAGAATTGCACCTTGCAATGCGGAGAAATTACTGTTTGTGCATTTACAATATTCATTGATTTTTGCCATTGAAAAACGTCCAGAAATGATTGAAGCTACTGACTGAATGAAAGGAGCTGGCATCTCACTCTCTTTGAATCTTCTTTATCATGCTAAGAGGAGCAGGAAAAAGCAAAAAATTTCAGAATTGCACCTTGCAATGCGGAGAAATTACTGTTTGTGCATTTACAATATTCACGGATTTTTGCCATTGAAAAACGTCCAGAAATGATTGAAGCAACTGACTGAATGAAAGGAGCTGGCATCTCACTCTCTTTGAATCTTCTTTATCATGCTAAGAGGAGCAGGAAAAAGCAAAAAATGTCAGAATTGCACCTTGCAAAGCGGAGAAATTACTGTTTGTGCATTTACAATATTCATTGATTTTTGCCATTGAAAAACGTCCAGAAATAATTGAAGCTACTGACTGAATGAAAGGAGCTGGCATCTCACTCTCTTTGAATCTTCTTTATCATGCTAAGAGGAGCAGGAAAAAGCAAAAAATTTCAGAATTGCAACTTGCAATGCGGAGAAATTACTGTTTGTGCATTTACAATATTCATTGATTTTTGCCATTGAAAAACATCATGTTATTCATATACCAGAAATGATTGAAGCTACTGACTGAATGAAAGGAGCTGGAATCTCACTCTCTTTGAATCTTCTTTATCATGCTAAGAGGAGCAGGAAAAAGCAAAAAATTTCAGAATGGCACCTTGCAATGCGGAGAAATTACTGTTTGTGCATTTACAATATTCATTGATTTTTGCCATTGAAAAACGTCCAGAAATGATTGAAGCTACTGACTGAATGAAAGGAGCTGGCATCTCACTCTCTTTGAATCTTCTTTATCATGCTAAGAGGAGCAGGAAAAAGCAAAAAATTTCAGAATTGCACCTTGCAATGCGGAGAAATTACTGATTGTGCTTTTACAATATTCATTGATTTTTGCCATTGAAACACATCATGTTATTCATATACCAGAAATGTTTGAAGCTACTGACTGAATGAAAGGAGCTGGCATCTCACTCTCTTTGAATCTTCTTTATCATGCTAAGAGGAGCAGGAAAAAGCAAAACATTTCAGAATTGCACCTTGCAATGCGGAGAAATTACTGTTTGTGCATTTACAATATTCATTGATTTTTGCCATTGAAAAATGTCCAGAAATGATTGAAGCTGCTGACTGAATGAAAGGAGCTGGCATCTCACTCTCTTTGAATCTTCTTTATCATGCTAAGAGGAGCAGGAAAAAGCAAAAAATTTCAGAATTGCACCTTGCAATGCGGAGAAATTACTGTTTGTGCATTTACAATATTCATTGATTTTTGCCATTGAAAAACATCATGTTATTCATATACCAGAAATGATTGAAGCTACTGACTGAATGAAAGGAGCTGGCATCTCACTCTCTTTGAATCTTCTTTATCATGCTAAGAGGAGCAGGAAAAAGCAAAAAATTTCAGAATTGCACCTTGCAATGCGGAGAAATTACTGTTTGTGCATTTACAATATTCATTGATTTTTGCCATTGAAAAACGTCCAGAAATGATTGAAGCTACTGACTGAATGAAAGGAGCTGGCATCTCACTCTCTTTGAATCTTCTTTATCATGCTAAGAGGAGCAGGAAAAAGCAAAAAATTTCAGAATTGCACCTTGCAATGCGGAGAAATTACTGTTTGTGCATTTACAATATTCATTGATTTTTGCCATTGAAAAACGTCCAGAAATGATTGAAGCTACTGACTGAATGAAAGGAGCTGGCATCTCACTCTCTTTGAATCTTCTTTATCATGCTAAGAGGAGCAGGAAAAAGCAAAAAATTTCAGAATTGCACCTTGCAATGCGGAGAAATTACTGTTTGTGCATTTACAATATTCATTGATTTTTGCCATTGAAAAACATCATGTTATTCATATACCAGAAATGTTTGAAGCTACTGACTGAATGAAAGGAGCTGGCATCTCACTCTCTTTGAATCTTCTTTATCATGCTAAGAGGAGCAGGAAAAAGCAAAAAATTTCAGAATTGCACCTTGCAATGCGGAGAAATTACTGTTTGTGCATTTACAATATTCATTGATTTTTGCCATTGAAAAACGTCCAGAAATGATTGAAGCTACTGACTGAATGAAAGGAGCTGGCATCTCACTCTCTTTGAATCTTCTTTATCATGCTAGGAGGAGCAGGAAAAAGCAAAAAATTTCAGAATTGCACCTTGCAATGCGGAGAAATTACTGTTTGTGCATTTACAATATTCATTGATTTTTGCCATTGAAAAACATCATGTTATTCATATACCAGAAATGATTGAAGCTACTGACTGAATGAAAGGAGCTGGCATCTCGCTCTCTTTGAATCTTCTTTATCATGCTAAGAGGAGCAGGAAAAAGCAAAAAATTTCAGAATTGCACCTTGCAATGCGGAGAAATTACTGTTTGTGCATTTACAATATTCATTGATTTTTGCCATTGAAAAACGTCCAGAAGAGATTGAAGCTACTGACTGAATGAAAGGAGCTGGCATCTCACTCTCTTTGAATCTTCTTTATCATGCTAAGAGGAGCAGGAAAAAGCAAAAAATTTCAGAATTGCACCTTGCAATGTGGAGAAATTACTGTTTGTGCATTTACAATATTCATTGATTTTTGCCATTGAAAAACATCATGTTATTCATATACCAGAAATGATTGAAGCTACTGACTGAATGAAAGGAGCTGGCATCTCACTCTCTTTGAATCTTCTTTATCATGCTAAGAGGAGCAGGAAAAAGCAAAAAATTTCAGAATTGCACCTTGCAATGCGGAGAAATTACTGTTTGTGCATTTACAATATTCATTGATTTTTGCCATTGAAAAACGTCCAGAAATGATTGAAGCTACTGACTGAATGAAAGGAGCTGGCATCTCACTCTCTTTGAATCTTCTTTATCATGCTAAGAGGAGCAGGAAAAAGCAAAAAATTTCAGAATTGCACCTTGCAATGCGGAGAAATTACTGTTTGTGCTTTTACAATATTCATTGATTTTTGCCATTGAAAAACATCATGTTATTCATATACCAGAAATGTTTGAAGCTACTGACTGAATGAAAGGAGCTGGCATGTCACTCTCTTTGAATCTTCTTTATCATGCTAAGAGGAGCAGGAAAAAGCAAAAAATTTCAGAATTGCACCTTGCAATGCGGAGAAATTACTGTTTGTGCATTTACAATATTCATTGATTTTTGCCATTGAAAAACGTCCAGAAATGATTGAAGCTACTGACTGAATGAAAGGAGCTGGCATCTCACTCTCTTTGAATCTTCTTTATCATGCTAAGAGGAGCAGGAAAAAGCAAAAAATTTCAGAATTGCACCTTGCAATGCGGAGAAATTACTGTTTGTGCATTTACAATATTCATTGATTTTTGCCATTGAAAAACGTCCAGAAATGATTGAAGCTACTGACTGAATGAAAGGAGCTGGCATCTCACTCTCTTTGAATCTTCTTTATCATGCTAAGAGGAGCAGGAAAAAGCAAAAAATTTCAGAATTGCAACTTGCAATGCGGAGAAATTACTGTTTGTGCATTTACAATATTCATTGATTTTTGCCATTGAAAAACATCATGTTATTCATATCCCAGAAATGTTTGAAGCTACTGACTGAATGAAAGAAGCTGGCATCTCACTCTCTTTGAATCTTCTTTATCATGCTAAGAGGAGCAGGAAAAAGCAAAAAATTTCAGAATTGCACCTTGCAATGCGGAGAAATTACTGTTTGTGCATTTACAATATTCATTGATTTTTGCCATTGAAAAACGTCCAGAAATGATTGAAGCTACTGACTGAATGAAAGGAGCTGGCATCTCACTCTCTTTGAATCTTCTTTATCATGCTAAGAGGAGCAGGAAAAAGCAAAAAATTTCAGAATTGCACCTTGCAATGCGGAGAAATTACTGTTTGTGCATTTACAATATTCATTGATTTTTGCCATTGAAAAACATCATGTTATTCATATACCAGAAATGTTTGAAGCTACTGACTGAATGAAAGGAGCTGGCATCTCACTCTCTTTGAATCTTCTTTATCATGCTAAGAGGAGCAGGAAAAAGCAAAAAATTTCAGAATTGCACCTTGCAATGCGGAGAAATTACTGTTTGTGCATTTACAATATTCATTGATTTTTGCCATTGAAAAACGTCCAGAAATGATTGAAGCTACTGACTGAATGAAAGGAGCTGGCATCTCACTCTCTTTGAATCTTCTTTATCATGCTAAGAGGAGCAGGAAAAAGCAAAAAATTTCAGAATTGCACCTTGCAATGCGGAGAAATTACTGTTTGTGCATTTACAATATTCATTGATTTTTGCCATTGAAAAACGTCCAGAAATAATTGAAGCTACTGACTGAATGAAAGGAGCTGGCATCTCACTCTCTTTGAATCTTCTTTATCATGCTAAGAGGAGCAGGAAAAAGCAAAAAATTTCAGAATTGCAACTTGCAATGCGGAGAAATTACTGTTTGTGCATTTACAATATTCATTGATTTTTGCCATTGAAAAACATCATGTTATTCATATACCAGAAATGATTGAAGCTACTGACTGAATGAAAGGAGCTGGCATCTCACTCTCTTTGAATCTTCTTTATCATGCTAAGAGGAGCAGGAAAAAGCAAAAAATTTCAGAATTGCACCTTGCAATGCGGAGAAATTACTGTTTGTGCATTTACAATATTCATTGATTTTTGCCATTGAAAAACGTCCAGAAATGATTGAAGCTACTGACTGAATGAAAGGAGCTGGCATCTCACTCTCTTTGAATCTTCTTTATCATGCTAAGAGGAGCAGGAAAAAGCAAAAAATTTCAGAATTGCACCTTGCAATGCGGAGAAATTACTGTTTGTGCTTTTACAATATTCATTGATTTTTGCCATTGAAAAACATCATGTTATTCATATACCAGAAATGTTTGAAGCTACTGACTGAATGAAAGGAGCTGGCATCTCACTCTCTTTGAATCTTCTTTATCATGCTAAGAGGAGCAGGAAAAAGCAAAAAATTTCAGAATTGCACCTTGCAATGCGGAGAAATTACTGTTTGTGCATTTACAATATTCATTGATTTTTGCCATTGAAAAATGTCCAGAAATGATTGAAGCTGCTGACTGAATGAAAGGAGCTGGCATCTCACTCTCTTTGAATCTTCTTTATCATGCTAAGAGGAGCAGGAAAAAGCAAAAAATTTCAGAATTGCACCTTGCAATGCGGAGAAATTACTGTTTGTGCATTTACAATATTCATTGATTTTTGCCATTGAAAAACATCATGTTATTCATATACCAGAAATGATTGAAGCTACTGACTGAATGAAAGGAGCTGGCATCTCACTCTCTTTGAATCTTCTTTATCATGCTAAGAGGAGCAGGAAAAAGCAAAAAATTTCAGAATTGCACCTTGCAATGCGGAGAAATTACTGTTTGTGCATTTACAATATTCATTGATTTTTGCCATTGAAAAACGTCCAGAAATGATTGAAGCTACTGACTGAATGAAAGGAGCTGGCATCTCACTCTCTTTGAATCTTCTTTATCATGCTAAGAGGAGCAGGAAAAAGCAAAAAATTTCAGAATTGCACCTTGCAATGCGGAGAAATTACTGTTTGTGCATTTACAATATTCATTGATTTTTGCCATTGAAAAACGTCCAGAAATGATTGAAGCTACTGACTGAATGAAAGGAGCTGGCATCTCACTCTCTTTGAATCTTCTTTATCATGCTAAGAGGAGCAGGAAAAAGCAAAAAATTTCAGAATTGCACCTTGCAATGCGGAGAAATTACTGTTTGTGCATTTACAATATTCATTGATTTTTGCCATTGAAAAACATCATGTTATTCATATACCAGAAATGTTTGAAGCTACTGACTGAATGAAAGGAGCTGGCATCTCACTCTCTTTGAATCTTCTTTATCATGCTAAGAGGAGCAGGAAAAAGCAAAAAATTTCAGAATTGCACCTTGCAATGCGGAGAAATTACTGTTTGTGCATTTACAATATTCATTGATTTTTGCCATTGAAAAACGTCCAGAAATGATTGAAGCTACTGACTGAATGAAAGGAGCTGGCATCTCACTCTCTTTGAATCTTCTTTATCATGCTAAGAGGAGCAGGAAAAAGCAAAAAATTTCAGAATTGCAACTTGCAATGCGGAGAAATTACTGTTTGTGCATTTACAATATTCATTGATTTTTGCCATTGAAAAACATCATGTTATTCATATACCAGAAATGATTGAAGCTACTGACTGAATGAAAGGAGCTGGCATCTCGCTCTCTTTGAATCTTCTTTATCATGCTAAGAGGAGCAGGAAAAAGCAAAAAATTTCAGAATTGCACCTTGCAATGCGGAGAAATTACTGTTTGTGCATTTACAATATTCATTGATTTTTGCCATTGAAAAACGTCCAGAAATGATTGAAGCTACTGACTGAATGAAAGGAGCTGGCATCTCACTCTCTTTGAATCTTCTTTATCATGCTAAGAGGAGCAGGAAAAAGCAAAAAATTTCAGAATTGCACCTTGCAATGTGGAGAAATTACTGTTTGTGCATTTACAATATTCATTGATTTTTGCCATTGAAAAACATCATGTTATTCATATACCAGAAATGATTGAAGCTACTGACTGAATGAAAGGAGCTGGCATCTCACTCTCTTTGAATCTTCTTTATCATGCTAAGAGGAGCAGGAAAAAGCAAAAAATTTCAGAATTGCACCTTGCAATGCGGAGAAATTACTGTTTGTGCATTTACAATATTCATTGATTTTTGCCATTGAAAAACGTCCAGAAATGATTGAAGCTACTGACTGAATGAAAGGAGCTGGCATCTCACTCTCTTTGAATCTTCTTTATCATGCTAAGAGGAGCAGGAAAAAGCAAAAAATTTCAGAATTGCACCTTGCAATGCGGAGAAATTACTGTTTGTGCTTTTACAATATTCATTGATTTTTGCCATTGAAAAACATCATGTTATTCATATACCAGAAATGTTTGAAGCTACTGACTGAATGAAAGGAGCTGGCATCTCACTCTCTTTGAATCTTCTTTATCATGCTAAGAGGAGCAGGAAAAAGCAAAAAATTTCAGAATTGCACCTTGCAATGCGGAGAAATTACTGTTTGTGCATTTACAATATTCATTGATTTTTGCCATTGAAAAACGTCCAGAAATGATTGAAGCTACTGACTGAATGAAAGGAGCTGGCATCTCACTCTCTTTGAATCTTCTTTATCAAGCTAAGAGGAGCAGGAAAAAGCAAAAAATTTCAGAATTGCACCTTGCAATGCGGAGAAATTACTGTTTGTGCATTTACAATATTCATTGATTTTTGCCATTGAAAAACGTCCAGAAATGATTGAAGCTACTGACTGAATGAAAGGAGCTGGCATCTCACTCTCTTTGAATCTTCTTTATCATGCTAAGAGGAGCAGGAAAAAGCAAAAAATTTCAGAATTGCAACTTGCAATGCGGAGAAATTACTGTTTGTGCATTTACAATATTCATTGATTTTTGCCATTGAAAAACATCATGTTATTCATATACCAGAAATGATTGAAGCTACTGACTGAATGAAAGGAGCTGGCATCTCACTCTCTTTGAATCTTCTTTATCATGCTAAGAGGAGCAGGAAAAAGCAAAAAATTTCAGAATTGCACCTTGCAATGCGGAGAAATTACTGTTTGTGCATTTACAATATTCATTGATTTTTGCCATTGAAAAACGTCCAGAAATGATTGAAGCTACTGACTGAATGAAAGGAGCTGGCATCTCACTCTCTTTGAATCTTCTTTATCATGCTAAGAGGAGCAGGAAAAAGCAAAAAATTTCAGAATTGCACCTTGCAATGCGGAGAAATTACTGTTTGTGCATTTACAATATTCATTGATTTTTGCCATTGAAAAACGTCCAGAAATGATTGAAGCTACTGACTGAATGAAAGGAGCTGGCATCTCACTCTCTTTGAATCTTCTTTATCATGCTAAGAGGAGCAGGAAAAAGCAAAAAATTTCAGAATTGCACCTTGCAATGCGGAGAAATTACTGTTTGTGCATTTACAATATTCATTGATTTTTGCCATTGAAAAACATCATGTTATTCATATACCAGAAATGTTTGAAGCTACTGACTGAATGAAAGGAGCTGGCATCTCACTCTCTTTGAATCTTCTTTATCATGCTAAGAGGAGCAGGAAAAAGCAAAAAATTTCAGAATTGCACCTTGCAATGCGGAGAAATTACTGTTTGTGCATTTACAATATTCATTGATTTTTGCCATTGAAAAACGTCCAGAAATGATTGAAGCTACTGACTGAATGAAAGGAGCTGGCATCTCACTCTCTTTGAATCTTCTTTATCATGCTAAGAGGAGCAGGAAAAAGCAAAAAATTTCAGAATTGCACCTTGCAATGCGGAGAAATTACTGTTTGTGCATTTACAATATTCATTGATTTTTGCCATTGAAAAACATCATGTTATTCATATACCAGAAATGATTGAAGCTACTGACTGAATGAAAGGAGCTGGCATCTCGCTCTCTTTGAATCTTCTTTATCATGCTAAGAGGAGCAGGAAAAAGCAAAAAATTTCAGAATTGCACCTTGCAATGCGGAGAAATTACTGTTTGTGCATTTACAATATTCATTGATTTTTGCCATTGAAAAACGTCCAGAAGAGATTGAAGCTACTGACTGAATGAAAGGAGCTGGCATCTCACTCTCTTTGAATCTTCTTTATCATGCTAAGAGGAGCAGGAAAAAGCAAAAAATTTCAGAATTGCACCTTGCAATGTGGAGAAATTACTGTTTGTGCATTTACAATATTCATTGATTTTTGCCATTGAAAAACATCATGTTATTCATATACCAGAAATGATTGAAGCTACTGACTGAATGAAAGGAGCTGGCATCTCACTCTCTTTGAATCTTCTTTATCATGCTAAGAGGAGCAGGAAAAAGCAAAAAATTTCAGAATTGCACCTTGCAATGCGGAGAAATTACTGTTTGTGCATTTACAATATTCATTGATTTTTGCCATTGAAAAACGTCCAGAAATGATTGAAGCTACTGACTGAATGAAAGGAGCTGGCATCTCACTCTCTTTGAATCTTCTTTATCATGCTAAGAGGAGCAGGAAAAAGCAAAAAATTTCAGAATTGCACCTTGCAATGCGGAGAAATTACTGTTTGTGCTTTTACAATATTCATTGATTTTTGCCATTGAAAAACATCATGTTATTCATATACCAGAAATGTTTGAAGCTACTGACTGAATGAAAGGAGCTGGCATCTCACTCTCTTTGAATCTTCTTTATCATGCTAAGAGGAGCAGGAAAAAGCAAAAAATTTCAGAATTGCACCTTGCAATGCGGAGAAATTACTGTTTGTGCATTTACAATATTCATTGATTTTTGCCATTGAAAAACGTCCAGAAATGATTGAAGCTACTGACTGAATGAAAGGAGCTGGCATCTCACTCTCTTTGAATCTTCTTTATCATGCTAAGAGGAGCAGGAAAAAGCAAAAAATTTCAGAATTGCACCTTGCAATGCGGAGAAATTACTGTTTGTGCATTTACAATATTCATTGATTTTTGCCATTGAAAAACGTCCAGAAATGATTGAAGCTACTGACTGAATGAAAGGAGCTGGCATCTCACTCTCTTTGAATCTTCTTTATCATGCTAAGAGGAGCAGGAAAAAGCAAAAAATTTCAGAATTGCAACTTGCAATGCGGAGAAATTACTGTTTATGCATTTACAATATTCATTGATTTTTGCCATTGAAAAACATCATGTTATTCATATACCAGAAATGATTGAAGCTACTGACTGAATGAAAGGAGCTGGCATCTCACTCTCTTTGAATCTTCTTTATCATGCTAAGAGGAGCAGGAAAAAGCAAAAAATTTCAGAATTGCACCTTGCAATGCGGAGAAATTACTGTTTGTGCATTTACAATATTCATTGATTTTTGCCATTGAAAAACGTCCAGAAATGATTGAAGCTACTGACTGAATGAAAGGAGCTGGCATCTCACTCTCTTTGAATCTTCTTTATCATGCTAAGAGGAGCAGGAAAAAGCAAAAAATTTCAGAATTGCACCTTGCAATGCGGAGAAATTACTGTTTGTGCATTTACAATATTCATTGATTTTTGCCATTGAAAAACGTCCAGAAATGATTGAAGCTACTGACTGAATGAAAGGAGCTGGCATCTCACTCTCTTTGAATCTTCTTTATCATGCTAAGAGGAGCAGGAAAAAGCAAAAAATTTCAGAATTGCACCTTGCAATGCGGAGAAATTACTGTTTGTGCATTTACAATATTCATTAATTTTTGCCATTGAAAAACATCATGTTATTCATATCCCAGAAATGTTTGAAGCTACTGACTGAATGAAAGAAGCTGGCATCTCACTCTCTTTGAATCTTCTTTATCATGCTAAGAGGAGCAGGAAAAAGCAAAAAATTTCAGAATTGCACCTTGCAATGCGGAGAAATTACTGTTTGTGCATTTACAATATTCATTGATTTTTGCCATTGAAAAACGTCCAGAAATGATTGAAGCTACTGACTGAAGGAAAGGAGCTGGCATCTCACTCTCTTTGAATCTTCTTTATCATGCTAAGAGGAGCAGGAAAAAGCAAAAAATTTCAGAATTGCACCTTGCAATGCGGAGAAATTACTGTTTGTGCATTTACAATATTCATTGATTTTTGCCATTGAAAAACATCATGTTATTCATATACCAGAAATGTTTGAAGCTACTGACTGAATGAAAGGAGCTGGCATCTCACTCTCTTTGAATCTTCTTTATCATGCTAAGAGGAGCAGGAAAAAGCAAAAAATTTCAGAATTGCACCTTGCAATGCGGAGAAATTACTGTTTGTGCATTTACAATATTCATTGATTTTTGCCATTGAAAAACGTCCAGAAATGATTGAAGCTACTGACTGAATGAAAGGAGCTGGCATCTCACTCTCTTTGAATCTTCTTTATCATGCTAAGAGGAGCAGGAAAATGCAAGAAATTTCAGAATTGCACCTTGCAATGCGGAGAAATTACTGTTTGTGCATTTACAATATTCATTGATTTTTGCCATTGAAAAACATCCAGAAATGATTGAAGCTACTGACTGAATGAAAGGAGCTGGCATCTCACTCTCTTTGAATCTTCTTTATCATGCTAAGAGGAGCAGGAAAAAGCCAAAAATTTCAGAATTGCACCTTGCAATGCGGAGAAATTACTGTTTGTGCATTTACAATATTCATTGATTTTTGCCATTGAAAAACATCATGTTATTCATATACCAGAAATGATTGAAGCTACTGACTGAATGAAAGGAGCTGGCATCTCACTCTCATTGAATCTTCTTTATCATGCAAAGAGGAGCAGGAAAAAGCAAAAAATTTCAGAATTGCACCTTGCAATGCGGAGAAATTACTGTTTGTGCATTTACAATATTCATTGATTTTTGCCATTGAAAAACGTCCAGAAATGATTGAAGCTACTGACTGAATGAAAGGAGCTGGCATCTCACTCTCTTTGAATCTTCTTTATCATGCTAAGAGGAGCAGGAAAAAGCAAAAAATTTCAGAATTGCACCTTGCAATGCGGAGAAATTACTGTTTGTGCATTTACAATATTCATTGATTTTTGCCATTGAAAAACGTCCAGAAATGATTGAAGCAACTGACTGAATGAAAGGAGCTGGCATCTCACTCTCTTTGAATCTTCTTTATCATGCTAAGAGGAGCAGGAAAAAGCAAAAAATTTCAGAATTGCACCTTGCAATGCGGAGAAATTACTGTTTGTGCATTTACAATATTCATTGATTTTTGCCATTGAAAAACGTCCAGAAATAATTGAAGCTACTGACTGAATGAAAGGAGCTGGCATCTCACTCTCTTTGAATCTTCTTTATCATGCTAAGAGGAGCAGGAAAAAGCAAAAAATTTCAGAATTGCAACTTGCAATGCGGAGAAATTACTGTTTGTGCATTTACAATATTCATTGATTTTTGCCATTGAAAAACATCATGTTATTCATATACCAGAAATGATTGAAGCTACTGACTGAATGAAAGGAGCTGGCATCTCACTCTCTTTGAATCTTCTTTATCATGCTAAGAGGAGCAGGAAAAAGCAAAAAATTTCAGAATTGCACCTTGCAATGCGGAGAAATTACTGTTTGTGCATTTACAATATTCATTGATTTTTGCCATTGAAAAACGTCCAGAAATGATTGAAGCTACTGACTGAATGAAAGGAGCTGGCATCTCACTCTCTTTGAATCTTCTTTATCATGCTAAGAGGAGCAGGAAAAAGCAAAAAATTTCAGAATTGCACCTTGCAATGCGGAGAAATTACTGTTTGTGCTTTTACAATATTCATTGATTTTTGCCATTGAAAAACATCATGTTATTCATATACCAGAAATGTTTGAAGCTACTGACTGAATGAAAGGAGCTGGCATCTCACTCTCTTTGAATCTTCTTTATCATGCTAAGAGGAGCAGGAAAAAGCAAAAAATTTCAGAATTGCACCTTGCAATGCGGAGAAATTACTGTTTGTGCATTTACAATATTCATTGATTTTTGCCATTGAAAAATGTCCAGAAATGATTGAAGCTGCTGACTGAATGAAAGGAGCTGGCATCTCACTCTCTTTGAATCTTCTTTATCATTCTAAGAGGAGCAGGAAAAAGCAAAAAATTTCAGAATTGCACCTTGCAATGCGGAGAAATTACTGTTTGTGCATTTACAATATTCATTGATTTTTGCCATTGAAAAACGTCCAGAAATGATTGAAGCTACTGACTGAATGAAAGGAGCTGGCATCTCACTCTCTTTGAATCTTCTTTATCATGCTAAGAGGAGCAGGAAAAAGCAAAAAATTTCAGAATTGCAACTTGCAATGCGGAGAAATTACTGTTTGTGCATTTACAATATTCATTGATTTTTGCCATTGAAAAACATCATGTTATTCATATACCAGAAATGATTGAAGCTACTGACTGAATGAAAGGAGCTGGCATCTCACTCTCTTTGAATCTTCTTTATCATGCTAAGAGGAGCAGGAAAAAGCAAAAAATTTCAGAATTGCACCTTGCAATGCGGAGAAATTACTGTTTGTGCTTTTACAATATTCATTGATTTTTGCCATTGAAAAACATCATGTTATTCATATACCAGAAATGTTTGAAGCTACTGACTGAATGAAAGGAGCTGGCATCTCACTCTCTTTGAATCTTCTTTATCATGCTAAGAGGAGCAGGAAAAAGCAAAAAATTTCAGAATTGCACCTTGCAATGCGGAGAAATTACTGTTTGTGCATTTACAATATTCATTGATTTTTGCCATTGAAAAACGTCCAGAAATGATTGAAGCTACTGACTGAATGAAAGGAGCTGGCATCTCACTCTCTTTGAATCTTCTTTATCATGCTAAGAGGAGCAGGAAAAAGCAAAAAATTTCAGAATTGCACCTTGCAATGCGGAGAAATTACTGTTTGTGCATTTACAATATTCATTGATTTTTGCCATTGAAAAACATCATGTTATTCATATACCAGAAATGTTTGAAGCTACTGACTGAATGAAAGGAGCTGGCATCTCACTCTCTTTGAATCTTCTTTATCATGCTAAGAGGAGCAGGAAAAAGCAAAAAATTTCAGAATTGCACCTTGCAATGCGGAGAAATTACTGTTTGTGCATTTACAATATTCATTGATTTTTGCCATTGAAAAATGTCCAGAAATGATTGAAGCTGCTGACTGAATGAAAGGAGCTGGCATCTCACTCTCTTTGAATCTTCTTTATCATTCTAAGAGGAGCAGGAAAAAGCAAAAAATTTCAGAATTGCACCTTGCAATGCGGAGAAATTACTGTTTGTGCATTTACAATATTCATTGATTTTTGCCATTGAAAAACGTCCAGAAATGATTGAAGCTACTGACTGAATGAAAGGAGCTGGCATCTCACTCTCTTTGAATCTTCTTTATCATGCTAAGAGGAGCAGGAAAAAGCAAAAAATTTCAGAATTGCACCTTGCAATGCGGAGAAATTACTGTTTGTGCATTTACAATATTCATTGATTTTTGCCATTGAAAAATGTCCAGAAATGATTGAAGCTGCTGACTG
Organism: Phyllobates terribilis; assembly: GCF_046119375.1. Classification (NCBI taxonomy): domain Eukaryota; kingdom Metazoa; phylum Chordata; class Amphibia; order Anura; family Dendrobatidae; genus Phyllobates; species Phyllobates terribilis. Next base: position 77,179 of record NW_027363188.1, read on the forward strand.
AATGAAAGGAGCTGGCATCTCACTCTCTTTGAATCTTCTTTATCATTCTAAGAGGAGCAGGAAAAAGCAAAAAATTTCAGAATTGCACCTTGCAATGCGGAGAAATTACTGTTTGTGCATTTACAATATTCATTGATTTTTGCCATTGAAAAACGTCCAGAAATGATTGAAGCTACTGACTGAATGAAAGGAGCTGGCATCTCACTCTCTTTGAATCTTCTTTATCATGCTAAGAGGAGCAGGAAAAAGCAAAAAATTTCAGAATTGCAACTTGCAATGCGGAGAAATTACTGTTTGTGCATTTACAATATTCATTGATTTTTGCCATTGAAAAACATCATGTTATTCATATACCAGAAATGATTGAAGCTACTGACTGAATGAAAGGAGCTGGCATCTCACTCTCTTTGAATCTTCTTTATCATGCTAAGAGGAGCAGGAAAAAGCAAAAAATTTCAGAATTGCACCTTGCAATGCGGAGAAATTACTGTTTGTGCTTTTACAATATTCATTGATTTTTGCCATTGAAAAACATCATGTTATTCATATACCAGAAATGTTTGAAGCTACTGACTGAATGAAAGGAGCTGGCATCTCACTCTCTTTGAATCTTCTTTATCATGCTAAGAGGAGCAGGAAAAAGCAAAAAATTTCAGAATTGCACCTTGCAATGCGGAGAAATTACTGTTTGTGCATTTACAATATTCATTGATTTTTGCCATTGAAAAATGTCCAGAAATGATTGAAGCTGCTGACTGAATGAAAGGAGCTGGCATCTCACTCTCTTTGAATCTTCTTTATCATTCTAAGAGGAGCAGGAAAAAGCAAAAAATTTCAGAATTGCACCTTGCAATGCGGAGAAATTACTGTTTGTGCATTTACAATATTCATTGATTTTTGCCATTGAAAAACGTCCAGAAATGATTGAAGCTACTGACTGAATGAAAGGAGCTGGCATCTCACTCTCTTTGAATCTTCTTTATCATGCTAAGAGGAGCAGGAAAAAGCAAAAAATTTCAGAATTGCAACTTGCAATGCGGAGAAATTACTGTTTGTGCATTTACAATATTCATTGATTTTTGCCATTGAAAAACATCATGTTATTCATATACCAGAAATGATTGAAGCTACTGACTGAATGAAAGGAGCTGGCATCTCACTCTCTTTGAATCTTCTTTATCATGCTAAGAGGAGCAGGAAAAAGCAAAAAATTTCAGAATTGCACCTTGCAATGCGGAGAAATTACTGTTTGTGCTTTTACAATATTCATTGATTTTTGCCATTGAAAAACATCATGTTATTCATATACCAGAAATGTTTGAAGCTACTGACTGAATGAAAGGAGCTGGCATCTCACTCTCTTTGAATCTTCTTTATCATGCTAAGAGGAGCAGGAAAAAGCAAAAAATTTCAGAATTGCACCTTGCAATGCGGAGAAATTACTGTTTGTGCATTTACAATATTCATTGATTTTTGCCATTGAAAAACGTCCAGAAATGATTGAAGCTACTGACTGAATGAAAGGAGCTGGCATCTCACTCTCTTTGAATCTTCTTTATCATGCTAAGAGGAGCAGGAAAAAGCAAAAAATTTCAGAATTGCAACTTGCAATGCGGAGAAATTACTGTTTGTGCATTTACAATATTCATTGATTTTTGCCATTGAAAAACATCATGTTATTCATATACCAGAAATGATTGAAGCTACTGACTGAATGAAAGGAGCTGGCATCTCACTCTCTTTGAATCTTCTTTATCATGCTAAGAGGAGCAGGAAAAAGCAAAAAATTTCAGAATTGCACCTTGCAATGCGGAGAAATTACTGTTTGTGCTTTTACAATATTCATTGATTTTTGCCATTGAAAAACATCATGTTATTCATATACCAGAAATGTTTGAAGCTACTGACTGAATGAAAGGAGCTGGCATCTCACTCTCTTTGAATCTTCTTTATCATGCTAAGAGGAGCAGGAAAAAGCAAAAAATTTCAGAATTGCAACTTGCAATGCGGAGAAATTACTGTTTGTGCATTTACAATATTCATTGATTTTTGCCATTGAAAAACGTCCAGAAATGATTGAAGCTACTGACTGAATGAAAGGAGCTGGCATCTCACTCTCTTTGAATCTTCTTTATCATGCTAAGAGGAGCAGGAAAAAGCAAAAAATTTCAGAATTGCACCTTGCAATGCGGAGAAATTACTGTTTGTGCATTTACAATATTCATTGATTTTTGCCATTGAAAAACGTCCAGAAATGATTGAAGCTACTGACTGAATGAAAGGAGCTGGCATCTCACTCTCTTTGAATCTTCTTTATCATGCTAAGAGGAGCAGGAAAAAGCAAAAAATTTCAGAATTGCAACTTGCAATGCGGAGAAATTACTGTTTGTGCATTTACAATATTCATTGATTTTTGCCATTGAAAAACGTCCAGAAATGATTGAAGCTACTGACTGAATGAAAGGAGCTGGCATCTCACTCTCTTTGAATCTTCTTTATCATGCTAAGAGGAGCAGGAAAAAGCAAAAAATTTCAGAATTGCACCTTGCAATGCGGAGAAATTACTGTTTGTGCATTTACAATATTCATTGATTTTTGCCATTGAAAAACGTCCAGAAATGATTGAAGCTACTGACTGAATGAAAGGAGCTGGCATCTCACTCTCTTTGAATCTTCTTTATCATGCTAAGAGGAGCAGGAAAAAGCAAAAAATTTCAGAATTGCAACTTGCAATGCGGAGAAATTACTGTTTGTGCATTTACAATATTCATTGATTTTTGCCATTGAAAAACATCATGTTATTCATATACCAGAAATGATTGAAGCTACTGACTGAATGAAAGGAGCTGGCATCTCACTCTCTTTGAATCTTCTTTATCATGCTAAGAGGAGCAGGAAAAAGCAAAAAATTTCAGAATTGCACCTTGCAATGCGGAGAAATTACTGTTTGTGCTTTTACAATATTCATTGATTTTTGCCATTGAAAAACATCATGTTATTCATATACCAGAAATGTTTGAAGCTACTGACTGAATGAAAGGAGCTGGCATCTCACTCTCTTTGAATCTTCTTTATCATGCTAAGAGGAGCAGGAAAAAGCAAAAAATTTCAGAATTGCACCTTGCAATGCGGAGAAATTACTGTTTGTGCATTTACAATATTCATTGATTTTTGCCATTGAAAAACGTCCAGAAATGATTGAAGCTACTGACTGAATGAAAGGAGCTGGCATCTCACTCTCTTTGAATCTTCTTTATCATGCTAAGAGGAGCAGGAAAAAGCAAAAAATTTCAGAATTGCACCTTGCAATGCGGAGAAATTACTGTTTGTGCATTTACAATATTCATTGATTTTTGCCATTGAAAAACGTCCAGAAATGATTGAAGCTACTGACTGAATGAAAGGAGCTGGCATCTCACTCTCTTTGAATCTTCTTTATCATGCTAAGAGGAGCAGGAAAAAGCAAAAAATTTCAGAATTGCAACTTGCAATGCGGAGAAATTACTGTTTGTGCATTTACAATATTCATTGATTTTTGCCATTGAAAAACATCATGTTATTCATATACCAGAAATGATTGAAGCTACTGACTGAATGAAAGGAGCTGGCATCTCACTCTCTTTGAATCTTCTTTATCATGCTAAGAGGAGCAGGAAAAAGCAAAAAATTTCAGAATTGCACCTTGCAATGCGGAGAAATTACTGTTTGTGCATTTACAATATTCATTGATTTTTGCCATTGAAAAACGTCCAGAAATGATTGAAGCTACTGACTGAATGAAAGGAGCTGGCATCTCACTCTCTTTGAATCTTCTTTATCATGCTAAGAGGAGCAGGAAAAAGCAAAAAATTTCAGAATTGCACCTTGCAATGCGGAGAAATTACTTTTTGTGCTTTTACAATATTCATTGATTTTTGCCATTGAAAAACATCATGTTATTCATATACCAGAAATGTTTGAAGCTACTGACTGAATGAAAGGAGCTGGCATCTCACTCTCTTTGAATCTTCTTTATCATGCTAAGAGGAGCAGGAAAAAGCAAAAAATTTCAGAATTGCACCTTGCAATGCGGAGAAATTACTGTTTGTGCATTTACAATATTCATTGATTTTTGCCATTGAAAAACGTCCAGAAATGATTGAAGCTACTGACTGAATGAAAGGAGCTGGCATCTCACTCTCTTTGAATCTTCTTTATCATGCTAAGAGGAGCAGGAAAAAGCAAAAAATTTCAGAATTGCACCTTGCAATGCGGAGAAATTACTGTTTGTGCATTTACAATATTCATTGATTTTTGCCATTGAAAAACGTCCAGAAATGATTGAAGCTACTGACTGAATGAAAGGAGCTGGCATCTCACTCTCTTTGAATCTTCTTTATCATGCTAAGAGGAGCAGGAAAAAGCAAAAAATTTCAGAATTGCACCTTGCAATGCGGAGAAATTACTGTTTGTGCATTTACAATATTCATTGATTTTTGCCATTGAAAAACATCATGTTATTCATATACCAGAAATGATTGAAGCTACTGACTGAATGAAAGGAGCTGGCATCTTACTCTCTTTGAATCTTCTTTGTCATGCTAAGAGGAGCAGGAAAAAGCAAAAAATTTCAGAATTGCACCTTGCAATGCGGAGAAATTACTGTTTGTGCATTTACAATATTCATTGATTTTTGCCATTGAAAAACGTCCAGAAATGATTGAAGCTACTGACTGAATGAAAGGAGCTGGCATCTCACTCTCTTTGAATCTTCTTTATCATGCTAAGAGGAGCAGGAAAAAGCAAAAAATTTCAGAATTGCACCTTGCAATGCGGAGAAATTACTGTTTGTGCATTTACAATATTCATTGATTTTTGCCATTGAAAAACGTCCAGAAATGATTGAAGCTACTGACTGAATGAAAGGAGCTGGCATCTCACTCTCTTTGAATCTTCTTTATCATGCTAAGAGGAGCAGGAAAAAGCAAAAAATTTCAGAATTGCACCTTGCAATGCGGAGAAATTACTGTTTGTGCATTTACAATATTCATTGATTTTTGCCATGGAAAAACGTCCAGAAATGATTGAAGCTACTGACTGAATGAAAGGAGCTGGCATCTCACTCTCTTTGAATCTTCTTTATCATGCTAAGAGGAGCAGGAAAAAGCAAAAAATTTCAGAATTGCACCTTGCAATGCGGAGAAATTACTCTTTGTGCATTTACAATATTCATTGATTTTTGCCATTGAAAAACATCATGTTATTCATATACCAGAAATGTTTGAAGCTACTGACTGAATGAAAGGAGCTGGCATCTCACTCTCTTTGAATCTTCTTTATCATGCTAAGAGGAGCAGGAAAAAGCAAAAAATTTCAGAATTGCACCTTGCAATGCGGAGAAATTACTGTTTGTGCATTTACAATATTCATTGATTTTTGCCATTGAAAAACATCATGTTATTCATATACCAGAAATGTTTGAAGCTACTGACTGAATGAAAGGAGCTGGCATCTCACTCTCTTTGAATCTTCTTTATCATGCTAAGAGGAGCAGGAAAAAGCAAAAAATTTCAGAATTGCACCTTGCAATGCGGAGAAATTACTGTTTGTGCATTTACAATATTCATTGATTTTTGCCATTGAAAAACGTCCAGAAATGATTGAAGCTACTGACTGAATGAAAGGAGCTGGCATCTCACTCTCTTTGAATCTTCTTTATCATGCTAAGAGGAGCAGGAAAAAGCAAAAAATTTCAGAATTGCACCTTGCAATGCGGAGAAATTACTGTTTGTGCATTTACAATATTCATTGATTTTTGCCATTGAAAAACATCATGTTATTCATATACCAGAAATGATTGAAGCTACTGACTGAATGAAAGGAGCTGGCATCTCGCTCTCTTTGAATCTTCTTTATCATGCTAAGAGGAGCAGGAAAAAGCAAAAAATTTCAGAATTGCACCTTGCAATGCGGAGAAATTACTGTTTGTGCATTTACAATATTCATTGATTTTTGCCATTGAAAAACGTCCAGAAATGATTGAAGCTACTGACTGAATGAAAGGAGCTGTCATCTCACTCTCTTTGAATCTTCTTTATCATGCTAAGAGGAGCAGGAAAAAGCAAAAAATTTCAGAATTGCACCTTGCAATGTGGAGAAATTACTGTTTGTGCATTTACAATATTCATTGATTTTTGCCATTGAAAAACATCATGTTATTCATATACCAGAAATGATTGAAGCTACTGACTGAATGAAAGGAGCTGGCATCTCACTCTCTTTGAATCTTCTTTATCATGCTAAGAGGAGCAGGAAAAAGCAAAAAATTTCAGAATTGCACCTTGCAATGCGGAGAAATTACTGTTTGTGCATTTACAATATTCATTGATTTTTGCCATTGAAAAACGTCCAGAAATGATTGAAGCTACTGACTGAATGAAAGGAGCTGGCATCTCACTCTCTTTGAATCTTCTTTATCATGCTAAGAGGAGCAGGAAAAAGCAAAAAATTTCAGAATTGCACCTTGCAATGCGGAGAAATTACTGTTTGTGCTTTTACAATATTCATTGATTTTTGCCATTGAAAAACATCATGTTATTCATATACCAGAAATGTTTGAAGCTACTGACTGAATGAAAGGAGCTGGCATCTGGCATCTCACTCTCTTTGAATCTTCTTTATCATGCTAAGAGGAGCAGGAAAAAGCAAAAAATTTCAGAATTGCACCTTGCAATGCGGAGAAATTACTGTTTGTGCATTTACAATATTCATTGATTTTTGCCATTGAAAAACGTCCAGAAATGATTGAAGCTACTGACTGAATGAAAGGAGCTGGCATCTCACTCTCTTTGAATCTTCTTTATCATGCTAAGAGGAGCAGGAAAAAGCAAAAAATTTCAGAATTGCACCTTGCAATGCGGAGAAATTACTGTTTGTGCATTTACAATATTCATTGATTTTTGCCATTGAAAAACGTCCAGAAATGATTGAAGCTACTGACTGAATGAAAGGAGCTGGCATCTCACTCTCTTTGAATCTTCTTTATCATGCTAAGAGGAGCAGGAAAAAGCAAAAAATTTCAGAATTGCAACTTGCAATGCGGAGAAATTACTGTTTGTGCATTTACAATATTCATTGATTTTTGCCATTGAAAAACATCATGTTATTCATATACCAGAAATGATTGAAGCTACTGACTGAATGAAAGGAGCTGGCATCTCACTCTCTTTGAATCTTCTTTATCATGCTAAGAGGAGCAGGAAAAAGCAAAAAATTTCAGAATTGCACCTTGCAATGCGGAGAAATTACTGTTTGTGCATTTACAATATTCATTGATTTTTGCCATTGAAAAACGTCCAGAAATGATTGAAGCTACTGACTGAATGAAAGGAGCTGGCATCTCACTCTCTTTGAATCTTCTTTATCATGCTAAGAGGAGCAGGAAAAAGCAAAAAATTTCAGAATTGCACCTTGCAATGCGGAGAAATTACTGTTTGTGCTTTTACAATATTCATTGATTTTTGCCATTGAAAAACATCATATTATTCATATACCAGAAATGTTTGAAGCTACTGACTGAATGAAAGGAGCTGGCATCTCACTCTCTTTGAATCTTCTTTATCATGCTAAGAGGAGCAGGAAAAAGCAAAAAATTTCAGAATTGCACCTTGCAATGCGGAGAAATTACTGTTTGTGCATTTACAATATTGATTGATTTTTTGCCATTGAAAAACGTCCAGAAATGATTGAAGCTACTGACTGAATGAAAGGAGCTGGCTTCTCACTCTCTTTGAATCTTCTTTATCATGCTAAGAGGAGCAGGAAAAAGCAAAAAATTTCAGAATTGCACCTTGCAATGCGGAGAAATTACTGTTTGTGCATTTACAATATTCATTGATTTTTGCCATTGAAAAACGTCCAGAAATGATTGAAGCTACTGACTGAATGAAAGGAGCTGGCATCTCACTCTCTTTGAATCTTCTTTATCATGCTAAGAGGAGCAGGAAAAAGCAAAAAATTTCAGAATTGCACCTTGCAATGCGGAGAAATTACTGTTTGTGCATTTACAATATTCATTGATTTTTGCCATTGAAAAACATCATGTTATTCATATACCAGAAATGATTGAAGCTACTGACTGAATGAAAGGAGCTGGCATCTTACTCTCTTTGAATCTTCTTTGTCATGCTAAGAGGAGCAGGAAAAAGCAAAAAATTTCAGAATTTCACCTTGCAATGCGGAGAAATTACTGTTTGTGCATTTACAATATTCATTGATTTTTGCCATTGAAAAACGTCCAGAAATGATTGAAGCTACTGACTGAATGAAAGGAGCTGGCATCTCACTCTCTTTGAATCTTCTTTATCATGCTAAGAGGAGCAGGAAAAAGCAAAAAATTTCAGAATTGCACCTTGCAATGCGGAGAAATTACTGTTTGTGCATTTACAATATTCATTGATTTTTGCCATTGAAAAACGTCCAGAAATGATTGAAGCTACTGACTGAATGAAAGGAGCTGGCATCTCACTCTCTTTGAATCTTCTTTATCATGCTAAGAGGAGCAGGAAAAAGCAAAAAATTTCAGAATTGCACCTTGCAATGCGGAGAAATTACTGTTTGTGCATTTACAATATTCATTGATTTTTGCCATTGAAAAACATCATGTTATTCATATACCAGAAATGTTTGTAGCTACTGACTGAATGAAAGGAGCTGGCATCTCACTCTCTTTGAATCTTCTTTATCATGCTAAGAGGAGCAGGAAAAAGCAAAAAATTTCAGAATTGCACCTTGCAATGCGGAGAAATTACTGTTTGTGCATTTACAATATTCATTGATTTTTGCCATTGAAAAACGTCCAGAAATGATTGAAGCTACTGACTGAATGAAAGGAGCTGGCATCTCACTCTCTTTGAATCTTCTTTATCATGCTAAGAGGAGCAGGAAAAAGCAAAAAATTTCAGAATTGCACCTTGCAATGTGGAGAAATTACTGTTTGTGCATTTACAATATTCATTGATTTTTGCCATTGAAAAACATCATGTTATTCATATACCAGAAATGATTGAAGCTACTGACTGAATGAAAGGAGCTGGCATCTCACTCTCTTTGAATCTTCTTTATCATGCTAAGAGGAGCAGGAAAAAGCAAAAAATTTCAGAATTGCACCTTGCAATGCGGAGAAATTACTGTTTGTGCATTTACAATATTCATTGATTTTTGCCATTGAAAAACATCATGTTATTCATATACCAGAAATGTTTGAAGCTACTGACTGAATGAAAGGAGCTGGCATCTCACTCTCTTTGAATCTTCTTTATCATGCTAAGAGGAGCAGGAAAAAGCAAAAAATTTCAGAATTGCACCTTGCAATGCGGAGAAATTACTGTTTGTGCATTTACAATATTCATTGATTTTTGCCATTGAAAAACGTCCAGAAATGATTGAAGCTACTGACTGAATGAAAGGAGCTGGCATCTCACTCTCTTTGAATCTTCTTTATCATGCTAAGAGGAGCAGGAAAAAGCAAAAAATTTCAGAATTGCACCTTGCAATGCGGAGAAATTACTGTTTGTGCATTTACAATATTCATTGATTTTTGCCATTGAAAAACGTCCAGAAATGATTGAAGCTACTGACTGAATGAAAGGAGCTGGCATCTCACTCTCTTTGAATCTTCTTTATCATGCTAAGAGGAGCAGGAAAAAGCAAAAAAATTCAGAATTGCAACTTGCAATGCGGAGAAATTACTGTTTGTGCATTTACAATATTCATTGATTTTTGCCATTGAAAAACATCATGTTATTCATATACCAGAAATGATTGAAGCTACTGACTGAATGAAAGGAGCTGGCATCTCACTCTCTTTGAATCTTCTTTATCATGCTAAGAGGAGCAGGAAAAAGCAAAAAATTTCAGAATTGCACCTTGCAATGCGGAGAAATTACTGTTTGTGCATTTACAATATTCATTGATTTTTGCCATTGAAAAACGTCCAGAAATGATTGAAGCTACTGACTGAATGAAAGGAGCTGGCATCTCACTCTCTTTGAATCTTCTTTATCATGCTAAGAGGAGCAGGAAAAAGCAAAAAATTTCAGAATTGCACCTTGCAATGCGGAGAAATTACTGTTTGTGCTTTTACAATATTCATTGATTTTTGCCATTGAAAAACATCATATTATTCATATACCAGAAATGTTTGAAGCTACTGACTGAATGAAAGGACCTGGCATCTCACTCTCTTTGAATCTTCTTTATCATGCTAAGAGGAGCAGGAAAAAGCAAAAAATTTCAGAATTGCACCTTGCAATGCGGAGAAATTACTGTTTGTGCATTTACAATATTCATTGATTTTTGCCATTGAAAAACGTCCAGAAATGATTGAAGCTACTGACTGAATGAAAGGAGCTGGCATCTCACTCTCTTTGAATCTTCTTTATCATGCTAAGAGGAGCAGGAAAAAGCAAAAAATTTCAGAATTGCACCTTGCAATGCGGAGAAATTACTGTTTGTGCATTTACAATATTCATTGATTTTTGCCATTGAAAAACGTCCAGAAATGATTGAAGCTACTGACTGAATGAAAGGAGCTGGCATCTCACTCTCTTTGAATCTTCTTTATCATGCTAAGAGGAGCAGGAAAAAGCAAAAAATTTCAGAATTGCACCTTGCAATGCGGAGAAATTACTCTTTGTGCATTTACAATATTCATTGATTTTTGCCATTGAAAAACATCATGTTATTCATATACCAGAAATGATTGAAGCTACTGACTGAATGAAAGGAGCTGGCATCTTACTCTCTTTGAATCTTCTTTGTCATGCTAAGAGGAGCAGGAAAAAGCAAAAAATTTCAGAATTGCACCTTGCAATGCGGAGAAATTACTGTTTGTGCATTTACAATATTCATTGATTTTTGCCATTGAAAAACGTCCAGAAATGATTGAAGCTACTGACTGAATGAAAGGAGCTGGCATCTCACTCTCTTTGAATCTTCTTTATCATGCTAAGAGGAGCAGGAAAAAGCAAAAAATTTCAGAATTGCACCTTGCAATGCGGAGAAATTACTGTTTGTGCATTTACAATATTCATTGATTTTTGCCATTGAAAAACATCATGTTATTCATATACCAGAAATGTTTGAAGCTACTGACTGAATGAAAGGAGCTGGCATCTCACTCTCTTTGAATCTTCTTTATCATGCTAAGAGGAGCAGGAAAAAGCAAAAAATTTCAGAATTGCACCTTGCAATGCGGAGAAATTACTGTTTGTGCATTTACAATATTCATTGATTTTTGCCATTGAAAAACGTCCAGAAATGATTGAAGCTACTGACTGAATGAAAGGAGCTGGCATCTCACTCTCTTTGAATCTTCTTTATCATGCTAAGAGGAGCAGGAAAAAGCAAAAAATTTCAGAATTGCACCTTGCAATGCGGAGAAATTACTGTTTGTGCATTTACAATATTCATTGATTTTTGCCATTGAAAAACGTCCAGAAATGATTGAAGCTACTGACTGAATGAAAGGAGCTGGCATCTCACTCTCTTTGAATCTTCTTTATCATGCTAAGAGGAGCAGGAAAAAGCAAAAAATTTCAGAATTGCAACTTGCAATGCGGAGAAATTACTGTTTGTGCATTTACAATATTCATTGATTTTTGCCATTGAAAAACATCATGTTATTCATATACCAGAAATGATTGAAGCTACTGACTGAATGAAAGGAGCTGGCATCTCACTCTCTTTGAATCTTCTTTATCATGCTAAGAGGAGCAGGAAAAAGCAAAAAATTTCAGAATTGCACCTTGCAATGCGGAGAAATTACTGTTTGTGCATTTACAATATTCATTGATTTTTGCCATTGAAAAACGTCCAGAAATGATTGAAGCTACTGACTGAATGAAAGGAGCTGGCATCTCACTCTCTTTGAATCTTCTTTATCATGCTAAGAGGAGCAGGAAAAAGCAAAAAATTTCAGAATTGCACCTTGCAATGCGGAGAAATTACTGTTTGTGCTTTTACAATATTCATTGATTTTTGCCATTGAAAAACATCATATTATTCATATACCAGAAATGTTTGAAGCTACTGACTGAATGAAAGGACCTGGCATCTCACTCTCTTTGAATCTTCTTTATCATGCTAAGAGGAGCAGGAAAAAGCAAAAAATTTCAGAATTGCACCTTGCAATGCGGAGAAATTACTGTTTGTGCATTTACAATATTCATTGATTTTTGCCATTGAAAAACGTCCAGAAATGATTGAAGCTACTGACTGAATGAAAGGAGCTGGCATCTCACTCTCTTTGAATCTTCTTTATCATGCTAAGAGGAGCAGGAAAAAGCAAAAAATTTCAGAATTGCACCTTGCAATGCGGAGAAATTACTGTTTGTGCATTTACAATATTCATTGATTTTTGCCATTGAAAAACGTCCAGAAATGATTGAAGCTACTGACTGAATGAAAGGAGCTGGCATCTCACTCTCTTTGAATCTTCTTTATCATGCTAAGAGGAGCAGGAAAAAGCAAAAAATTTCAGAATTGCACCTTGCAATGCGGAGAAATTACTGTTTGTGCATTTACAATATTCATTGATTTTTGCCATTGAAAAACATCATGTTATTCATATACCAGAAATGATTGAAGCTACTGACTGAATGAAAGGAGCTGGCATCTTACTCTCTTTGAATCTTCTTTGTCATGCTAAGAGGAGCAGGAAAAAGCAAAAAATTTCAGAATTGCACCTTGCAATGCGGAGAAATTACTGTTTGTGCATTTACAATATTCATTGATTTTTGCCATTGAAAAACGTCCAGAAATGATTGAAGCTACTGACTGAATGAAAGGAGCTGGCATCTCACTCTCTTTGAATCTTCTTTATCATGCTAAGAGGAGCAGGAAAAAGCAAAAAATTTCAGAATTGCACCTTGCAATGCGGAGAAATTACTGTTTGTGCATTTACAATATTCATTGATTTTTGCCATTGAAAAACATCATGTTATTCATATACCAGAAATGTTTGTAGCTACTGACTGAATGAAAGGAGCTGGCATCTCACTCTCTTTGAATCTTCTTTATCATGCTAAGAGGAGCAGGAAAAAGCAAAAAATTTCAGAATTGCACCTTGCAATGCGGAGAAATTACTGTTTGTGCATTTACAATATTCATTGATTTTTGCCATTGAAAAACGTCCAGAAATGATTGAAGCTACTGACTGAATGAAAGGAGCTGGCATCTCACTCTCTTTGAATCTTCTTTATCATGCTAAGAGGAGCAGGAAAAAGCAAAAAATTTCAGAATTGCACCTTGCAATGCGGAGAAATTACTGTTTGTGCATTTACAATATTCATTGATTTTTGCCATTGAAAAACGTCCAGAAATGATTGAAGCTACTGACTGAATGAAAGGAGCTGGCATCTCACTCTCTTTGAATCTTCTTTATCATGCTAAGAGGAGCAGGAAAAAGCAAAAAATTTCAGAATTGCACCTTGCAATGCGGAGAAATTACTCTTTGTGCATTTACAATATTCATTGATTTTTGCCATTGAAAAACATCATGTTATTCATATACCAGAAATGTTTGAAGCTACTGACTGAATGAAAGGAGCTGGTATCTCACTCTCTTTGAATCTTCTTTATCATGCTAAGAGGAGCAGGAAAAAGCAAAAAATTTCAGAATTGCACCTTGCAATGCGGAGAAAGTACTGTTTGTGCATTTACAATATTCATTGATTTTTGCCATTGAAAAACATCATGTTATTCATATACCAGAAATGTTTGAAGCTACTGACTGAATGAAAGGAGCTGGCATCTCACTCTCTTTGAATCTTCTTTATCATGCTAAGAGGAGCAGGAAAAAGCAAAAAATTTCAGAATTGCACCTTGCAATGTGGAGAAATTACTGTTTGTGCATTTACAATATTCATTGATTTTTACCATTGAAAAACGTCCAGAAATGATTGAAGCTACTGACTGAATGAAAGTAGCTGGCATCTCACTCTCTTTGAATCTTCTTTATCATGCTAAGAGGAGCAGGAAAAAGCAAAAAATTTCAGAATTGCACCTTGCAATGCGGAGAAATTACTGTTTGTGCATTTACAATATTCATTGATTTTTGCCATTGAAAAACGTCCAGAAATGATTGAAGCTACTGACTGAATGAAAGGAGCTGGCATCTCACTCTCTTTGAATCTTCTTTATCATGCTAAGAGGAGCAGGAAAAAGCAAAAAATTTCAGAATTGCACCTTGCAATGCGGAGAAATTACTGTTTGTGCATTTACAATATTCATTGATTTTTGCCATTGAAAAACGTCCAGAAATGATTGAAGCTACTGACTGAATGAAAGGAGCTGGCATCTCACTCTCTTTGAATCTTCTTTATCATGCTAAGAGGAGCAGGAAAAAGCAAAAAATTTCAGAATTGCACCTTGCAATGCGGAGAAATTACTGTTTGTGCATTTACAATATTCATTGATTTTTGCCATTGAAAAACGTCCAGAAATGATTGAAGCTACTGACTGAATGAAAGGAGCTGGCATCTCACTCTCTTTGAATCTTCTTTATCATGCTAAGAGGAGCAGGAAAAATCAAAAAATTTCAGAATTGCACCTTGCAATGCGGAGAAATTACTGTTTGTGCATTTACAATATTCAATGATTTTTGCCATTGAAAAACATGTTATTCATATACCAGAAATGTTTGAAGCTACTGACTGAATGAAAGGAGCTGGCACCTCACTCTCTTTGAATCTTCTTTATCATGCTAAGAGGAGCGGGAAAAAGCAAAAAATTTCAGAATTGCAACTTGCAATGCGGAGAAATTACTGTTTGTGCATTTACAATATTCATTGATTTTTGCCATTGAAAAACATCCAGAAATGATTGAAGGTACTGACTGAATGAAAGGAGCTGGCATCTCACTCTCTTTGAATCTTCTTTATCATGCTAAGAGGAGCAGGAAAAAGCAAAAAATTTCAGAATTGCACCTTGCAATGCGGAGAAATTACTGTTTGTGCATTTACAATATTCATTGATTTTTGCCATTGAAAAACGTCCAGAAATGATTGAAGCTACTGACTGAATGAAAGGAGCTGGCATCTCACTCTCTTTGAATCTTCTTTATCATGCTAAGAGGAGCAGGAAAAAGCCAAAAATTTCAGAATTGCACCTTGCAATGCGGAGAAATTACAGTTTGTGCATTTACAATATTCATTGATTTTTGCCATTGAAAAACATCCAGAAATGATTGAAGCTACTGACTGAATGAAAGGAGCTGGCATCTCACTCTCTTTGAATATTCTTTATCATGCTAAGAGGAGCAGGAAAAAGCAAAAAATTTCAGAATTGCACCTTGCAATGCGGAGAAATTACTGTTTGTGCATTTACAATATTCATTGATTTTTGCCATTGAAAAACATCATGTTATTCATATACCAGAAACGTTTGAAGCTACTGACTGAATGAAAGGAGCTGGCATCTCACTCTCTTTGAATCTTCTTTATCATGCTAAGAGGAGCAGGAAAAAGCAAAAAATTTCAGAATTGCACCTTGCAATGCGGAGAAATTACTGTTTGTGCATTTACAATATTCATTGATTTTTGCCATTGAAAAACATCATGTTATTCATATACCAGAAATGTTTGAAGCTACTGACTGAATGAAAGGAGCTGGCATCTCACTCTCTTTGAATCTTATTTATCATGCTAAGAGGAGCAGGAAAAAGCAAAAAATTTCAGAATTGCACCTTGCAATGTGGAGAAATTACTGTTTGTGCATTTACAATATTCATTGATTTTTACCATTGAAAAACGTCCAGAAATGATTGAAGCTACTGACTGAATGAAAGTAGCTGGCATCTCACTCTCTTTGAATCTTCTTTATCATGCTAAGAGGAGCAGGAAAAAGCAAAAAATTTCAGAATTGCACCTTGCAATGCAGAGAAATTACTGTTTGTGCATTTACAATATTCATTGATTTCTGCCATTGAAAAACATCATGTTATTCATATACCAGAAATGTTTGAAGCTACTGACTGAATGAAAGGAGCTGGCATCTCACTCTCTTTGAATCTTCTTTATCATGCTAAGAGGAGCAGGAAAAAGCAAAAAATTTCAGAATTGCACCTTGCAATGTGGAGAAATTACTGTTTGTGCATTTACAATATTCATTGATTTTTACCATTGAAAAACGTCCAGAAATGATTGAAGCTACTGACTGAATGAAAGTAGCTGGCATCTCACTCTCTTTGAATCTTCTTTATCATGCTAAGAAGAGCAGGAAAAAGCAAAAAATTTCAGACTTGCACCTTGCAATGCGGAGAAATTACTGTTTGTGCATTTACAATATTCATTGATTTTTGCCATTGAAAAACATCATGTTATTCATATACCAGAAATGTTTGAAGCTACTGACTGAATGAAAGGAGCTGGCATCTCACTCTCTTTGAATCTTCTTTATCATGCTAAGAGGAGCAGGAAAAAGCAAAAAATTTCAGAATTGCACCTTGCAATGCGGAGAAATTACTGTTTGTGCATTTACAATATTCATTGATTTTTGCCATTGAAAAACGTCCAGAAATGATTGAAGCTACTGACTGAATGAAAGGAGCTGGCATCTCACTCTCTTTGAATCTTGTTTATCATGCTAAGAGGAGCAGGAAAAAGCAAAAAATTTCAGAATTGCACCTTGCAATGCGGAGAAATTACTGTTTGTGCATTTACAATATTCATTGATTTTTGCCATTGAAAAACGTCCAGAAATGATTGAAGCTACTGACTGAATGAAAGGAGCTGGCATCTCACTCTCTTTGAATCTTCTTTATCATGCTAAGAGGAGCAGGAAAAAGCAAAAAATTTCAGAATTGCACCTTGCAATGCGGAGAAATTACTGTTTGTGCATTTACAATATTCATTGATTTTTGCCATTGAAAAACATCATGTTATTCATATACCAGAAATGATTGAAGCTACTGACTGAATGAAAGGAGCTGGCATCTCACTCTCTTTGAATCTTCTTTATCATGCTAAGAGGAGCAGGAAAAAGCAAAAAATTTCAGAATTGCACCTTGCAATGCGGAGAAATTACTGTTTGTGCATTTACAATATTCATTGATTTTTGCCATTGAAAAACGTCCAGAAATGATTGAAGCTACTGACTGAATGAAAGGAACTGGCATCTCACTCTCTTTGAATCTTCTTTATCATGCTAAGAGGAGCAGGAAAAAGCAAAAAATTTCAGAATTGCACCTTGCAATGCGGAGAAATTACTGTTTGTGCATTTACAAAATTCATTGATTTTTGCCATTGAAAAACATCATGTTATTCATATACCAGAAATGTTTGAAGCTACTGACTGAATGAAAGGAGCTGACATCTCACTCTCTTTGAATCTTCTTTATCATGCTAAGAGGAGCAGGAAAAAGCAAAAAATTTCAGAATTGCACCTTGCAATGCGGAGAAATTACTGTTTGTGCATTTACAATATTCATTGATTTTTGCCATTGAAAAACGTCCAGAAATGATTGAAGCTACTGACTGAATGAAAGGAGCTGGCATCTCACTCTCTTTGAATCTTCTTTATCATGCTAAGAGGAGCAGGAAAAAGCAAAAAATTTCAGAATTGCACCTTGCAATGCGGAGAAATTACTGTTTGTGCATTTACAATATTCATTGATTTTTGCCATTGAAAAACGTCCAGAAATGATTGAAGCTACTGACTGAATGAAAGGAGCTGGCATCTCACTCTCTTTGAATCTTCTTTATCATGCTAAGAGGAGCAGGAAAAAGCAAAAAATTTCAGAATTGCACCTTGCAATGCGGAGAAATTACTGTTTGTGCATTTACAATATTCATTGATTTTTGCCATTGAAAAACATCATGTTATTCATATACCAGAAATGATTGAAGCTACTGACTGAATGAAAGGAGCTGGCATCTCACTCTCTTTGAATCTTCTTTATCATGCTAAGAGGAGCAGGAAAAAGCAAAAAATTTCAGAATTGCACCTTGCAATGCGGAGAAATTACTGTTTGTGCATTTACAATATTCATTGATTTTTGCCATTGAAAAACGTCCAGAAATGATTGAAGCTACTGACTGAATGAAAGGAACTGGCATCTCACTCTCTTTGAATCTTCTTTATCATGCTAAGAGGAGCAGGAAAAAGCAAAAAATTTCAGAATTGCACCTTGCAATGCGGAGAAATTACTGTTTGTGCATTTACAAAATTCATTGATTTTTGCCATTGAAAAACATCATGTTATTCATATACCAGAAATGTTTGAAGCTACTGACTGAATGAAAGGAGCTGACATCTCACTCTCTTTGAATCTTCTTTATCATGCTAAGAGGAGCAGGAAAAAGCAAAAAATTTCAGAATTGCACCTTGCAATGCGGAGAAATTACTGTTTGTGCATTTACAATATTCATTGATTTTTGCCATTGAAAAACGTCCAGAAATGATTGAAGCTACTGACTGAATGAAAGGAGCTGGCATCTCACTCTCTTTGAATCTTCTTTATCATGCTAAGAGGAGCAGGAAAAAGCAAAAAATTTCAGAATTGCACCTTGCAATGCGGAGAAATTACTGTTTGTGCATTTACAATATTCATTGATTTTTGCCATTGAAAAACATCATGTTATTCATATACCAGAAATGATTGAAGCTACTGACTGAATGAAAGGAGCTGGCATCTCACTCTCTTTGAATCTTCTTTATCATGCTAAGAGGAGCAGGAAAAAGCAAAAAATTTCAGAATTGCACCTTGCAATGTGGAGAAATTACTGTTTGTGCATTTACAATATTCATTGATTTTTACCATTGAAAAACGTCCAGAAATGATTGAAGCTACTGACTGAATGAAAGTAGCTGGCATCTCACTCTCTTTGAATCTTCTTTATCATGCTAAGAGGAGCAGGAAAAAGCAAAAAATTTCAGACTTGCACCTTGCAATGCGGAGAAATTACTGTTTGTGCATTTACAATATTCATTGATTTTTGCCATTGAAAAACATCATGTTATTCATATACCAGAAATGTTTGAAGCTACTGACTGAATGAAAGGAGCTGGCATCTCACTCTCTTTGAATCTTCTTTATCATGCTAAGAGGAGCAGGAAAAAGCAAAAAATTTCAGAATTGCACCTTGCAATGCGGAGAAATTACTGTTTGTGCATTTACAATATTCATTGATTTTTGCCATTGAAAAACGTCCAGAAATGATTGAAGCTACTGACTGAATGAAAGGAGCTGGCATCTCACTCTCTTTGAATCTTGTTTATCATGCTAAGAGGAGCAGGAAAAAGCAAAAAATTTCAGAATTGCACCTTGCAATGCGGAGAAATTACTGTTTGTGCATTTACAATATTCATTGATTTTTGCCATTGAAAAACGTCCAGAAATGATTGAAGCTACTGACTGAATGAAAGGAACTGGCATCTCACTCTCTTTGAATCTTCTTTATCATGCTAAGAGGAGCAGGAAAAAGCAAAAAATTTCAGAATTGCACCTTGCAATGCGGAGAAATTACTGTTTGTGCATTTACAAAATTCATTGATTTTTGCCATTGAAAAACATCATGTTATTCATATACCAGAAATGTTTGAAGCTACTGACTGAATGAAAGGAGCTGACATCTCACTCTCTTTGAATCTTCTTTATCATGCTAAGAGGAGCAGGAAAAAGCAAAAAATTTCAGAATTGCACCTTGCAATGCGGAGAAATTACTGTTTGTGCATTTACAATATTCATTGATTTTTGCCATTGAAAAACGTCCAGAAATGATTGAAGCTACTGACTGAATGAAAGGAGCTGGCATCTCACTCTCTTTGAATCTTCTTTATCATGCTAAGAGGAGCAGGAAAAAGCAAAAAATTTCAGAATTGCACCTTGCAATGCGGAGAAATTACTGTTTGTGCATTTACAATATTCATTGATTTTTGCCATTGAAAAACGTCCAGAAATGATTGAAGCTACTGACTGAATGAAAGGAGCTGGCATCTCACTCTCTTTGAATCTTCTTTATCATGCTAAGAGGAGCAGGAAAAAGCAAAAAATTTCAGAATTGCACCTTGCAATGCGGAGAAATTACTGTTTGTGCATTTACAATATTCATTGATTTTTGCCATTGAAAAACATCATGTTATTCATATACCAGAAATGATTGAAGCTACTGACTGAATGAAAGGAGCTGGCATCTCACTCTCTTTGAATCTTCTTTATCATGCTAAGAGGAGCAGGAAAAAGCAAAAAATTTCAGAATTGCACCTTGCAATGCGGAGAAATTACTGTTTGTGCATTTACAATATTCATTGATTTTTGCCATTGAAAAACGTCCAGAAATGATTGAAGCTACTGACTGAATGAAAGGAACTGGCATCTCACTCTCTTTGAATCTTCTTTATCATGCTAAGAGGAGCAGGAAAAAGCAAAAAATTTCAGAATTGCACCTTGCAATGCGGAGAAATTACTGTTTGTGCATTTACAAAATTCATTGATTTTTGCCATTGAAAAACATCATGTTATTCATATACCAGAAATGTTTGAAGCTACTGACTGAATGAAAGGAGCTGACATCTCACTCTCTTTGAATCTTCTTTATCATGCTAAGAGGAGCAGGAAAAAGCAAAAAATTTCAGAATTGCACCTTGCAATGCGGAGAAATTACTGTTTGTGCATTTACAATATTCATTGATTTTTGCCATTGAAAAACGTCCAGAAATGATTGAAGCTACTGACTGAATGAAAGGAGCTGGCATCTCACTCTCTTTGAATCTTCTTTATCATGCTAAGAGGAGCAGGAAAAAGCAAAAAATTTCAGAATTGCACCTTGCAATGCGGAGAAATTACTGTTTGTGCATTTACAATATTCATTGATTTTTGCCATTGAAAAACATCATGTTATTCATATACCAGAAATGATTGAAGCTACTGACTGAATGAAAGGAGCTGGCATCTCACTCTCTTTGAATCTTCTTTATCATGCTAAGAGGAGCAGGAAAAAGCAAAAAATTTCAGAATTGCACCTTGCAATGTGGAGAAATTACTGTTTGTGCATTTACAATATTCATTGATTTTTACCATTGAAAAACGTCCAGAAATGATTGAAGCTACTGACTGAATGAAAGTAGCTGGCATCTCACTCTCTTTGAATCTTCTTTATCATGCTAAGAGGAGCAGGAAAAAGCAAAAAATTTCAGACTTGCACCTTGCAATGCGGAGAAATTACTGTTTGTGCATTTACAATATTCATTGATTTTTGCCATTGAAAAACATCATGTTATTCATATACCAGAAATGTTTGAAGCTACTGACTGAATGAAAGGAGCTGGCATCTCACTCTCTTTGAATCTTCTTTATCATGCTAAGAGGAGCAGGAAAAAGCAAAAAATTTCAGAATTGCACCTTGCAATGCGGAGAAATTACTGTTTGTGCATTTACAATATTCATTGATTTTTGCCATTGAAAAACGTCCAGAAATGATTGAAGCTACTGACTGAATGAAAGGAGCTGGCATCTCACTCTCTTTGAATCTTGTTTATCATGCTAAGAGGAGCAGGAAAAAGCAAAAAATTTCAGAATTGCACCTTGCAATGCGGAGAAATTACTGTTTGTGCATTTACAATATTCATTGATTTTTGCCATTGAAAAACGTCCAGAAATGATTGAAGCTACTGACTGAATGAAAGGAGCTGGCATCTCACTCTCTTTGAATCTTCTTTATCATGCTAAGAGGAGCAGGAAAAAGCAAAAAAATTCAGAATTGCACCTTGCAATGCGGAGAAATTACTGTTTGTGCATTTACAATATTCATTGATTTTTGCCATTGAAAAACATCATGTTATTCATATACCAGAAATGATTGAAGCTACTGACTGAATGAAAGGAGCTGGCATCTCACTCTCTTTGAATCTTCTTTATCATGCTAAGAGGAGCAGGAAAAAGCAAAAAATTTCAGAATTGCACCTTGCAATGCGGAGAAATTACTGTTTGTGCATTTACAATATTCATTGATTTTTGCCATTGAAAAACGTCCAGAAATGATTGAAGCTACTGACTGAATGAAAGGAACTGGCATCTCACTCTCTTTGAATCTTCTTTATCATGCTAAGAGGAGCAGGAAAAAGCAAAAAATTTCAGAATTGCACCTTGCAATGCGGAGAAATTACTGTTTGTGCATTTACAAAATTCATTGATTTTTGCCATTGAAAAACATCATGTTATTCATATACCAGAAATGTTTGAAGCTACTGACTGAATGAAAGGAGCTGACATCTCACTCTCTTTGAATCTTCTTTATCATGCTAAGAGGAGCAGGAAAAAGCAAAAAATTTCAGAATTGCACCTTGCAATGCGGAGAAATTACTGTTTGTGCATTTACAATATTCATTGATTTTTGCCATTGAAAAACGTCCAGAAATGATTGAAGCTACTGACTGAATGAAAGGAGCTGGCATCTCACTCTCTTTGAATCTTCTTTATCATGCTAAGAGGAGCAGGAAAAAGCAAAAAATTTCAGAATTGCACCTTGCAATGCGGAGAAATTACTGTTTGTGCATTTACAATATTCATTGATTTTTGCCATTGAAAAACATCATGTTATTCATATACCAGAAATGTTTGAAGCTACTGACTGAATGAAAGGAGCTGGCATCTCACTCTCTTTGCATCTTCTTTATCATGCTAAGAGGAGCAGGAAAAAGCAAAAAATTTCAGAATTGCACCTTGCAATGCGGAGAAATTACTGTTTGTGCATTTACAATATTCATTGATTTTTGCCATTGAAAAACGTCCAGAAATGATTGAAGCTACTGACTGAATGAAAGGAGCTGGCATCTCACTCTCTTTGAATCTTCTTTATCATGCTAAGAGGAGCAGGAAAAAGCAAAAAATTTCAGAATTGCACCTTGCAATGCGGAGAAATTACTGTTTGTGCATTTACAATATTCATTGATTTTTGCCATTGAAAAACGTCCAGAAATGATTGAAGCTACTGACTGAATGAAAGGAGCTGGCATCTCACTCTCTTTGAATCTTCTTTATCATGCTAAGAGGAGCAGGAAAAAGCAAAAAATTTCAGAATTGCAACTTGCAATGCGGAGAAATTACTGTTTGTGCATTTACAATATTCATTGATTTTTGCCATTGAAAAACATCATGTTATTCATATACCAGAAATGATTGAAGCTACTGACTGAATGAAAGGAGCTGGCATCTCACTCTCTTTGAATCTTCTTTATCATGCTAAGAGGAGCAGGAAAAAGCAAAAAATTTCAGAATTGCACCTTGCAATGCGGAGAAATTACTGTTTGTGCATTTACAATATTCATTGATTTTTGCCATTGAAAAACGTCCAGAAATGATTGAAGCTACTGACTGAATGAAAGGAGCTGGCATCTCACTCTCTTTGAATCTTCTTTATCATGCTAAGAGGAGCAGGAAAAAGCAAAAAATTTCAGAATTGCAACTTGCAATGCGGAGAAATTACTGTTTGTGCATTTACAATATTCATTGATTTTTGCCATTGAAAAACATCATGTTATTCATATACCAGAAATGATTGAAGCTACTGACTGAATGAAAGGAGCTGGCATCTCACTCTCTTTGAATCTTCTTTATCATGCTAAGAGGAGCAGGAAAAAGCAAAAAATTTCAGAATTGCACCTTGCAATGCGGAGAAATTACTGTTTGTGCATTTACAATATTCATTGATTTTTGCCATTGAAAAACGTCCAGAAATGATTGAAGCTACTGACTGAATGAAAGGAGCTGGCATCTCACTCTCTTTGAATCTTCTTTATCATGCTAAGAGGAGCAGGAAAAAGCAAAAAATTTCAGAATTGCACCTTGCAATGCGGAGAAATTACTGTTTGTGCTTTTACAATATTCATTGATTTTTGCCATTGAAAAACATCATATTATTCATATACCAGAAATGTTTGAAGCTACTGACTGAATGAAAGGAGCTGGCATCTCACTCTCTTTGAATCTTCTTTATCATGCTAAGAGGAGCAGGAAAAAGCAAAAAATTTCAGAATTGCACCTTGCAATGCGGAGAAATTACTGTTTGTGCATTTACAATATTCATTGATTTTTGCCATTGAAAAACGTCCAGAAATGATTGAAGCTACTGACTGAATGAAAGGAGCTGGCATCTCACTCTCTTTGAATCTTCTTTATCATGCTAAGAGGAGCAGGAAAAAGCAAAAAATTTCAGAATTGCACCTTGCAATGCGGAGAAATTACTGTTTGTGCATTTACAATATTCATTGATTTTTGCCATTGAAAAACGTCCAGAAATGATTGAAGCTACTGACTGAATGAAAGGAGCTGGCATCTCACTCTCTTTGAATCTTCTTTATCATGCTAAGAGGAGCAGGAAAAAGCAAAAAATTTCAGACTTGCACCTTGCAATGCGGAGAAATTACTGTTTGTGCATTTACAATATTCATTGATTTTTGCCATTGAAAAACATCATGTTATTCATATACCAGAAATGTTTGAAGCTACTGACTGAATGAAAGGAGCTGGCATCTCACTCTCTTTGAATCTTCTTTATCATGCTAAGAGGAGCAGGAAAAAGCAAAAAATTTCAGAATTGCACCTTGCAATGCGGAGAAATTACTGTTTGTGCATTTACAATATTCATTGATTTTTACCATTGAAAAACGTCCAGAAATGATTGAAGCTACTGACTGAATGAAAGTAGCTGGCATCTCACTCTCTTTGAATCTTCTTTATCATGCTAAGAGGAGCAGGAAAAAGCAAAAAATTTCAGACTTGCACCTTGCAATGCGGAGAAATTACTGTTTGTGCATTTACAATATTCATTGATTTTTGCCATTGAAAAACATCATGTTATTCATATACCAGAAATGTTTGAAGCTACTGACTGAATGAAAGGAGCTGGCATCTCACTCTCTTTGAATCTTCTTTATCATGCTAAGAGGAGCAGGAAAAAGCAAAAAATTTCAGAATTGCACCTTGCAATGCGGAGAAATTACTGTTTGTGCATTTACAATATTCATTGATTTTTGCCATTGAAAAACGTCCAGAAATGATTGAAGCTACTGACTGAATGAAAGGAGCTGGCATCTCACTCTCTTTGAATCTTGTTTATCATGCTAAGAGGAGCAGGAAAAAGCAAAAAATTTCAGAATTGCACCTTGCAATGCGGAGAAATTACTGTTTGTGCATTTACAATATTCATTGATTTTTGCCATTGAAAAACGTCCAGAAATGATTGAAGCTACTGACTGAATGAAAGGAGCTGGCATCTCACTCTCTTTGAATCTTCTTTATCATGCTAAGAGGAGCAGGAAAAAGCAAAAAAATTCAGAATTGCACCTTGCAATGCGGAGAAATTACTGTTTGTGCATTTACAATATTCATTGATTTTTGCCATTGAAAAACATCATGTTATTCATATACCAGAAATGATTGAAGCTACTGACTGAATGAAAGGAGCTGGCATCTCACTCTCTTTGAATCTTCTTTATCATGCTAAGAGGAGCAGGAAAAAGCAAAAAATTTCAGAATTGCACCTTGCAATGCGGAGAAATTACTGTTTGTGCATTTACAATATTCATTGATTTTTGCCATTGAAAAACGTCCAGAAATGATTGAAGCTACTGACTGAATGAAAGGAACTGGCATCTCACTCTCTTTGAATCTTCTTTATCATGCTAAGAGGAGCAGGAAAAAGCAAAAAATTTCAGAATTGCACCTTGCAATGCGGAGAAATTACTGTTTGTGCATTTACAAAATTCATTGATTTTTGCCATTGAAAAACATCATGTTATTCATATACCAGAAATGTTTGAAGCTACTGACTGAATGAAAGGAGCTGACATCTCACTCTCTTTGAATCTTCTTTATCATGCTAAGAGGAGCAGGAAAAAGCAAAAAATTTCAGAATTGCACCTTGCAATGCGGAGAAATTACTGTTTGTGCATTTACAATATTCATTGATTTTTGCCATTGAAAAACGTCCAGAAATGATTGAAGCTACTGACTGAATGAAAGGAGCTGGCATCTCACTCTCTTTGAATCTTCTTTATCATGCTAAGAGGAGCAGGAAAAAGCAAAAAATTTCAGAATTGCACCTTGCAATGCGGAGAAATTACTGTTTGTGCATTTACAATATTCATTGATTTTTGCCATTGAAAAACATCATGTTATTCATATACCAGAAATGTTTGAAGCTACTGACTGAATGAAAGGAGCTGGCATCTCACTCTCTTTGAATCTTCTTTATCATGCTAAGAGGAGCAGGAAAAAGCAAAAAATTTCAGAATTGCACCTTGCAATGCGGAGAAATTACTGTTTGTGCATTTACAATATTCATTGATTTTTGCCATTGAAAAACGTCCAGAAATGATTGAAGCTACTGACTGAATGAAAGGAGCTGGCATCTCACTCTCTTTGAATCTTCTTTATCATGCTAAGAGGAGCAGGAAAAAGCAAAAAATTTCAGAATTGCACCTTGCAATGCGGAGAAATTACTGTTTGTGCATTTACAATATTCATTGATTTTTGCCATTGAAAAACGTCCAGAAATGATTGAAGCTACTGACTGAATGAAAGGAGCTGGCATCTCACTCTCTTTGAATCTTCTTTATCATGCTAAGAGGAGCAGGAAAAAGCAAAAAATTTCAGAATTGCAACTTGCAATGCGGAGAAATTACTGTTTGTGCATTTACAATATTCATTGATTTTTGCCATTGAAAAACATCATGTTATTCATATACCAGAAATGATTGAAGCTACTGACTGAATGAAAGGAGCTGGCATCTCACTCTCTTTGAATCTTCTTTATCATGCTAAGAGGAGCAGGAAAAAGCAAAAAATTTCAGAATTGCACCTTGCAATGCGGAGAAATTACTGTTTGTGCATTTACAATATTCATTGATTTTTGCCATTGAAAAACGTCCAGAAATGATTGAAGCTACTGACTGAATGAAAGGAGCTGGCATCTCACTCTCTTTGAATCTTCTTTATCATGCTAAGAGGAGCAGGAAAAAGCAAAAAATTTCAGAATTGCACCTTGCAATGCGGAGAAATTACTGTTTGTGCTTTTACAATATTCATTGATTTTTGCCATTGAAAAACATCATATTATTCATATACCAGAAATGTTTGAAGCTACTGACTGAATGAAAGGAGCTGGCATCTCACTCTCTTTGAATCTTCTTTATCATGCTAAGAGGAGCAGGAAAAAGCAAAAAATTTCAGAATTGCACCTTGCAATGCGGAGAAATTACTGTTTGTGCATTTACAATATTCATTGATTTTTGCCATTGAAAAACGTCCAGAAATGATTGAAGCTACTGACTGAATGAAAGGAGCTGGCATCTCACTCTCTTTGAATCTTCTTTATCATGCTAAGAGGAGCAGGAAAAAGCAAAAAATTTCAGAATTGCACCTTGCAATGCGGAGAAATTACTGTTTGTGCATTTACAATATTCATTGATTTTTGCCATTGAAAAACGTCCAGAAATGATTGAAGCTACTGACTGAATGAAAGGAGCTGGCATCTCACTCTCTTTGAATCTTCTTTATCATGCTAAGAGGAGCAGGAAAAAGCAAAAAATTTCAGAATTGCACCTTGCAATGCGGAGAAATTACTGTTTGTGCATTTACAATATTCATTGATTTTTGCCATTGAAAAACATCATGTTATTCATATACCAGAAATGATTGAAGCTACTGACTGAATGAAAGGAGCTGGCATCTTACTCTCTTTGAATCTTCTTTGTCATGCTAAGAGGAGCAGGAAAAAGCAAAAAATTTCAGAATTGCACCTTGCAATGCGGAGAAATTACTGTTTGTGCATTTACAATATTCATTGATTTTTGCCATTGAAAAACGTCCAGAAATGATTGAAGCTACTGACTGAATGAAAGGAGCTGGCATCTCTCTCTCTTTGAATCTTCTTTATCATGCTAAGAGGAGCAGGAAAAAGCAAAAAATTTCAGAATTGCACCTTGCAATGCGGAGAAATTACTGTTTGTGCATTTACAATATTCATTGATTTTTGCCATTGAAAAACGTCCAGAAATGATTGAAGCTACTGACTGAATGAAAGGAGCTGGCATCTCACTCTCTTTGAATCTTCTTTATCATGCTAAGAGGAGCAGGAAAAAGCAAAAAATTTCAGAATTGCACCTTGCAATGCGGAGAAATTACTGTTTGTGCATTTACAATATTCATTGATTTTTGCCATTGAAAAACATCATGTTATTCATATTCCAGAAATGTTTGTAGCTACTGACTGAATGAAAGGAGCTGGCATCTCACTCTCTTTGAATCTTCTTTATCATGCTAAGAGGAGCAGGAAAAAGCAAAAAATTTCAGAATTGCACCTTGCAATGCGGAGAAATTACTGTTTGTGCATTTACAATATTCATTGATTTTTGCCATTGAAAAACGTCCAGAAATGATTGAAGCTACTGACTGAATGAAAGGAGCTGGCATCTCACTCTCTTTGAATCTTCTTTATCATGCTAAGAGGAGCAGGAAAAAGCAAAAAATTTCAGAATTGCACCTTGCAATGCGGAGAAATTACTGTTTGTGCATTTACAATATTCATTGATTTTTGCCATTGAAAAACGTCCAGAAATGATTGAAGCTACTGACTGAA
Organism: Phyllobates terribilis; assembly: GCF_046119375.1. Classification (NCBI taxonomy): domain Eukaryota; kingdom Metazoa; phylum Chordata; class Amphibia; order Anura; family Dendrobatidae; genus Phyllobates; species Phyllobates terribilis. The sequence continues at coordinate 105,795 of NW_027363188.1, forward strand.
TGAAAGGAGCTGGCATCTCACTCTCTTTGAATCTTCTTTATCATGCTAAGAGGAGCAGGAAAAAGCAAAAAATTTCAGAATTGCACCTTGCAATGCGGAGAAATTACTCTTTGTGCATTTACAATATTCATTGATTTTTGCCATTGAAAAACATCATGTTATTCATATACCAGAAATGTTTGAAGCTACTGACTGAATGAAAGGAGCTGGCATCTCACTCTCTTTGAATCTTCTTTATCATGCTAAGAGGAGCAGGAAAAAGCAAAAAATTTCAGAATTGCACCTTGCAATGCATAGAAATTACTGTTTGTGCATTTACAATATTCATTGATTTTTGCCATTGAAAAACGTCCAGAAATGATTGAAGCTACTGACTGAATGAAAGGAGCTGGCATCTCACTCTCTTTGAATCTTCTTTATCATGCTAAGAGGAGCAGGAAAAAGCAAAAAATTTCAGAATTGCACCTTGCAATGCGGAGAAATTACTGTTTGTGCATTTACAATATTCATTGATTTTTGCCATTGAAAAACATCATGTTATTCATATACCAGAAATGTTTGTAGCTACTGACTGAATGAAAGGAGCTGGCATCTCACTCTCTTTGAATCTTCTTTATCATGCTAAGAGGAGCAGGAAAAAGCAAAAAATTTCAGAATTGCACCTTGCAATGCGGAGAAATGACTGTTTGTGCATTTACAATATTCATTGATTTTTGCCATTGAAAAACGTCCAGAAATGATTGAAGCTACTGACTGAATGAAAGGAACTGGAATCTCACTCTCTTTGAATCTTCTTTATCATGCTAAGAGGAGCAGGAAAAAGCAAAAAATTTCAGAATTGCACCTTGCAATGCGGAGAAATTACTGTTTGTGCATTTACAATATTCATTGATTTTTGCCATTGAAAAACGTCCAGAAATGATTGAAGCTACTGACTGAATGAAAGGAGCTGGCATCTCACTCTCTTTGAATCTTCTTTATCATGCTAAGAGGAACAGGAAAAAGCAAAAAATTTCAGAATTGCACCTTGCAATGCGGAGAAATTACTCTTTGTGCATTTACAATATTCATTGATTTTTGCCATTGAAAAACATCATGTTATTCATATACCAGAAATGTTTGAAGCTACTGACTGAATGAAAGGAGCTGGCATCTCACTCTCTTTGAATCTTCTTTATCATGCTAAGAGGAGCAGGAAAAAGCAAAAAATTTCAGAATTGCACCTTGCAATGCGGAGAAATTACTGTTTGTGCATTTACAATATTCATTGATTTTTGCCATTGAAAAACATCATGTTATTCATATACCAGAAATGTTTGAAGCTACTGACTGAATGAAAGGAGCTGGCATCTCACTCTCTTTGAATCTTCTTTATCATGCTAAGAGGAGCAGGAAAAAGCAAAAAATTTCAGAATTGCACCTTGCAATGTGGAGAAATTACTGTTTGTGCATTTACAATATTCATTGATTTTTACCATTGAAAAACGTCCAGAAATGATTGAAGCTACTGACTGAATGAAAGTAGCTGGCATCTCACTCTCTTTGAATCTTCTTTATCATGCTAAGAGGAGCAGGAAAAAGCAAAAAATTTCAGACTTGCACCTTGCAATGCGGAGAAATTACTGTTTGTGCATTTACAATATTCATTGATTTTTGCCATTGAAAAACATCATGTTATTCATATACCAGAAATGTTTGAAGCTACTGACTGAATGAAAGGAGCTGGCATCTCACTCTCTTTGAATCTTCTTTATCATGCTAAGAGGAGCAGGAAAAAGCAAAAAATTTCAGAATTGCACCTTGCAATGCGGAGAAATTACTGTTTGTGCATTTACAATATTCATTGATTTTTGCCATTGAAAAACGTCCAGAAATGATTGAAGCTACTGACTGAATGAAAGGAGCTGGCATCTCACTCTCTTTGAATCTTCTTTATCATGCTAAGAGGAGCAGGAAAAAGCAAAAAATTTCAGAATTGCACCTTGCAATGCGGAGAAATTACTGTTTGTGCATTTACAATATTCATTGATTTTTGCCATTGAAAAACGTCCAGAAATGATTGAAGCTACTGACTGAATGAAAGGAGCTGGCATCTCACTCTCTTTGAATCTTCTTTATCATGCTAAGAGGAGCAGGAAAAATCAAAAAATTTCAGAATTGCACCTTGCAATGCGGAGAAATTACTGTTTGTGCATTTACAATATTCAATGATTTTTGCCATTGAAAAACATGTTATTCATATACCAGAAATGTTTGAAGCTACTGACTGAATGAAAGGAGCTGGCACCTCACTCTCTTTGAATCTTCTTTATCATGCTAAGAGGAGCGGGAAAAAGCAAAAAATTTCAGAATTGCACCTTGCAATGCGGAGAAATTACTGTTTGTGCATTTACAATATTCATTGATTTTTGCCATTGAAAAACATCCAGAAATGATTGAAGGTACTGACTGAATGAAAGGAGCTGGCATCTCACTCTCTTTGAATCTTCTTTATCATGCTAAGAGGAGCAGGAAAAAGCAAAAAATTTCAGAATTGCACCTTGCAATGCGGAGAAATTACTGTTTGTGCATTTACAATATTCATTGATTTTTGCCATTGAAAAACGTCCAGAAATGATTGAAGCTACTGACTGAATGAAAGGAGCTGGCATCTCACTCTCTTTGAATCTTCTTTATCATGCTAAGAGGAGCAGGAAAAAGCCAAAAATTTCAGAATTGCACCTTGCAATGCGGAGAAATTACAGTTTGTGCATTTACAATATTCATTGATTTTTGCCATTGAAAAACATCCAGAAATGATTGAAGCTACTGACTGAATGAAAGGAGCTGGCATCTCACTCTCTTTGAATCTTCTTTATCATGCTAAGAGGAGCAGGAAAAAGCCAAAAATTTCAGAATTGCACCTTGCAATGCGGAGAAATTACTGTTTGTGCATTTACAATATTCATTGATTTTTGCCATTGAAAAACGTCCAGAAATGATTGAAGCTACTGACTGAATGAAAGGAGCTGGCATCTCACTCTCTTTGAATCTTATTTATCATGCTAAGAGGAGCAGGAAAAAGCAAAAAATTTCAGAATTGCACCTTGCAATGCGGAGAAATTACTGTTTGTGCATTTACAATATTCATTGATTTTTGCCATTGAAAAACGTCCAGAAATGATTGAAGCTACTGACTGAATGAAAGGAGCTGGCATCTCACTCTCTTTGAATCTTCTTTATCATGCTAAGAGGAGCAGGAAAAAGCAAAAAATTTCAGAATTGCACCTTGCAATGCGGAGAAATTACTGTTTGTGCATTTACAATATTCATTGATTTTTGCCATTGAAAAACATCATGTTATTCATATACCAGAAATGATTGAAGCTACTGACTGAATGAAAGGAGCTGGCATCTTACTCTCTTTGAATCTTCTTTGTCATGCTAAGAGGAGCAGGAAAAAGCAAAAAATTTCAGAATTGCACCTTGCAATGCGGAGAAATTACTGTTTGTGCATTTACAATATTCATTGATTTTTGCCATTGAAAAACGTCCAGAAATGATTGAAGCTACTGACTGAATGAAAGGAGCTGGCATCTCTCTCTCTTTGAATCTTCTTTATCATGCTAAGAGGAGCAGGAAAAAGCAAAAAATTTCAGAATTGCACCTTGCAATGCGGAGAAATTACTGTTTGTGCATTTACAATATTCATTGATTTTTGCCATTGAAAAACGTCCAGAAATGATTGAAGCTACTGACTGAATGAAAGGAGCTGGCATCTCACTCTCTTTGAATCTTCTTTATCATGCTAAGAGGAGCAGGAAAAAGCAAAAAATTTCAGAATTGCACCTTGCAATGCGGAGAAATTACTGTTTGTGCATTTACAATATTCATTGATTTTTGCCATTGAAAAACATCATGTTATTCATATACCAGAAATGTTTGTAGCTACTGACTGAATGAAAGGAGCTGGCATCTCACTCTCTTTGAATCTTCTTTATCATGCTAAGAGGAGCAGGAAAAAGCAAAAAATTTCAGAATTGCACCTTGCAATGCGGAGAAATTACTGTTTGTGCATTTACAATATTCATTGATTTTTGCCATTGAAAAACGTCCAGAAATGATTGAAGCTACTGACTGAATGAAAGGAGCTGGCATCTCACTCTCTTTGAATCTTCTTTATCATGCTAAGAGGAGCAGGAAAAAGCAAAAAATTTCAGAATTGCACCTTGCAATGCGGAGAAATTACTGTTTGTGCATTTACAATATTCATTGATTTTTGCCATTGAAAAACGTCCAGAAATGATTGAAGCTACTGACTGAATGAAAGGAGCTGGCATCTCACTCTCTTTGAATCTTCTTTATCATGCTAAGAGGAGCAGGAAAAAGCAAAAAATTTCAGAATTGCACCTTGCAATGCGGAGAAATTACTCTTTGTGCATTTACAATATTCATTGATTTTTGCCATTGAAAAACATCATGTTATTCATATACCAGAAATGTTTGAAGCTACTGACTGAATGAAAGGAGCTGGCATCTCACTCTCTTTGAATCTTCTTTATCATGCTAAGAGGAGCAGGAAAAAGCAAAAAATTTCAGAATTGCACCTTGCAATGCGGAGAAATTACTGTTTGTGCATTTACAATATTCATTGATTTTTGCCATTGAAAAACGTCCAGAAATGATTGAAGCTACTGACTGAATGAAAGGAGCTGGCATCTCACTCTCTTTGAATCTTCTTTATCATGCTAAGAGGAGCAGGAAAAAGCAAAAAATTTCAGAATTGCACCTTGCAATGCGGAGAAATTACTGTTTGTGCATTTACAATATTCATTGATTTTTGCCATTGAAAAACATCATGTTATTCATATACCAGAAATGTTTGTAGCTACTGACTGAATGAAAGGAGTTGGCATCTCACTCTCTTTGAATCTTCTTTATCATGCTAAGAGGAGCAGGAAAAAGCAAAAAATTTCAGAATTGCACCTTGCAATGCGGAGAAATTACTGTTTGTGCATTTACAATATTCATTGATTTTTGCCATTGAAAAACGTCCAGAAATGATTGAAGCTACTGACTGAATGAAAGGAACTGGCATCTCACTCTCTTTGAATCTTCTTTATCATGCTAAGAGGAGCAGGAAAAAGCAAAAAATTTCAGAATTGCACCTTGCAATGCGGAGAAATTACTGTTTGTGCATTTACAATATTCATTGATTTTTGCCATTGAAAAACGTCCAGAAATGATTGAAGCTACTGACTGAATGAAAGGAGCTGGCATCTCACTCTCTTTGAATCTTCTTTATCATGCTAAGAGGAGCAGGAAAAAGCAAAAAATTTCAGAATTGCACCTTGCAATGCGGAGAAATTACTCTTTGTGCATTTACAATATTCATTGATTTTTGCCATTGAAAAACATCATGTTATTCATATACCAGAAATGTTTGAAGCTACTGACTGAATGAAAGGAGCTGGCATCTCACTCTCTTTGAATCTTCTTTATCATGCTAAGAGGAGCAGGAAAAAGCAAAAAATTTCAGAATTGCACCTTGCAATGCGGAGAAATTACTGTTTGTGCATTTACAATATTCATTGATTTTTGCCATTGAAAAACATCATGTTATTCATATACCAGAAATGTTTGAAGCTACTTACTGAATGAAAGGAGCTGGCATCTCACTCTCTTTGAATCTTCTTTATCATGCTAAGAGGAGCAGGAAAAAGCAAAAAATTTCAGAATTGCACCTTGCAATGTGGAGAAATTACTGTTTGTGCATTTACAATATTCATTGATTTTTACCATTGAAAAACGTCCAGAAATGATTGAAGCTACTGACTGAATGAAAGTAGCTGGCATCTCACTCTCTTTGAATCTTCTTTATCATGCTAAGAGGAGCAGGAAAAAGCAAAAAATTTCAGACTTGCACCTTGCAATGCGGAGAAATTACTGTTTGTGCATTTACAATATTCATTGATTTTTGCCATTGAAAAACATCATGTTATTCATATACCAGAAATGTTTGAAGCTACTGACTGAATGAAAGGAGCTGGCATCTCACTCTCTTTGAATCTTCTTTATCATGCTAAGAGGAGCAGGAAAAAGCAAAAAATTTCAGAATTGCACCTTGCAATGCGGAGAAATTACTGTTTGTGCATTTACAATATTCATTGATTTTTGCCATTGAAAAACGTCCAGAAATGATTGAAGCTACTGACTGAATGAAAGGAGCTGGCATCTCACTCTCTTTGAATCTTCTTTATCATGCTAAGAGGAGCAGGAAAAAGCAAAAAATTTCAGAATTGCACCTTGCAATGCGGAGAAATTACTGTTTGTGCATTTACAATATTCATTGATTTTTGCCATTGAAAAACGTCCAGAAATGATTGAAGCTACTGACTGAATGAAAGGAGCTGGCATCTCACTCTCTTTGAATCTTCTTTATCATGCTAAGAGGAGCAGGAAAAATCAAAAAATTTCAGAATTGCACCTTGCAATGCGGAGAAATTACTGTTTGTGCATTTACAATATTCAATGATTTTTGCCATTGAAAAACATGTTATTCATATACCAGAAATGTTTGAAGCTACTGACTGAATGAAAGGAGCTGGCACCTCACTCTCTTTGAATCTTCTTTATCATGCTAAGAGGAGCGGGAAAAAGCAAAAAATTTCAGAATTGCACCTTGCAATGCGGAGAAATTACTGTTTGTGCATTTACAATATTCATTGATTTTTGCCATTGAAAAACATCCAGAAATGATTGAAGGTACTGACTGAATGAAAGGAGCTGGCATCTCACTCTCTTTGAATCTTCTTTATCATGCTAAGAGGAGCAGGAAAAAGCAAAAAATTTCAGAATTGCACCTTGCAATGCGGAGAAATTACTGTTTGTGCATTTACAATATTCATTGATTTTTGCCATTGAAAAACGTCCAGAAATGATTGAAGCTACTGACTGAATGAAAGGAGCTGGCATCTCACTCTCTTTGAATCTTCTTTATCATGCTAAGAGGAGCAGGAAAAAGCAAAAAATTTCAGAATTGCACCTTGCAATGCGGAGAAATTACAGTTTGTGCATTTACAATATTCATTGATTTTTGCCATTGAAAAACATCCAGAAATGATTGAAGCTACTGACTGAATGAAAGGAGCTGGCATCTCACTCTCTTTGAATATTCTTTATCATGCTAAGAGGAGCAGGAAAAAGCAAAAAATTTCAGAATTGCACCTTGCAATGCGGAGAAATTACTGTTTGTGCATTTACAATATTCATTGATTTTTGCCATTGAAAAACATCATGTTATTCATATACCAGAAATGTTTGAAGCTACTGACTGAATGAAAGGAGCTGGCATCTCACTCTCTTTGAATCTTCTTTATCATGCTAAGAGGAGCAGGAAAAGCAAAAAATTTCAGAATTGCACCTTGCAATGCGGAGAAATTACTGTTTGTGCATTTACAATATTCATTGATTTTTGCCATTGAAAAACATCATGTTATTCATATACCAGAAATGTTTGAAGCTACTGACTGAATGAAAGGAGCTGGCATCTCACTCTCTTTGAATCTTCTTTATCATGCTAAGAGGAGCAGGAAAAAGCAAAAAATTTCAGAATTGCACCTTGCAATGCGGAGAAATTACTGTTTGTGCATTTACAATATTCATTGATTTTTGCCATTGAAAAACATCATGTTATTCATATACCAGAAATGTTTGAAGCTACTGACTGAATGAAAGGAGCTGGCATCTCACTCTCTTTGAATCTTCTTTATCATGCTAAGAGGAGCAGGAAAAAGCAAAAAATTTCAGAATTGCACCTTGCAATGCAGAGAAATTACTGTTTGTGCATTTACAATATTCATTGATTTTTGCCATTGAAAAACGTCCAGAAATGATTGAAGCTACTGACTGAATGAAAGGAGCTGGCATCTCACTCTCTTTGAATCTTCTTTATCATGCTAAGAGGAGCAGGAAAAAGCAAAAAATTTCAGAATTGCACCTTGCAATGTGGAGAAATTACTGTTTGTGCATTTACAATATTCATTGATTTTTACCATTGAAAAACGTCCAGAAATGATTGAAGCTACTGACTGAATGAAAGTAGCTGGCATCTCACTCTCTTTGAATCTTCTTTATCATGCTAAGAGGAGCAGGAAAAAGCAAAAAATTTCAGAATTGCACCTTGCAATGCAGAGAAATTACTGTTTGTGCATTTACAATATTCATTGATTTTTGCCATTGAAAAACATCATGTTATTCATATACCAGAAATGTTTGAAGCTACTGACTGAATGAAAGGAGCTGGCATCTCACTCTCTTTGAATCTTCTTTATCATGCTAAGAGGAGCAGGAAAAAGCAAAAAATTTCAGAATTGCACCTTGCAATGTGGAGAAATTACTGTTTGTGCATTTACAATATTCATTGATTTTTACCATTGAAAAACGTCCAGAAATGATTGAAGCTACTGACTGAATGAAAGTAGCTGGCATCTCAATCTCTTTGAATCTTCTTTATCATGCTAAGAGGAGCAGGAAAAAGCAAAAAATTTCAGACTTGCACCTTGCAATGCGGAGAAATTACTGTTTGTGCATTTACAATATTCATTGATTTTTGCCATTGAAAAACATCATGTTATTCATATACCAGAAATGTTTGAAGCTACTGACTGAATGAAAGGAGCTGGCATCTCACTCTCTTTGAATCTTCTTTATCATGCTAAGAGGAGCAGGAAAAAGCAAAAAATTTCAGAATTGCACCTTGCAATGCGGAGAAATTACTGTTTGTGCATTTACAATATTCATTGATTTTTGCCATTGAAAAACGTCCAGAAATGATTGAAGCTACTGACTGAATGAAAGGAGCTGGCATCTCACTCTCTTTGAATCTTGTTTATCATGCTAAGAGGAGCAGGAAAAAGCAAAAAATTTCAGAATTGCACCTTGCAATGCGGAGAAATTACTGTTTGTGCATTTACAATATTCATTGATTTTTGCCATTGAAAAACATCATGTTATTCATATACCAGAAATGATTGAAGCTACTGACTGAATGAAAGGAGCTGGCATCTCACTCTCTTTGAATCTTCTTTATCATGCTAAGAGGAGCAGGAAAAAGCAAAAAATTTCAGAATTGCACCTTGCAATGCGGAGAAATTACTGTTTGTGCATTTACAATATTCATTGATTTTTGCCATTGAAAAACGTCCAGAAATGATTGAAGCTACTGACTGAATGAAAGGAACTGGCATCTCACTCTCTTTGAATCTTCTTTATCATGCTAAGAGGAGCAGGAAAAAGCAAAAAATTTCAGAATTGCACCTTGCAATGCGGAGAAATTACTGTTTGTGCATTTACAAAATTCATTGATTTTTGCCATTGAAAAACATCATGTTATTCATATACCAGAAATGTTTGAAGCTACTGACTGAATGAAAGGAGCTGACATCTCACTCTCTTTGAATCTTCTTTATCATGCTAAGAGGAGCAGGAAAAAGCAAAAAATTTCAGAATTGCACCTTGCAATGCGGAGAAATTACTGTTTGTGCATTTACAATATTCATTGATTTTTGCCATTGAAAAACGTCCAGAAATGATTGAAGCTACTGACTGAATGAAAGGAGCTGGCATCTCACTCTCTTTGAATCTTCTTTATCATGCTAAGAGGAGCAGGAAAAAGCAAAAAATTTCAGAATTGTACCTTGCAATGCGGAGAAATTACTGTTTGTGCATTTACAATATTCATTGATTTTTGCCATTGAAAAACGTCCAGAAATGATTGAAGCTACTGACTGAATGAAAGGAGCTGGCATCTCACTCTCTTTGAATCTTCTTTATCATGCTAAGAGGAGCAGGAAAAAGCAAAAAATTTCAGAATTGCACCTTGCAATGCGGAGAAATTACTGTTTGTGCATTTACAATATTCATTGATTTTTGCCATTGAAAAACATCATGTTATTCATATACCAGAAATGATTGAAGCTACTGACTGAATGAAAGGAGCTGGCATCTCACTCTCTTTGAATCTTCTTTATCATGCTAAGAGGAGCAGGAAAAAGCAAAAAATTTCAGAATTGCACCTTGCAATGCGGAGAAATTACTGTTTGTGCATTTACAATATTCATTGATTTTTGCCATTGAAAAACGTCCAGAAATGATTGAAGCTACTGACTGAATGAAAGGAACTGGCATCTCACTCTCTTTGAATCTTCTTTATCATGCTAAGAAGAGCAGGAAAAAGCAAAAAATTTCAGAATTGCACCTTGCAATGCGGAGAAATTACTGTTTGTGCATTTACAAAATTCATTGATTTTTGCCATTGAAAAACATCATGTTATTCATATACCAGAAATGTTTGAAGCTACTGACTGAATGAAAGGAGCTGACATCTCACTCTCTTTGAATCTTCTTTATCATGCTAAGAGGAGCAGGAAAAAGCAAAAAATTTCAGAATTGCACCTTGCAATGCGGAGAAATTACTGTTTGTGCATTTACAATATTCATTGATTTTTGCCATTGAAAAACGTCCAGAAATGATTGAAGCTACTGACTGAATGAAAGGAGCTGGCATCTCAGTCTCTTTGAATCTTCTTTATCATGCTAAGAGGAGCAGGAAAAAGCAAAAAATTTCAGAATTGCACCTTGCAATGCGGAGAAATTACTGTTTGTGCATTTACAATATTCATTGATTTTTGCCATTGAAAAACATCATGTTATTCATATACCAGAAATGATTGAAGCTACTGACTGAATGAAAGGAGCTGGCATCTCACTCTCTTTGAATCTTCTTTATCATGCTAAGAGGAGCAGGAAAAAGCAAAAAATTTCAGAATTGCACCTTGCAATGCGGAGAAATTACTGTTTGTGCATTTACAATATTCATTGATTTTTGCCATTGAAAAACGTCCAGAAATGATTGAAGCTACTGACTGAATGAAAGGAACTGGCATCTCACTCTCTTTGAATCTTCTTTATCATGCTAAGAGGAGCAGGAAAAAGCAAAAAATTTCAGAATTGCACCTTGCAATGCGGAGAAATTACTGTTTGTGCATTTACAAAATTCATTGATTTTTGCCATTGAAAAACATCATGTTATTCATATACCAGAAATGTTTGAAGCTACTGACTGAATGAAAGGAGCTGACATCTCACTCTCTTTGAATCTTCTTTATCATGCTAAGAGGAGCAGGAAAAAGCAAAAAATTTCAGAATTGCACCTTGCAATGCGGAGAAATTACTGTTTGTGCATTTACAATATTCATTGATTTTTGCCATTGAAAAACGTCCAGAAATGATTGAAGCTACTGACTGAATGAAAGGAGCTGGCATCTCAGTCTCTTTGAATCTTCTTTATCATGCTAAGAGGAGCAGGAAAAAGCAAAAAATTTCAGAATTGCACCTTCAATGCGGAGAAATTACTGTTTGTGCATTTACAATATTCATTGATTTTTGCCATTGAAAAACATCATGTTATTCATATACCAGAAATGATTGAAGCTACTGACTGAATGAAAGGAGCTGGCATCTCACTCTCTTTGAATCTTCTTTATCATGCTAAGAGGAGCAGGAAAAAGCAAAAAATTTCAGAATTGCACCTTGCAATGTGGAGAAATTACTGTTTGTGCATTTACAATATTCATTGATTTTTACCATTGAAAAACGTCCAGAAATGATTGAAGCTACTGACTGAATGAAAGTAGCTGGCATCTCACTCTCTTTGAATCTTCTTTATCATGCTAAGAGGAGCAGGAAAAAGCAAAAAATTTCAGACTTGCACCTTGCAATGCGGAGAAATTACTGTTTGTGCATTTACAATATTCATTGATTTTTGCCATTGAAAAACATCATGTTATTCATATACCAGAAATGTTTGAAGCTACTGACTGAATGAAAGGAGCTGGCATCTCACTCTCTTTGAATCTTCTTTATCATGCTAAGAGGAGCAGGAAAAAGCAAAAAATTTCAGAATTGCACCTTGCAATGCGGAGAAATTACTGTTTGTGCATTTACAATATTCATTGATTTTTGCCATTGAAAAACGTCCAGAAATGATTGAAGCTACTGACTGAATGAAAGGAGCTGGCATCTCACTCTCTTTGAATCTTGTTTATCATGCTAAGAGGAGCAGGAAAAAGCAAAAAATTTCAGAATTGCACCTTGCAATGCGGAGAAATTACTGTTTGTGCATTTACAATATTCATTGATTTTTGCCATTGAAAAACGTCCAGAAATGATTGAAGCTACTGACTGAATGAAAGGAGCTGGCATCTCACTCTCTTTGAATCTTCTTTATCATGCTAAGAGGAGCAGGAAAAAGCAAAAAAATTCAGAATTGCACCTTGCAATGCGGAGAAATTACTGTTTGTGCATTTACAATATTCATTGATTTTTGCCATTGAAAAACATCATGTTATTCATATACCAGAAATGATTGAAGCTACTGACTGAATGAAAGGAGCTGGCATCTCACTCTCTTTGAATCTTCTTTATCATGCTAAGAGGAGCAGGAAAAAGCAAAAAATTTCAGAATTGCACCTTGCAATGCGGAGAAATTACTGTTTGTGCATTTACAATATTCATTGATTTTTGCCATTGAAAAACGTCCAGAAATGATTGAAGCTACTGACTGAATGAAAGGAACTGGCATCTCACTCTCTTTGAATCTTCTTTATCATGCTAAGCGGAGCAGGAAAAAGCAAAAAATTTCAGAATTGCACCTTGCAATGCGGAGAAATTACTGTTTGTGCATTTACAAAATTCATTGATTTTTGCCATTGAAAAACATCATGTTATTCATATACCAGAAATGTTTGAAGCTACTGACTGAATGAAAGGAGCTGACATCTCACTCTCTTTGAATCTTCTTTATCATGCTAAGAGGAGCAGGAAAAAGCAAAAAATTTCAGAATTGCACCTTGCAATGCGGAGAAATTACTGTTTGTGCATTTACAATATTCATTGATTTTTGCCATTGAAAAACGTCCAGAAATGATTGAAGCTACTGACTGAATGAAAGGAGCTGGCATCTCACTCTCTTTGAATCTTCTTTATCATGCTAAGAGGAGCAGGAAAAAGCAAAAAATTTCAGAATTGCACCTTGCAATGCGGAGAAATTACTGTTTGTGCATTTACAATATTCATTGATTTTTGCCATTGAAAAACATCATGTTATTCATATACCAGAAATGTTTGAAGCTACTGACTGAATGAAAGGAGCTGGCATCTCACTCTCTTTGAATCTTCTTTATCATGCTAAGAGGAGCAGGAAAAAGATCAAAAAATTTCAGAATTGCACCTTGCAATGCGGAGAAATTACTGTTTGTGCATTTACAATATTCATTGATTTTTGCCATTGAAAAACATCATGTTATTCATATACCAGAAATGATTGAAGCTACTGACTGAATGAAAGGAGCTGGCATCTCACTCTCTTTGAATCTTCTTTATCATGCTAAGAGGAGCAGGAAAAAGCAAAAAATTTCAGAATTGCACCTTGCAATGCGGAGAAATTACTGTTTGTGCATTTACAATATTCATTGATTTTTGCCATTGAAAAACGTCCAGAAATGATTGAAGCTACTGACTGAATGAAAGGAGCTGGCATCTCACTCTCTTTGAATCTTCTTTATCATGCTAAGAGGAGCAGGAAAAAGCAAAAAATTTCAGAATTGCACCTTGCAATGCAGAGAAATTACTGTTTGTGCATTTACAATATTCATTGATTTTTGCCATTGAAAAACGTCCAGAAATGATTGAAGCTACTGACTGAATGAAAGGAGCTGGCATCTCACTCTCTTTGAATCTTCTTTATCATGCTAAGAGGAGCAGGAAAAAGCAAAAAATTTCAGAATTGCACCTTGCAATGCGGAGAAATTACTGTTTGTGCATTTACAATATTCATTGATTTTTGCCATTGAAAAACATCATGTTATTCATATACCAGAAATGTTTGAAGCTACTGACTGAATGAAAGGAGCTGGCATCTCACTCTCTTTGAATCTTCTTTATCATGCTAAGAGGAGCAGGAAAAAGCAAAAAATTTCAGAATTGCACCTTGCAATGTGGAGAAATTACTGTTTGTGCATTTACAATATTCATTGATTTTTACCATTGAAAAACGTCCAGAAATGATTGAAGATACTGACTGAATGAAAGTAGCTGGCATCTCACTCTCTTTGAATCTTCTTTATCATGCTAAGAGGAGCAGGAAAAAGCAAAAAATTTCAGAATTGCACCTTGCAATGCAGAGAAATTACTGTTTGTGCATTTACAATATTCATTGATTTTTGCCATTGAAAAACATCATGTTATTCATATACCAGAAATGTTTGAAGCTACTGACTGAATGAAAGGAGCTGGCATCTCACTCTCTTTGAATCTTCTTTATCATGCTAAGAGGAGCAGGAAAAAGCAAAAAATTTCAGAATTGCACCTTGCAATGTGGAGAAATTACTGTTTGTGCATTTACAATATTCATTGATTTTTACCATTGAAAAACGTCCAGAAATGATTGAAGCTACTGACTGAATGAAAGTAGCTGGCATCTCAATCTCTTTGAATCTTCTTTATCATGCTAAGAGGAGCAGGAAAAAGCAAAAAATTTCAGACTTGCACCTTGCAATGCGGAGAAATTACTGTTTGTGCATTTACAATATTCATTGATTTTTGCCATTGAAAAACATCATGTTATTCATATACCAGAAATGTTTGAAGCTACTGACTGAATGAAAGGAGCTGGCATCTCACTCTCTTTGAATCTTCTTTATCATGCTAAGAGGAGCAGGAAAAAGCAAAAAATTTCAGAATTGCACCTTGCAATGCGGAGAAATTACTGTTTGTGCATTTACAATATTCATTGATTTTTGCCATTGAAAAACGTCCAGAAATGATTGAAGCTACTGACTGAATGAAAGGAGCTGGCATCTCACTCTCTTTGAATCTTGTTTATCATGCTAAGAGGAGCAGGAAAAAGCAAAAAATTTCAGAATTGCACCTTGCAATGCGGAGAAATTACTGTTTGTGCATTTACAATATTCATTGATTTTTGCCATTGAAAAACATCATGTTATTCATATACCAGAAATGATTGAAGCTACTGACTGAATGAAAGGAGCTGGCATCTCACTCTCTTTGAATCTTCTTTATCATGCTAAGAGGAGCAGGAAAAAGCAAAAAATTTCAGAATTGCACCTTGCAATGCGGAGAAATTACTGTTTGTGCATTTACAATATTCATTGATTTTTGCCATTGAAAAACGTCCAGAAATGATTGAAGCTACTGACTGAATGAAAGGAACTGGCATCTCACTCTCTTTGAATCTTCTTTATCATGCTAAGAGGAGCAGGAAAAAGCAAAAAATTTCAGAATTGCACCTTGCAATGCGGAGAAATTACTGTTTGTGCATTTACAAAATTCATTGATTTTTGCCATTGAAAAACATCATGTTATTCATATACCAGAAATGTTTGAAGCTACTGACTGAATGAAAGGAGCTGACATCTCACTCTCTTTGAATCTTCTTTATCATGCTAAGAGGAGCAGGAAAAAGCAAAAAATTTCAGAATTGCACCTTGCAATGCGGAGAAATTACTGTTTGTGCATTTACAATATTCATTGATTTTTGCCATTGAAAAACGTCCAGAAATGATTGAAGCTACTGACTGAATGAAAGGAGCTGGCATCTCACTCTCTTTGAATCTTCTTTATCATGCTAAGAGGAGCAGGAAAAAGCAAAAAATTTCAGAATTGTACCTTGCAATGCGGAGAAATTACTGTTTGTGCATTTACAATATTCATTGATTTTTGCCATTGAAAAACGTCCAGAAATGATTGAAGCTACTGACTGAATGAAAGGAGCTGGCATCTCACTCTCTTTGAATCTTCTTTATCATGCTAAGAGGAGCAGGAAAAAGCAAAAAATTTCAGAATTGCACCTTGCAATGCGGAGAAATTACTGTTTGTGCATTTACAATATTCATTGATTTTTGCCATTGAAAAACATCATGTTATTCATATACCAGAAATGATTGAAGCTACTGACTGAATGAAAGGAGCTGGCATCTCACTCTCTTTGAATCTTCTTTATCATGCTAAGAGGAGCAGGAAAGAGCAAAAAATTTCAGAATTGCACCTTGCAATGCGGAGAAATTACTGTTTGTGCATTTACAATATTCATTGATTTTTGCCATTGAAAAACGTCCAGAAATGATTGAAGCTACTGACTGAATGAAAGGAACTGGCATCTCACTCTCTTTGAATCTTCTTTATCATGCTAAGAGGAGCAGGAAAAAGCAAAAAATTTCAGAATTGCACCTTGCAATGCGGAGAAATTACTGTTTGTGCATTTACAAAATTCATTGATTTTTGCCATTGAAAAACATCATGTTATTCATATACCAGAAATGTTTGAAGCTACTGACTGAATGAAAGGAGCTGACATCTCACTCTCTTTGAATCTTCTTTATCATGCTAAGAGGAGCAGGAAAAAGCAAAAAATTTCAGAATTGCACCTTGCAATGCGGAGAAATTACTGTTTGTGCATTTACAATATTCATTGATTTTTGCCATTGAAAAACGTCCAGAAATGATTGAAGCTACTGACTGAATGAAAGGAGCTGGCATCTCAGTCTCTTTGAATCTTCTTTATCATGCTAAGAGGAGCAGGAAAAAGCAAAAAATTTCAGAATTGCACCTTGCAATGCGGAGAAATTACTGTTTGTGCATTTACAATATTCATTGATTTTTGCCATTGAAAAACATCATGTTATTCATATACCAGAAATGATTGAAGCTACTGACTGAATGAAAGGAGCTGGCATCTCACTCTCTTTGAATCTTCTTTATCATGCTAAGAGGAGCAGGAAAAAGCAAAAAATTTCAGAATTGCACCTTGCAATGTGGAGAAATTACTGTTTGTGCATTTACAATATTCATTGATTTTTACCATTGAAAAACGTCCAGAAATGATTGAAGCTACTGACTGAATGAAAGTAGCTGGCATCTCACTCTCTTTGAATCTTCTTTATCATGCTAAGAGGAGCAGGAAAAAGCAAAAAATTTCAGACTTGCACCTTGCAATGCGGAGAAATTACTGTTTGTGCATTTACAATATTCATTGATTTTTGCCATTGAAAAACATCATGTTATTCATATACCAGAAATGTTTGAAGCTACTGACTGAATGAAAGGAGCTGGCATCTCACTCTCTTTGAATCTTCTTTATCATGCTAAGAGGAGCAGGAAAAAGCAAAAAATTTCAGAATTGCACCTTGCAATGCGGAGAAATTACTGTTTGTGCATTTACAATATTCATTGATTTTTGCCATTGAAAAACGTCCAGAAATGATTGAAGCTACTGACTGAATGAAAGGAGCTGGCATCTCACTCTCTTTGAATCTTGTTTATCATGCTAAGAGGAGCAGGAAAAAGCAAAAAATTTCAGAATTGCACCTTGCAATGCGGAGAAATTACTGTTTGTGCATTTACAATATTCATTGATTTTTGCCATTGAAAAACGTCCAGAAATGATTGAAGCTACTGACTGAATGAAAGGAGCTGGCATCTCACTCTCTTTGAATCTTCTTTATCATGCTAAGAGGAGCAGGAAAAAGCAAAAAAATTCAGAATTGCACCTTGCAATGCGGAGAAATTACTGTTTGTGCATTTACAATATTCATTGATTTTTGCCATTGAAAAACGTCCAGAAATGATTGAAGCTACTGACTGAATGAAAGGAGCTGGCATCTCACTCTCTTTGAATCTTCTTTATCATGCTAAGAGGAGCAGGAAAAAGCAAAAAAATTCAGAATTGCACCTTGCAATGCGGAGAAATTACTGTTTGTGCATTTACAATATTCATTGATTTTTGCCATTGAAAAACATCATGTTATTCATATACCAGAAATGATTGAAGCTACTGACTGAATGAAAGGAGCTGGCATCTCACTCTCTTTGAATCTTCTTTATCATGCTAAGAGGAGCAGGAAAAAGCAAAAAATTTCAGAATTGCACCTTGCAATGCGGAGAAATTACTGTTTGTGCATTTACAATATTCATTGATTTTTGCCCCTGAAAAACGTCCAGAAATGATTGAAGCTACTGACTGAATGAAAGGAACTGGCATCTCACTCTCTTTGAATCTTCTTTATCATGCTAAGAGGAGCAGGAAAAAGCAAAAAATTTCAGAATTGCACCTTGCAATGCGGAGAAATTACTGTTTGTGCATTTACAAAATTCATTGATTTTTGCCATTGAAAAACATCATGTTATTCATATACCAGAAATGTTTGAAGCTACTGACTGAATGAAAGGAGCTGACATCTCACTCTCTTTGAATCTTCTTTATCATGCTAAGAGGAGCAGGAAAAAGCAAAAAATTTCAGAATTGCACCTTGCAATGCGGAGAAATTACTGTTTGTGCATTTACAATATTCATTGATTTTTGCCATTGAAAAACGTCCAGAAATGATTGAAGCTACTGACTGAATGAAAGGAGCTGGCATCTCACTCTCTTTGAATCTTCTTTATCATGCTAAGAGGAGCAGGAAAAAGCAAAAAATTTCAGAATTGCACCTTGCAATGCGGAGAAATTACTGTTTGTGCATTTACAATATTCATTGATTTTTGCCATTGAAAAACATCATGTTATTCATATACCAGAAATGTTTGAAGCTACTGACTGAATGAAAGGAGCTGGCATCTCACTCTCTTTGAATCTTCTTTATCATGCTAAGAGGAGCAGGAAAAAGATCAAAAAATTTCAGAATTGCACCTTGCAATGCGGAGAAATTACTGTTTGTGCATTTACAATATTCATTGATTTTTGCCATTGAAAAACATCATGTTATTCATATACCAGAAATGATTGAAGCTACTGACTGAATGAAAGGAGCTGGCATCTCACTCTCTTTGAATCTTCTTTATCATGCTAAGAGGAGCAGGAAAAAGCAAAAAATTTCAGAATTGCACCTTGCAATGCGGAGAAATTACTGTTTGTGCATTTACAATATTCATTGATTTTTGCCATTGAAAAACGTCCAGAAATGATTGAAGCTACTGACTGAATGAAAGGAGCTGGCATCTCACTCTCTTTGAATCTTCTTTATCATGCTAAGAGGAGCAGGAAAAAGCAAAAAATTTCAGAATTGCACCTTGCAATGCGGAGAAATTACTGTTTGTGCATTTACAATATTCATTGATTTTTGCCATTGAAAAACATCATGTTATTCATATACCAGAAATGTTTGAAGCTACTGACTGAATGAAAGGAGCTGGCATCTCACTCTCTTTGAATCTTCTTTATCATGCTAAGAGGAGCAGGAAAAAGCAAAAAATTTCAGAATTGCACCTTGCAATGCGGAGAAATTACTGTTTGTGCATTTACAATATTCATTGATTTTTGCCATTGAAAAACGTCCAGAAATGATTGAAGCTACTGACTGAATGAAAGGAGCTGGCATCTCACTCTCTTTGAATCTTCTTTATCATGCTAAGAGGAGCAGGAAAAAGCAAAAAATTTCAGAATTGCACCTTGCAATGCGGAGAAATTACTGTTTGTGCATTTACAATATTCATTGATTTTTGCCATTGAAAAACATCATGTTATTCATATACCAGAAATGATTGAAGCTACTGACTGAATGAAAGGAGCTGGCATCTCGCTCTCTTTGAATCTTCTTTATCATGCTAAGTGGAGCAGGAAAAAGCAAAAAATTTCAGAATTGCACCTTGCAATGCGGAGAAATTACTGTTTGTGCATTTACAATATTCATTGATTTTTGCCATTGAAAAACGTCCAGAAATGATTGAAGCTACTGACTGAATGAAAGGAGCTGGCATCTCACTCTCTTTGAATCTTCTTTATCATGCTAAGAGGAGAAGGAAAAAGCAAAAAATTTCAGAATTGCACCTTGCAATGTGGAGAAATTACTGTTTGTGCATTTACAATATTCATTGATTTTTGCCATTGAAAAACATCATGTTATTCATATACCAGAAATGATTGAAGCTACTGACTGAATGAAAGGAGATGGCATCTCACTCTCTTTGAATCTTCTTTATCATGCTAAGAGGAGCAGGAAAAAGCAAAAAATTTCAGAATTGCACCTTGCAATGCGGAGAAATTACTGTTTGTGCATTTACAATATTCATTGATTTTTGCAATTGAAAAACGTCCAGAAATGATTGAAGCTACTGACTGAATGAAAGGAGCTGGCATCTCACTCTCTTTGAATCTTCTTTATCATGCTAAGAGGAGCAGGAAAAAGCAAAAAATTTCAGAATTGCACCTTGCAATGCGGAGAAATTACTGTTTGTGCTTTTACAATATTCATTGATTTTTGCCATTGAAAAACATCATGTTATTCATATACCAGAAATGTTTGAAGCTACTGACTGAATGAAAGGAGCTGGCATCTAACTCTCTTTGAATCTTCTTTATCATGCTAAGAGGAGCAGGAAAAAGCAAAAAATTTCAGAATTGCACCTTGCAATGCGGAGAAATTACTGTTTGTGCATTTACAATATTCATTGATTTTTGCCATTGAAAAACGTCCAGAAATGATTGAAGCTACTGACTGAATGAAAGGAGCTGGCATCTCACTCTCTTTGAATCTTCTTTATCATGCTAAGAGGAGCAGGAAAAAGCAAAAAATTTCAGAATTGCACCTTGCAATGCGGAGAAATTACTGTTTGTGCATTTACAATATTCATTGATTTTTGCCATTGAAAAACGTCCAGAAATGATTGAAGCTACTGACTGAATGAAAGGAGCTTGCATCTCACTCTCTTTGAATCTTCTTTATCATGCTAAGAGGAGCAGGAAAAAGCAAAAAATTTCAGAATTGCGCCTTGCAATGCGGAGAAATTACTGTTTGTGCATTTACAAAATTCATTGATTTTTGCCATTGAAAAACATCATGTTATTCATATACCAGAAATGATTGAAGCTACTGACTGAAGGAAAGGAGCTGGCATCTCACTCTCTTTGAATCTTCTTTATCATGCTAAGAGGAGCAGGAAAAAGCAAAAAATTTCAGAATTGCAACTTGCAATGCGGAGAAATTACTGTTTGTGCATTTACAATATTCATTGATTTTTGCCATTGAAAAACATCATGTTATTCATATACCAGAAATGATTGAAGCTACTGACTGAATGAAAGGAGCTGGCATCTCACTCTCTTTGAATCTTCTTTATCATGCTAAGAGGAGCAGGAAAAAGCAAAAAATTTCAGAATTGCACCTTGCAATGCGGAGAAATTACTGTTTGTGCATTTACAATATTCATTGATTTTTGCCATTGAAAAACGTCAAGAAATGATTGAAGCTACTGACTGAATGAAAGGAGCTGGCATCTCACTCTCTTTGAATCTTCTTTATCATGCTAAGAGGAGCAGGAAAAAGCAAAAAATTTCAGAATTGCACCTTGCAATGCGGAGAAATTACTGTTTGTGCTTTTACAATATTCATTGATTTTTGCCATTGAAAAACATCATGTTATTCATATACAAGAAATGTTTGAAGCTACTGACTGAATGAAAGGAGCTGGCATCTCACTCTCTTTGAATCTTCTTTATCATGCTAAGAGGAGCAGGAAAAAGCAAAAAATTTCAGAATTGCACCTTGCAATGCGGAGAAATTACTGTTTGTGCATTTACAATATTCATTGATTTTTGCCATTGAAAAACGTCCAGAAATGATTGAAGCTACTGACTGAATGAAAGGAGCTGGCATCTCACTCTCTTTGAATCTTCTTTATCATGCTAAGAGGAGCAGGAAAAAGCAAAAAATTTCAGAATTGCACCTTGCAATGCGGAGAAATTACTGTTTGTGCATTTACAATATTCAATGATTTTTGCCATTGAAAAACGTCCAGAAATGATTGAAGCTACTGACTGAATGAAAGGAGCTGGCATCTCACTCTCTTTGAATCTTCTTTATCATGCTAAGAGGAGCAGGAAAAAGCAAAAAATTTCAGAATTGCACCTTGCAATGCGGAGAAATTACTGTTTGTGCATTTACAATATTCATTGATTTTTGCCATTGAAAAACATCATGTTATTCATATACCAGAAATGATTGAAGCTACTGACTGAATGAAAGGAGCTGGCATCTTACTCTCTTTGAATCTTCTTTGTCATGCTAAGAGGAGCAGGAAAAAGCAAAAAATTTCAGAATTGCACCTTGCAATGCGGAGAAATTACTGTTTGTGCATTTACAATATTCATTGATTTTTGCCATTGAAAAACGTCCAGAAATGATTGAAGCTACTGACTGAATGAAAGGAGCTGGCATCTCACTCTCTTTGAATCTTCTTTATCATGCTAAGATTAGCAGGAAAAAGCAAAAAATTTCAGAATTGCACCTTGCAATGCGGAGAAATTACTGTTTGTGCATTTACAATATTCATTGATTTTTGCCATTGAAAAACGTCCAGAAATGATTGAAGCTACTGACTGAATGAAAGGAGCTGGCATCTCACTCTCTTTGAATCTTCTTTATCATGCTAAGAGGAGCAGGAAAAAGCAAAAAATTTCAGAATTGCACCTTGCAATGCGGAGAAATTACTGTTTGTGCATTTACAATATTCATTGATTTTTGCCATTGAAAAACATCATGTTATTCATATACCAGAAATGTTTGAAGCTACTGACTGAATGAAAGGAGCTGGCATCTCACTCTCTTTGAATCTTCTTTATCATGCTAAGAGGAGCAGGAAAAAGCAAAAAATTTCAGAATTGCACCTTGCAATGCGGAGAAATTACTGTTTGTGCATTTACAATATTCATTGATTTTTGCCATTGAAAAACGTCCAGAAATGATTGAAGCTACTGACTGAATGAAAGGAGCTGGCATCTCACTCTCTTTGAATCTTCTTTATCATGCTAAGAGGAGCAGGAAAAAGCAAAAAATTTCAGAATTGCACCTTGCAATGCGGAGAAATTACTGTTTGTGCATTTACAATATTCATTGATTTTTGCCATTGAAAAACGTCCAGAAATGATTGAAGCTACTGACTGAATGAAAGGAGCTGGCATCTCACTCTCTTTGAATCTTCTTTATCATGCTAAGAGGAGCAGGAAAAAGCAAAAAATTTCAGAATTGCACCTTGCAATGCGGAGAAATTACTGTTTGTGCATTTACAATATTCATTGATTTTTGCCATTGAAAAACATCATGTTATTCATATACCAGAAATGTTTGAAGCTACTGACTGAATGAAAGGAGCTGGCATCTCACTCTCTTTGAATCTTCTTTATCATGCTAAGAGGAGCAGGAAAAAGCAAAAAATTTCAGAATTGCACCTTGCAATGCGGAGAAATTACTGTTTGTGCATTTACAATATTCATTGATTTTTGCCATTGAAAAACGTCCAGAAATGATTGAAGCTACTGACTGAATGAAAGGAGCTGGCATCTCACTCTCTTTGAATCTTCTTTATCATGCTAAGATTAGCAGGAAAAAGCAAAAAATTTCAGAATTGCACCTTGCAATGCGGAGAAATTACTGTTTGTGCATTTACAATATTCATTGATTTTTGCCATTGAAAAACGTCCAGAAATGATTGAAGCTACTGACTGAATGAAAGGAGCTGGCATCTCACTCTCTTTGAATCTTCTTTATCATGCTAAGAGGAGCAGGAAAAAGCAAAAAATTTCAGAATTGCACCTTGCAATGCGGAGAAATTACTGTTTGTGCATTTACAATATTCATTGATTTTTGCCATTGAAAAACATCATGTTATTCATATACCAGAAATGTTTGAAGCTACTGACTGAATGAAAGGAGCTGGCATCTCACTCTCTTTGAATCTTCTTTATCATGCTAAGAGGAGCAGGAAAAAGCAAAAAATTTCAGAATTGCACCTTGCAATGCGGAGAAATTACTGTTTGTGCATTTACAATATTCATTGATTTTTGCCATTGAAAAACGTCCAGAAATGATTGAAGCTACTGACTGAATGAAAGGAGCTGGCATCTCACTCTCTTTGAATCTTCTTTATCATGCTAAGAGGAGCAGGAAAAAGCAAAAAATTTCAGAATTGCACCTTGCAATGCGGAGAAATTACTGTTTGTGCATTTACAATATTCATTGATTTTTGCCATTGAAAAACGTCCAGAAATGATTGAAGCTACTGACTGAATGAAAGGAGCTGGCATCTCACTCTCTTTGAATCTTCTTTATCATGCTAAGAGGAGCAGGAAAAAGCAAAAAATTTCAGAATTGCACCTTGCAATGCGGAGAAATTACTGTTTGTGCATTTACAATATTCATTGATTTTTGCCATTGAAAAACATCATGTTATTCATATACCAGAAATGTTTGAAGCTACTGACTGAATGAAAGGAGCTGGCATCTCACTCTCTTTGAATCTTCTTTATCATGCTAAGAGGAGCAGGAAAAAGCAAAAAATTTCAGAATTGCACCTTGCAATGCGGAGAAATTACTGTTTGTGCATTTACAATATTCATTGATTTTTGCCATTGAAAAACATCATGTTATTCATATACCAGAAATGTTTGAAGCTACTGACTGAATGAAAGGAGCTGGCATCTCACTCTCTTTGAATCTTCTTTATCATGCTAAGAGGAGCAGGAAAAAGCAAAAAATTTCAGAATTGCACCTTGCAATGTGGAGAAATTACTGTTTGTGCATTTACAATATTCATTGATTTTTACCATTGAAAAACGTCCAGAAATGATTGAAGCTACTGACTGAATGAAAGTAGCTGGCATCTCACTCTCTTTGAATCTTCTTTACCATGCTAAGAGGAGCAGGAAAAAGCAAAAAATTTCAGACTTGCACCTTGCAATGCGGAGAAATTACTGTTTGTGAATTTACAATATTCATTGATTTTTGCCATTGAAAAACATCATGTTATTCATATACCAGAAATGTTTGAAGCTACTGACTGAATGAAAGGAGCTGGCATCTCACTCTCTTTGAATCTTCTTTATCATGCTAAGAGGAGCAGGAAAAAGCAAAAAATTTCAGAATTGCACCTTGCAATGCGGAGAAATTACTGTTTGTGCATTTACAATATTCATTGATTTTTGCCATTGAAAAACGTCCAGAAATGATTGAAGCTACTGACTGAATGAAAGGAGCTGGCATCTCACTCTCTTTGAATCTTCTTTATCATGCTAAGAGGAGCAGGAAAAAGCAAAAAATTTCAGAATTGCACCTTGCAATGCGGAGAAATTACTGTTTGTGCATTTACAATATTCATTGATTTTTGCCATTGAAAAACGTCCAGAAATGATTGAAGCTACTGACTGAATGAAAGGAGCTGGCATCTCACTCTCTTTGAATCTTCTTTATCATGCTAAGAAGAGCAGGAAAAATCAAAAAATTTCAGAATTGCACCTTGCAATGCGGAGAAATTACTGTTTGTGCATTTACAATATTCATTGATTTTTGCCATTGAAAAACATGTTATTCATATACCAGAAATGTTTGAAGCTACTGACTGAATGAAAGGAGCTGGCACCTCACTCTCTTTGAATCTTCTTTATCATGCTAAGAGGAGCGGGAAAAAGCAAAAAATTTCAGAATTGCACCTTGCAATGCGGAGAAATTACTGTTTGTGCATTTACAATATTCATTGATTTTTGCCATTGAAAAACATCCAGAAATGATTGAAGGTACTGACTGAATGAAAGGAGCTGGCATCTCACTCTCTTTGAATCTTCTTTATCATGCTAAGAGGAGCAGGAAAAAGCAAAAAATTTCAGAATTGCACCTTGCAATGCGGAGAAATTACTGTTTGTGCATTTACAATATTCATTGATTTTTGCCATTGAAAAACGTCCAGAAATGATTGAAGCTACTGACTGAATGAAAGGAGCTGGCATCTCACTCTCTTTGAATCTTCTTTATCATGCTAAGAGGAGCAGGAAAAAGCAAAAAATTTCAGAATTGCACCTTGCAATGCGGAGAAATTACTGTTTGTGCTTTTACAATATTCATTGATTTTTGCCATTGAAAAACATCATGTTATTCATATACCAGAAATGTTTGAAGCTACTGACTGAATGAAAGGAGCTGGCATCTAACTCTCTTTGAATCTTCTTTATCATGCTAAGAGGAGCAGGAAAAAGCAAAAAATTTCAGAATTGCACCTTGCAATGCGGAGAAATTACTGTTTGTGCATTTACAATATTCATTGATTTTTGCCATTGAAAAACGTCCAGAAATGATTGAAGCTACTGACTGAATGAAAGGAGCTGGCATCTCACTCTCTTTGAATCTTCTTTATCATGCTAAGAGGAGCAGGAAAAAGCAAAAAATTTCAGAATTGCACCTTGCAATGCGGAGAAATTACTGTTTGTGCTTTTACAATATTCATTGATTTTTGCCATTGAAAAACATCATGTTATTCATATACAAGAAATGTTTGAAGCTACTGACTGAATGAAAGGAGCTGGCATCTCACTCTCTTTGAATCTTCTTTATCATGCTAAGAGGAGCAGGAAAAAGCAAAAAATTTCAGAATTGCACCTTGCAATGCGGAGAAATTACTGTTTGTGCATTTACAATATTCATTGATTTTTGCCATTGAAAAACGTCCAGAAATGATTGAAGCTACTGACTGAATGAAAGGAGCTGGCATCTCACTCTCTTTGAATCTTCTTTATCATGCTAAGAGGAGCAGGAAAAAGCAAAAAATTTCAGAATTGCACCTTGCAATGCGGAGAAATTACTGTTTGTGCATTTACAATATTCATTGATTTTTGCCATTGAAAAACGTCCAGAAATGATTGAAGCTACTGACTGAATGAAAGGAGCTGGCATCTCACTCTCTTTGAACCTTCTTTATCATGCTAAGAGGAGCAGGAAAAAGCAAAAAATTTCAGAATTGCACCTTGCAATGCGGAGAAATTACTGTTTGTGCATTTACAATATTCATTGATTTTTGCCATTGAAAAACATCATGTTATTCATATACCAGAAATGATTGAAGCTACTGACTGAATGAAAGGAGCTGGCATCTTACTCTCTTTGAATCTTCTTTGTCATGCTAAGAGGAGCAGGAAAAAGCAAAAAATTTCAGAATTGCACCTTGCAATGCGGAGAAATTACTGTTTGTGCATTTACAATATTCATTGATTTTTGCCATTGAAAAACGTCCAGAAATGATTGAAGCTACTGACTGAATGAAAGGAGCTGGCATCTCACTCTCTTTGAATCTTCTTTATCATGCTAAGAGGAGCAGGAAAAAGCAAAAAATTTCAGAATTGCACCTTGCAATGCGGAGAAATTACTGTTTGTGCATTTACAATATTCATTGATTTTTGCCATTGAAAAACGTCCAGAAATGATTGAAGCTACTGACTGAATGAAAGGAGCTGGCATCTCACTCTCTTTGAATCTTCTTTATCATGCTAAGAGGAGCAGGAAAAAGCAAAAAATTTCAGAATTGCACCTTGCAATGCGGAGAAATTACTGTTTGTGCATTTACAATATTCATTGATTTTTGCCATTGAAAAACGTCCAGAAATGATTGAAGCTACTGACTGAATGAAAGGAGCTGGCATCTCACTCTCTTTGAATCTTCTTTATCATGCTAAGAGGAGCAGGAAAAAGCAAAAAATTTCAGAATTGCACCTTGCAATGCGGAGAAATTACTGTTTGTGCATTTACAATATGCATTGATTTTTGACATTGAAAAACGTCCAGAAATGATTGAAGCTACTGACTGAATGAAAGGAGCTGGCATCTCACTCTCTTTGAATCTTCTTTATCATGCTAAGAGGAGCAGGAAAAAGCAAAAAATTTCAGAATTGCACCTTGCAATGCGGAGAAAAAACTGTAATTTCTCCGCATTGCAAGGTGCAATTCTGAAATTTTTTGCTTTTTCCTGCTCCTCTTAGCATGATAAAGAAGATTCAAAGAGAGTGAGATGCCAGCTCCTTTCATTCAGTCAGTAGCTTCAATCATTTCTGGACGTTTTTCAATGGCAAAAATCAATGAATATTGTAAATGCACAAACAGTAATTTCTCCGCATTGCAAAGTGCAATTCTGAAATTTTTTGCTTTTTCCTGCTCCTCTTAGCATGGTAAAGAAGATTCAAAGAGAGTGAGATGCCAGCTCCTTTCAATCAGTCAGTAGCTTCAAACATTTCTGGTATATGAATAACATGATGTTTTTCAATGGCAAAAATCAATGAATATTGTAAATGCACAAACAGTAATTTCTCCGCATTGCAAGGTGCAAGTCTGAAATTTTTTGCTTTTTCCTGCTCCTCTTAGCATGATAAAGAAGATTCAAAGAGAGTGAGATGCCAGCTCCTTTCATTCAGTCAGTAGCTTCAATCATTTCTGGACGTTTTTCAATGGCAAAAATCAATGAATATTGTAAATGCACAAACTGTAATTTCTCCGCATTGCAAGTTGCAATTCTGAAATTTTTTGCTTTTTCCTGCTCCTCTTAGCATGGTAAAGAAGATTCAAAGAGAGTGAGATGCCAGCTCCTTTCATTCAGTCAGTAGCTTCAAACATTTCTGGTATATGAATAACATGATGTTTTTCAATGGCAAAAATCAATGAATATTGTAAATGCACAAACAGTAATTTCTCCGCATTGCAAGGTGCAAGTCTGAAATTTTTTGCTTTTTCCTGCTCCTCTTAGCATGATAAAGAAGATTCAAAGAGAGTGAGATGCCAGCTCCTTTCATTCAGTCAGTAGCTTCAAACATTTCTGGTATATGAATAACATGATGTTTTTCAATGGCAAAAATCAATGAATATTGTAAATGCACAAACAGTAATTTCTCCGCATTGCAAGGTGCAATTCTGAAATTTTTTGCTTTTTCCTGCTCCTCTTAGCATGATAAAGAAGATTCAAAGAGAGTGAGATGCCAGCTCCTTTCATGCAGTCAGTAGCTTCAATCATTTCTGGACGTTTTTCAATGGCAAAAATCAATGAATATTGTAAATGCACAAACAGTAATGTCTCCGCATTGCAAGGTGCAATTCTGAAATTTTTTCTTTTTCCTGCTCCTCTTAGCATGATAAAGAAGATTCAAAGAGAGTGAGATGTCAGCTCCTTTCATTCAGTCAGTAGCTTCAAACATTTCTGGTATATGAATAACATGATGTTTTTCAATGGCAAAAATCAATGGATATTGTAAATGCACAAACAGTAATTTCTCCGCATTGCAAGGTGCAATTCTGAAATTTTTTGCTTTTTCCTGCTCCTCTTAGCATGATAAAGAAGATTCAAAGAGAGTGAGATGCCAGCTCCTTTCATTCAGTCAGTAGCTTCAATCATTTCTGGACTTTTTCAATGGCAAAAATCAATGAATATTGTAAATGCACAAACAGTAATTTCTCCGCATTGCAAGGTGCAATTCTGAAATTTTTTGCTTTTTCCTGCTCCTCTTAGCATGATAAAGAAGATTCAAAGAGAGTGAGATGCCAGCTCCTTTCATTCAGTCGGTAGCTTCAAATATTTCTGGTATATGAATAACATGATGTTTTTCAATGGCTAAAATCAATGAATATTGTAAATGCACAAACAGTAATTTCTCCGCATTGCAAGGTGCAATTCTGAAATTTTTTGCTTTTTCCTGCTCCTCTTAGCATGATAAAGAAGATTCAAAGAGAGTGAGATGCCAGCTCCTTTCGTTCAGTCAGTAGCTTCAATCATTTCTGGACGTTTTTCAATGGCAAAAATCATTGAATATTATAAATGCACAAACAGTAATTTCTCCGTATTGCAAGGTGCAATTCTGAAATTTTTTACTTTTTCCTGCTCCTCTTAGCATGATAAAGAAGATTCAAAGAGAGTGAGATGCCAGCTCCTTTCATTCAGTCAGTAGCTTCAATCATTTCTGGACGTTTTTCAATGGCAAAAATCAATGAATATTGTAAATGCACAAACAGTAATTTCTCCGCATTGCAAGGTGCAATTCTGAAATTTTTTGCTTTTTCCTGCTCCTCTTAGCATGATAAAGAAGTTTCAAAGAGAGTGAGATGCCAGCTCCTTTCATTCAGTCAGTAGCTTCAATCATTTCTGGACGTTTTTCAATGGCAAAAATCAATGAATATTGTAAATGCACAAACAGTAATTTATCCGCATTGCAAGGTGAAATTCTGAAATTTTTTGCTTTTTCCTGCTCCTTTTAGCATGATAAACAAGATTCAAAGAGAGTGAGATGCCAGCTCCTTTCATTCAGTCAGTAGCTTCAATCATTTCTGGACGTTTTTCAATGGCAAAAATCAATGAATATTGTAAATGCACAAACAGTAATTTCTCCGCATTGCAAGGTGCAATTCTGAAATTTTTTGCTTTTTCCTGCTCCTCTTAGCATGATAAAGAAGATTCAAAGAGAGTGAGATGCCAGCTCCTTTCATTCAGTCAGTAGCTTCAAACATTTCTGGTATATGAATAACATGATGTTTTTCAATGGCAAAAATCAATGAATATTGTAAATGCACAAACAGTAATTTCTCCGCATTGCAAGGTGCAATTCTGAAATTTTTTGCTTTTTCCTGCTCCTCTTAGCATGATAAAGAAGATTCAAAGAGAGTGAGATGCCAGCTCCTTTCATTCAGTCAGTAGCTT
Organism: Phyllobates terribilis; assembly: GCF_046119375.1. NCBI lineage: Eukaryota > Metazoa > Chordata > Amphibia > Anura > Dendrobatidae > Phyllobates > Phyllobates terribilis. Next base: position 136,338 of record NW_027363188.1, read on the forward strand.
CAATCATTTCTGGACGTTTTTCAATTGCAAAAATCAATGAATATTGTAAATGCACAAACAGTAATTTCTCCGCATTGCAAGGTGCAATTCTGAAATTTTTTGCTTTTTCCTGCTCCTCTTAGCATGATAAAGAAGATTCAAAGAGAGTGAGATGCCAGCTCCTTTCATTCAGTCAGTAGCTTCAATCATTTCTGGTATATGAATAACATGATGTTTTTCAATGGCAAAAATCAATGAATATTGTAAATGCACAAACAGTAATTTCTCCGCATTGCAAGGTGCAATTCTGAAATTTTTTGCTTTATCCTGCTCCTCTTAGCATGATAAAGAAGATTCAAAGAGAGTGAGATGCCAGCTCCTTTCATTCAGTCAGTAGCTTCAATCATTTCTGGTATATGAATAACATGATGTTTTTCAATGGCAAAAATCAATGAATATTGTAAATGCACAAACAGTAATTATCCGCATTGCAAGGTGCAATTCTGAAATTTTTTGCTTTTTCCTGCTCCTCTTAGCATGATAAAGAAGATTCAAAGAGAGTGAGATGCCAGCTCCTTTCATTCAGTCAGTAGCTTCAAACATTTCTGGTATATGAATAAAATGATGTTTTTCAATGGCAAAAATCAATGAATATTGTAAATGCACAAACAGTAATTTCTCCGCATTGCAAGGTGCAATTCTGAAATTTTTTGCTTTTTCCTGCTCCTCTTAGCATGATAAAGAAGATTCAAAGAGAGTGAGATGCCAGCTCCTTTCATTCAGTCAGTAGCTTCAATCATTTCTGGAAGTTTTTCAATGGCAAAAATCAATGAATATTGTAAATGCACAAACAGTAATTTCTCCGCATTGCAAGGTGCAATTCTGAAATTTTTTGCTTTTTCCTGCTCTTCTTAGCATGATAAAGAAGATTCAAAGAGAGTGAGATGCCAGCTCCTTTCATTCTGTCAGTAGCTTCAAACATTTCTGGTATATGAATAACATGATGTTTTTCAATGGCAAAAATCAATGAATTTTGTAAATGCACAAACAGTAATTTCTCCGCATTGCAAGGTGCAATTCTGAAATTTTTTGCTTTTTCCTGCTCCTCTTAGCATGATAAAGAAGATTCAAAGAGAGTGAGATGCCAGCTCCTTTCATTCAGTCAGTAGCTTCAATCATTTCTGGACGTTTTTCAATGGCAAAAATCAATGAATATTGTAAATGCACAAACAGTAATTTCTCCGCATTGCAAGGTGCAATTCTGAAATTTTTTGCTTTTTCCTGCTCCTCTTAGCATGATAAAGAAGATTCAAAGAGAGTGAGATGCCAGCTCCTTTCATTCAGTCAGTAGCTTCAATCATTTCTGGACGTTTTTCAATGGCAAAAATCAATGAATATTGTAAATGCACAAACAGTAATTTCTCCGCATTGCAAGGTGCAATTCTGAAATTTTTTGCTTTTTCCTGCTCCTCTTAGCATGATAAAGAAGATTCAAAGAGAGTGAGATGCCAGCTCCTTTCATTCAGTCAGTAGCTTCAATCATTTCTGGACGTTTTTCAATTGCAAAAATCAATGAATATTGTAAATGCACAAACAGTAATTTCTCCGCATTGCAAGGTGCAATTCTGAAATTTTTTGCTTTTTCCTGCTCCTCTTAGCATGATAAAGAAGATTCAAAGAGAGTGAGATGCCAGCTCCTTTCATTCAGTCAGTAGCTTCAATCATTTCTGGTATATGAATAACATGATGTTTTTCAATGGCAAAAATCAATGAATATTGTAAATGCACAAACAGTAATTTCTCCGCGTTGCAAGGTGCAATTCTGAAATTTTTTGCTTTTTCCTGCTCCTCTTAGCATGATAAAGAAGATTCAAAGAGAGTGAGATGCCAGCTCCTTTCATTCAGTCAGTAGCTTCAATCATTTCTGGTATATGAATAACATGATGTTTTTCAATGGCAAAAATCAATGAATATTGTAAATGCACAAACAGTAATTATCCGCATTGCAAGGTGCAATTCTGAAATTTTTTGCTTTTTCCTGCTCCTCTTAGCATGATAAAGAAGATTCAAAGAGAATGAGATGCCAGCTCCTTTCATTCAGTCAGTAGCTTCAAACATTTCTGGTATATGAATAACATGATGTTTTTCAATGGCAAAAATCAATGAATATTGTAAATGCACAAACAGTAATTTCTCCGCATTGCAAGGTGCAATTCTGAAATTTTTTGCTTTTTCCTGCTCCTCTTAGCATGATAAAGAAGATTCAAAGAGAGTGAGATGCCAGCTCCTTTCATTCAGTCAGTAGCTTCAAACATTTCTGGTATATGAATAAAATGATGTTTTTCAATGGCAAAAATCAATGAATATTGTAAATGCACAAACAGTAATTTCTCCGCATTGCAAGGTGCAATTCTGAAATTTTTTGCTTTTTCCTGCTCCTCTTAGCATGATAAAGAAGATTCAAAGAGAGTGAGATGCCAGCTCCTTTCATTCAGTCAGTAGCTTCAATCATTTCTGGAAGTTTTTCAATGGCAAAAATCAATGAATATTGTAAATGCACAAACAGTAATTTCTCCGCATTGCAAGGTGCAATTCTGAAATTTTTTGCTTTTTCCTGCTCCTCTTAGCATGATAAAGAAGATTCAAAGAGAGTGAGATGCCAGCTCCTTTCATTCTGTCAGTAGCTTCAAACATTTCTGGTATATGAATAACATGATGTTTTTCAATGGCAAAAATCAATGAATTTTGTAAATGCACAAACAGTAATTTCTCCGCATTGCAAGGTGCAATTCTGAAATTTTTTGCTTTTTCCTCCTCCTCTTAGCATGATAAAGAAGATTCAAAGAGAGTGAGATGCCAGCTCCTTTCATTCAGTCAGTAGCTTCAATCATTTCTGGACGTTTTTCAATGGCAAAAATCAATGAATATTGTAAATGCACAAACAGTAATTTCTCCGCATTGCAAGGTGCAATTCTGAAATTTTTTGCTTTTTCCTGCTCCTCTTAGCATGATAAAGAAGATTCAAAGAGAGTGAGATGCCAGCTCCTTTCATTCAGTCAGTAGCTTCAATCATTTCTGGACGTTTTTCAATGGCAAAAATCAATGAATATTGTAAATGCACAAACAGTAATTTCTCCGCATTGCAAGGTGCAATTCTGAAATTTTTTGCTTTTTCCTGCTCCTCTTAGCATGATAAAGAAGATTCAAAGAGAGTGAGATGCCAGCTCCTTTCATTCAGTCGGTAGCTTCAAATATTTCTGGTATATGAATAACATGATGTTTTTCAATGGCAAAAATCAATGAATATTGTAAATGCACAAACAGTAATTTCTCCGCATTGCAAGGTGCAATTCTGAAATTTTTTGCTTTTTCCTGCTCCTCTTAGCATGATAAAGAAGATTCAAAGAGAGTGAGATGCCAGCTCCTTTCGTTCAGTCAGTAGCTTCAATCATTTCTGGACGTTTTTCAATGGCAAAAATCATTGAATATTATAAATGCACAAACAGTAATTTCTCCGTATTGCAAGGTGCAATTCTGAAATTTTTTACTTTTTCCTGCTCCTCTTAGCATGATAAAGAAGATTCAAAGAGAGTGAGATGCCAGCTCCTTTCATTCAGTCAGTAGCTTCAATCATTTCTGGACGTTTTTCAATGGCAAAAATCAATGAATATTGTAAATGCACAAACAGTAATTTCTCCGCATTGCAAGGTGCAATTCTGAAATTTTTTGCTTTTTCCTGCTCCTCTTAGCATGATAAAGAAGTTTCAAAGAGAGTGAGATGCCAGCTCCTTTCATTCAGTCAGTAGCTTCAATCATTTCTGGACGTTTTTCAATGGCAAAAATCAATGAATATTGTAAATGCACAAACAGTAATTTATCCGCATTGCAAGGTGCAATTCTGAAATTTTTTGCTTTTTCCTGCTCCTTTTAGCATGATAAACAAGATTCAAAGAGAGTGAGATGCCAGCTCCTTTCATTCAGTCAGTAGCTTCAATCATTTCTGGACGTTTTTCAATGGCAAAAATCAATGAATATTGTAAATGCACAAACAGTAATTTCTCCGCATTGCAAGGTGCAATTCTGAAATTTTTTGCTTTTTCCTGCTCCTCTTAGCATGATAAAGAAGTTTCAAAGAGAGTGAGATGCCAGCTCCTTTCATTCAGTCAGTAGCTTCAATCATTTCTGGACGTTTTTCAATGGCAAAAATCAATGAATATTGTAAATGCACAAACAGTAATTTATCCGCATTGCAAGGTGCAATTCTGAAATTTTTTGCTTTTTCCTGCTCCTTTTAGCATGATAAACAAGATTCAAAGAGAGTGAGATGCCAGCTCCTTTCATTCAGTCAGTAGCTTCAATCATTTCTGGACGTTTTTCAATGGCAAAAATCAATGAATATTGTAAATGCACAAACAGTAATTTCTCCGCATTGCAAGGTGCAATTCTGAAATTTTTTGCTTTTTCCTGCTCCTCTTAGCATGATAAAGAAGATTCAAAGAGAGTGAGATGCCAGCTCCTTTCATTCAGTCAGTAGCTTCAATCATTTCTGGACGTTTTTCAATGGCAAAAATCAATGAATATTGTAAATGCACAAACAGTAATTTCTCCGCATTGCAAGGTGCAATTCTGAAATTTTTTGCTTTTTCCTGCTCCTCTTAGCATGATAAAGAAGTTTCAAAGAGAGTGAGATGCCAGCTCCTTTCATTCAGTCAGTAGCTTCAATCATTTCTGGACGTTTTTCAATGGCAAAAATCAATGAATATTGTAAATGCACAAACAGTAATTTATCCGCATTGCAAGGTGCAATTCTGAAATTTTTTGCTTTTTCCTGCTCCTTTTAGCATGATAAACAAGATTCAAAGAGAGTGAGATGCCAGCTCCTTTCATTCAGTCAGTAGCTTCAATCATTTCTGGACGTTTTTCAATGGCAAAAATCAATGAATATTGTAAATGCACAAACAGTAATTTCTCCGCATTGCAAGGTGCAATTCTGAAATTTTTTGCTTTTTCCTGCTCCTCTTAGCATGATAAAGAAGATTCAAAGAGAGTGAGATGCCAGCTCCTTTCATTCAGTCAGTAGCTTCAAACATTTCTGGTATATGAATAACATGATGTTTTTCAATGGCAAAAATCAATGAATATTGTAAATGCACAAACAGTAATTTCTCCGCATTGCAAGGTGCAATTCTGAAATTTTTTGCTTTTTCCTGCTCCTCTTAGCATGATAAAGAAGATTCAAAGAGAGTGAGATGCCAGCTCCTTTCATTCAGTCAGTAGCTTCAATCATTTCTGGACGTTTTTCAATTGCAAAAATCAATGAATATTGTAAATGCACAAACAGTAATTTCTCCGCATTGCAAGGTGCAATTCTGAAATTTTTTGCTTTTTCCTGCTCCTCTTAGCATGATAAAGAAGATTCAAAGAGAGTGAGATGCCAGCTCCTTTCATTCAGTCAGTAGCTTCAATCATTTCTGGTATATGAATAACATGATGTTTTTCAATGGCAAAAATCAATGAATATTGTAAATGCACAAACAGTAATTATCCGCATTGCAAGGTGCAATTCTGAAATTTTTTGCTTTTTCCTGCTCCTCTTAGCATGATAAAGAAGATTCAAAGAGAGTGAGATGCCAGCTCCTTTCATTCAGTCAGTAGCTTCAAACATTTCTGGTATATGAATAAAATGATGTTTTTCAATGGCAAAAATCAATGAATATTGTAAATGCACAAACAGTAATTTCTCCGCATTGCAAGGTGCAATTCTGAAATTTTTTGCTTTTTCCTGCTCCTCTTAGCATGATAAAGAAGATTCAAAGAGAGTGAGATGCCAGCTCCTTTCATTCAGTCAGTAGCTTCAATCATTTCTGGAAGTTTTTCAATGGCAAAAATCAATGAATATTGTAAATGCACAAACAGTAATTTCTCCGCATTGCAAGGTGCAATTCTGAAATTTTTTGCTTTTTCCTGCTCCTCTTAGCATGATAAAGAAGATTCAAAGAGAGTGAGATGCCAGCTCCTTTCATTCTGTCAGTAGCTTCAAACATTTCTGGTATATGAATAACATGATGTTTTTCAATGGCAAAAATCAATGAATTTTGTAAATGCACAAACAGTAATTTCTCCGCATTGCAAGGTGCAATTCTGAAATTTTTTGCTTTTTCCTGCTCCTCTTAGCATGATAAAGAAGATTCAAAGAGAGTGAGATGCCAGCTCCTTTCATTCAGTCAGTAGCTTCAATCATTTCTGGACGTTTTTCAATGGCAAAAATCAATGAATATTGTAAATGCACAAACAGTAATTTCTCCGCATTGCAAGGTGCAATTCTGAAATTTTTTGCTTTTTCCTGCTCCTCTTAGCATGATAAAGAAGATTCAAAGAGAGTGAGATGCCAGCTCCTTTCATTCAGTCAGTAGCTTCAATCATTTCTGGACGTTTTTCAATGGCAAAAATCAATGAATATTGTAAATGCACAAACAGTAATTTCTCCGCATTGCAAGGTGCAATTCTGAAATTTTTTGCTTTTTCCTGCTCCTCTTAGCATGATAAAGAAGATTCAAAGAGAGTGAGATGCCAGCTCCTTTCATTCAGTCAGTAGCTTCAATCATTTCTGGACGTTTTTCAATTGCAAAAATCAATGAATATTGTAAATGCACAAACAGTAATTTCTCCGCATTGCAAGGTGCAATTCTGAAATTTTTTGCTTTTTCCTGCTCCTCTTAGCATGATAAAGAAGATTCAAAGAGAGTGAGATGCCAGCTCCTTTCATTCAGTCAGTAGCTTCAATCATTTCTGGTATATAAATAACATGATGTTTTTCAATGGCAAAAATCAATGAATATTGTAAATGCACAAACAGTAATTTCTCCGCGTTGCAAGGTGCAATTCTGAAATTTTTTGCTTTTTCCTGCTCCTCTTAGCATGATAAAGAAGATTCAAAGAGAGTGAGATGCCAGCTCCTTTCATTCAGTCAGTAGCTTCAATCATTTCTGGTATATGAATAACATGATGTTTTTCAATGGCAAAAATCAATGAATATTGTAAATGCACAAACAGTAATTATCCGCATTGCAAGGTGCAATTCTGAAATTTTTTGCTTTTTCCTGCTCCTCTTAGCATGATAAAGAAGATTCAAAGAGAATGAGATGCCAGCTCCTTTCATTCAGTCAGTAGCTTCAAACATTTCTGGTATATGAATAACATGATGTTTTTCAATGGCAAAAATCAATGAATATTGTAAATGCACAAACAGTAATTTCTCCGCATTGCAAGGTGCAATTCTGAAATTTTTTGCTTTTTCCTGCTCCTCTTAGCATGATAAAGAAGATTCAAAGAGAGTGAGATGCCAGCTCCTTTCATTCAGTCAGTAGCTTCAAACATTTCTGGTATATGAATAAAATGATGTTTTTCAATGGCAAAAATCAATGAATATTGTAAATGCACAAACAGTAATTTCTCCGCATTGCAAGGTGCAATTCTGAAATTTTTTGCTTTTTCCTGCTCCTCTTAGCATGATAAAGAAGATTCAAAGAGAGTGAGATGCCAGCTCCTTTCATTCAGTCAGTAGCTTCAATCATTTCTGGAAGTTTTTCAATGGCAAAAATCAATGAATATTGTAAATGCACAAACAGTAATTTCTCCGCATTGCAAGGTGCAATTCTGAAATTTTTTGCTTTTTCCTGTTCCTCTTAGCATGATAAAGAAGATTCAAAGAGAGTGAGATGCCAGCTCCTTTCATTCTGTCAGTAGCTTCAAACATTTCTGGTATATGAATAACATGATGTTTTTCAATGGCAAAAATCAATGAATTTTGTAAATGCACAAACAGTAATTTCTCCGCATTGCAAGGTGCAATTCTGAAATTTTTTGCTTTTTCCTGCTCCTCTTAGCATGATAAAGAAGATTCAAAGAGAGTGAGATGCCAGCTCCTTTCATTCAGTCAGTAGCTTCAATCATTTCTGGACGTTTTTCAATGGCAAAAATCAATGAATATTGTAAATGCACAAACAGTAATTTCTCCGCATTGCAAGGTGCAATTCTGAAATTTTTTGCTTTTTCCTGCTCCTCTTAGCATGATAAAGAAGATTCAAAGAGAGTGAGATGCCAGCTCCTTTCATTCAGTCAGTAGCTTCAATCATTTCTGGACGTTTTTCAATGGCAAAAATCAATGAATATTGTAAATGCACAAACAGTAATTTCTCCGCATTGCAAGGTGCAATTCTGAAATTTTTTGCTTTTTCCTGCTCCTCTTAGCATGATAAAGAAGATTCAAAGAGAGTGAGATGCCAGCTCCTTTCATTCAGTCAGTAGCTTCAATCATTTCTGGACGTTTTTCAATTGCAAAAATCAATGAATATTGTAAATGCACAAACAGTAATTTCTCCGCATTGCAAGGTGCAATTCTGAAATTTTTTGCTTTTTCCTGCTCCTCTTAGCATGATAAAGAAGATTCAAAGAGAGTGAGATGCCAGCTCCTTTCATTCAGTCAGTAGCTTCAATCATTTCTGGTATATGAATAACATGATGTTTTTCAATGGCAAAAATCAATGAATATTGTAAATGCACAAACAGTAATTTCTCCGCATTGCAAGGTGCAATTCTGAAATTTTTTGCTTTTTCCTGCTCCTCTTAGCATGATAAAGAAGATTCAAAGAGAGTGAGATGCCAGCTACTTTCATTCAGTCAGTAGCTTCAATCATTTCTGGTATATGAATAACATGATGTTTTTCAATGGCAAAAATCAATGAATATTGTAAATGCACAAACAGTAATTTCTCCGCATTGCAAGGTGCAATTCTGAAATTTTTTGCTTTATCCTGCTCCTCTTAGCATGATAAAGATGATTCAAAGAGAGTGAGATGCCAGCTCCTTTCATTCAGTCAGTAGCTTCAATCATTTCTGGTATATGAATAACATGATGTTTTTCAATGGCAAAAATCAATGAATATTGTAAATGCACAAACAGTAATTATCCGCATTGCAAGGTGCAATTCTGAAATTTTTTGCTTTTTCCTGCTCCTCTTAGCATGATAATGAAGATTCAAAGAGAGTGAGATGCCAGCTCCTTTCATTCAGTCAGTAGCTTCAAACATTTCTGGTATATGAATAACATGATGTTTTTCAATGGCAAAAATCAATGAATATTGTAAATGCACAAACAGTAATTTCTCCGCATTGCAAGGTGCAATTCTGAAATTTTTTGCTTTTTCCTGCTCCTCTTAGCATGATAAAGAAGATTCAAAGAGAGTGAGATGCCAGCTCCTTTCATTCAGTCAGTAGCTTCAATCATTTCTGGACGTTTTTCAATTGCAAAAATCAATGAATATTGTAAATGCACAAACAGTAATTTCTCCGCATTGCAAGGTGCAATTCTGAAATTTTTTGCTTTTTCCTGCTCCTCTTAGCATGATAAAGAAGATTCAAAGAGAGTGAGATGCCAGCTCCTTTCATTCAGTCAGTAGCTTCAATCATTTCTGGTATATGAATAACATGATGTTTTTCAATGGCAAAAATCAATGAATATTGTAAATGCACAAACAGTAATTTCTCCGCATTGCAAGGTGCAATTCTGAAATTTTTTGCTTTTTCCTGCTCCTCTTAGCATGATAAAGAAGATTCAAAGAGATTGAGATGCCAGCTACTTTCATTCAGTCAGTAGCTTCAATCATTTCTGGTATATGAATAACGTGATGTTTTTCAATGGCAAAAATCAATGAATATTGTAAATGCACAAACAGTAATTTCTCCGCATTGCAAGGTGCAATTCTGAAATTTTTTGCTTTATCCTGCTCCTCTTAGCATGATAAAGAAGATTCAAAGAGAGTGAGATGCCAGCTCCTTTCATTCAGTCAGTAGCTTCAATCATTTCTGGTATATGAATAACATGATGTTTTTCAATGGCAAAAATCAATGAATATTGTAAATGCACAAACAGTAATTATCCGCATTTCAAGGTGCAATTCTGAAATTTTTTGCTTTTTCCTGCTCCTCTTAGCATGATAAAGAAGATTCAAAGAGAGTGAGATGCCAGCTCCTTTCATTCAGTCAGTAGCTTCAAACATTTCTGGTATATGAATAAAATGATGTTTTTCAATGGCAAAAATCAATGAATATTGTAAATGCACAAACAGTAATTTCTCCGCATTGCAAGGTGCAATTCTGAAATTTTTTGCTTTTTCTGCTCCTCTTAGCATGATAAAGAAGATTCAAAGAGAGTGAGATGCCAGCTCCTTTCATTCAGTCAGTAGCTTCAATCATTTCTGGAAGTTTTTCAATGGCAAAAATCAATGAATATTGTAAATGCACAAACAGTAATTTCTCCGCATTGCAAGGTGCAATTCTGAAATTTTTTGCTTTTTCCTGCTCCTCTTAGCATGATAAAGAAGATTCAAAGAGAGTGAGATGCCAGCTCCTTTCATTCAGTCAGTAGCTTCAATCATTTCTGGTATATGAATAACATGATGTTTTTCAATGGCAAAAATCAATGAATTTTGTAAATGCACAAACAGTAATTTCTCCGCATTGCAAGGTGCAATTCTGAAATTTTTTGCTTTTTCCTGCTCCTCTTAGCATGATAAAGAAGATTCAAAGAGAGTGAGATGCCAGCTCCTTTCATTCAGTCAGTAGCTTCAATCATTTCTGGACGTTTTTCAATGGCAAAAATCAATGAATATTGTAAATGCACAAACAGTAATTTCTCCGCATTGCAAGGTGCAATTCTGAAATTTTTTGCTTTTTCCTGCTCCTCTTAGCATGATAAAGAAGTTTCAAAGAGAGTGAGATGCCAGCTCCTTTCATTCAGTCAGTAGCTTCAATCATTTCTGGACGTTTTTCAATGGCAAAAATCAATGAATATTGTAAATGCACAAACAGTAATTTCTCCGCATTGCAAGGTGCAATTCTGAAATTTTTTGCTTTTTCCTGCTCCTCTTAGCATGATAAAGAAGATTCAAAGAGAGTGAGATGCCAGCTCCTTTCATTCAGTCAGTAGCTTCAAACATTTCTGGTATATGAATAACATGATATTTTTCAATGGCAAAAATCAATGAATATTGTAAATGCACAAACAGTAATTTCTCCGCATTGCAAGGTGCAATTCTGAAATTTTTTGCTTTTTCCTGCTCCTCTTAGCATGATAAAGAAGATTCAAAGAGAGTGAGATGCCAGCTCCTTTCATTCAGTCAGTAGCTTCAATCATTTCTGGTATATGAATAACATGATGTTTTTCAATGGCAAAAATCAATGAATATTGTAAGTGCACAAACAGTAATTTCTCCGCATTGCAAGGTGCAATTATGAAATTTTTTGCTTTTTCCTGCTCCTCTTAGCATGATAAAGAAGATTCAAAGAGAGTGAGATGCCAGCTCCTTTCGTTCAGTCAGTAGCTTCAATCATTTCTGGACGTTTTTCAATGGCAAAAATCAATGAATATTGTAAATGCACAAACAGTAATTTCTCCGCATTGCAAGGTGCAATTCTGAAATTTTTTGCTTTTTCCTGCTCCTCTTAGCATGATAAACAAGATTCAAAGAGAGTGAGATGCCAGCTCTTTTCATTCAGTCAGTAGCTTCAATCATTTATGGACGTTTTTCAATGGCAAAAATCAATGAATATTGTAAATGCACAAACAGTAATTTCTCCGCATTGCAAGGTGCAATTCTGAAATTTTTTGCTTTTTCCTGCTCCTCTTAGCATGATAAAGAAGATTCAAAGAGAGTGAGATGCCAGCTCCTTTCATTCAGTCAGTAGCTTCAATCATTTCTGGACGTTTTTCAATGGCAAAAATCAATGAATATTGTAAATGCACAAACAGTAATTTCTCCGCATTGCAAGGTGCAATTCTGAATTTTATTGCTTTTTCCTGCTCCTCTTAGCACGATAAACAAGATTCAAAGAGAGTGAGATGCCAGCTCCTTTCATTCAGACAGTAGCTTCAATCATTTCTGGACGTTTTTCAATGGCAAAAATCAATGAATATTGTAAATGCACAAACAGTAATTTCTCCGCATTGCAAGGTGCAATTCTGAAATTTTTTGCTTTTTCCTGCTCCTCTTAGCATGATAAAGAAGATTCAAAGAGAGTGAGATGCCAGCTCCTTTCATTCAGTCAGTAGCTTCAAACATTTCTGGTATATGAATAACATGATGTTTTTCAATGGCAAAAATCAATGAATATTGTAAATGCACAAACAGTAATTTCTCCGCATTGCAAGGTGCAATTCTGAAATTTTTTGCTTTTTCCTGCTCCTCTTAGCATGATAAAGAAGATTCAAAGAGAGTGAGATGCCAGCTCCTTTCATTCAGTCAGTAGCTTCAATCATTTCTGGACGTTTTTCAATTGCAAAAATCAATGAATATTGTAAATGCACAAACAGTAATTTCTCCGCATTGCAAGGTGCAATTCTGAAATTTTTTGCTTTTTCCTGCTCCTCTTAGCATGATAAAGAAGATTCAAAGAGAGTGAGATGCCAGCTCCTTTCATTCAGTCAGTAGCTTCAATCATTTCTGGTATATGAATAACATGATATTTTTCAATGGCAAAAATCAATGAATATTGTAAATGCACAAACAGTAATTTATCCGCATTGCAAGGTGCAATTCTGAAATTTTTTGCTTTTTCCTGCTCCTCTTAGCATGATAAAGAAGATTCAAAGAGAGTGAGATGCCAGCTCCTTTCATTCAGTCAGTAGCTTCAATCATTTCTGGTATATGAATAACATGATGTTTTTCAATGGCCAAAATCAATTAATATTGTAAATGCACAAACAGTAATTTATCCGCATTGCAAGGTGCAATTCTGAAATTTTTTGCTTTTTCCTGCTCCTCTTAGCATGATAAAGAAGATTGAAAGAGAGTGAGATGCCAGCTCCTTTCATTCAGTCAGTAGCTTCAAACATTTCTGGTATATGAATAACATGATGTTTTTCAATGGCAAAAATCAATGAATATTGTAAATGCACAAACAGTAATTTCTCCGCATTGCAAGGTGCAATTCTGAAATTTTTTGCTTTTTCCTGCTCCTCTTAGCATGATAAAGAAGATTCAAAGAGAGTGAGATGCCAGCTCCTTCCATTCAGTCAGTAGCTTCAATCATTTCTGGACGTTTTTCAATGGCAAAAATCAATGAATATTGTAAATGCACAAACAGTAATTTCTCCGCATTGCAAGGTGCAATTCTGAATTTTTTTGCTTTTTCCTGCTCCTCTTAGCATTATGAAGAAGATTCAAAGAGAGTGAGATGCCAGCTCCTTTCATTCAGTCAGTAGCTTCAAACATTTCTGGTATATGAATAACATGATGTTTTTCAATGGCAAAAATCAATGAATATTGTAAATGCACAAACAGTAATTTCTCCGCATTGCAAGGTGCAATTCTGAAATTTTTTGCTTTTTCCTGCTCCTCTTAGCATGATAAAGAAGATTCAAAGAGAGTGAGATGCCAGCTCCTTTCATTCAGTCAGTAGCTTCAATCATTTCTGGACGTTTTTCAATGGCAAAAATCAATGAATATTGTAAATGCACAAACAGTAATTTCTCCGCATTGCAAGGTGCAATTCTGAAATTTTTTGCTTTTTCCTGCTCCTCTTAGCATGATAAAGAAGTTTCAAAGAGAGTGAGATGCCAGCTCCTTTCATTCAGTCAGTAGCTTCAATCATTTCTGGACGTTTTTCAATGGCAAAAATCAATGAATATTGTAAATGCACAAACAGTAATTTCTCCGCATTGCAAGGTGCAATTCTGAAATTTTTTGCTTTTTCCTGCTCCTCTTAGCATGATAAAGAAGATTCAAAGAGAGTGAGATGCCAGCTCCTTTCATTCAGTCAGTAGCTTCAAACATTTCTGGTATATGAATAACATGATATTTTTCAATGGCAAAAATCAATGAATATTGTAAATGCACAAACAGTAATTTCTCCGCATTGCAAGGTGCAATTCTGAAATTTTTTGCTTTTTCCTGCTCCTCTTAGCATGATAAAGAAGATTCAAAGAGAGTGAGATGCCAGCTCCTTTCATTCAGTCAGTAGCTTCAATCATTTCTGGTATATGAATAACATGATGTTTTTCAATGGCAAAAATCAATGAATATTGTAAGTGCACAAACAGTAATTTCTCCGCATTGCAAGGTGCAATTATGAAATTTTTTGCTTTTTCCTGCTCCTCTTAGCATGATAAAGAAGATTCAAAGAGAGTGAGATGCCAGCTCCTTTCGTTCAGTCAGTAGCTTCAATCATTTCTGGACGTTTTTCAATGGCAAAAATCAATGAATATTGTAAATGCACAAACAGTAATTTCTCCGCATTGCAAGGTGCAATTCTGAAATTTTTTGCTTTTTCCTGCTCCTCTTAGCATGATAAACAAGATTCAAAGAGAGTGAGATGCCAGCTCTTTTCATTCAGTCAGTAGCTTCAATCATTTATGGACGTTTTTCAATGGCAAAAATCAATGAATATTGTAAATGCACAAACAGTAATTTCTCCGCATTGCAAGGTGCAATTCTGAAATTTTTTGCTTTTTCCTGCTCCTCTTAGCATGATAAAGAAGATTCAAAGAGAGTGAGATGCCAGCTCCTTTCATTCAGTCAGTAGCTTCAATCATTTCTGGACGTTTTTCAATGGCAAAAATCAATGAATATTGTAAATGCACAAACAGTAATTTCTCCGCATTGCAAGGTGCAATTCTGAATTTTTTTGCTTTTTCCTGCTCCTCTTAGCACGATAAACAAGATTCAAAGAGAGTGAGATGCCAGCTCCTTTCATTCAGACAGTAGCTTCAATCATTTCTGGACGTTTTTCAATGGCAAAAATCAATGAATATTGTAAATGCACAAACAGTAATTTCTCCGCATTGCAAGGTGCAATTCTGAAATTTTTTGCTTTTTCCTGCTCCTCTTAGCATGATAAAGAAGATTCAAAGAGAGTGAGATGCCAGCTCCTTTCATTCAGTCAGTAGCTTCAAACATTTCTGGTATATGAATAACATGATGTTTTTCAATGGCAAAAATCAATGAATATTGTAAATGCACAAACAGTAATTTCTCCGCATTGCAAGGTGCAATTCTGAAATTTTTTGCTTTTTCCTGCTCCTCTTAGCATGATAAAGAAGATTCAAAGAGAGTGAGATGCCAGCTCCTTTCATTCAGTCAGTAGCTTCAATCATTTCTGGACGTTTTTCAATTGCAAAAATCAATGAATATTGTAAATGCACAAACAGTAATTTCTCCGCATTGCAAGGTGCAATTCTGAAATTTTTTGCTTTTTCCTGCTCCTCTTAGCATGATAAAGAAGATTCAAAGAGAGTGAGATGCCAGCTCCTTTCATTCAGTCAGTAGCTTCAATCATTTCTGGTATATGAATAACATGATATTTTTCAATGGCAAAAATCAATGAATATTGTAAATGCACAAACAGTAATTTATCCGCATTGCAAGGTGCAATTCTGAAATTTTTTGCTTTTTCCTGCTCCTCTTAGCATGATAAAGAAGATTCAAAGAGAGTGAGATGCCAGCTCCTTTCATTCAGTCAGTAGCTTCAATCATTTCTGGTATATGAATAACATGATGTTTTTCAATGGCCAAAATCAATTAATATTGTAAATGCACAAACAGTAATTTATCCGCATTGCAAGGTGCAATTCTGAAATTTTTTGCTTTTTCCTGCTCCTCTTAGCATGATAAAGAAGATTGAAAGAGAGTGAGATGCCAGCTCCTTTCATTCAGTCAGTAGCTTCAAACATTTCTGGTATATGAATAACATGATGTTTTTCAATGGCAAAAATCAATGAATATTGTAAATGCACAAACAGTAATTTCTCCGCATTGCAAGGTGCAATTCTGAATTTTTTTGCTTTTTCCTGCTCCTCTTAGCATGATAAAGAAGATTCAAAGAGAGTGAGATGCCAGCTCCTTTCATTCAGTCAGTAGCTTCAATCATTTCTGGACGTTTTTCAATGGCAAAAATCAATGAATATTGTAAATGCACAAACAGTAATTTCTCCGCATTGCAAGGTGCAATTCTGAAATTTTTTGCTTTTTCCTGCTCCTCTTAGCATGATAAAGAAGATTCAAAGAGAGTGAGATGCCAGCTCCTTTCATTCAGTCAGTAGCTTCAAACATTTCTGGTATATGAATAACATGATGTTTTTCAATGGCAAAAATCAATGAATATTGTAAATGCACAAACAGTAATTTCTCCGCATTGCAAGGTGCAATTCTGAAATTTTTTGCTTTTTCCTGCTCCTCTTAGCATGATAAAGAAGATTCAAAGAGAGTGAGATGCCAGCTCCTTTCATTCAATCAGTAGCTTCAATCATTTCTGGACGTTTTTCAATTGCAAAAATCAATGAATATTGTAAATGCACAAACAGTAATTTCTCCGCATTGCAAGGTGCAATTCTGAAATTTTTTGCTTTTTCCTGCTCCTCTTAGCATGATAAAGAAGATTCAAAGAGAGTGAGATGCCAGCTCCTTTCATTCAGTCAGTAGCTTCAATCATTTCTGGTATATGAATAACATGATATTTTTCAATGGCAAAAATCAATGAATATTGTAAATGCACAAACAGTAATTTATCCGCATTGCAAGGTGCAATTCTGAAATTTTTTGCTTTTTCCTGCTCCTCTTAGCATGATAAAGAAGATTCAAAGAGAGTGAGATGCCAGCTCCTTTCATTCAGTCAGTAGCTTCAATCATTTCTGGTATATGAATAACATGATGTTTTTCAATGGCAAAAATCAATGAATATTGTAAATGCACAAACAGTAATTTATCCGCATTGCAAGGTGCAATTCTGAAATTTTTTGCTTTTTCCTGCTCCTCTTAGCATGATAAAGAAGATTGAAAGAGAGTGAGATGCCAGCTCCTTTCATTCAGTCAGTAGCTTCAAACATTTCTGGTATATGAATAACATGATGTTTTTCAATGGCAAAAATCAATGAATATTGTAAATGCACAAACAGTAATTTCTCCGCATTGCAAGGTGCAATTCTGAAATTTTTTGCTTTTTCCTGCTCCTCTTAGCATGATAAAGAAGATTCAAAGAGAGTGAGATGCCAGCTCCTTTCATTCAGTCAGTAGCTTCAATCATTTCTGGACGTTTTTCAATGGCAAAAATCAATGAATATTGTAAAAGCACAAACAGTAATTTCTCCACATTGCAAGGTGCAATTCTGAAATTTTTTGCTTTTTCCTGCTCCTCTTAGCATTATGAAGAAGATTCAAAGAGAGTGAGATGCCAGCTCCTTTCATTCAGTCAGTAGCTTCAAACATTTCTGGTATATGAATAACATGATGTTTTTCAATGGCAAAAATCAATGAATATTGTAAATGCACAAACAGTAATTTCTCCGCATTGCAAGGTGCAATTCTGAAATTTTTTGCTTTTTCCTGCTCCTCTTAGCATGATAAAGAAGATTCAAAGAGAGTGAGATGCCAGCTCCTTTCGTTCAGTCAGTAGCTTCAATCATTTCTGGACGTTTTTCAATGGCAAAAATCATTGAATATTGTAAATGCACAAACAGTAATTTCTCCGCATTGCAAGGTGCAATTCTGAAATTTTTTGCTTTTTCCTGCTCCTCTTAGCATGATAAACAAGATTCAAAGAGAGTGAGATGCCAGCTCCTTTCATTCAGTCAGTAGCTTCAATCATTTCTGGACGTTTTTCAATGGCAAAAATCAATGAATATTGTAAATGCACAAACAGTAATTTCTCCGCATTGCAAAGTGCAATTCTGAAATTTTTTGCTTTTTCCTGCTCCTCTTAGCATGATAAAGAAGATTCAAAGAGAGTGAGATGCCAGCTCCTTTCATTCAGTCAGTAGCTTCAAACATTTCTGGTATATGAATAACATGATGTTTTTCAATGGCAAAAATCAATGAATATTGTAAATGCACAAACAGTAATTTCTCCGCATTGCAAGGTGCAATTCTGAAATTTTTTGCTTTTTCCTGCTCCTCTTAGCATGATAAAGAAGATTCAAAGAGAGTGAGATGCCAGCTCCTTTCATTCAGTCAGTAGCTTCAATCATTTCTGGTATATGAATAACATGATGTTTTTCAATGGCAAAAATCAATGAATATTGTAAGTGCACAAACAGTAATTTCTCCGCATTGCAAGGTGCAATTATGAAATTTTTTGCTTTTTCCTGCTCCTCTTAGCATGATAAAGAAGATTCAAAGAGAGTGAGATGCCAGCTCCTTTCGTTCAGTCAGTAGCTTCAATCATTTCTGGACGTTTTTCAATGGCAAAAATCAATGAATATTGTAAATGCACAAACAGTAATTTCTCCGCATTGCAAGGTGCAATTCTGAAATTTTTTGCTTTTTCCTGCTCCTCTTAGCATGATAAACAAGATTCAAAGAGAGTGAGATGCCAGCTCTTTTCATTCAGTCAGTAGCTTCAATCATTTATGGACGTTTTTCAATGGCAAAAATCAATGAATATTGTAAATGCACAAACAGTAATTTCTCCGCATTGCAAGGTGCAATTCTGAAATTTTTTGCTTTTTCCTGCTCCTCTTAGCATGATAAAGAAGATTCAAAGAGAGTGAGATGCCAGCTCCTTTCATTCAGTCAGTAGCTTCAATCATTTCTGGACGTTTTTCAATGGCAAAAATCAATGAATATTGTAAATGCACAAACAGTAATTTCTCCGCATTGCAAGGTGCAATTCTGAATTTTTTTGCTTTTTCCTGCTCCTCTTAGCACGATAAACAAGATTCAAAGAGAGTGAGATGCCAGCTCCTTTCATTCAGACAGTAGCTTCAATCATTTCTGGACGTTTTTCAATGGCAAAAATCAATGAATATTGTAAATGCACAAACAGTAATTTCTCCGCATTGCAAGGTGCAATTCTGAAATTTTTTGCTTTTTCCTGCTCCTCTTAGCATGATAAAGAAGATTCAAAGAGAGTGAGATGCCAGCTCCTTTCATTCAGTCAGTAGCTTCAAACATTTCTGGTATATGAATAACATGATGTTTTTCAATGGCAAAAATCAATGAATATTGTAAATGCACAAACAGTAATTTCTCCGCATTGCAAGGTGCAATTCTGAAATTTTTTGCTTTTTCCTGCTCCTCTTAGCATGATAAAGAAGATTCAAAGAGAGTGAGATGCCAGCTCCTTTCATTCAGTCAGTAGCTTCAATCATTTCTGGACGTTTTTCAATTGCAAAAATCAATGAATATTGTAAATGCACAAACAGTAATTTCTCCGCATTGCAAGGTGCAATTCTGAAATTTTTTGCTTTTTCCTGCTCCTCTTAGCATGATAAAGAAGATTCAAAGAGAGTGAGATGCCAGCTCCTTTCATTCAGTCAGTAGCTTCAATCATTTCTGGTATATGAATAACATGATATTTTTCAATGGCAAAAATCAATGAATATTGTAAATGCACAAACAGTAATTTATCCGCATTGCAAGGTGCAATTCTGAAATTTTTTGCTTTTTCCTGCTCCTCTTAGCATGATAAAGAAGATTCAAAGAGAGTGAGATGCCAGCTCCTTTCATTCAGTCAGTAGCTTCAATCATTTCTGGTATATGAATAACATGATGTTTTTCAATGGCCAAAATCAATTAATATTGTAAATGCACAAACAGTAATTTATCCGCATTGCAAGGTGCAATTCTGAAATTTTTTGCTTTTTCCTGCTCCTCTTAGCATGATAAAGAAGATTGAAAGAGAGTGAGATGCCAGCTCCTTTCATTCAGTCAGTAGCTTCAAACATTTCTGGTATATGAATAACATGATGTTTTTCAATGGCAAAAATCAATGAATATTGTAAATGCACAAACAGTAATTTCTCCGCATTGCAAGGTGCAATTCTGAAATTTTTTGCTTTTTCCTGCTCCTCTTAGCATGATAAAGAAGATTCAAAGAGAGTGAGATGCCAGCTCCTTTCATTCAGTCAGTAGCTTCAATCATTTCTGGACGTTTTTCAATGGCAAAAATCAATGAATATTGTAAAAGCACAAACAGTAATTTCTCCACATTGCAAGGTGCAATTCTGAAATTTTTTGCTTTTTCCTGCTCCTCTTAGCATTATGAAGAAGATTCAAAGAGAGTGAGATGCCAGCTCCTTTCATTCAGTCAGTAGCTTCAAACATTTCTGGTATATGAATAACATGATGTTTTTCAATGGCAAAAATCAATGAATATTGTAAATGCACAAACAGTAATTTCTCCGCATTGCAAGGTGCAATTCTGAAATTTTTTGCTTTTTCCTGCTCCTCTTAGCATGATAAAGAAGATTCAAAGAGAGTGAGATGCCAGCTCCTTTCATTCAGTCAGTAGCTTCAATCATTTCTGGACGTTTTTCAATGGCAAAAATCAATGAATATTGTAAATGCACAAACAGTAATTTCTCCGCATTGCAAGGTGCAATTCTGAAATTTTTTGCTTTTTCCTGCTCCTCTTAGCATGATAAAGAAGTTTCAAAGAGAGTGAGATGCCAGCTCCTTTCATTCAGTCAGTAGCTTCAATCATTTCTGGACGTTTTTCAATGGCAAAAATCAATGAATATTGTAAATGCACAAACAGTAATTTCTCCGCATTGCAAGGTGCAATTCTGAAATTTTTTGCTTTTTCCTGCTCCTCTTAGCATGATAAAGAAGATTCAAAGAGAGTGAGATGCCAGCTCCTTTCATTCAGTCAGTAGCTTCAAACATTTCTGGTATATGAATAACATGATATTTTTCAATGGCAAAAATCAATGAATATTGTAAATGCACAAACAGTAATTTCTCCGCATTGCAAGGTGCAATTCTGAAATTTTTTGCTTTTTCCTGCTCCTCTTAGCATGATAAAGAAGATTCAAAGAGAGTGAGATGCCAGCTCCTTTCATTCAGTCAGTAGCTTCAATCATTTCTGGTATATGAATAACATGATGTTTTTCAATGGCAAAAATCAATGAATATTGTAAGTGCACAAACAGTAATTTCTCCGCATTGCAAGGTGCAATTATGAAATTTTTTGCTTTTTCCTGCTCCTCTTAGCATGATAAAGAAGATTCAAAGAGAGTGAGATGCCAGCTCCTTTCGTTCAGTCAGTAGCTTCAATCATTTCTGGACGTTTTTCAATGGCAAAAATCAATGAATATTGTAAATGCACAAACAGTAATTTCTCCGCATTGCAAGGTGCAATTCTGAAATTTTTTGCTTTTTCCTGCTCCTCTTAGCATGATAAACAAGATTCAAAGAGAGTGAGATGCCAGCTCTTTTCATTCAGTCAGTAGCTTCAATCATTTATGGACGTTTTTCAATGGCAAAAATCAATGAATATTGTAAATGCACAAACAGTAATTTCTCCGCATTGCAAGGTGCAATTCTGAAATTGTTTGCTTTTTCCTGCTCCTCTTAGCATGATAAAGAAGATTCAAAGAGAGTGAGATGCCAGCTCCTTTCATTCAGTCAGTAGCTTCAATCATTTCTGGACGTTTTTCAATGGCAAAAATCAATGAATATTGTAAATGCACAAACAGTAATTTCTCCGCATTGCAAGGTGCAATTCTGAATTTTTTTGCTTTTTCCTGCTCCTCTTAGCACGATAAACAAGATTCAAAGAGAGTGAGATGCCAGCTCCTTTCATTCAGACAGTAGCTTCAATCATTTCTGGACGTTTTTCAATGGCAAAAATCAATGAATATTGTAAATGCACAAACAGTAATTTCTCCGCATTGCAAGGTGCAATTCTGAAATTTTTTGCTTTTTCCTGCTCCTCTTAGCATGATAAAGAAGATTCAAAGAGAGTGAGATGCCAGCTCCTTTCATTCAGTCAGTAGCTTCAAACATTTCTGGTATATGAATAACATGATGTTTTTCAATGGCAAAAATCAATGAATATTGTAAATGCACAAACAGTAATTTCTCCGCATTGCAAGGTGCAATTCTGAAATTTTTTGCTTTTTCCTGCTCCTCTTAGCATGATAAACAAGATTCAAAGAGAGTGAGATGCCAGCTCCTTTCATTCAGTCAGTAGCTTCAATCATTTCTGGACGTTTTTCAATGGCAAAAATCAATGAATATTGTAAATGCACAAACAGTAATTTCTCCGCATTGCAAGGTGCAATTCTGAAATTTTTTGCTTTTTCCTGCTCCTCTTAGCATGATAAAGAAGATTCAAACAGAGTGAGATGCCAGCTCCTTTCATTCAGTCAGTAGCTTCAAACATTTCTGGTATATGAATAACATGATGTTTTTCAATGGCAAAAATCAATGAATATTGTAAATGCACAAACAGTAATTTCTCCGCATTGCAAGGTGCAATTCTGAAATTTTTTGTTTTTCCTGCTCCTCAGCATGATAAAGAAGATTCAAAGAGAGTGAGATGCCAGCTCCTTTCATTCAGTCAGTAGCTTCAATCATTTCTGGACGTTTTTCAATTGCAAAAATCAATGAATATTGTAAATGCACAAACAGTAATTTCTCCACATTGCAAGGTGCAATTCTGAAATTTTTTGCTTTTTCCTGCTCCTCTTAGCATGATAAAGAAGATTCAAAGAGAGTGAGATGCCAGCTCCTTTCATTCAGTCAGTAGCTTCAATCATTTCTGGTATATGAATAACATGATGTTTTTCAATGGCAAAAATCAATGACTATTGTAAATGCACAAACAGTAATTTCTCCGCATTGCAAGGTGCAATTCTGAAATTTTTTGCTTTTTCCTGCTCCTCTTAGCATGATAAAGAAGATTCAAAGAGAGTGAGATGCCAGCTCCTTTCGTTCAGTCAGTAGCTTCAATCATTTCTGGACGTTTTTCAATGGCAAAAATCATTGAATATTGTAAATGCACAAACAGTAATTTCTCCGCATTGCAAGGTGCAATTCTGAAATTTTTTGCTTTTTCCTGCTCCTCTTAGCATGATAAACAAGATTCAAAGAGAGTGAGATGCCAGCTCCTTTCATTCAGTCAGTAGCTTCAATCATTTCTGGACGTTTTTCAATGGCAAAAATCAATGAATATTGTAAATGCACAAACAGTAATTTCTCCGCATTGCAAGGTGCAATTCTGAAATTTTTTGCTTTTTCCTGCTCCTCTTAGCATGATAAAGAAGATTCAAAGAGAGTGAGATGCCAGCTCCTTTCATTCAGTCAGTAGCTTCAAACATTTCTGGTATATGAATAACATGATGTTTTTCAATGGCAAAAATCAATGAATATTGTAAATGCACAAACAGTAATTTCTCCGCATTGCAAGGTGCAATTCTGAAATTTTTTGCTTTTTCCTGCTCCTCTTAGCATGATAAAGAAGATTCAAAGAGAGTGAGATGCCAGCTCCTTTCATTCAGTCAGTAGCTTCAATCATTTCTGGTATATGAATAACATGATGTTTTTCAATGGCAAAAATCAATGAATATTGTAAATGCACAAACAGTAATTTATCCGCATTGCAAGGTGCAATTCTGAAATTTTTTGCTTTTTCCTGCTCCTCTTAGCATGACAAAGTAGATTCAAAGAGAGTGAGATGCCAGCTCCTTTCATTCAGTCAGTAGCTTCAAACATTTCTGCTATATGAATAACATGATGTTTTTCAATGGCAAAAATCAATGAATATTGTAAATGCACAAACAGTAATTTCTCCGCATTGCAAGGTGCAATTCTGAAATTTTTTGCTTTTTCCTGCTCCTCTTAGCATGATAAAGAAGATTCAAAGAGAGTGAGATGCCAGCTCCTTTCATTCAGTCAGTAGCTTCAATCATTTCTGGACGTTTTTCAATGGCAAAAATCAATGAATATTGTAAATGCACAAACAGTAATTTCTCCGCATTGCAAGGTGCAATTCTGAAATTTTTTGCTTTTTCCTGCTCCTCTTAGCATGATAAAGAAGATTCAAAGAGAGTGAGATGCCAGCTCCTTTCATTCAGTCAGTAGCTTCAAACATTTCTGGTATATGAATAACATGATGTTTTTCAATGGCAAAAATCAATGAATATTGTAAATGCACAAACAGTAATTTCTCCGCATTGCAAGGTGCAATTCTGAAATTTTTTGCTTTTTCCTGCTCCTCTTAGCATGATAAAGAAGATTCAAAGAGAGTGAGATGCCAGCTCCTTTCGTTCAGTCAGTAGCTTCAATAATTTCTGGACGTTTTTCAATGGCAAAAATCATTGAATATTGTAAATGCACAAACAGTAATTTCTCCGCATTGCAAGGTGAAATTCTGAAATTTTTTACTTTTTCCTGCTCCTCTTAGCATGATAAAGAAGATTCAAAGAGAGTGAGATGCCAGCTCCTTTCATTCAGTCAGTAGCTTCAATCATTTCTGGACGTTTTTCAATGGCAAAAATCAATGAATATTGTAAATGCACAAACAGTAATTTCTCCGCATTGCAAGGTGCAATTCTGAAATTTTTTGCTTTTTCCTGCTCCTCTTAGCATGATAAAGAAGTTTCAAAGAGAGTGAGATGCCAGCTCCTTTCATTCAGTCAGTAGCTTCAATCATTTCTGGACGTTTTTCAATGGCAAAAATCAATGAATATTGTAAACGCACAAACAGTAATTTCTCCGCATTGCAAGGTGCAATTCTGAAATTTTTTGCTTTTTCCTGCTCCTCTTAGCATGATAAACAAGATTCAAAGAGAGTGAGATGCCAGCTCCTTTCATTCAGTCAGTAGCTTCAATCATTTCTGGACGTTTTTCAATGGCAAAAATCAATGAATATTGTAAATGCACAAACAGTAATTTCTCCGCATTGCAAGGTGCAATTCTGAAATTTTTTGCTTTTTCCTGCTCCTCTTAGCATGATAAAGAAGATTCAAACAGAGTGAGATGCCAGCTCCTTTCATTCAGTCAGTAGCTTCAAACATTTCTGGTATATGAATAACATGATGTTTTTCAATGGCAAAAATCAATGAATATTGTAAATGCACAAACAGTAATTTCTCCGCATTGCAAGGTGCAATTCTGAAATTTTTTGTTTTTCCTGCTCCTCAGCATGATAAAGAAGATTCAAAGAGAGTGAGATGCCAGCTCCTTTCATTCAGTCAGTAGCTTCAATCATTTCTGGACGTTTTTCAATTGCAAAAATCAATGAATATTGTAAATGCACAAACAGTAATTTCTCCACATTGCAAGGTGCAATTCTGAAATTTTTTGCTTTTTCCTGCTCCTCTTAGCATGATAAAGAAGATTCAAAGAGAGTGAGATGCCAGCTCCTTTCATTCAGTCAGTAGCTTCAATCATTTCTGGTATATGAATAACATGATGTTTTTCAATGGCAAAAATCAATGACTATTGTAAATGCACAAACAGTAATTTCTCCGCATTGCAAGGTGCAATTCTGAAATTTTTTGCTTTTTCCTGCTCCTCTTAGCATGATAAAGAAGATTCAAAGAGAGTGAGATGCCAGCTCCTTTCATTCAGTCAGTAGCTTCAATCATTTCTGGACGTTTTTCAATGGCAAAAATCAATGATAATTGTAAATGCACAAACAGTAATTTCTCCGCATTGCAAGGTGCAATTCTGAAATTTTTTGCTTTTTCCTGCTCCTCTTAGCATGATAAAGAAGATTCAAAGAGAGTGAGATGCCAGCTCCTTTCATTCAGTCAGTAGCTTCAGTCATTTCTGGTATATGAATAACATGATGTTTTTCAATGGCAAAAATCAATGAATTTTGTAAATGCACAAACAGTAATTTCTCCGCATTGCAAGGTGCAATTCTGAAATTTTTTGCTTTTTCCTGCTCCTCTTAGCATGATAAAGAAGATTCAAAGAGAGTGAGATGCCAGCTCCTTTCATTCAGTCAGTAGCTTCAATCATTTCTGGACGTTTTTCAATGGCAAAAATCAATGAATATTGTAAATGCACAAACAGTAATTTCTCCGCATTGCAAGGTGCAATTCTGAAATTTTTTGCTTTTTCCTGCTCCTCTTAGCATTATGAAGAAGATTCAAAGAGAGTGAGATGCCAGCTCCTTTCATTCAGTCAGTAGCTTCAGTCATTTCTGGTATATGAATAACATGATGTTTTTCAATGGCAAAAATCAATGAATTTTGTAAATGCACAAACAGTAATTTCTCCGCATTGCAAGGTGCAATTCTGAAATTTTTTGCTTTTTCCTGCTCCTCTTAGCATGATAAAGAAGATTCAAAGAGAGTGAGATGCCAGCTCCTTTCGTTCAGTCAGTAGCTTCAATAATTTCTGGACGTTTTTCAATGGCAAAAATCATTGAATATTGTAAATGCACAAACAGTAATTTCTCCGCATTGCAAGGTGCAATTCTGAAATTTTTTGCTTTTTCCTGCTCCTCTTAGCATGATAAACAAGATTCAAAGAGAGTGAGATGCCAGCTCCTTTCATTCAGTCAGTAGCTTCAATCATTTCTGGACGTTTTTCAATGGCAAAAATCAATGAATATTGTAAATGCACAAACAGTAATTTCTCCGCATTGCAAGGTGCAATTCTGAAATTTTTTGCTTTTTCCTGCTCCTCTTAGCATGATAAAGAAGATTCAAAGAGAGTGAGATGCCAGCTCCTTTCATTCAGTCAGTAGCTTCAAACATTTCTGGTATATGAATAACATGATTTTTTCAATGGCAAAAATCAATGAATATTGTAAATGCACAAACAGTAATTTCTCCGCATTGCAAGGTGCAATTCTGAAATTTTTTGCTTTTTCCTGCTCCTCTTTGCATGATAAAGAAGATTCAAAGAGAGTGAGATGCCAGCTCCTTTCATTCAGTCAGTAGCTTCAATCATTTCTGGACGTTTTTCAATTGCAAAAATCAATGAATATTGTAAATGCACAAACAGTAATTTCTCCGCATTGCAAGGTGCAATTCTGAAATTTTTTGCTTTTTCCTGCTCCTCTTAGCATGATAAAGAAGATTCAAAGAGAGTGAGATGCCAGCTCCTTTCATTCAGTCAGTAGCTTCAATCATTTCTGGTATATGAATAACATGATGTTTTTCAATGGCAAAAATCAATGAATATTGTAAATGCACAAACAGTAATTTCTCCGCATTGCAAGGTGCAATTCTGAAATTTTTTGCTTTTTCCTGCTCCTCTTAGCATGATAAAGAAGATTCAAAGAGAGTGAGATGCCAGCTCCTTTCATTCAATCAGTAGCTTCAATCATTTCTGGTATATGAATAACATGATGTTTTTCAATGGCAAAAATCAATGAATATTGTAAATGCACAAACAGTAATTTATCCGCATTGCAAGGTGCAATTCTGAAATTTTTTGCTTTTTCCTGCTCCTCTTAGCATGATAAAGAAGATTGAAAGAGTGTGAGATGCCAGCTCCTTTCATTCAGTCAGTAGCTTCAAACATTTCTGGTATATGAATAACATGATGTTTTTCAATGGCAAAAATCAATGAATATTGTAAATGCACAAACAGTAATTTCTCCGCATTGCAAGGTGCAATTCTGAAATTTTTTGCTTTTTCCTGCTCCTCTTAGCATGATAAAGAAGATTCAAAGAGAGTGAGATGCCAGCTCCTTTCATTCAGTCAGTAGCTTCAATCATTTCTGGACGTTTTTCAATGGCAAAAATCAATGAATATTGTAAATGCACAAACAGTAATTTCTCCGCATTGCAAGGTGCAATTCTGAAATTTTTTGCTTTTTCCTGCTCCTCTTAGCATTATGAAGAAGATTCAAAGAGAGTGAGATGCCAGCTCCTTGCATTCAGTCAGTAGCTTCAATCATTTCTGGTATATGAATAACATGATGTTTTTCAATGGCAAAAATCAATGACTATTGTAAATGCACAAACAGTAATTTCTCCGCATTGCAAGGTGCAATTCTGAAATTTTTTGCTTTTTCCTGCTCCTCTTAGCATGATAAAGAAGATTCAAAGAGAGTGAGATGCCAGCTCCTTTCATTCAGTCAGTAGCTTCAATCATTTCTGGACGTTTTTCAATGGCAAAAATCAATGATAATTGTAAATGCACAAACAGTAATTTCTCCGCATTGCAAGGTGCAATTCTGAAATTTTTTGCTTTTTCCTGCTCCTCTTAGCATGATAAAGAAGATTCAAAGAGAGTGAGATGCCAGCTCCTTTCATTCAGTCAGTAGCTTCAGTCATTTCTGGTATATGAATAACATGATGTTTTTCAATGGCAAAAATCAATGAATTTTGTAAATGCACAAACAGTAATTTCTCCGCATTGCAAGGTGCAATTCTGAAATTTTTTGCTTTTTCCTGCTCCTCTTAGCATGATAAAGAAGATTCAAAGAGAGTGAGATGCCAGCTCCTTTCATTCAGTCAGTAGCTTCAATCATTTCTGGACGTTTTTCAATGGCAAAAATCAATGAATATTGTAAATGCACAAACAGTAATTTCTCTGCATTGCAAGGTGCAATTCTGAAATTTTTTGCTTTTTCCTGCTCCTCTTAGCATTATGAAGAAGATTCAAAGAGAGTGAGATGCCAGCTCCTTTCATTCAGTCAGTAGCTTCAAACATTTCTGGTATATGAATAACATGATGTTTTTCAATGGCAAAAATCAATGAATATTGTAAATGCACAAACAGTAATTTCTCCGCATTGCAAGGTGCAATTCTGAAATTTTTTGCTTTTTCCTGCTCCTCTTAGCATGATAAAGAAGATTCAAAGAGAGTGAGATGCCAGCTCCTTTCGTTCAGTCAGTAGCTTCAATAATTTCTGGACGTTTTTCAATGGCAAAAATCATTGAATATTGTAAATGCACAAACAGTAATTTCTCCGCATTGCAAGGTGCAATTCTGAAATTTTTTGCTTTTTCCTGCTCCTCTTAGCATGATAAACAAGATTCAAAGAGAGTGAGATGCCAGCTCCTTTCATTCAGTCAGTAGCTTCAATCATTTCTGGACGTTTTTCAATGGCAAAAATCAATGAATATTGTAAATGCACAAACAGTAATTTCTCCGCATTGCAAGGTGCAATTCTGAAATTTTTTGCTTTTTCCTGCTCCTCTTAGCATGATAAAGAAGATTCAAAGAGAGTGAGATGCCAGCTCCTTTCATTCAGTCAGTAGCTTCAAACATTTCTGGTATATGAATAACATGATTTTTTCAATGGCAAAAATCAATGAATATTGTAAATGCACAAACAGTAATTTCTCCGCATTGCAAGGTGCAATTCTGAAATTTTTTGCTTTTTCCTGCTCCTCTTAGCATGATAAAGAAGATTCAAAGAGAGTGAGATGCCAGCTCCTTTCATTCAGTCAGTAGCTTCAATCATTTCTGGACGTTTTTCAATGGCAAAAATCAATGAATATTGTAAATGCACAAACAGTAATTTCTCCGCATTGCAAGGTGCAATTCTGAAATTTTTTGCTTTTTCCTGCTCCTCTTAGCATGATAAAGAAGATTCAAAGAGAGTGAGATGCCAGCTCCTTTCATTCAGTCAGTAGCTTCAATCATTTCTGGTATATGAATAACATGATGTTTTTCAATGGCAAAAATCAATGAATATTGTAAATGCACAAACAGTAATTTCTCCGCATTGCAAGGTGCAATTCTGAAATTTTTTGCTTTTTCCTGCTCCTCTTAGCATGATAAAGAAGATTCAAAGAGAGTGAGATGCCAGCTCCTTTCATTCAGTCAGTAGCTTCAATCATTTCTGGTATATGAATAACATGATGTTTTTCAATGGCAAAAATCAATGAATATTGTAAATGCACAAACAGTAATTTATCCGCATTGCAAGGTGCAATTCTGAAATTTTTTGCTTTTTCCTGCTCCTCTTAGCATGATAAAGAAGATTGAAAGAGTGTGAGATGCCAGCTCCTTTCATTCAGTCAGTAGCTTCAAACATTTCTGGTATATGAATAACATGATGTTTTTCAATGGCAAAAATCAATGAATATTGTAAATGCACAAACAGTAATTTCTCCGCATTGCAAGGTGCAATTCTGAAATTTTTTGCTTTTTCCTGCTCCTCTTAGCATGATAAAGAAGATTCAAAGAGAGTGAGATGCCAGCTCCTTTCATTCAGTCAGTAGCTTCAATCATTTCTGGACGTTTTTCAATGGCAAAAATCAATGAATATTGTAAATGCACAAACAGTAATTTCTCCGCATTGCAAGGTGCAATTCTGAAATTTTTTGCTTTTTCCTGCTCCTCTTAGCATTATGAAGAAGATTCAAAGAGAGTGAGATGCCAGCTCCTTGCATTCAGTCAGTAGCTTCAAACATTTCTGGTATATGAATAACATGATGTTTTTCAATGGCAAAAATCAATGAATATTGTAAATGCACAAACAGTAATTTCTCCGCATTGCAAGGTGCAATTCTGAAATTTTTTGCTTTTTCCTGCTCCTCTTAGCATGATAAAGAAGATTCAAAGAGAGTGAGATGCCAGCTCCTTTCATTCAGTCAGTAGCTTCAATCATTTCTGGACGTTTTTCAATTGCAAAAATCAATGAATATTGTAAATGCACAAACAGTAATTTCTCCGCATTGCAAGGTGCAATTCTGAAATTTTTTGCTTTTTCCTGCTCCTCTTAGCATGATAAAGAAGATTCAAAGAGAGTGAGATGCCAGCTCCTTTCATTCAGTCAGTAGCTTCAATCATTTCTGGTATATGAATAACATGATGTTTTTCAATGGCAAAAATCAATGAATATTGTAAATGCACAAACAGTAATTTCTCCGCATTGCAAGGTGCAATTCTGAAATTTTTTGCTTTTTCCTGCTCCTCTTAGCATGATAAAGAAGATTCAAAGAGAGTGAGATGCCAGCTCCTTTCATTCAGTCAGTAGCTTCAATCATTTCTGGTATATGAATAACATGATGTTTTTCAATGGCAAAAATCAATGAATATTGTAAATGCACAAACAGTAATTTATCCGCATTGCAAGGTGCAATTCTGAAATTTTTTGCTTTTTCCTGCTCCTCTTAGCATGATAAAGAAGATTGAAAGAGAGTGAGATGCCAGCTCCTTTCATTCAGTCAGTAGCTTCAAACATTTCTGGTATATGAATAACATGATGTTTTTCAATGGCAAAAATCAATGAATATTGTAAATGCACAAACAGTAATTTCTCCGCATTGCAAGGTGCAATTCTGAAATTTTTTGCTTTTTCCTGCTCCTCTTAGCATGATAAACAAGATTCAAAGAGAGTGAGATGCCAGCTCCTTTCATTCAGTCAGTAGCTTCAATCATTTCTGGACGTTTTTCAATGGCAAAAATCAATGAATATTGTAAATGCACAAACAGTAATTTCTCCGCATTGCAAGGTGCAATTCTGAAATTTTTTGCTTTTTCCTGCTCCTCTTAGCATGATAAAGAAGATTCAAAGAGAGTGAGATGCCAGCTCCTTTTATTCAGTCAGTAGCTTCAAACATTTCTGGTATATGAATAACATGATGTTTTTCAATGGCAAAAATCAATGAATATTGTAAATGCACAAACAGTAATTTCTCCGCATTGCAAGGTGCAATTCTGAAATTTTTTGCTTTTTCCTGCTCCTCTTAGCATGATAAAGAAGATTCAAAGAGAGTGAGATGCCAGCTCCTTTAATTCAGTCGGTAGCTTCAATCATTTCTGGACGTTTTTCAATTGCAAAAATCAATGAATATTGTAAATCCACAAACAGTAATTTCTCCGCATTGCAAGGTGCAATTCTGAAATTTTTTGCTTTTTCCTGCTCCTGTTAGCATGATAAAGAAGATTCAAAGAGAGTGAGATGCCAGCTCCTTTCATTCAGTCAGTAGCTTCAATCATTTCTGGTATATAAATAACATGATGTTTTTCAATGGCAAAAATCAATGAATATTGTAAATGCACAAACAGTAATTTATCCGCATTGCAAGGTGCAATTCTGAAATTTTTTGCTTTTTCCTGCTCCTCTTAGCATGATAAAGAAGATTCAAAGAAAGTGAGATGCCAGCTCCTTTCATTCAGTCAGTAGCTTCAAACATTTCTGGTATATGAATAACATGATGTTTTTCAATGGCAAAAATCAATGAATATTGTAAATGCACAAACAGTAATTTCTCCGCATTGCAAGGTGCAATTCTGAAATTTTTTGCTTTTTCCTGCTCCTCTTAGCATGATAAAGAAGATTCA
This sequence comes from Phyllobates terribilis, assembly GCF_046119375.1. Taxonomy (NCBI): domain Eukaryota; kingdom Metazoa; phylum Chordata; class Amphibia; order Anura; family Dendrobatidae; genus Phyllobates; species Phyllobates terribilis. The sequence goes on from NW_027363188.1 coordinate 168,299, forward strand.
AAGAGAGTGAGATGCCAGCTCCTTTCATTCAGTCAGTAGCTTCAATCATTTCTGGACGTTTTTCAATGGCAAAAATCAATGAATATTGTAAATGCACAAACAGTAATTTCTCCGCATTGCAAGGTGCAATTCTGAAATTTTTTGCTTTTTCCTGCTCCTCTTAGCATGATAAAGAAGATTCAAAGAGAGTGAGATGCCAGCTCCTTTCATTCAGTCAGTAGCTTCAGTCATTTCTGGTATATGAATAACATGATGTTTTTCAATGGCAAAAATCAATGAATTTTGTAAATGCACAAACAGTAATTTCTCCGCATTGCAAGGTGCAATTCTGAAATTTTTTGCTTTTTCCTGCTCCTCTTAGCATTATGAAGAAGATTCAAAGAGAGTGAGATGCCAGCTCCTTTCATTCAGTCAGTAGCTTCAAACATTTCTGGTATATGAATAACATGATGTTTTTCAATGGCAAAAATCAATGAATATTGTAAATGCACAAACAGTAATTTCTCCGCATTGCAAGGTGCAATTCTGAAATTTTTTGCTTTTTCCTGCACCTCTTAGCATGATAAAGAAGATTCAAAGAGAGTGAGATGCCAGCTCCTTTCGTTCAGTCAGTAGCTTCAATCATTTCTGGACGTTTTTCAATGGCAAAAATCATTGAATATTGTAAATGCACAAACAGTAATTTCTCCGCATTGCAAGATGCAATTCTGAAATTTTTTACTTTTTCCTGCTCCTCTTAGCATGATAAAGAAGATTCAAAGAGAGTGAGATGCCAGCTCCTTTCATTCAGTCAGTAGCTTCAATCATTTCTGGTATATGAATAACATGATGTTTTTCAATCGCAAAAATCAATGAATATTGTAAATGCACAAACAGTAATTTCTCCGCATTGCAAGGTGCAATTCTGATATTTTTTGCTTTTTCCTGCTCCTCTTAGCATGATAAAGAAGATTCAAAGAGAGTGAGATGCCAGCTCCTTTCATTCAGTCAGTAGCTTCAATCATTTCTGGACGTTTTTCAATGGCAAAAATCAATGAATATTGTAAATGCACAAACAGTAATTTCTCCGCATTGCAAGGTGCAATTCTGAAATTTTTTACTTTTTCCTGCTTCTCTTAGCATGATAAAGAAGATTCACAGAGAGTGAGATGCCAGCTCCTTTCATTCAGTCAGTAGCTTCAATCATTTCTGGTATATGAATAACATGATGTTTTTCAATGGCAAAAATCAATGAATTTTGTAAATGCACAAACAGTAATTTCTCCGCATTGCAAGGCGCAATTCTGAAATTTTTTGCTTTTTCCTGCTCCTCTTAGCATGATAAAGAAGATTCAAAGAGAGTGAGATGCCAGCTCCTTTCATTCAGTCAGTAGCTTCAATCATTTCTGGACGTTTTTCAATGGCAAAAATCAATGAATATTGTAAATGCACAAACAGTAATTTCTCCGCATTGCAAGGTGCAATTCTGAAATTTTTTGCTTTTTCCTGCTCCTCTTAGCATGATAAAGAAGATTCAAAGAGAGTGAGATGCCAGCTCCTTTCATTCAGTCAGTAGCTTCAATCATTTCTGGACGTTTTTCAATGGCAAAAATCAATGAATATTGTAAATGCACAAACTGTAATTTCTCCGCATTGCAAGGTGCAATTCTGAAATTTTTTGCTTTTTCCTGCTCCTCTTAGCATGATAAAGAAGATTCAAAGAGAGTGAGATGCCAGCTCCTTTCATTCAGTCAGTAGCTTCAATCATTTCTGGACGTTTTTCAATGGCAAAAATCAATGAATATTGTAAATGCACAAACAGTAATTTCTCCGCATTGCAAAGTGCAATTCTGAAATTTTTTGCCTTTTCCTGCTCCTCTTAGCATGGTAAAGAAGATTCAAAGAGAGTGAGATGCCAGCTCCTTTCATTCAGTCAGTAGCTTCAAACATTTCTGGTATATGAATAACATGATGTTTTTCAATGGCAAAAATCAATGAATATTGTAAATGCACAAACAGTAATTTCTCCGCATTGCAAGGTGCAAGTCTGAAATTTTTTGCTTTTTCCTGCTCCTCTTAGCATGATAAAGAAGATTCAAAGAGAGTGAGATGCCAGCTCCTTTCATTCAGTCAGTAGCTTCAATCATTTCTGGACGTTTTTCAATGGCAAAAATCAATGAATATTGTAAATGCACAAACTGTAATTTCTCCGCATTGCAAGGTGCAATTCTGAAATTTTTTGCTTTTTCCTGCTCCTCTTAGCATGATAAAGAAGATTCAAAGAGAGTGAGATGCCAGCTCCTTTCATTCAGTCAGTAGCTTCAATCATTTCTGGACGTTTTTCAATGGCAAAAATCAATGAATATTGTAAATGCACAAACAGTAATTTCTCCGCATTGCAAGGTGCAATTCTGAAATTTTTTGCTTTTTCCTGCTCCTCTTAGCATGGTAAAGAAGATTCAAAGAGAGTGAGATGCCAGCTCCTTTCATTCAGTCAGTAGCTTCAAACATTTCTGGTATATGAATAACATGATGTTTTTCAATGGCAAAAATCAATGAATATTGTAAATGCACAAACAGTAATTTCTCCGCATTGCAAGGTGCAAGTCTGAAATTTTTTGCTTTTTCCTGCTCCTCTTAGCATGATAAAGAAGATTCAAAGAGAGTGAGATGCCAGCTCCTTTCATGCAGTCAGTAGCTTCAATCATTTCTGGACGTTTTTCAATGGCAAAAATCAATGAATATTGTAAATGCACAAACAGTAATTTCTCCGCATTGCAAGTTGCAATTCTGAAATTTTTTGCTTTTTCCTGCTCCTCTTAGCATGATAAAGAAGATTCAAAGAGAGTGAGATGTCAGCTCCTTTCATTCAGTCAGTAGCTTCAAACATTTCTGGTATATGAATAACATGATGTTTTTCAATGGCAAAAATCAATGGATATTGTAAATGCACAAACAGTAATTTCTCCGCATTGCAAGGTGCAATTCTGAAATTTTTTGCTTTTTCCTGCTCCTCTTAGCATGATAAAGAAGATTCAAAGAGAGTGAGATGCCAGCTCCTTTCATTCAGTCAGTAGCTTCAATCATTTCTGGACGTTTTTCAATGGCAAAAATCAATGAATATTGTAAATGCACAAACAGTAATTTCTCCGCATTGCAAGGTGCAATTCTGAAATTTTTTGCTTTTTCCTGCTCCTCTTAGCATGATAAAGAAGATTCAAAGAGAGTGAGATGCCAGCTCCTTTCATTCAGTCAGTAGCTTCAAATATTTCTGGTATATGAATAACATGATGTTTTTCAATGGCGAAAATCAATGAATATTGTAAATGCACAAACAGTAATTTCTCCGCATTGCAAGGTGCAATTCTGAAATTTTTTGCTTTTTCCTGCTCCTCTTAGCATGATCAAGAAGATTCAAAGAGAGTGAGATGCCAGCTCCTTTCGTTCAGTCAGTAGCTTCAATCATTTCTGGACGTTTTTCAATGGCAAAAATCATTGAATATTATAAATGCACAAACAGTAATTTCTCCGCATTGCAAGGTGCAATTCTGAAATTTTTTACTTTTTCCTGCTCCTCTTAGCATGATAAAGAAGATTCAAAGAGAGTGAGATGCCAGCTCCTTTCATTCAGTCAGTAGCTTCAATCATTTCTGGTATATGAATAACATGATGTTTTTCAATGGCAAAAATCAATGAATATTGTAAATGCACAAACAGTAATTTCTCCGCATTGCAAGGTGCACTTCTGAAATTTTTTGCTTTTTCCTGCTCCTCTTAGCATGATAAAGAAGATTCAAAGAGAGTGAGATGCAAGCTCCTTTCATTCAGTCAGTAGCTTCAAACATTTCTGGTATATGAATAACATGATGTTTTTCAATGGCAAAAATCAATGAATATTGTAAATGCACAAACAGTAATTTATCCGCATTGCAAGGTGCAATTCTGAAATTTTTTGCTTTTTCCTGCTCCTCTTAGCATGATAAAGAAGATTCAAAGAGAGTGAGATGCCAGCTCCTTTTGTTCAGTCAGTAGCTTCAATCATTTCTGGACGTTTTTCAATGGCAAAAATCATTGAATATTATAAATGCACAAACAGTAATTTCTCCGCATTGCAAGGTGCAATTCTGAAATTTTTTACTTTTTCCTGCTCCTCTTAGCATGATAAAGAAGATTCAAAGAGAGTGAGATGCCAGCTCCTTTCATTCAGTCAGTAGCTTCAATCATTTCTGGTATATGAATAACATGATGTTTTTCAATGGCAAAAATCAATGAATATTGTAAATGCACAAACAGTAATTTCTCCGCATTGCAAGGTGCAATTCTGAAATTTTTTGCTTTTTCCTGCTCCTCTTAGCATGATAAAGAAGATTCAAAGAGAGTGAGATGACAGCTCCTTTCATTCAGTCAGTAGCTTCAATCATTTCTGGACGTTTTTCAATGGCAAAAATCAATGAATATTGTAAATGCACAAACAGTAATTTCTCCGCATTGCAAGGTGCAATTCTGAAATTTTTTGATTTTTCCTGCTCCTCTTAGCATGATAAACAAGATTCAAAGAGAGTGAGATGCCAGCTCCTTTCATTCAGTCAGTAGCTTCAATCATTTCTGGACGTTTTTCAATGGCAAAAATCAATGAATATTGTAAATGCACAAACAGTAATTTCTCCGCATTGCAAGGTGCAATTCTGAAATTTTTTGCTTTTTCCTGCTCCTCTTAGCATGATAAAGAAGATTCAAAGAGAGTGAGATGCAAGCTCCTTTCATTCAGTCAGTAGCTTCAAACATTTCTGGTATATGAATAACATGATGTTTTTCAATGGCAAAAATCAATGAATATTGTAAATGCGCAAACAGTAATTTATCCGCATTGCAAGGTGCAATTCTGAAATTTTTTGCTTTTTCCTGCTCCTCTTAGCATGATAAAGAAGATTCAAAGAGAGTGAGATGCCAGCTCCTTTTGTTCAGTCAGTAGCTTCAATCATTTCTGGACGTTTTTCAATGGCAAAAATCATTGAATATTATAAATGCACAAACAGTAATTTCTCCGCATTGCAAGGTGCAATTCTGAAATTTTTTACTTTTTCCTGCTCCTCTTAGCATGATAAAGAAGATTCAAAGAGAGTGAGATGCCAGCTCCTTTCATTCAGTCAGTAGCTTCAATCATTTCTGGACGTTTTTCAATGGCAAAAATCAATGAATATTGTAAATGCACAAACAGTAATTTCTCCGCATTGCAAGGTGCAATTCTGAAATTTTTTGCTTTTTCCTGCTCCTCTTAGCATGATAAAGAAGATTCAAAGAGAGTGAGATGCAAGCTCCTTTCATTCAGTCAGTAGCTTCAAACATTTCTGGTATATGAATAACATGATGTTTTTCAATGGCAAAAATCAATGAATATTGTAAATGCACAAACAGTAATTTATCCGCATTGCAAGGTGCAATTCTGAAATTTTTTGCTTTTTCCTGCTCCTCTTAGCATGATAAAGAAGATTCAAAGAGAGTGAGATGCCAGCTCCTTTTGTTCAGTCAGTAGCTTCAATCATTTCTGGACGTTTTTCAATGGCAAAATCATTGAATATTATAAATGCACAAACAGTAATTTCTCCGCATTGCAAGGTGCAATTCTGAAATTTTTTACTTTTTCCTGCTCCTCTTAGCATGATAAAGAAGATTCAAAGAGAGTGAGATGCCAGCTCCTTTCATTCAGTCAGTAGCTTCAATCATTTCTGGTATATGAATAACATGATGTTTTTCAATGGCAAAAATCAATGAATATTGTAAATGCACAAACAGTAATTTCTCCGCATTGCAAGGTGCAATTCTGAAATTTTTTGCTTTTTCGTGCTCCTCTTAGCATGATAAAGAAGATTCAAAGAGAGTGAGATGACAGCTCCTTTCATTCAGTCAGTAGCTTCAATCATTTCTGGACGTTTTTCAATGGCAAAAATCAATGAATATTGTAAATGCACAAACAGTAATTTCTCCGCATTGCAAGGTGCAATTCTGAAATTTTTTGCTTTTTCCTGCTCCTCTTAGCATGATAAACAAGATTCAAAGAGAGTGAGATGCCAGCTCCTTTCATTCAGTCAGTAGCTTCAATCATTTCTGGACGTTTTTCAATGGCAAAAATCAATGAATATTGTAAATGCACAAACAGTAATTTCTCCGCATTGCAAGGTGCAATTCTGAAATTTTTTGCTTTTTCCTGCTCCTCTTAGCATGATAAAGAAGATTCAAAGAGAGTGAGATGCCAGCTCCTTTCATTCAGTCAGTAGCTTCAAACATTTCTGGTATATGAATAACATGATGTTTTTCAATGGCAAAAATCAATGAATATTGTAAATGCACAAACAGTAATTTCTCCGCATTGCAAGGTGCAATTCTGAAATTTTTTGCTTTTTCCTGCTCCTCTTAGCATGATAAAGAAGATTCAAAGAGAGTGAGATGCCAGCTCCTTTCATTCAGTCAGTAGCTTCAATCATTTCTGGACGTTTTTCAATTGCAAAAATCAATGAATATTGTAAATGCACAAACAGTAATTTCTCCGCATTGCAAGGTGCAATTCTGAAATTTTTTGCTTTTTCCTGCTCCTCTTAGCATGATAAAGAAGATTCAAAGAGAGTGAGATGCCAGCTCCTTTCATTCAGTCAGTAGCTTCAATCATTTCTGGTATATGAATAACATGATGTTTTTCAATGGCAAAAATCAATGAATATTGTAAATGCACAAACAGTAATTTCTCCGCATTGCAAGGTGCAATTCTGAAATTTTTTGCTTTTTCCTGCTCCTCTTAGCATGATAAAGAAGATTCAAAGAGAGTGAGATGCCAGCTCCTTTCATTCAGTCAGTAGCTTCAATCATTTCTGGTATATGAATAACATGATGTTTTTCAATGGCAAAAATCAATGAATATTGTAAATGCACAAACAGTAATTTATCCGCATTGCAAGGTGCAATTCTGAAATTTTTTGCTTTTTCCTGCTCCTCTTAGCATGATAAAGAAGATTGAAAGAGAGTGAAATGCCAGCTCCTTTCATTCAGTCAGTAGCTTCAAACATTTCTGGTATATGAATAACATGATGTTTTTCAATGGCAAAAATCAATGAATATTGTAAATGCACAAACAGTAATTTCTCCGCATTGCAAGGTGCAATTCTGAAATTTTTTGCTTTTTCCTGCTCCTCTTAGCATGATAAAGAAGATTCAAAGAGAGTGAGATGCCAGCTCCTTTCATTCAGTCAGTAGCTTCAATCATTTCTGGACGTTTTTCAATGGCAAAAATCAATGAATATTGTAAATGCACAAACAGTAATTTCTCCGCATTGCAAGGTGCAATTCTGAAATTGTTTGCTTTTTCCTGCTCCTCTTAGCATTATGAAGAAGATTCAAAGAGAGTGAGATGCCAGCTCCTTTCATTCAGTCAGTAGCTTCAAACATTTCTGGTATATGAATAACATGATGTTTTTCAATGGCAAAAATCAATGAATATTGTAAATGCACAAACAGTAATTTCTCCGCATTGCAAGGTGCAATTCTGAAATTTTTTGCTTTTTCCTGCTCCTCTTAGCATGATAAAGAAGATTCAAAGAGAGTGAGATGCCAGCTCCTTTCATTCAGTCAGTAGCTTCAATCATTTCTGGTATATGAATAACATGATGTTTTTCAATGGCAAAAATCAATGAATATTGTAAATGCACAAACAGTAATTTCTCCGCATTGCAAGGTGCAATTCTGAAATTTTTTGCTTTTTCCTGCTCCTCTTAGCATGATAAAGAAGATTCAAAGAGAGTGAGATGCCAGCTCCTTTCATTCAGTCAGTAGCTTCAATCATTTCTGGACGTTTTTCAATGGCAAAAATCATTGAATATTGTAAATGCACAAACAGTAATTTCTCCGCATTGCAAGGTGCAATTCTGAAATTTTTTGCTTTTTCCTGCTCCTCTTAGCATGATAAACAAGATTCAAAGAGAGTGAGATGCCAGCTCCTTTCATTCAGTCAGTAGCTTCAATCATTTCTGGACGTTTTTCAATGGCAAAAATCAATGAATATTGTAAATGCACAAACAGTAATTTCTCCGCATTGCAAGGTGCAATTCTGAAATTTTTTGCTTTTTCCTGCTCCTCTTAGCATGATAAAGAAGATTCAAAGAGAGTGAGATGCCAGCTCCTTTTATTCAGTCAGTAGCTTCAAACATTTCTGGTATATGAATAACATGATGTTTTTCAATGGCAAAAATCAATGAATATTGTAAATGCACAAACAGTAATTTCTCCGCATTGCAAGGTGCAATTCTGAAATTTTTTGCTTTTTCCTGCTCCTCTTAGCATGATAAAGAAGATTCAAAGAGAGTGAGATGCCAGCTCCTTTCATTCAGTCGGTAGCTTCAATCATTTCTGGACGTTTTTCAATTGCAAAAATCAATGAATATTGTAAATCCACAAACAGTAATTTCTCCGCATTGCAAGGTGCAATTCTGAAATGTTTTGCTTTTTCCTGCTCCTGTTAGCATGATAAAGAAGATTCAAAGAGAGTGAGATGCCAGCTCCTTTCATTCAGTCAGTAGCTTCAATCATTTCTGGTATATGAATAACATGATGTTTTTCAATTGCAAAAATCAATGAATATTGTAAATGCACAAACAGTAATTTATCCGCATTGCAAGGTGCAATTCTGAAATTTTTTGCTTTTTCCTGCTCCTCTTAGCATGATAAAGAAGATTCAAAGAAAGTGAGATGCCAGCTCCTTTCATTCAGTCAGTAGCTTCAAACATTTCTGGTATATGAATAACATGATGTTTTTCAATGGCAAAAATCAATGAATATTGTAAATGCACAAACAGTAATTTTTCCGCATTGCAAGGTGCAATTCTGAAATTTTTTGCTTTTTCCTGCTCCTCTTAGCATGATAAAGAAGATTCAAAGAGAGTGAGATGCCAGCTCCTTTCATTCAGTCAGTAGCTTCAATCATTTCTGGACGTTTTTCAATGGCAAAAATCAATGAATATTGTAAATGCACAAACAGTAATTTCTCCGCATTGCAAGGTGCAATTCTGAAATTTTTTGCTTTTTCCTGCTCCTCTTAGCATGATAAAGAAGATTCAAAGAGAGTGAGATGCCAGCTCCTTTCATTCAGTCAGTAGCTTCAGTCATTTCTGGTATATGAATAACATGATGTTTTTCAATGGCAAAAATCAATGAATTTTGTAAATGCACAAACAGTAATTTCTCCGCATTGCAAGGTGCAATTCTGAAATTTTTTGCTTTTTCCTGCTCCTCTTAGCATTATGAAGAAGATTCAAAGAGAGTGAGATGCCAGCTCCTTTCATTCAGTCAGTAGCTTCAAACATTTCTGGTATATGAATAACATGATGTTTTTCAATGGCAAAAATCAATGAATATTGTAAATGCACAAACAGTAATTTCTCCGCATTGCAAGGTGCAATTCTGAAATTTTTTGCTTTTTCCTGCTCCTCGTAGCATGATAAAGAAGATTCAAAGAGAGTGAGATGCCAGCTCCTTTCGTTCAGTCAGTAGCTTCAATCATTTCTGGACGTTTTTCAATGGCAAAAATCATTGAATATTGTAAATGCACAAACAGTAATTTCTCCGCATTGCAAGATGCAATTCTGAAATTTTTTACTTTTTCCTGCTCCTCTTAGCATGATAAAGAAGATTCAAAGAGAGTGAGATGCCAGCTCCTTTCATTCAGTCAGTAGCTTCAATCATTTCTGGTATATGAATAACATGATGTTTTTCAATCGCAAAAATCATTGAATATTGTAAATGCACAAACAGTAATTTCTCCGCATTGCAAGGTGCAATTCTGAAATTTTTTGCTTTTTCCTGCTCCTCTTAGCATGATAAAGAAGATTCAAAGAGAGTGAGATGCCAGCTCCTTTCATTCAGTCAGTAGCTTCAATCATTTCTGGACGTTTTTCAATGGCAAAAATCAATGAATATTGTAAATGCACAAACAGTAATTTCTCCGCATTGCAAGGTGCAATTCTGAAATTTTTTACTTTTTCCTGCTCCTCTTAGCATGATAAAGAAGATTCAAAGAGAGTGAGATGCCAGCTCCTTTCATTCAGTCAGTAGCATCAATCATTTCTGGTATATGAATAACATGATGTTTTTCAATGGCAAAAATCAATGAATTTTGTAAATGCACAAACAGTAATTTCTCCGCATTGCAAGGCGCAATTCTGAAATTTTTTGCTTTTTCCTGCTCCTCTTAGCATGATAAAGAAGATTCAAAGAGAGTGAGATGCCAGCTCCTTTCATTCAGTCAGTAGCTTCAATCATTTCTGGACGTTTTTCAATGGCAAAAATCAATGAATATTGTAAATGCACAAACAGTAATTTCTCCGCATTGCAAGGTGCAATTCTGAAATTTTTTGCTTTTTCCTGCTCCTCTTAGCATGATAAAGAAGATTCAAAGAGAGTGAGATGCCAGCTCCTTTCATTCAGTCAGTAGCTTCAATCATTTCTGGACGTTTTTCAATGGCAAAAATCAATGAATATTGTAAATGCACAAACAGTAATTTCTCCGCATTGCAAGGTGCAATTCTGAAATTTTTTACTTTTTCCTGCTCCTCTTAGCATGATAAAGAAGATTCAAAGAGAGTGAGGTGCCAGCTCCTTTCATTCAGTCAGTAGCTTCAAACATTTCTGGTATATGAATAACATGTTTTTCAATGGCAAAAATCAATGAATATTGTAAATGCACAAACAGTAATTTCTCCGCATTGCAAGGTGCAATTCTGAAATTTTTTGCTTTTTCCTGCTCCTCTTAGCATGATAAAGAAGATTCAAAGAGAGTGAGATGCCAGCTCCTTTCATTCAGTCAGTAGCTTCAATCATTTCTGGACGTTTTTCAATGGCAAAAATCAATGAATATTGTAAATGCACAAACAGTAATTTCTCCGCATTGCAAGGTGCAATTCTGAAATTTTTTGCTTTTTCCTGCTCCTCTTAGCATGATAAAGAAGATTCAAAGAGAGTGAGATGCCAGCTCCTTTCATTCAGTCAGTAGCTTCAATCATTTCTGGACGTTTTTCAATGGCAAAAATCAATGAATATTGTAAATGCACAAACTGTAATTTCTCCGCATTGCAAGGTGCAATTCTGAAATTTTTTGCTTTTTCCTGCTCCTCTTAGCATGATAAAGAAGATTCAAAGAGAGTGAGATGCCAGCTCCTTTCATTCAGTCAGTAGCTTCAATCATTTCTGGACGTTTTTCAATGGCAAAAATCAATGAATATTGTAAATGCACAAACAGTAATTTCTCCGCATTGCAAAGAGCAATTCTGAAATTTTTTGCTTTTTCCTGCTCCTCTTAGCATGGTAAAGAAGATTCAAAGAGAGTGAGATGCCAGCTCCTTTCATTCAGTCAGTAGCTTCAAACATTTCTGGTATATGAATAACATGATGTTTTTCAATGGCAAAAATCAATGAATATTGTAAATGCACAAACAGTAATTTCTCCGCATTGCAAGGTGCAAGTCTGAAATTTTTTGCTTTTTCCTGCTCCTCTTAGCATGATAAAGAAGATTCAAAGAGAGTGAGATGCCAGCTCCTTTCATTCAGTCAGTAGCTTCAATGATTTCTGGACGTTTTTCAATGGCAAAAATCAATGAATATTGTAAATGCACAAACTGTAATTTCTCCGCATTGCAAGGTGCAATTCTGAAATTTTTTGCTTTTTCCTGCTCCTCTTAGCATGATAAAGAAGATTCAAAGAGAGTGAGATGCCAGCTCCTTTCATTCAGTCAGTAGCTTCAATCATTTCTGGACGTTTTTCAATGGCAAAAATCAATGAATATTGTAAATGCACAAACAGTAATTTCTCCGCATTGCAAGGTGCAATTCTGAAATTTTTTGCTTTTTCTTGCTCCTCTTAGCATGGTAAAGAAGATTCAAAGAGAGTGAGATGCCAGCTCCTTTCATTCAGTCAGTAGCTTCAAACATTTCTGGTATATGAATAACATGATGTTTTTCAATGGCAAAAATCAATGAATATTGTAAATGCACAAACAGTAATTTCTCCGCATTGCAAGGTGCAAGTCTGAAATTTTTTGCTTTTTCCTGCTCCTCTTAGCATGATAAAGAAGATTCAAAGAGAGTGAGATGCCAGCTCCTTTCATTCAGTCAGTAGCTTCAAACATTTCTGGTATATGAATAACATGATGTTTTTCAATGGCAAAAATCAATGAATATTGTAAATGCACAAACAGTAATTTCTCCGCATTGCAAGGTGCAATTCTGAAATTTTTTGCTTTTTCCTGCTCCTCTTAGCATGATAAAGAAGATTCAAAGAGAGTGAGATGCCAGCTCCTTTCATGCAGTCAGTAGCTTCAATCATTTCTGGACGTTTTTCAATGGCAAAAATCAATGAATATTGTAAATGCACAAACAGTAATTTCTCCGCATTGCAAGGTGCAATTCTGAAATTTTTTGCTTTTTCCTGCTCCTCTTAGCATGATAAAGAAGATTCAAAGAGAGTGAGATGTCAGCTCCTTTCATTCAGTCAGTAGCTTCAAACATTTCTGGTATATGAATAACATGATGTTTTTCAATGGCAAAAATCAATGGATATTGTAAATGCACAAACAGTAATTTCTCCGCATTGCAAGGTGCAATTCTGAAATTTTTTGCTTTTTCCTGCTCCTCTTAGCATGATAAAGAAGATTCAAAGAGAGTGAGATGCCAGCTCCTTTCATTCAGTCAGTAGCTTCAATCATTTCTGGACGTTTTTCAATGGCAAAAATCAATGAATATTGTAAATGCACAAACAGTAATTTCTCCGCATTGCAAGGCGCAATTCTGAAATTTTTTGCTTTTTCCTGCTCCTCTTAGCATGATAAAGAAGATTCAAAGAGAGTGAGATGCCAGCTCCTTTCATTCAGTCAGTAGCTTCAAATATTTCTGGTATATGAATAACATGATGTTTTTCAATGGCAAAAATCAATGAATATTGTAAATGCACAAACAGTAATTTCTCCGCATTGCAAGGTGCAATTCTGAAATTTTTTGCTTTTTCCTGCTCCTCTTAGCATGATAAAGAAGATTCAAAGAGAGTGAGATGCCAGCTCCTTTCGTTCAGTCAGTAGCTTCAATCATTTCTGGACGTTTTTCAATGGCAAAAATCATTGAATATTATAAATGCACAAACAGTAATTTCTCCGCATTGCAAGGTGCAATTCTGAAATTTTTTACTTTTTCCTGCTCCTCTTAGCATGATAAAGAAGATTCAAAGAGAGTGAGATGCCAGCTCCTTTCATTCAGTCAGTAGCTTCAATCATTTCTGGTATATGAATAACATGATGTTTTTCAATGGCAAAAATCAATGAATATTGTAAATGCACAAACAGTAATTTCTCCGCATTGCAAGGTGCAATTCTGAAATTTTTTGCTTTTTCCTGCTCCTCTTAGCATGATAAAGAAGATTCAAAGAGAGTGAGATGCCAGCTCCTTTCATTCAGTCAGTAGCTTCAATCATTTCTGGACGTTTTTCAATGGCAAAAATCAATGAATATTGTAAATGCACAAACAGTAATTTCTCCGCATTGCAAGGAGCAATTCTGAAATTTTTTGCTTTTTCCTGCTCCTCTTAGCATGATAAACAAGATTCAAAGAGAGTGAGATGCCAGCTCCTTTCATTCAGTCAGTAGCTTCAATCATTTCTGGACGTTTTTCAATGGCAAAAATCAATGAATATTGTTAATGCACAAACAGTAATTTCTCCGCATTGCAAGGTGCAATTCTGAAATTTTTTGCTTTTTCCTGCTCCTCTTAGCATGACAAAGAAGATTCAAAGAGAGTGAGATGCCAGCTCCTTTCATTCAGTCAGTAGCTTCAATCATTTCTGGACGTTTTTCAATGGCAAAAATCAATGAATATTGTAAATGCACAAACAGTAATTTCTCCGCATTGCAATTTGCAATTCTGAAATTTTTTGCTTTTTCCTGCTCCTCTTAGCATGATAAAGAAGATTCAAAGAGAGTGAGATGCAAGTTCCTTTCATTCAGTCAGTAGCTTCAAACATTTCTGGTATATGAATAACATGATGTTTTTCAATGGCAAAAATCAATGAATATTGTAAATGCACAAACAGTAATTTATCCGCATTGCAAGGTGCAATTCTGAAATTTTTTGCTTTTTCCTGCTCCTCTTAGCATGATAAAGAAGATTCAAAGAGAGTGAGATGCCAGCTCCTTTTGTTCAGTCAGTAGCTTCAATCATTTCTGGACGTTTTTCAATGGCAAAAATCATTGAATATTATAAATGCACAAACAGTAATTTCTCCGCATTGCAAGGTGCAATTCTGAAATTTTTTACTTTTTCCTGCTCCTCTTAGCATGATAAAGAAGATTCAAAGAGAGTGAGATGCCAGCTCCTTTCATTCAGTCAGTAGCTTCAATCATTTCTGGTATATGAATAACATGATGTTTTTCAATGGCAAAAATCAATGAATATTGTAAATGCACAAACAGTAATTTCTCCGCATTGCAAGGTGCAATTCTGAAATTTTTTGCTTTTTCCTGCTCCTCTTAGCATGATAAACAAGATTCAAAGAGAGTGAGATGCCAGCTCCTGTCATTCAGTCAGTAGCTTCAATCATTTCTGGACGTTTTTCAATGGCAAAAATCAATGAATATTGTAAATGCACAAACAGTAATTTCTCCGCATTGCAAGGTGCAATTCTGAAATTTTTTGCTTTTTCCTGCTCCTCTTAGCATGATAAAGAAGATTCAAAGAGAGTGAGATGCCAGCTCCTTTCATTCAGTCAGTAGCTTCAAACATTTCTGGTATATGAATAACATGATGTTTTTCAATGGCAAAAATCAATGAATATTGTAAATGCACAAACAGTAATTTCTCCGCATTGCAAGGTGCAATTCTGAAATTTTTTGCTTTTCCCTGCTCCTCTTAGCATGATAAAGAAGATTCAAAGAGAGTGAGATGCCAGCTCCTTTCATTCAGTCAGTAGCTTCAATCATTTCTGGAAGTTTTTCAATTGCAAAAATCAATGAATATTGTAAATGCACAAACAGTAATTTCTCCGCATTGCAAGGTGCAATTCTGAAATTTTTTGCTTTTTCCTGCTCCTCTTAGCATGATAAAGACGATTCAAAGAGAGTGAGATGCCAGCTACTTTCATTCAGTCAGTAGCTTCAATCATTTCTGGTATATGAATAACATGATGTTTTTCAATGGCAAAAATCAATGAATATTGTAAATGCACAAACAGTAATTTCTCCGCATTGCAAGGTGCAATTCTGAAATTTTTTGCTTTTTCCTGCTGCTCTTAGCATGATAAAGAAGATTCAAAGAGAGTGAGATGCCAGCTCCTTTCATTCAGTCAGTAGCTTCAATCATTTCTGGTATATGAATAACATGATGTTTTTCAATGGCAAAAGTCAATGAATATTGTAAATGCACAAACAGTAATTTCTCCGCATTGCAAGGTGCAATTCTGAAATTTTTTGCTTTTTCCTGCTCCTCTTAGCATGATAAAGAAGATTCAAAGAGAGTGAGATGCCAGCTCCTTTCATTCAGTCAGTAGCTTCAATCATTTCTGGACGTTTTTCAATGGCAAAAATCAATGAATATTGTAAATGCACAAACAGTAATTTCTCCGCATTGCAAGGTGCAATTCTGAAATTTTTTGCTTTTTCCTGCTCCTCTTAGCATGATAAAGAAGATTCAAAGAGAGTGAGATGCCAGCTCCTTTCATTCAGTCAGTAGCTTCAATCATTTCTGGTATATGAATAACATGATGTTTTTCAATGGCAAAAATCAATGAATTTTGTAAATGCACAAACAGTAATTTCTCCGTATTGCAAGGTGCAATTCTGAAATTTTTTGCTTTTTCCTGCTCCTCTTAGCATGATAAAGAAGATTCAAAGAGAGTGAGATGCCAGCTCCTTTCATTCAGTCAGTAGCTTCAATCATTTCTCGACGTTTTTCAATGGCAAAAATGAATGAATTGTAAATGCACAAACAGTAATTTCTCCGCATTGCAAGGTGCAATTCTGAAATTTCTTGTTTTTTCCTGCTCCTCTTAGCATGATAAAGAAGATTCAAAGAGAGTGAGATGCCAGCTCCTTTCATTCAGTCAGTAGCTTCAATCATTTCTGGTATATGAATAACATGATGTTTTTCAATGGCAAAAATCAATGAATATTGTAAATGCACAAACAGTAATTTCTCCGCATTGCAAGGTGCAATTCTGAAATTTTTTGCTTTTTCCTGCTCCTCTTAGCATGATAAAGAAGATTCAAAGAGAGTGAGATGCCAGCTCCTTTCATTCAGTGAGTAGCTTCAAACATTTCTGGTATATGAATAACATGATGTTTTTCAATGGCAAAAATCAATGAATATTGTAAATGCACAAACAGTGATTTCTCCGCATTGCAAGGTGCAATTCTGAAATTTTTTGCTTTTTCCTGCTCCTCTTTGCATGATAAAGAAGATTTAAAGAGAGTGAGATGCCAGCTCCTTTCGTTCAGTCAGTAGCTTCAATCATTTCTGGACGCTTTTCAATGGCAAAAATCATTGAATATTATAAATGCACAAACAGTAATTTCTCCGCATTGCAAGGTGCAATTCTGAAATTTTTTACTTTTTCCTGCTCCTCTTAGCATGATAAAGAAGATTCAAAGAGAGTGAGATGCCAGCTCCTTTCATTCAGTCAGTAGCTTCAATCATTTCTGGTATATGAATAACATGATGTTTTTCAATGGCAAAAATCAATGAATATTGTAAATGCACAAACAGTAATTTCTCCGCATTGCAAGGTGCAATTCTGAAATTTTTTACTTTTTCCTGCTCCTCTTAGCATGATAAAGAAGATTCAAAGAGAATGAGATGCCAGCTCCTTTCATTCAGTCAGTAGCTTCAATCATTTCTGTTATATGAATAACATGATGTTTTTCAATGGCAAAAATCAATGAATATAGTAAATGCACAAGCAGTAATTTCTCCGCTTTGCAAGGTGCAATTCTGAAATTTTTTGCTTTTTCCTGCTCCTCTTAGCATGATAAAGAAGATTCAAAGAGAGTGAGATGCCAGCTCCTTTCATTCAGTCAGTAGCTTCAATCATTTCTGGACGTTTTTCAATGGCAAAAATCAATGAATATTGTAAATGCACAAACAGTAATTTCTCCGCATTGCAAGGTGCAATTCTGAAATTTTTTGCTTTTTCCTGCTCCTCTTAGCATGATAAAGAAGATTCAAAGAGAGTGAGATGCCAGCTCCTTTCATTCAGTCAGTAGCTTCAATCATTTCTGGACGTTTTTCAATGGCAAAAATCATTGAATATTGTAAATGAACAAACAGTAATTTCTCCGCATTGCAAGGTGCAATTCTGAAATTTTTTACTTTTTCCTGCTCCTCTTAGCATGATAAAGAAGATTCAAAGAGAGTGAGATGCCAGCTCCTTTCATTCAGTCAGTAGCTTCAATCATTTCTGGTATATGAATAACATGATGTTTTTCAATCGCAAAACTCAATGAATATTGTAAATGCACAAACAGTAATTTCTCCGCATTGCAAGGTGCAATTCTGAAATTTTTTGCTTTTTCCTGCTCCTCTTAGCATGATAAAGAAGATTCAAAGAGAGTGAGATGCCATCTCCTTTCATTCAGTCAGTAGCTTCAATCATTTCTGGACGTTTTTCAATGGCAAAAATCAATGAATATTGTAAATGCACAAACAGTAATTTCTCCGCATTGCAAGGTGCAATTCTGAAATTTTTTGCTTTTTCCTGCTCCTCTTAGCATGATAAAGAAGATTCAAAGAGAGTGAGATGCCAGCTCCTTTCCTTCAGTCAGTAGCTTCAATCATTTCTGGTATATGAATAACATGATGTTTTTCAATGGCAAAAATCAATGAATTTTGTAAATGCACAAACAGTAATTTCTCCGCATTGCAAAGCGCAATTCTGAAATTTTTTGCTTTTTCCTGCTCCTCTTAGCATGATAAAGAAGATTCAAAGAGAGTGAGATGCCAGCTCCTTTCATTCAGTCAGTAGCTTCAGTCATTTCTGGACATTTTTCAATGACAAAAATCAATGAATATTGTAAATGCACAAACAGTAATTTCTCCGCATTGCAAGGTGCAATTCTGAAATTTTTTGCTTTTTCCTGCTCCTCTTAGCATGATAAAGAAGATTCAAAGAGAGTGAGATACCAGCTCCTTTCATGCAGTCAGTAGCTTCAATCATTTCTGGACGTTTTTCAATTGCAAAAATCAATGAATATTGTAAATGCACAAACAGTAATTTCTCCGCATTGCAAGGTGCAATTCTGAAATTTTTTGCTTTTTCCTGCTCCTCTTAGCATGATAAAGAAGATTCAAAGAGAGTGAGGTGCCAGCTCCTTTCATTCAGTCAGGAGCTTCAAACATTTCTGGTATATGAATAACATGTTTTTCAATGGCAAAAATCAATGAATATTGTAAATGCACAAACAGTAATTTCTCCGCATTGCAAGGTGCAATTCTGAAATTTTTTGCTTTTTCCTGCTCCTCTTAGCATGATAAAGAAGATTCAAAGACAGTGAGATGCCAGCTCCTTTCATTCAGTCAGTAGCTTCAATCATTTCTGGACGTTTTTCAATGGCAAAAATCAATGAATATTGTAAATGCACAAACAGTAATTTCTTCCGCATTGCAAGGTGCAATTCTGAAATTTTTTGCTTTTTCCTGCTCCTCTTTGCATGATAAAGAAGATTTAAAGAGAGTGAGATGCCAGCTCCTTTCGTTCAGTCAGTAGCTTCAATCATTTCTGGACGCTTTTCAATGGCAAAAATCATTGAATATTGTAAATGCACAAACAGTAATTTCTCCGCATTGCAAGGTGCAATTCTGAAATTTTTTACTTTTTCCTGCTCCTCTTAGCATGATAAAGAAGATTCAAAGAGAGTGAGATGCCAGCTCCTTTCATTCAGTCAGTAGCTTCAATCATTTCTGGTATATGAATAACATGATGTTTTTCAATGGCAAAAATCAATGAATATTGTAAATGCACAAACAGTAATTTCTCCGCATTGCAAGGTGCAATTCTGAAATTTTTTGCTTTTTCCTGCTCCTCTTAGCATGATAAAGAAGATTCAAAGAGAGTGAGATGCCAGCTCCTTTCATTCAGTGAGTAGCTTCAAACATTTCTGGTATATGAATAACATGATGTTTTTCAAAGGCAAAAATCAATGAATATTGTAAATGCACAAACAGTGATTTCTCCGCATTGCAAGGTGCAATTCTGAAATTTTTTGCTTTTTCCTGCTCCTCTTTGCATGATAAAGAAGATTTAAAGAGAGTGAGATGCCAGCTCCTTTCGTTCAGTCAGTAGCTTCAATCATTTCTGGACGCTTTTCAATGGCAAAAATCATTGAATATTATAAATGCACAAACAGTAATTTCTCCGCATTGCAAGGTGCAATTCTGAAATTTTTTACTTTTTCCTGCTCCTCTTAGCATGATAAAGAAGATTCAAAGAGAATGAGATGCCAGCTCCTTTCATTCAGTCAGTAGCTTCAATCATTTCTGTTATATGAATAACATGATGTTTTTCAATGGCAAAAATCAATGAATATAGTAAATGCACAAGCAGTAATTTCTCCGCATTGCAAGGTGCAATTCTGAAATTTTTTGCTTTTTCCTGCTCCTCTTAGCATGATAAAGAAGATTCAAAGAGAATGAGATGCCAGCTCCTTTCATTCAGTCAGTAGCTTCAATCATTTCTGTTATATGAATAACATGATGTTTTTCAATGGCAAAAATCAATGAATATAGTAAATGCACAAGCAGTAATTTCTCCGCATTGCAAGGTGCAATTCTGAAATTTTTTGCTTTTTCCTGCTCCTCTTAGCATGATAAAGAAGATTCAAAGAGAGTGAGATGCCAGCTCCTTTCATTCAGTCAGTAGCTTCAATCATTTCTGGACGTTTTTCAATGGCAAAAATCAATGAATATTGTAAATGCACAAACAGTAATTTCTCCGCATTGCAAGGTGCAATTCTGAAATTTTTTGCTTTTTCCTGCTCCTCTTAGCATGATAAAGAAGATTCAAAGAGAGTGAGATGCCAGCTCCTTTCATTCAGTCAGTAGCTTCAATCATTTCTGGACGTTTTTCAATGGCAAAAATCATTGAATATTGTAAATGAACAAACAGTAATTTCTCCGCATTGCAAGGTGCAATTCTGAAATTTTTTACTTTTTCCTGCTCCTCTTAGCATGATAAAGAAGATTCAAAGAGAGTGAGATGCCAGCTCCTTTCATTCAGTCAGTAGCTTCAATCATTTCTGGTATATGAATAACATGATGTTTTTCAATCGCAAAACTCAATGAATATTGTAAATGCACAAACAGTAATTTCTCCGCATTGCAAGGTGCAATTCTGAAATTTTTTGCTTTTTCCTGCTCCTCTTAGCATGATAAAGAAGATTCAAAGAGAGTGAGATGCCATCTCCTTTCATTCAGTCAGTAGCTTCAATCATTTCTGGACGTTTTTCAATGGCAAAAATCAATGAATATTGTAAATGCACAAACAGTAATTTCTCCGCATTGCAAGGTGCAATTCTGAAATTTTTTGCTTTTTCCTGCTCCTCTTAGCATGATAAAGAAGATTCAAAGAGAGTGAGATGCCAGCTCCTTTCCTTCAGTCAGTAGCTTCAATCATTTCTGGTATATGAATAACATGATGTTTTTCAATGGCAAAAATCAATGAATTTTGTAAATGCACAAACAGTAATTTCTCCGCATTGCAAAGCGCAATTCTGAATTTTTTTGCTTTTTCCTGCTCCTCTTAGCATGATAAAGAAGATTCAAAGAGAGTGAGATGCCAGCTCCTTTCATTCAGTCAGTAGCTTCAGTCATTTCTGGACATTTTTCAATGACAAAAATCAATGAATATTGTAAATGCACAAACAGTAATTTCTCCGCATTGCAAGGTGCAATTCTGAAATTTTTTGCTTTTTCCTGCTCCTCTTAGCATGATAAAGAAGATTCAAAGAGAGTGAGATACCAGCTCCTTTCATGCAGTCAGTAGCTTCAATCATTTCTGGACGTTTTTCAATTGCAAAAATCAATGAATATTGTAAATGCACAAACAGTAATTTCTCCGCATTGCAAGGTGCAATTCTGAAATTTTTTGCTTTTTCCTGCTCCTCTTAGCATGATAAAGAAGATTCAAAGAGAGTGAGGTGCCAGCTCCTTTCATTCAGTCAGGAGCTTCAAACATTTCTGGTATATGAATAACATGTTTTTCAATGGCAAAAATCAATGAATATTGTAAATGCACAAACAGTAATTTCTCCGCATTGCAAGGTGCAATTCTGAAATTTTTTGCTTTTTCCTGCTCCTCTTAGCATGATAAAGAAGATTCAAAGACAGTGAGATGCCAGCTCCTTTCATTCAGTCAGTAGCTTCAATCATTTCTGGACGTTTTTCAATGGCAAAAATCAATGAATATTGTAAATGCACAAACAGTAATTTCTTCCGCATTGCAAGGTGCAATTCTGAAATTTTTTGCTTTTTCCTGCTCCTCTTTGCATGATAAAGAAGATTTAAAGAGAGTGAGATGCCAGCTCCTTTCGTTCAGTCAGTAGCTTCAATCATTTCTGGACGCTTTTCAATGGCAAAAATCATTGAATATTGTAAATGCACAAACAGTAATTTCTCCGCATTGCAAGGTGCAATTCTGAAATTTTTTACTTTTTCCTGCTCCTCTTAGCATGATAAAGAAGATTCAAAGAGAGTGAGATGCCAGCTCCTTTCATTCAGTCAGTAGCTTCAATCATTTCTGGTATATGAATAACATGATGTTTTTCAATGGCAAAAATCAATGAATATTGTAAATGCACAAACAGTAATTTCTCCGCATTGCAAGGTGCAATTCTGAAATTTTTTACTTTTTCCTGCTCCTCTTAGCATGTTAAAGAAGATTCAAAGAGAGTGAGATGCCAGCTCCTTTCATTCAGTCAGTAGCTTCAATCATTTCTGGTATATGAATAACATGATGTTTTTCAATGGCAAAAATCAATGAATATTGTAAATGCACAAACAGTAATTTCTCCGCATTGCAAGGTGCAATTCTGAAATTTTTTACTTTTTCCTGCTCCTCTTAGCATGATAAAGAAGATTCAAAGAGAGTGAGATGCCAGCTCCTTTCATTCAGTCAGTAGCTTCAATCATTTCTGGTATATGAATAACATGATGTTTTTCAATGGCAAAAATCAATGAATATAGTAAATGCACAAACAGTAATTTCTCCACATTGCAAGGTGCAATTCTGAAATTTTTTGCTTTTTCCTGCTCCTCTTAGCATGATAAAGAAGATTCAAAGAGAGTGAGATGCCAGCTCCTTTCATTCAGTCAGTAGCTTCAATCATTTCTGGACGTTTTTCAATGGCAAAAATCAATGAATATTGTAAATGCACAAACAGTAATTTCTCCGCATTGCAAGGTGCAATTCTGAAATTTTTTGCTTTTTCCTGCTCCTCTTAGCATGATAAACAAGATTCAAAGAGAGTGAGATGCCAGCTCCTTTCATTCAGTCAGTAGCTTCAATCATTTCTGGACGTTTTTCAATGGCAAAAATCATTGAATATTGTAAATGCACAAACAGTAATTTCTCCGCATTGCAAGGTGCAATTCTGAAATTTTTTACTTTTTCCTGCTCCTCTTAGCATGATAAAGAAGATTCAAAGAGAGTGAGATGCCAGCTCCTTTCATTCAGTCAGTAGCTTCAATCATTTCTGGTATATGAATAACATGATGTTTTTCAATCGCAAAACTCAATGAATATTGTAAATGCACAAACAGTAATTTCTCCGCATTGCAAGGTGCAATTCTGAAATTTTTTGCTTTTTCCTGCTCCTCTTAGCATGATAAAGAAGATTCAAAGAGAGTGAGATGCCAGCTCCTTTCATTCAGTCAGTAGCTTCAATCATTTCTGGACGTTTTTCAATGGCAAAAATCAATGAATACTGTAAATGCACAAACAGTAATTTCTCCGCATTGCAAGGTGCAATTCTGAAATTTTTTGCTTTTTCCTGCTCCTCTTAGCATGATAAAGAAGATTCAAAGAGAGTGAGATGCCAGCTCCTTTCCTTCAGTCAGTAGCTTCAATCATTTCTGGTATATGAATAACATGATGTTTTTCAATGGCAAAAATCAATGAATTTTGTAAATGCACAAACAGTAATTTCTCCGCATTGCAAGGTGCAATTCTGAAATTTTTTGCTTTTTCCTGCTCCTCTTAGCATGATAAAGAAGATTCAAAGAGAGTGAGATGCCAGCTCCTTTCATTCTGTCAGTAGCTTCAATCATTTCTGGACGTTTTTCAATGGCAAAAATCAATGAATATTGTAAATGCACAAACTGTAATTTCTCCGCATTGCAATGTGCAATTCTGAAATTTTTTGCTTTTTCCTGCTCCTCTTAGCATGATAAAGAAGATTCAAATAGAGTGAGATGCCAGCTCCTTTCATTCAGTCAGTAGCTTCAATCATTTCTGGACGTTTTTCAATGGCAAAAATCAATGAATATTGTAAATGCACAAACAGTAATTTCTCCGCATTGCAAGGTGCAATTCTGAAATTTTTTGCTTTTTCCTGCTCCTCTTAGCATGATAAAGAAGATTCAAAGAGAGTGAGATGCCAGCTCCTTTCATTCAGTCAGTAGCTTCAATCATTTCTGGACATTTTTCAATGGCAAAAATCAATGAATATTGTAAATGCACAAACAGTAATTTCTCCGCATTGCAAGGTGCAATTCTGAAATTTTTTGCTTTTTCCTGCTCCTCTTAGCATGATAAAGAAGATTCAAAGAGAGTGAGATGTCAGCTCCTTTCATTCAGTCAGTAGATTCAAACATTTCTGGTATATGAATAACATGATGTTTTTCAATGGCAAAAATCAATGAATATTGTAAATGCACAAACAGTAATTTCTCCGCATTGCAAGGTGCAATTCTGAAATTTTTTGCTTTTTCCTGCTCCTCTTAGCATGATAAAGAAGATTCAAAGAGAGTGAGATGCCAGCTCCTTTCATTCAGTCAGTAGCTTCAATCATTTCTGGTATATGAATAACATGATGTTTTTCAATGGCAAAAATCAATGAATTTTGTAAATGCACAAACAGTAATTTCTCAGCATTGCAAGGTGCAATTCTGAAATTTTTTGCTTTTTCCTGCTGCTCTTAGCATGATAAAGAAGATTCAAAGAGAGTGAGATGCCAGCTCCTTTCATTGTCAGTAGCTTCAATCATTTCTGGACGTTTTTCAATGGCAAAAATCAATGAATATTGTAAATGCACAAACAGTAATTTCTCCGCATTGCAAGGTGCAATTCTGAAATTTTTTGCTTTTTCCTGCTCCTCTTAGCATTATGAAGAAGATTCAAAGAGAGTGAGATACCAGCTCCTTTCATTCAGTCAGTAGCTTCAAACAT
This sequence comes from Phyllobates terribilis, assembly GCF_046119375.1. Taxonomy (NCBI): domain Eukaryota; kingdom Metazoa; phylum Chordata; class Amphibia; order Anura; family Dendrobatidae; genus Phyllobates; species Phyllobates terribilis. The sequence goes on from NW_027363188.1 coordinate 192,729, forward strand.
TTCTGGTATATGAATAACATGATGTTTTTCAATGGCAAAAATCAATGAATTTTGTAAATGCACAAACAGTAATTTCTCCGCATTGCAAGGCGCAATTCTGAAATTTTTTGCTTTTTCCTGCTCCTCTTAGCATGATAAAGAAGATTCAAAGAGAGTGAGATGCCAGCTCCTTTCATTCAGTCAGTAGCTTCAATCATTTCTGGACATTTTTCAATGGCAAAAATCAATGAATATTGTAAATGCACAAACAGTAATTTCTCCGCATTGCAAGGTGCAATTCTGAAATTTTTTGCTTTTTCCTGCTCCTCTTAGCATGATAAAGAAGATTCAAAGAGAGTGAGATGCCAGCTCCTTTCATTCAGTCAGTAGCTTCAATCATTTCTGGACGTTTTTCAATGGCAAAAATCAATGAATATTGTAAATGCACAAACTGTAATTTCTCCGCATTGCAAGGTGCAATTCTGAAATTTTTTGCTTTTTCCTGCTCCTCTTAGCATGATAAAGAAGATTCAAAGAGAGTGAGGTGCCAGCTCTTTTCATTCAGTCAGGAGCTTCAAACATTTCTGGTATATGAATAACATGTTTTTCAATGGCAAACATCAATGAATATTGTAAATGCACAAACAGTAATTTCTCCGCATTGCAAGGTGCAATTCTGAAATTTTTTGCTTTTTCCTGCTCCTCTTAGCATGATAAAGATGATTCAAAGAGAGTGAGATGCCAGCTCCTTTCATTCAGTCAGTAGCTTCAATCATTTCTGGACGTTTTTCAATGGCAAAAATCAATGAATATTGTAAATGCACAAACAGTAATTTCTCCGAATTGCAAGGTGCAATTCTGAAATTTTTTGCTTTTTCCTGCTCCTCTTAGCATGATAAAGAAGATTCAAAGAGAGTGAGATGCCAGCTCCTTTCATTCAGTCAGTAGCTTCAATCATTTCTGGACGTTTTTCAATGGCAAAAATCAATGAATATTGTAAATGCACAAACAGTAATTTCTCCGCATTGCAAGGTGCAATTCTGAAATTTTTTGCTTTTTCCTGCTCCTCTTAGCATGATAAAGAAGATTCAAAGAGAGTGAGATGCCAGCTCCTTTCATTCAGTCAGTAGCTTCAATCATTTCTGGACATTTTTCAATGGCAAAAATCAATGAATATTGTAAATGCACAAACAGTAATTTCTCCGCATTGCAAGGTGCAATTCTGAAATTTTTTGCTTTTTCCTGCTCCTCTTAGCATGATAAAGAAGATTCAAAGAGAGTGAGATGTCAGCTCCTTTCATTCAGTCAGTAGCTTCAAACATTTCTGATATATGAATAACATGATGTTTTTCAATGGCAAAAATCAATGAATATTGTAAATGCACAAACAGTAATTTCTCCGCATTGCAAGGTGCAATTCTGAAATTTTTTGCTTTTTCCTGCTAATCTTAGCATGATAAAGAAGATTCAAAGAGAGTGAGATGCCAGCTCCTTTCATTCAGTCAGTAGCTTCAATCATTTCTGGTATATGAATAACATGATGTTTTTCAATGGCAAAAATCAATGAATTTTGTAAATGCACAAACAGTAATTTCTCAGCATTGCAAGGTGCAATTCTGAAATTTTTTGCTTTTTCCTGCTCCTATTAGCATGATAAAGAAGATTCAAAGAGAGTGAGATGCCAGCTCCTTTCATTGTCAGTAGCTTCAATCATTTCTGGACGTTTTTCAATGGCAAAAATCAATGAATATTGTAAATGCACAAACAGTAATTTCTCCGCATTGCAAGGTGCAATTCTGAAATTTTTTGCTTTTTCCTGCTCCTCTTAGCATTATGAAGAAGATTCAAAGAGAGTGAGATACCAGCTCCTTTCATTCAGTCAGTAGCTTCAAACATTTCTGGTATATGAATAACATGATGTTTTTCAATGGCAAAAATCAATGAATTTTGTAAATGCACAAACAGTAATTTCTCCGCATTGCAAGGCGCAATTCTGAAATTTTTTGCTTTTTCCTGCTCCTCTTAGCATGATAAAGAAGATTCAAAGAGAGTGAGATGCCAGCTCCTTTCATTCAGTCAGTAGCTTCAATCATTTCTGGACATTTTTCAATGGCAAAAATCAATGAATATTGTAAATGCACAAACAGTAATTTCTCCGCATTGCAAGGTGCAATTCTGAAATTTTTTGCTTTTTCCTGCTCCTCTTAGCATGATAAAGAAGATTCAAAGAGAGTGAGATGCCAGCTCCTTTCATTCAGTCAGTAGCTTCAATCATTTCTGGACGTTTTTCAATGGCAAAAATCAATGAATATTGTAAATGCACAAACAGTAATTTCTCCGCATTGCAAGGTGCAATTCTGAAATTTTTTGCTTTTTCCTGCTCCTCTTAGCATGATAAAGAAGATTCAAAGAGAGTGAGGTGCCAGCTCCTTTCATTCAGTCAGGAGCTTCAAACATTTCTGGTATATGAATAACATGTTTTTCAATGGCAAAAATCAATGAATATTGTAAATGCACAAACAGTAATTTCTCCGCATTGCAAGGTGCAATTCTGAAATTTTTTGCTTTTTCCTGCTCCTCTTAGCATGATAAAGATGATTCAAAGAGAGTGAGATGCCAGCTCCTTTCATTCAGTCAGTAGCTTCAATCATTTCTGGACGTTTTTCAATGGCAAAAATCAATGAATATTGTAAATGCACAAACAGTAATTTCTCCGAATTGCAAGGTGCAATTCTGAAATTTTTTGCTTTTTCCTGCTCCTCTTAGCATGATAAAGAAGATTCAAAGAGAGTGAGATGCCAGCTCCTTTCATTCAGTCAGTAGCTTCAATCATTTCTGGACGTTTTTCAATGGCAAAAATCAATGAATATTGTAAATGCACAAACAGTAATTTCTCCGCATTGCAAGGTGCAATTCTGAAATTTTTTGCTTTTTCCTGCTCCTCTTAGCATGATAAAGAAGATTCAAAGAGAGTGAGATGCCAGCTCCTTTCTTTCAGTCAGTAGCTTCAATCATTTCTGGACATTTTTCAATGGCAAAAATCAATGAATATTGTAAATGCACAAACAGTAATTTCTCCGCATTGCAAGGTGCAATTCTGAAATTTTTTGCTTTTTCCTGCTCCTCTTAGCATGATAAAGAAGATTCAAAGAGAGTGAGATGTCAGCTCCTTTCATTCAGTCAGTAGCTTCAAACATTTCTGGTATATGAATAACATGATGTTTTTCAATGGCAAAAATCAATGAATATTGTAAATGCACAAACAGTAATTTCTCCGCATTGCAAGGTGCAATTCTGAAATTTTTTGCTTTTTCCTGCTAATCTTAGCATGATAAAGAAGATTCAAAGAGAGTGAGATGCCAGCTCCTTTCATTCAGTCAGTAGCTTCAATCATTTCTGGTATATGAATAACATGATGTTTTTCAATGGCAAAAATCAATGAATTTTGTAAATGCACAAACAGTAATTTCTCAGCATTGCAAGGTGCAATTCTGAAATTTTTTGCTTTTTCCTGCTCCTCTTAGCATGATAAAGAAGATTCAAAGAGAGTGAGATGCCAGCTCCTTTCATTGTCAGTAGCTTCAATCATTTCTGGACGTTTTTCAATGGCAAAAATCAATGAATATTGTAAATGCACAAACAGTAATTTCTCCGCATTGCAAGGTGCAATTCTGAAATTTTTTGCTTTTTCCTGCTCCTCTTAGCATTATGAAGAAGATTCAAAGAGAGTGAGATACCAGCTCCTTTCATTCAGTCAGTAGCTTCAAACATTTCTGGTATATGAATAACATGATGTTTTTCAATGGCAAAAATCAATGAATATTGTAAATGCACAAACAGTAATTTCTCCGCATTGCAAGGTGCAATTCTGAAATTTTTTGCTTTTTCCTGCTCCTCTTAGCATGATAAAGAAGATTCAAAGAGAGTGAGATGCCAGCTCCTTTCGTTCAGTCAGTAGCTTCAATAATTTCTTGACGTTTTTCAATGGCAAAAATCATTGAATATTGTAAATGCACAAACAGTAATTTCTCCGCATTGCAAGGTGCAATTCTGAAATTTTTTACTTTTTCCTGCTCCTCTTAGCATGATAAAGAAGATTCAAAGAGAGTGAGATGCCAGCTCCTTTCATTCAGTCAGTAGCTTCAATCATTTCTGGACGTTTTTCAATTGCAAAAATCAATGAATATTGTAAATGCACAAACAGTAATTTCTCCGCATTGCAAGGTGCAATTCTGAAATTTTTTGCTTTTTCCTGCTCCTCTTAGCATGATAAAGAAGATTCAAAGAGAGTGAGATGCCAGCTCCTTTCATTCAGTCAGTAGCTTCAATCATTTCTGGACGTTTTTCAATGGCAAAAATCAATGAATATTGTAAATGCACAAACAGTAATTTCTCCGCATTGCAAGGTGCAATTCTGAAATTTTTTGCTTTTTCCTGCTCCTTTTAGCATGATAAACAAGATTCAAAGAGAGTGAGATGCCAGCTCCTTTCATTCAGTCAGTAGCTTCAATCATTTATGGACGTTTTTCAATGGCAAAAATCATTGAATATTGTAAATGCACAAACAGTAATTTCTCCGCATTGCAAGGTGCAATTCTGAAATTTTTTACTTTTTCCTGCTCCTCTTAGCATGATAAAGAAGATTCAAAGAGAGTGAGATGCCAGCTCCTTTCATTCAGTCAGTAGCTTCAATCATTTCTGGTATATGAATAACATGATGTTTTTCAATCGCAAAAATCAATGAATATTGTAAATGCACAAACAGTAATTTCTCCGCATTGCAAGGTGCAATTCTCTAATTTTTTGCTTTTTCCTGCTCCTCTTAGCATGATAAAGAAGATTCAAAGAGAGTGAGATGCCAGCTCCTTTCATTCAGTCAGTAGCTTCAATCATTTCTGGACGTTTTTCAATGGCAAAAATCAATGAATATTGTAAATGCACAAACAGTAATTTCTCCGCATTGCAAGGTGCAATTCTGAAATTTTTTGCTTTTTCCTGCTCCTCTTAGCATGATAAAGAAGATTCAAAGAGAGTGAGATGCCAGCTCCTTTCATTCAGTCAGTAGCTTCAATCATTTCTGGACGTTTTTCAATGGCAAAAATCAATGAATATTGTAAATGCACAAACAGTAATTTCTCCGCATTGCAAGGTGCAATTCTGAAATTTTTTGCTTTTTCCTGCTCCTTTTAGCATGATAAACAAGATTCAAAGAGAGTGAGATGCCAGCTCCTTTCATTCAGTCAGTAGCTTCAATCATTTATGGACGTTTTTCAATGGCAAAAATCATTGAATATTGTAAATGCACAAACAGTAATTTCTCCGCATTGCAAGGTGCAATTCTGAAATTTTTTACTTTTTCCTGCTCCTCTTAGCATGATAAAGAAGATTCAAAGAGAGTGAGATGCCAGCTGCTTTCATTCAGTCAGTAGCTTCAATCATTTCTGGTATATGAATAACATGATGTTTTTCAATCGCAAAAATCAATGAATATTGTAAATGCACAAACAGTAATTTCTCCGCATTGCAAGGTGCAATTCTGAAATTTTTTGCTTTTTCCTGCTCCTCTTAGCATGATAAAGAAGATTCAAAGAGAGTGAGATGCCAGCTCCTTTCATTCAGTCAGTAGCTTCAATCATTTCTGGACGTTTTTCAATGGCAAAAATCAATGAATATTGTAAATGCACAAACAGTAATTTCTCCGCATTGCAAGGTGCAATTCTGAAATTTTTTGCTTTTTCCTGCTCCTCTTAGCATGATAAAGAAGATTCAAAGAGAGTGAGATGCCAGCTCCTTTCCTTCAGTCAGTAGCTTCAATCATTTCTGGTATATGAATAACATGTTGTTTTTCAATGGCAAAAATCAATGAATTTTGTAAATGCACAAACAGTAATTTCTCCGCATTGCAAGGCGCAATTCTGAAATTTTTTGCTTTTTCCTGCTCCTCTTAGCATGATAAAGAAGATTCAAAGAGAGTGAGATGCTAGCTCCTTTCATTCAGTCAGTAGCTTCAATCATTTCTGGACATTTTTCAATGGCAAAAATCTATGAATATTGTAAATGCACAAACAGTAATTTCTCCGCATTGCAAGGTGCAATTCTGAAATTTTTTGCTTTTTCCTGCTCCTCTTAGCATGATAAAGAAGATTCAAAGAGAGTGAGATGCCAGCTCCTTTCATTCAGTCAGTAGCTTCAATCATTTCTGGACGTTTTTCAATGGCAAAAATCAATGAATATTGTAAATGCACAAACAGTAATTTCTCCGCATTGCAAGGTGCAATTCTGAAATTTTTTGCTTTTTCCTGCTCCTCTTAGCATGATAAACAAGATTCAAAGAGAGTGAGGTGCCAGCTCCTTTCATTCAGTCAGGAGCTTCAAACATTTCTGGTATATGAATAACATGTTTTTCAATGGCAAAAATCAATGAATATTGTAAATGCACAAACAGTAATTTCTCCGCATTGCAAGGTGCAATCTGAAATTTTTTGCTTTTTCCTGCTCCTCTTAGCATGATAAAGAAGATTCAAAGAGAGTGAGATGCCAGCTCCTTTCATTCAGTCAGTAGCTTCAATCATTTCTGGACGTTTTTCAATGGCAAAAATCAATGAATATTGTAAATGCACAAACAGTAATTTCTCCGCATTGCAAGGTGCAATTCTGAAATTTTTTGCTTTTTCCTGCTCCTCTTAGCATGATAAAGAAGATTCAAAGAGAGTGAGATGCCAGCTCCTTTCATTCAGTCAGTAGCTTCAATCATTTCTGGACGTTTTTCAATGGCAAAAATCAATGAATATTGTAAATGCACAAACTGTAATTTCTCCGCATTGCAAGGTGCAATTCTGAAATTTTTTGCTTTTTCCTGCTCCTCTTAGCATGATAAAGAAGATTCAAAGAGAGTGAGATGCCAGCTCCTTTCATTCAGTCAGTAGCTTCAATAATTTCTGGACGTTTTTCAATGGCAAAAATCAATGAATATTGTAAATGCACAAACAGTAATTTCTCCGCATTGCAAGGTGCAATTCTGAAATTTTTTGCTTTTTCCTGCTCCTCTTAGCATGATAAAGAAGATTCAAAGAGAGTGAGATGCCAGCTCCTTTCATTCAGTCAGTAGCTTCAATCATTTCTGGACGTTTTTCAATGGCAAAAATCAATGAATATTGTAAATGCACAAACAGTAATTTCTCCGCATTGCATGGTGCAATTCTGAAATTTTTTGCTTTTTCCTGCTCCTCTTAGCATGATAAAGAAGATTCAAAGAGAGTGAGATGTCAGCTCCTTTCATTCAGTCAGTAGCTTCAAACATTTCTGGTATATGAATAACATGATGTTTTTTAATGGCAAAAATCAATGAATATTGTAAATGCACAAACAGTAATTTCTCCGCATTGCAAGGTGCAATTCTGAAATTTTTTGCTTTTTCCTGCTCCTCTTAGCATGATAAAGAAGATTCAAAGAGAGTGAGATGCCAGCTCCTTTCATTCAGTCAGTAGCTTCAATCATTTCTGGACGTTTTTCAATGGGAAAAATCAATGAATATTGTAAATGCACAAACAGTAATTTCTCCGCATTGCAAGGTGCAATTCTGAAATTTTTTGCTTTTTCCTGCTCCTCTTAGCATGATAAAGAAGATTCAAAGAGAGTGAGATGTCAGCTCCTTTCATTCAGTCAGTAGCTTCAAACATTTCTGGTATATGAATAACATGATGTTTTTCAATGGCAAAAATCAATGAATATTGTAAATGCACAAACAGTAATTTCTCCGCATTGCAAGGTGCAATTCTGAAATTTTTTGCTTTTTCCTGCTCCTCTTAGCATGATAAAGAAGATTCAAAGAGAGTGAGATGCCAGCTCCTTTCATTCAGTCAGTAGCTTCAATCATTTCTGGTATATGAATAACATGATGTTTTTCAATGGCAAAAATCAATGAATTTTGCAAATGCACAAACAGTAATTTCTCAGCATTGCAAGGTGCAATTCTGAAATTTTTAGCTTTTTCCTGCTCCTCTTAGCATGATAAAGAAGATTCAAAGAGAGTGAGATGCCAGCTCCTTTCATTGTCAGTAGCTTCAATCATTTCTGGACGTTTTTCAATGGCAAAAATCAATGAATATTGTAAATGCACAAACAGTAATTTCTCCGCATTGCAAGGTGCAATTCTGAAATTTTTTGCTTTTTCCTGCTCCTCTTAGCATTATGAAGAAGATTCAAAGAGAGTGAGATGCCAGCTCCTTTCATTCAGTCAGTAGCTTCAAACATTTCTGGTATATGAATAACATGATGTTTTTCAATGGCAAAAATCAATGAATATTGTAAATGCACAAACAGTAATTTCTCCGCATTGCAAGGCGCAATTCTGAAATTTTTTGCTTTTTCCTGCTCCTCTTAGCATGACAAAGAAGATTCAAAGAGAGTGAGATGCCAGCTCCTTTCATTCAGTCAGTAGCTTCAATCATTTCTGGACATTTTTCAATTGCAAAAATCAATGAATATTGTAAATGCACAAACAGTAATTTCTCCGCATTGCAAGGTGAAATTCTGAAATTTTTTGCTTTTTCCTGCTCCTCTTAGCATGATAAAGAAGATACAAAGAGAGTGAGATGACAGCTCCTTTCATTCAGTCAGTAGCTTCAATCATTTCTGGATGTTTTTCAATGGCAAAAATCAATGAATATTGTAAATGCACAAACAGTAATTTCTCCGCATTGCAAGGTGCAATTCTGAAATTTTTTGCTTTTTCCTGCTCCTCTTAGCATGATAAAGAAGATTCAAAGAGAGTGAGGTGCCAGCTCCTTTCATTCAGTCAGGAGCTTCAAACATTTCTGGTATATGAATAACATGTTTTTCAATGGCAAAAATCAATGAATATTGTAAATGCACAAACAGTAATTTCTCCGCATTGCAAGGTGCAATTCTGAAATTTTTTGCTTTTTCCTGCTCCTCTTAGCATGATAAAGAAGATTCAAAGAGAGTGAGATGCCAGCTCCTTTCATTCAGTCAGTAGCTTCAAACATTTCTGGTATATGAATAACATGATGTTTTTCAATGGCAAAAATCAATGAATATTGTAAATGCACAAACAGTAATTTCTCCGCATTGCAAGGTGCAATTCTGAAATTTTTTGCTTTTTCCTGCTCCTCTTAGCATGATAAAGAAGATTCAAAGAGAGTGAGATGCCAGCTCCTTTCGTTCAGTCAGTAGCTTCAATCATTTCTGGACGTATTTCAATGGCAAAAATCATTGAATATTATAAATGCACAAACAGAAATTTCTCCGCATTGCAAGGTGCAATTCTGAAATTTTTTACTTTTTCCTGCTCCTCTTAGCATGACAAAGAAGATTCAAAGAGAGTGAGATGCCAGCTCCTTTCATTCAGTCAGTAGCTTCAATCATTTCTGGAATATGAATAACATGATGTTTTTCAATGGCAAAAATCAATGAATATTGTAAATGCACAAACAGTAATTTCTCCGCATTGCAAGGTGCAATTCTGAAATTTTTTGCTTTTTCCTGCTCCTCTTAGCATGATAAAGAAGATTCAAAGAGAGTGAGATGCCAGCTCCTTTCATTCAGTCAGTAGCTTCAATCATTTCTGGACGTTTTTCAATGGCAAAAATCAATGAATATTGTAAATGCACAAACAGTAATTTCTCCACATTGCAAGGTGCAATTCTGAAATTTTTTGCTTTTTCCTGCTCCTCTTAGCATGATAAACAAGATTCAAAGAGAGTGAGATGCCAGCTCCTTTCATTCAGTCAGTAGCTTCAATCATTTCTGGACGTTTTTCAATGGCAAAAATCATTGAATATTGTAAATGCACAAACAGTAATTTCTCCGCATTGCAAGGTGCAATTCTGAAATTTTTTACTTTTTCCTGCTCCTCTTAGCATGATAAAGAAGATTCAAAGAGAGTGAGATGCCAGCTCCTTTCATTCAGTCAGTAGCTTCAATCATTTCTGGTATATGAATAACATGATGTTTTTCAATCGCAAAAATCAATGAATATTGTAAATGCACAAACAGTAATTTCTCCGCATTGCAAGGTGCAATTCTGAAATTTTTTGCTTTTTCCTGCTCCGCTTAGCATGATAAAGAAGATTCAAAGAGAGTGAGATGCCAGCTCCTTTCATTCAGTCAGTAGCTTCAATCATTTCTGGACGTTTTTCAATGGCAAAAATCAATGAATATTGTAAATGCACAAACAGTAATTTCTCCGCATTGCAAGGTGCAATTCTGAAATTTTTTGCTTTTTCCTGCTCCTCTTAGCATGATAAAGAAGATTCAAAGAGAGTGAGATGCCAGATCCTTTCCTTCTGTCAGTAGCTTCAATCATTTCTGGTATATGAATAACATGATGTTTTTCAATGGCAAAAATCAATGAATTTTGTAAATGCACAAACAGTAATTTCTCCGCATTGCAAGGCGCAATTCTGAAATTTTTTGCTTTTTCCTGCTCCTCTTAGCATGATAAAGAATATTCAAAGAGAGTGAGATGCCAGCTCCTTTCATTCAGTCAGTAGCTTCAATCATTTCTGGACATTTTTCAATGGCAAAAATCAATGAATATTGTAAATGCACAAACAGTAATTTCTCCGCATTGCAAGGTGCAATTCTGAAATTTTTTGCTTTTTCCTGCTCCTCTTAGCATGATAAAGAAGATTCAAAGAGAGTGAGATGCCAGCTCCTTTCATTCAGTCAGTAGCTTCAATCATTTCTGGACGTTTTTCAATGGCAAAAATCAATGAATATTGTAAATGCACAAACAGTAATTTCTCCGCATTGCAATGTGCAATTCTGAAATTTTTTGCTTTTTCCTGCTCCTCTTAGCATGATAAAGAAGATTCAAAGAGAGTGAGATGCCAGCTCCTTTCATTCAGTCAGTAGCTTCAATCATTTCTGGACGTTTTTCAATGGCAAAAATCATTGAATATTGTAAATGCACAAACAGTAATTTCTCCGCATTGCAAGGTGCAATTCTGAAATTTTTTACTTTTTCCTGCTCCTCTTAGCATGATAAAGAAGATTCAAAGAGAGTGAGATGCCAGCTCCTTTCATTCAGTCAGTAGCTTCAATCATTTCTGGTATATGAATAACATGATGTTTTTCAATCGCAAAAATCAATGAATATTGTAAATGCACAAACAGTAATTTCTCCGCATTGCAAGGTGCAATTCTGAAATTTTTTGCTTTTTCCTGCTCCTCTTAGCATGATAAAGAAGATTCAAAGAGAGTGAGATGCCAGCTCCTTTCATTCAGTCAGTAGCTTCAATCATTTCTGGACGTTTTTCAATGGCAAAAATCAATGAATATTGTAAATGCACAAACAGTAATTTCTCCGCATTGCAAGGTGCAATTCTGAAATTTTTTGCTTTTTCCTGCTCCTCTTAGCATGATAAAGAAGATTCAAAGAGAGTGAGATGCCAGATCCTTTCCTTCTGTCAGTAGCTTCAATCATTTCTGGTATATGAATAACATGATGTTTTTCAATGGCAAAAATCAATGAATTTTGTAAATGCACAAACAGTAATTTCTCCGCATTGCAAGGCGCAATTCTGAAATTTTTTGCTTTTTCCTGCTCCTCTTAGCATGATAAAGAAGATTCAAAGAGAGTGAGATGCCAGCTCCTTTCATTCAGTCAGTAGCTTCAATCATTTCTGGACATTTTTCAATGGCAAAAATCAATGAATATTGTAAATGCACAAACAGTAATTTCTCCGCATTGCAAGGTGCAATTCTGAAATTTTTTGCTTTTTCCTGCTCCTCTTAGCATGATAAAGAAGATTCAAAGAGAGTGAGATGCCAGCTCCTTTCATTCAGTCAGTAGCTTCAATCATTTCTGGACGTTTTTCAATGGCAAAAATCAATGAATATTGTAAATGCACAAACAGTAATTTCTCCGCATTGCAATGTGCAATTCTGAAATTTTTTGCTTTTTCCTGCTCCTCTTAGCATGATAAAGAAGATTCAAAGAGAGTGAGATGCCAGCTCCTTTCATTCAGTCAGTAGCTTCAAACATTTCTGGTATATGAATAACATGATGTTTTTCAATGGCAAAAATCAATGAATATTGTAAATGCACAAACAGTAATTTCTCCGCATTGCAAGGAGCAATTCTGAAATGTTTTGCTTTTTCCTGCTCCTCTTAGCATGATAAAGAAGATTCAAAGAGAGTGAGATGCCAGCTCCTTTCGTTCAGTCAGTAGCTTCAATCATTTCTGGACGTTTTTCAATGGCAAAAATCATTGAATATTATAAATGCACAAACAGTAATTTCTCCGCATTGCAAGGTGCAATTCTGAAATTTTTTACTTTTTCCTGCTCCTCTTAGCATGATAAAGAAGATTCAAAGAGAGTGAGATGCCAGCTCCTTTCATTCAGTCAGTAGCTTCAATCATTTCTGGAATATGAATAACATGATGTTTTTCAATGGCAAAAATCAATGAATATTGTAAATGCACAAACAGTAATTTCTCCGCATTGCAAGGTGCAATTCTGAAATTTTTTGCTTTTTCCTGCTCCTCTTAGCATGATAAACAAGATTCAAAGAGAGTGAGATGCCAGCTCCTTTCATTCAGTCAGTAGCTTCAATCATTTCTGGACGTTTTTCAATGGCAAAAATCATTGAATATTGTAAATGCACAAACAGTAATTTCTCCGCATTGCAAGGTGCAATTCTGAAATTTTTTACTTTTTCCTGCTCCTCTTAGCATGATAAAGAAGATTCAAAGAGAGTGAGATGCCAGCTCCTTTCATTCAGTCAGTAGCTTCAATCATTTCTGGTATATGAATAACATGATGTTTTTCAATCGCAAAAATCAATGAATATTGTAAATGCACAAACAGTAATTTCTCCGCATTGCAAGGTGCAATTCTGAAATTTTTTGCTTTTTCCTGCTCCTCTTAGCATGATAAAGAAGATTCAAAGAGAGTGAGATGCCAGCTCCTTTCATTCAGTCAGTAGCTTCAATTATTTCTGGACGTTTTTCAATGGCAAAAATCAATGAATATTGTAAATGCACAAACAGTAATTTCTCCGCATTGCAAGGTGCAATTCTGAAATTTTTTGCTTTTTCCTGCTCCTCTTAGCATGATAAAGAAGATTCAAAGAGAGTGAGATGCCAGATCCTTTCCTTCTGTCAGCAGCTTCAATCATTTCTGGTATATGAATAACATGATGTTTTTCAATGGCAAAAATCAATGAATTTTGTAAATGCACAAACAGTAATTTCTCCGCATTGCAAGGCGCAATTCTGAAATTTTTTGCTTTTTCCTGCTCCTCTTAGCATGATAAAGAAGATTCAAAGAGAGTGAGATGCCAGCTCCTTTCATTCAGTCAGTAGCTTCAATCATTTCTGGACATTTTTCAATGGCAAAAATCAATGAATATTGTAAATGCACAAACAGTAATTTCTCCGCATTGCAAGGTGCAATTCTGAAATTTTTTGCTTTTTCCTGCTCCTCTTAGCATGATAAAGAAGATTCAAAGAGAGTGAGATGCCAGCTCCTTTCATTCAGTCAGTAGCTTCAATCATTTCTGTACGTTTTTCAATGGCAAAAATCAATGAATATTGTAAATGCACAAACAGTAATTTCTCCGCATTGCAAGGTGCAATTCTGAAATTTTTTGCTTTTTCCTGCTCCTCTTAGCATGATAAAGAAGATTCAAAGAGAGTGAGATGCCAGCTCCTTTCATTCAGTCAGTAGCTTCAATCATTTCTGGACGTTTTTCAATGGCAAAAATCAATGAATATTGTAAAGGCACAAACAGTAATTTCTCCGCATTGCAAGGTGCAATTCTGAAATTTTTTGCTTTTTCCTGCTCCTCTTAGCATGATAAAGAAGATTCAAAGAGAGTGAGATGCCAGCTCCTTTCATTCAGTCAGTAGCTTCAATCATTTCTGGACGTTTTTCAATGGCAAAAATCAATGAATATTGTAAATGCACAAACAGTAATTTCTCCGCATTGCAAGGTGCAATTCTGAAATTTTTTGCTTTTTCCTGCTCCTCTTAGCATGATAAAGAAGATTCAAAGAGAGTGAGATGCCAGATCCTTTCCTTCTGTCAGTAGCTTCAATCATTTCTGGTATATGAATAACATGATGTTTTTCAATGGCAAAAATCAATGAATTTTGTAAATGCACAAACAGTAATTTCTCCGCATTGCAAAGCGCAATTCTGAAATTTTTTGCTTTTTCCTGCTCCTCTTAGCATGATAAAGAATATTCAAAGAGAGTGAGATGCCAGCTCCTTTCATTCAGTCAGTAGCTTCAATCATTTCTGGACATTTTTCAATGGCAAAAATCAATGAATATTGTAAATGCACAAACAGTAATTTCTCCGCATTGCAAGGTGCAATTCTGAAATTTTTTGCTTTTTCCTGCTCCTCTTAGCATGATAAAGAAGATTCAAAGAGAGTGAGATGCCAGCTCCTTTCATTCAGTCAGTAGCTTCAATCATTTCTGGACGTTTTTCAATGGCAAAAATCAATGAATATTGTAAATGCACAAACAGTAATTTCTCCGCATTGCAATGTGCAATTCGGAAATTTTTTGCTTTTTCCTGCTCCTCTTAGCATGATAAAGAAGATTCAAAGAGAGTGAGATGCCAGCTCCTTTCATTCAGTCAGTAGCTTCAATCATTTCTGGACGTTTTTCAATGGCAAAAATCATTGAATATTGTAAATGCACAAACAGTAATTTCTCCGCATTGCAAGGTGCAATTCTGAAATTTTTTACTTGTTCCTGCTCCTCTTAGCATGATAAAGAAGATTCAAAGAGAGTGAGATGCCAGCTCCTTTCATTCAGTCAGTAGCTTCAATCATTTCTGGTATATGAATAACATGATGTTTTTCAATCGCAAAAATCAATGAATATTGTAAATGCACAAACAGTAATTTCTCCGCATTGCAAGGTGCAATTCTGAAATTTTTTGCTTTTTCCTGCTCCTCTTAGCATGATAAAGAAGATTCAAAGAGAGTGAGATGCCAGCTCCTTTCGTTCAGTCAGTAGCTTCAATCATTTCTGGACGTTTTTCAATGGCAAAAATCATTGAATATTATAAATGCACAAACAGTAATTTCTCCGCATTGCAAGGTGCAATTCTGAAATTTTTTACTTTTTCCTGCTCCTCTTAGCATGATAAAGAAGATTCAAAGAGAGTGAGATGCCAGCTCCTTTCATTCAGTCAGTAGCTTCAATCATTTCTGGAATATGAATAACATGATGTTTTTCAATGGCAAAAATCAATGAATATTGTAAATGCACAAACAGTAATTTCTCCGCATTGCAAGGTGCAATTCTGAAATTTTTTGCTTTTTCCTGCTCCTCTTAGCATGATAAACAAGATTCAAAGAGAGTGAGATGCCAGCTCCTTTCATTCAGTCAGTAGCTTCAATCATTTCTGGACGTTTTTCAATGGCAAAAATCATTGAATATTGTAAATGCACAAACAGTAATTTCTCCGCATTGCAAGGTGCAATTCTGAAATTTTTTACTTTTTCCTGCTCCTCTTAGCATGATAAAGAAGATTCAAAGAGAGTGAGATGCCAGCTCCTTTCATTCAGTCAGTAGCTTCAATCATTTCTGGTATATGAATAACATGATGTTTTTCAATCGCAAAAATCAATGAATATTGTAAATGCACAAACAGTAATTTCTCCGCATTGCAAGGTGCAATTCTGAAATTTTTTGCTTTTTCCTGCTCCTCTTAGCATGATAAAGAAGATTCAAAGAGAGTGAGATGCCAGCTCCTTTCATTCAGTCAGTAGCTTCAATTATTTCTGGACGTTTTTCAATGGCAAAAATCAATGAATATTGTAAATGCACAAACAGTAATTTCTCCGCATTGCAAGGTGCAATTCTGAAATTTTTTGCTTTTTCCTGCTCCTCTTAGCATGATAAAGAAGATTCAAAGAGAGTGAGATGCCAGATCCTTTCCTTCTGTCAGTAGCTTCAATCATTTCTGGTATATGAATAACATGATGTTTTTCAATGGCAAAAATCAATGAATTTTGTAAATGCACAAACAGTAATTTCTCCGCATTGCAAGGCGCAATTCTGAAATTTTTTGCTTTTTCCTGCTCCTCTTAGCATGATAAAGAAGATTCAAAGAGAGTGAGATGCCAGCTCCTTTCATTCAGTCAGTAGCTTCAATCATTTCTGGACATTTTTCAATGGCAAAAATCAATGAATATTGTAAATGCACAAACAGTAATTTCTCCGCATTGCAAGGTGCAATTCTGAAATTTTTTGCTTTTTCCTGCTCCTCTTAGCATGATAAAGAAGATTCAAAGAGAGTGAGATGCCAGCTCCTTTCATTCAGTCAGTAGCTTCAATCATTTCTGTACGTTTTTCAATGGCAAAAATCAATGAATATTGTAAATGCACAAACAGTAATTTCTCCGCATTGCAAGGTGCAATTCTGAAATTTTTTGCTTTTTCCTGCTCCTCTTAGCATGATAAAGAAGATTCAAAGAGAGTGAGATGCCAGCTCCTTTCATTCAGTCAGTAGCTTCAATCATTTCTGGACGTTTTTCAATGGCAAAAATCAATGAATATTGTAAAGGCACAAACAGTAATTTCTCCGCATTGCAAGGTGCAATTCTGAAATTTTTTGCTTTTTCCTGCTCCTCTTAGCATGATAAAGAAGATTCAAAGAGAGTGAGATGCCAGCTCCTTTCATTCAGTCAGTAGCTTCAATCATTTCTGGACGTTTTTCAATGGCAAAAATCAATGAATATTGTAAATGCACAAACAGTAATTTCTCCGCATTGCAAGGTGCAATTCTGAAATTTTTTGCTTTTTCCTGCTCCTCTTAGCATGATAAAGAAGATTCAAAGAGAGTGAGATGCCAGATCCTTTCCTTCTGTCAGTAGCTTCAATCATTTCTGGTATATGAATAACATGATGTTTTTCAATGGCAAAAATCAATGAATTTTGTAAATGCACAAACAGTAATTTCTCCGCATTGCAAGGCGCAATTCTGAAATTTTTTGCTTTTTCCTGCTCCTCTTAGCATGATAAAGAATATTCAAAGAGAGTGAGATGCCAGCTCCTTTCATTCAGTCAGTAGCTTCAATCATTTCTGGACATTTTTCAATGGCAAAAATCAATGAATATTGTAAATGCACAAACAGTAATTTCTCCGCATTGCAAGGTGCAATTCTGAAATTTTTTGCTTTTTCCTGCTCCTCTTAGCATGATAAAGAAGATTCAAAGAGAGTGAGATGCCAGCTCCTTTCATTCAGTCAGTAGCTTCAATCATTTCTGGACGTTTTTCAATGGCAAAAATCAATGAATATTGTAAATGCACAAACAGTAATTTCTCCGCATTGCAATGTGCAATTCTGAAATTTTTTGCTTTTTCCTGCTCCTCTTAGCATGATAAAGAAGATTCAAAGAGAGTGAGATGCCAGCTCCTTTCATTCAGTCAGTAGCTTCAATCATTTCTGGACGTTTTTCAATGGCAAAAATCATTGAATATTGTAAATGCACAAACAGTAATTTCTCCGCATTGCAAGGTGCAATTCTGAAATTTTTTACTTGTTCCTGCTCCTCTTAGCATGATAAAGAAGATTCAAAGAGAGTGAGATGCCAGCTCCTTTCATTCAGTCAGTAGCTTCAATCATTTCTGGTATATGAATAACATGATGTTTTTCAATCGCAAAAATCAATGAATATTGTAAATGCACAAACAGTAATTTCTCCGCATTGCAAGGTGCAATTCTGAAATTTTTTGCTTTTTCCTGCTCCTCTTAGCATGATAAAGAAGATTCAAAGAGAGTGAGATGCCAGCTCCTTTCATTCAGTCAGTAGCTTCAATCATTTCTGGACGTTTTTCAATGGCAAAAATCAATGAATATTGTAAATGCACAAACAGTAATTTCTCCGCATTGCAAGGTGCAATTCTGAAATTTTTTGCTTTTTCCTGCTCCTCTTAGCATGATAAAGAAGATTCAAAGAGAGTGAGATGCCAGATCCTTTCCTTCTGTCAGTAGCTTCAATCATTTCTGGTATATGAATAACATGATGTTTTTCAATGGCAAAAATCAATGAATTTTGTAAATGCACAAACAGTAATTTCTCCGCATTGCAAGGCGCAATTCTGAAATTTTTTGCTTTTTCCTGCTCCTCTTAGCATGATAAAGAAGATTCAAAGAGAGTGAGATGCCAGCTCCTTTCATTCAGTCAGTAGCTTCAATCATTTCTGGACATTTTTCAATGGCAAAAATCAATGAATATTGTAAATGCACAAACAGTAATTTCTCCGCATTGCAAGGTGCAATTCTGAAATTTTTTGCTTTTTCCTGCTCCTCTTAGCATGATAAAGAAGATTCAAAGAGAGTGAGATGCCAGCTCCTTTCATTCAGTCAGTAGCTTCAATCATTTCTGGACGTTTTTCAATGGCAAAAATCAATGAATATTGTAAATGCACAAACAGTAATTTCTCCGCATTGCAATGTGCAATTCTGAAATTTTTTGCTTTTTCCTGCTCCTCTTAGCATGATAAAGAAGATTCAAAGAGAGTGAGATGCCAGCTCCTTTCATTCAGTCAGTAGCTTCAAACATTTCTGGTATATGAATAACATGATGTTTTTCAATGGCAAAAATCAATGAATATTGTAAATGCACAAACAGTAATTTCTCCGCATTGCAAGGAGCAATTCTGAAATTTTTTGCTTTTTCCTGCTCCTCTTAGCATGATAAAGAAGATTCAAAGAGAGTGAGATGCCAGCTCCTTTCGTTCAGTCAGTAGCTTCAATCATTTCTGGACGTTTTTCAATGGCAAAAATCATTGAATATTATAAATGCACAAACAGTAATTTCTCCGCATTGCAAGGTGCAATTCTGAAATTTTTTACTTTTTCCTGCTCCTCTTAGCATGATAAAGAAGATTCAAAGAGAGTGAGATGCCAGCTCCTTTCATTCAGTCAGTAGCTTCAATCATTTCTGGAATATGAATAACATGATGTTTTTCAATGGCAAAAATCAATGAATATTGTAAATGCACAAACAGTAATTTCTCCGCATTGCAAGGTGCAATTCTGAAATTTTTTGCTTTTTCCTGCTCCTCTTAGCATGATAAACAAGATTCAAAGAGAGTGAGATGCCAGCTCCTTTCATTCAGTCAGTAGCTTCAATCATTTCTGGACGTTTTTCAATGGCAAAAATCATTGAATATTGTAAATGCACAAACAGTAATTTCTCCGCATTGCAAGGTGCAATTCTGAAATTTTTTACTTTTTCCTGCTCCTCTTAGCATGATAAAGAAGATTCAAAGAGAGTGAGATGCCAGCTCCTTTCATTCAGTCAGTAGCTTCAATCATTTCTGGTATATGAATAACATGATGTTTTTCAATCGCAAAAATCAATGAATATTGTAAATGCACAAACAGTAATTTCTCCGCATTGCAAGGTGCAATTCTGAAATTTTTTGCTTTTTCCTGCTCCTCTTAGCATGATAAAGAAGATTCAAAGAGAGTGAGATGCCAGCTCCTTTCATTCAGTCAGTAGCTTCAATTATTTCTGGACGTTTTTCAATGGCAAAAATCAATGAATATTGTAAATGCACAAACAGTAATTTCTCCGCATTGCAAGGTGCAATTCTGAAATTTTTTGCTTTTTCCTGCTCCTCTTAGCATGATAAAGAAGATTCAAAGAGAGTGAGATGCCAGATCCTTTCCTTCTGTCAGTAGCTTCAATCATTTCTGGTATATGAATAACATGATGTTTTTCAATGGCAAAAATCAATGAATTTTGTAAATGCACAAACAGTAATTTCTCCGCATTGCAAGGCGCAATTCTGAAATTTTTTGCTTTTTCCTGCTCCTCTTAGCATGATAAAGAAGATTCAAAGAGAGTGAGATGCCAGCTCCTTTCATTCAGTCAGTAGCTTCAATCATTTCTGGACATTTTTCAATGGCAAAAATCAATGAATATTGTAAATGCACAAACAGTAATTTCTCCGCATTGCAAGGTGCAATTCTGAAATTTTTTGCTTTTTCCTGCTCCTCTTAGCATGATAAAGAAGATTCAAAGAGAGTGAGATGCCAGCTCCTTTCATTCAGTCAGTAGCTTCAATCATTTCTGTACGTTTTTCAATGGCAAAAATCAATGAATATTGTAAATGCACAAACAGTAATTTCTCCGCATTGCAAGGTGCAATTCTGAAATTTTTTGCTTTTTCCTGCTCCTCTTAGCATGATAAAGAAGATTCAAAGAGAGTGAGATGCCAGCTCCTTTCATTCAGTCAGTAGCTTCAATCATTTCTGGACGTTTTTCAATGGCAAAAATCAATGAATATTGTAAAGGCACAAACAGTAATTTCTCCGCATTGCAAGGTGCAATTCTGAAATTTTTTGCTTTTTCCTGCTCCTCTTAGCATGATAAAGAAGATTCAAAGAGAGTGAGATGCCAGCTCCTTTCATTCAGTCAGTAGCTTCAATCATTTCTGGACGTTTTTCAATGGCAAAAATCAATGAATATTGTAAATGCACAAACAGTAATTTCTCCGCATTGCAATGTGCAATTCTGAAATTTTTTGCTTTTTCCTGCTCCTCTTAGCATGATAAAGAAGATTCAAAGAGAGTGAGATGCCAGCTCCTTTCATTCAGTCAGTAGCTTCAAACATTTCTGGACGTTTTTCAATGGCAAAAACCATTGAATATTATAAATGCACAAACAGTAATTTCTCCGCATTGCAAGGTGCAATTCTGAAATTTTTTACTTTTTCCTGCTCCTCTTAGCATGATAAAGAAGATTCAAAGAGAGTGAGATGCCAGCTCCTTTCATTCAGTCAGTAGCTTCAATCATTTCTGGTATATGAATAACATGATGTTTTTCAATGGCAAAAATCAATGAATATTGTAAATGCACAAACAGTAATTTCTCTGCATTGCAAGGTGCAATTCTGAAATTTTTTGCTTTTTCCTGCTCCTCTTAGCATGATAAAGAAGATTCAAAGAGAGTGAGATGCCAGATCCTTTCCTTCTGTCAGTAGCTTCAATCATTTCTGGTATATGAATAACATGATGTTTTTCAATGGCAAAAATCAATGAATTTTGTAAATGCACAAACAGTAATTTCTCCGCATTGCAAGGTGCAATTCTGAAATTTTTTGCTTTTTCCTGCTCCTCTTAGCATGATAAAGAAGATTCAAAGAGAGTGAGATGCCAGCTCCTTTCATTCAGTCAGTAGCTTCAATCATTTCTGGACGTTTTTCAATGGCAAAAATCAATGAATATTGTAAATGCACAAACAGTAATTTCTCCGCATTGCAAGGTGCAATTCTGAAATTTTTTGCTTTTTCCTGCTCCTCTTAGCATGATAAACAAGATTCAAAGAGAGTGAGATGCCAGCTCCTTTCATTCAGTCAGTAGCTTCAATCATTTCTGGACGTTTTTCAATGGCAAAAATCATTGAATATTGTAAATGCACAAACAGTAATTTCTCCGCATTGCAAGGTGCAATTCTGAAATTTTTTACTTTTTCCTGCTCCTCTTAGCATGATAAAGAAGATTCAAAGAGAGTGAGATGCCAGCTCCTTTCATTCAGTCAGTAGCTTCAATCATTTCTGGTATATGAATAACATGATGTTTTTCAATCGCAAAAATCAATGAATATTGTAAATGCACAAACAGTAATTTCTCCGCATTGCAAGGTGCAATTCTGAAATTTTTTGCTTTTTCCTGCTCCTCTTAGCATGATAAAGAAGATTCAAAGAGAGTGAGATGCCAGCTCCTTTCATTCAGTCAGTAGCTTCAATTATTTCTGGACGTTTTTCAATGGCAAAAATCAATGAATATTGTAAATGCACAAACAGTAATTTCTCCGCATTGCAAGGTGCAATTCTGAAATTTTTTGCTTTTTCCTGCTCCTCTTAGCATGATAAAGAAGATTCAAAGAGAGTGAGATGCCAGATCCTTTCCTTCTGTCAGTAGCTTCAATCATTTCTGGTATATGAATAACATGATGTTTTTCAATGGCAAAAATCAATGAATTTTGTAAATGCACAAACAGTAATTTCTCCGCATTGCAAGGCGCAATTCTGAAATTTTTTGCTTTTTCCTGCTCCTCTTAGCATGATAAAGAAGATTCAAAGAGAGTGAGATGCCAGCTCCTTTCATTCAGTCAGTAGCTTCAATCATTTCTGGACATTTTTCAATGGCAAAAATCAATGAATATTGTAAATGCACAAACAGTAATTTCTCCGCATTGCAAGGTGCAATTCTGAAATTTTTTGCTTTTTCCTGCTCCTCTTAGCATGATAAAGAAGATTCAAAGAGAGTGAGATGCCAGCTCCTTTCATTCAGTCAGTAGCTTCAATCATTTCTGTACGTTTTTCAATGGCAAAAATCAATGAATATTGTAAATGCACAAACAGTAATTTCTCCGCATTGCAAGGTGCAATTCTGAAATTTTTTGCTTTTTCCTGCTCCTCTTAGCATGATAAAGAAGATTCAAAGAGAGTGAGATGCCAGCTCCTTTCATTCAGTCAGTAGCTTCAATCATTTCTGGACGTTTTTCAATGGCAAAAATCAATGAATATTGTAAAGGCACAAACAGTAATTTCTCCGCATTGCAAGGTGCAATTCTGAAATTTTTTGCTTTTTCCTGCTCCTCTTAGCATGATAAAGAAGATTCAAAGAGAGTGAGATGCCAGCTCCTTTCATTCAGTCAGTAGCTTCAATCATTTCTGGTCGTTTTTCAATGGCAAAAATCAATGAATATTGTAAATGCACAAACAGTAATTTCTCCGCATTGCAATGTGCAATTCTGAAATTTTTTGCTTTTTCCTGCTCCTCTTAGCATGATAAAGAAGATTCAAAGAGAGTGAGATGCCAGCTCCTTTCATTCAGTCAGTAGCTTCAAACATTTCTGGTATATGAATAACATGATGTTTTTCAATGGCAAAAATCAATGAATATTGTAAATGCACAAACAGTAATTTCTCCGCATTGCAAGGTGCAATTCTGAAATTTTTTGCTTTTTCCTGCTCCTCTTAGCATGATAAAGAAGATTCAAAGAGAGTGAGATGCCAGCTCCTTTCGTTCAGTCAGTAGCTTCAATCATTTCTGGACGTTTTTCAATGGCAAAAATCATTGAATATTATAAATGCACAAACAGTAATTTCTCCGCATTGCAAGGTGCAATTCTGAAATTTTTTACTTTTTCCTGCTCCTCTTAGCATGATAAAGAAGATTCAAAGAGAGTGAGATGCCAGCTCCTTTCATTCAGTCAGTAGCTTCAATCATTTCTGGTATATGAATAACATGATGTTTTTCAATGGCAAAAATCAATGAATATTGTAAATGCACAAACAGTAATTTCTCCGCATTGCAAGGTGCAATTCTGAAATTTTTTGCTTTTTCCTGCTCCTCTTAGCATGATAAAGAAGATTCAAAGAGAGTGAGATGCCAGCTCCTTTCATTCAGTCAGTAGCTTCAATCATTTCTGGACGTTTTTCAATGGCAAAAATCAATGAATATTGTAAATGCACAAACAGTAATTTCTCCGCATTGCAAGGTGCAATTCTGAAATTTTTTGCTTTTTTCTGCTCCTCTTAGCATGATAAAGAAGATTCAAAGAGAGTGAGATGCCAGCTCCTTTCATTCAGTCAGTAGCTTCAATCATTTCTGGTATATGAATAACATGATGTTTTTCAATGGCAAAAATCAATGAATATTGTAAATGCACAAACAGTAATTTCTCCGCATTGCAAGGTGCAATTCTGAAATTTTTTGCTTTTTCCTGCTCCTCTTAGCATGATAAAGAAGATTCAAAGAGAGTGAGATGCCAGCTCCTTTCATTCAGTCAGTAGCTTCAATCATTTCTGGACGTTTTTCAATGGCAAAAATCAATGAATATTGTAAATTCACAAACAGTAATTTCTCCGCATTGCAAGGTGCAATTCTGAAATTTTTTGCTTTTTCCTGCTCCTCTTAGCATGATAAAGAAGATTCAAAGAGAGTGAGATGCCAGCTCCTTTCATTCAGTCAGTAGCTTCAATCATTTCTGGTATATGAATAACATGATGTTTTTCAATGGCAAAAATCAATGAATATTGTAAATGCACAAACAGTAATTTCTCCGCATTGCAAGGTGCAATTCTGAAATTTTTAGCTTTTTCCTGCTCCTCTTAGCATGATAAAGAAGATTCAAAGAGAGTGAGATGCCAGCTCCTTTAATTCAGTCAGTAGCTTCAATCATTTCTGGACGTTTTTCAATGGCAAAAATCAATGATTATTGTAAATTCACAAACAGTAATTTCTCCGCATTGCAAGGTGCAATTCTGAAATTTTTTGCTTTTTCCTGCTCCTCTTAGCATGATAAAGAAGATTCAAAGAGAGTGAGATGCCAGCTCCTTTCATTCAGTCAGTAGCTTCAAACATTTCTGGAATATGAATAACATGATGTTTTTCAATGGCAAAAATCAATGAATATTGTAAATGCACAAACAGTAATTTCTCCGCATTGCAAGGTGCAATTCTGAAATTTTTTGCTTTTTCCTGCTCCTCTTAGCATGATAATGAAGATTCAAAGAGAGTGAGATGCCAGCTCCTTTCATTCAGTCAGTAGCTTCAATCATTTCTGGACGTTTTTCAATGGCAAAAATCAATGAATATTGTAAATGCACAAACAGTAATTTCTCCGCATTGCAAGGTGCAATTCTGAAATTTTTTGCTTTTTCCTGCTCCTCTTAGCATGATAAAGAAGATTCAAAGAGAGTGAGATGCCAGCTCCTTTCATTCAGTCAGTAGCTTCAATCATTTCTGGACGTTTTTCAATAGCAAAAATCAATGAATATTGTAAATGCACAAACAGTAATTTCTCCGCATTGCAAGGTGCAATTCTGAAATTTTTTGCTTTTTCCTGCTCCTCTTAGCATGATAAAGAAGATTCAAAGAGAGTGAGATGCCAGCTCCTTTCATTCAGTCAGTAGCTTTAATCATTTCTGGACGTTTTTCAATGGCAAAAATCAATGAATATTGTAAATGCACAAACAGTAATTTCTCCGCATTGCAAGGTGCAATTCTGAAATTTTTTGCTTTTTCCTGCTCCTCTTAGCATGATAAAGAAGACTCAAAGAGAGTGAGATGCCAGCTCCTTTCATTCAGTCAGTAGCTTCAATCATTTCTGGACGTTTTTCAATGGCAAAAATCAATGAATATTGTAAATGCACAAGCAGTAATTTCTCCGCATTGCAAGGTGCAATTCTGAAATTTTTTGCTTTTTCCTGCTCCTCTTAGCATGATAAAGAAGATTCAAAGAGAGTGAGATGCCAGCTCCTTTCATTCAGTCAGTAGCTTCAATCATTTCTGGACGTTTTTCAATGGCAAAAATCAATGAATATTGTAAATGCACAAACAGTAATTTCTCCGCATTGCAAGGTGCAATTCTGAAATTTTTTGCTTTTTCCTGCTCCTCTTAGCATGAAAAAGAAGATTCAAAGAGCGTGAGATGCCAGCTCCTTTCATTCAGTCAGTAGCTTCAATCATTTCTGGTATATGAATAACATGATGTTTTTCAATGGCAAAAATCAATGAATATTGTAAATGCACAAACAGTAATTTCTCCGCATTCCAAGGTGCAATTCTGAATTTTTTTGCTTTTTCCTGCTCCTCTTAGCATGATAAAGAAGATTCAAAGAGAGTGAGATGCCAGCTCCTTTCATTCAGTCAGTAGCTTCAATCATTTCTGGACGTTTTTCAATGGCAAAAATCAATGAATATTGTAAATGCACAAACAGTAATTTCTCCGCATTGCAAGGTGCAATTCTGAAATTTTTTGCTTTTTCCTGCTCCTCTTAGCATGATAAAGAAGATTCAAAGAGAGTGAGATGCCAGCTCCTTTCAGTCAGTAGCTTCAATCATTTCTGGACATTTTTCAATGGCAAAAATCAATGAATATTGTAAATGCACAAACAGTAATTTCTTCGCATTGCAAGGTGCAATTCTGAAATTTTTTGCTTTTTCCTGCTCCTCTTAGCATGATAAAGAAGATTCAAAGAGAGTGAGATGCCAGCTCCTTTCATTCAGTCAGTAGCTTCAATCATTTCTGGTATATGAATAACATGATGTTTTTCAATGGCAAAAATCAATGAATATTGTAAATGCACAAACAGTAATTTCTCCGCATTGCAAGGTGCAATTCTGAAATTTTTTGCTTTTTCCTGCTCCTCTTAGTATGATAAAGAAGATTCAAAGAGAGTGAGATGCCAGCTCCTTTCATTCAGTCAGTAGCTTCAATCATTTCTGGACGTTTTTCAATGGCAAAAATCAATGAATATTGTAAATGCACAAACAGTAATTTCTCCGGATTCAAAGGTGCAATTCTGAAATTTTTTGCTTTTTCCTGCTCCTCTTAGCATGATAAAGAAGATTCAAAGAGAGTGAGATGCCAGCTCCTTTCATTCAGTCAGTAGCTTCAATCATTTCTGGACGTTTTTCAATGGCAAAAATCAATGAATATTGTAAATGCACAAACAGTAATTTCTCCGCATTGCAAGGTGCAATTCTGAAATTTTTTGCTTTTTCCTGCTCCTCTTAGCATGATAAAGAAGATTCAAAGAGAGTGAGATGCCAGCTCCTTTCATTCAGTCAGTAGCTTCAATCATTTCTGGACGTTTTTCAATGGCAAAAATCAATGAATATTGTAAATGTACAAACAGTAATTTCTCCGCATTGCAAGGTGCAATTCTGAAATTTTTTGCTTTTTCCTGCTCCGCTTAGTATGATAAAGAAGATTCAAAGAGAGTGAGATGCCAGCTCCTTTCATTCAGTCAGTAGCTTCAAACATTTCTGGTATATGAATAACATGATGTTTTTCAATGGCAAAAATCAATGAATATTGTAAATGCACAAACAGTAATTTCTCCACATTGCAAGGTGCAATTCTGAAATTTTTTGCTTTTTCCTGCTCCTCTTAGCATGATAAAGAAGATTCAAAGAGAGTGAGATGCCAGCTCCTTTCATTCAGTCAGTAGCTTCAATCATTTCTGGTATATGAATAACATGATGTTTTTCAATGGCAAAAATTAATGAATATTGTAAATGCACAAACCGTAATTTCTCCGCATTGCAAGGTGCAATTCTGAAATTTTTTGCTTTTTCCTGCTACTCTTAGCATGATAAAGAAGATTCAAAGAGAGTGAGATGCCAGCTCCTTTCATTCAGTCAGTAGCTTCAATCATTTCTGGACGTTTTTCAATGGCAAAAATCAATGAATATTGTAAATGCACAAACAGTAATTTCTCCGCATTGAAGGTGCAATTCTGAAATTTTTTGCTTTTTCCTGCTCCTCTTAGCATGATAAAGAAGATTCAAAGAGAGTGAGATGCCAGCTCCTTTCATTCAGTCAGTAGCTTCAAACATTTCTGGTATATGAATAACATGATGTTTTTCAATGGCAAAAATCAATGAATATTGTAAATGCACAAACAGTAATTTCTCCGCATTGCAAGGTGCAATTCTGAAATTTTTTGCTTTTTCCTGCTCCTCTTAGCATGATAAAGAAGATTCAAAGAGAGTGAGATGCCAGCTCCTTTCATTCAGTCAGTAGCTTCAATCATTTCTGGACATTTTTCAATGGCAAAAATCAATGAATATTGTAAATGCACAAACAGTAATTTCTCCGCATTGCAAGGTGCAATTCTGAAATTTTTTGCTTTTTCCTGCTCCTCTTAGCATGATAAAGAAGATTCAAAGAGAGTGAGATGCCAGCTCCTTTCATTCAGTCAGTAGCTTCAATCATTTCTGGACGTTTTTCAATGGCAAAAATCAATGAATATTGTAAAGGCACAAACAGTAATTTCTCCGCATTGCAAGGTGCAATTCTGAAATTTTTTGCTTTTTCCTGCTCCTCTTAGCATGATAAAGAAGATTCAAAGAGAGTGAGATGCCAGCTCCTTTCATTCAGTCAGTAGCTTCAATCATTTCTGGACGTTTTTCAATGGCAAAAATCAATGAATATTGTAAATGCACAAACAGTAATTTCTCCGCATTGCAATGTGCAATTCTGAAATTTTTTGCTTTTTCCTGCTCCTCTTAGCATGATAAAGAAGATTCAAAGAGAGTGAGATGCCAGCTCCTTTCATTCAGTCAGTAGCTTCAAACATTTCTGGTATATGAATAACATGATGTTTTTCAATGGCAAAAATCAATGAATATTGTAAATGCACAAACAGTAATTTCTCCGCATTGCAAGGTGCAATTCTGAAATTTTTTGCTTTTTCCTGCTCCTCTTAGCATGATAAAGAAGATTCAAAGAGAGTGAGATGCCAGCTCCTTTCGTTCAGTCAGTAGCTTCAATCATTTCTGGACGTTTTTCAATGTCAAAAATCATTGAATATTATAAATGCACAAACAGTAATTTCTCCGCATTGCAAGGTGCAATTCTGAAATTTTTTACTTTTTCCTGCTCCTCTTAGCATGATAAAGAAGATTCAAAGAGAGTGAGATGCCAGCTCCTTTCATTCAGTCAGTAGCTTCAATCATTTCTGGTATATGAATAACATGATGTTTTTCAATGGCAAAAATCAATGAATATTGTAAATGCACAAACAGTAATTTCTCCGCATTGCAAGGTGCAATTCTGAAATTTTTTGCTTTTTCCTGCTCCTCTTAGCATGATAAAGAAGATTCAAAGAGAGTGAGATGCCAGCTCCTTTCATTCAGTCAGTAGCTTCAATCATTTCTGGACGTTTTTCAATGGCAAAAATCAATGAATATTGTAAATGCACAAACAGTAATTTCTCCGCATTGCAAGGTGCAATTCTGAAATTTTTTGCTTTTTTCTGCTCCTCTTAGCATGATAAAGAAGATTCAAAGAGAGTGAGATGCCAGCTCCTTTCATTCAGTCAGTAGCTTCAATCATTTCTGGTATATGAATAACATGATGTTTTTCAATGGCAAAAATCAATGAATATTGTAAATGCACAAACAGTAATTTCTCCGCATTGCAAGGTGCAATTCTGAAATTTTTTGCTTTTTCCTGCTCCTCTTAGCATGATAAAGAAGATTCAAAGAGAGTGAGATGCCAGCTCCTTTCATTCAGTCAGTAGCTTCAATCATTTCTGGACGTTTTTCAATGGCAAAAATCAATGAATATTGTAAATTCACAAACAGTAATTTCTCCGCATTGCAAGGTGCAATTCTGAAATTTTTTGCTTTTTCCTGCTCCTCTTAGCATGATAAAGAAGATTCAAAGAGAGTGAGATGCCAGCTCCTTTCATTCAGTCAGTAGCTTCAATCATTTCTGGACGTTTTTCAATAGCAAAAATCAATGAATATTGTAAATGCACAAACAGTAATTTCTCCGCATTGCAAGGTGCAATTCTGAAATTTTTTGCTTTTTCCTGCTCCTCTTAGCATGATAAAGAAGATTCAAAGAGAGTGAGATGCCAGCTCCTTTCATTCAGTCAGTAGCTTTAATCATTTCTGGACGTTTTTCAATGGCAAAAATCAATGAATATTGTAAATGCACAAACAGTAATTTCTCCGCATTGCAAAGTGGAATTCTGAAATTTTTTGCTTTTTCCTGCTCCTCTTAGCATGATAAAGAAGACTCAAAGAGAGTGAGATGCCAGCTCCTTTCATTCAGTCAGTAGCTTCAATCATTTCTGGACGTTTTTCAATGGCAAAAATCAATGAATATTGTAAATGCACAAGCAGTAATTTCTCCGCATTGCAAGGTGCAATTCTGAAATTTTTTGCTTTTTCCTGCTCCTCTTAGCATGATAAAGAAGATTCAAAGAGAGTGAGATGCCAGCTCCTTTCATTCAGTCAGTAGCTTCAATCATTTCTGGACGTTTTTCAATGGCAAAAATCAATGAATATTGTAAATGCACAAACAGTAATTTCTCCGCATTGCAAGGTGCAATTCTGAAATTTTTTGCTTTTTCCTGCTCCTCTTAGCATGAAAAAGAAGATTCAAAGAGCGTGAGATGCCAGCTCCTTTCATTCAGTCAGTAGCTTCAATCATTTCTGGTATATGAATAACATGATGTTTTTCAATGGCAAAAATCAATGAATATTGTAAATGCACAAACAGTAATTTCTCCGCATTGCAAGGTGCAATTCTGAATTTTTTTGCTTTTTCCTGCTCCTCTTAGCATGATAAAGAAGATTCAAAGAGAGTGAGATGCCAGCTCCTTTCATTCAGTCAGTAGCTTCAATCATTTCTGGACGTTTTTCAATGGCAAAAATCAATGAATATTGTAAATGCACAAACAGTAATTTCTCCGCATTGCAAGGTGCAATTCTGAAATTTTTTGCTTTTTCCTGCTCCTCTTAGCATGATAAAGAAGATTCAAAGAGAGTGAGATGCCAGCTCCTTTCAGTCAGTAGCTTCAATCATTTCTGGACATTTTTCAATGGCAAAAATCAATGAATATTGTAAATGCACAAACAGTAATTTCTCCGCATTGCAAGGTGCAATTCTGAAATTTTTTGCTTTTTCCTGCTCCTCTTAGCATGATAAAGAAGATTCAAAGAGATTGAGATGCCAGCTCCTTTCATTCAGTCAGTAGCTTCAATCATTTCTGGTATATGAATAACATGATGTTTTTCAATGGCAAAAATCAATGAATATTGTAAATGCACAAACAGTAATTTCTCCGCATTGCAAGGTGCAATTCTGAAATTTTTTGCTTTTTCCTGCTCCTCTTAGTATGATAAAGAAGATTCAAAGAGAGTGAGATGCCAGCTCCTTTCATTCAGTCAGTAGCTTCAATCATTTCTGGACGTTTTTCAATGGCAAAAATCAATGAATATTGTAAATGCACAAACAGTAATTTCTCCGCATTGCAAGGTGCAATTCTGAAATTTTTTGCTTTTTCCTGCTCCTCTTAGCATGATAAAGAAGATTCAAAGAGAGTGAGATGCCAGCTCCTTTCAGTCAGTAGCTTCAATCATTTCTGGACATTTTTCAATGGCAAAAATCAATGAATATTGTAAATGCACAAACAGTAATTTCTCCGCATTGCAAGGTGCAATTCTGAAATTTTTTGCTTTTTCCTGCTCCTCTTAGTATGATAAAGAAGATTCAAAGAGAGTGAGATGCCAGCTCCTTTCATTCAGTCAGTAGCTTCAATCATTTCTGGACGTTTTTCAATGGCAAAAATCAATGAATATTGTAAATGCACAAACAGTAATTTCTCCGGATTCAAAGGTGCAATTCTGAAATTTTTTGCTTTTTCCTGCTCCTCTTAGCATGATAAAGAAGATTCAAAGAGAGTGAGATGCCAGCTCCTTTCATTCAGTCAGTAGCTTCAAACATTTCTGGTATATGAATAACATGATGTTTTTCAATGGCAAAAATCAATGAATATTGTAAATGCACAAACAGTAATTTCTTCGCATTGCAAGGTGCAATTCTGAAATTTTTTGCTTTTTCCTGCTCCTCTTAGCATGATAAAGAAGATTCAAAGAGAGTGAGATGCCAGCTCCTTTCATTCAGTCAGTAGCTTCAATCATTTCTGGACGTTTTTCAATGGCAAAAATCAATGAATATTGTAAATGCACAAACAGTAATTTCTCCGCATTGCAAGGTGCAATTCTGAAATTTTTTGCTTTTTCCTGCTCCTCTTAGCATGATAAAGAAGATTCAAAGAGAGTGAGATGCCAGCTCCTTTCATTCAGTCAGTAGCTTCAATCATTTCTGGACGTTTTTCAATGGCAAAAATCAATGAATATTGTAAATGTACAAACAGTAATTTCTCCGCATTGCAAGGTGCAATTCTGAAATTTTTTGCTTTTTCCTGCTCCGCTTAGTATGATAAAGAAGATTCAAAGAGAGTGAGATGCCAGCTCCTTTCATTCAGTCAGTAGCTTCAAACATTTCTGGTATATGAATAACATGATGTTTTTCAATGGCAAAAATCAATGAATATTGTAAATGCACAAACAGTAATTTCTCCACATTGCAAGGTGCAATTCTGAAATTTTTTGCTTTTTCCTGCTCCTCTTAGCATGATAAAGAAGATTCAAAGAGAGTGAGATGCCAGCTCCTTTCATTCAGTCATTATCTTCAATCATTTCTGGTATATGAATAACATGATGTTTTTCAATGGCAAAAATTAATGAATATTGTAAATGCACAAACCGTAATTTCTCCGCATTGCAAGGTGCAATTCTGAAATTTTTTGCTTTTTCCTGCTACTCTTAGCATGATAAAGAAGATTCAAAGAGAGTGAGATGCCAGCTCCTTTCATTCAGTCAGTAGCTTCAATCATTTCTGGACGTTTTTCAATGGCAAAAATCAATGAATATTGTAAATGCACAAACAGTAATTTCTCCGCATTGAAGGTGCAATTCTGAAATTTTTTGCTTTTTCCTGCTCCTCTTAGCATGATAAAGAAGATTCAAAGAGAGTGAGATGCCAGCTCCTTTCATTCAGTCAGTAGCTTCAAACATTTCTGGTATATGAATAACATGATGTTTTTCAATGGCAAAAATCAATGAATATTGTAAATGCACAAACAGTAATTTCTCCGCATTGCAAGGAGCAATTCTGAAATTTTTTGCTTTTTCCTGCTCCTCTTAGCATGATAAAGAAGATTCAAAGAGAGTGAGATGCCAGCTCCTTTCATTCAGTCAGTAGCTTCAATCATTTCTGGACATTTTTCAATGGCAAAAATCAATGAATATTGTAAATGCACAAACAGTAATTTCTCCGCATTGCAAGGTGCAATTCTGAAATTTTTTGCTTTTTCCTGCTCCTCTTAGCATGATAAAGAAGATTCAAAGAGAGTGAGATGCCAGCTCCTTTCATTCAGTCAGTAGCTTCAATCATTTCTGGACGTTTTTCAATGGCAAAAATCAATGAATATTGTAAAGGCACAAACAGTAATTTCTCCGCATTGCAAGGTGCAATTCTGAAATTTTTTGCTTTTTCCTGCTCCTCTTAGCATGATAAAGAAGATTCAAAGAGAGTGAGATGCCAGCTCCTTTCATTCAGTCAGTAGCTTCAATCATTTCTGGACGTTTTTCAATGGCAAAAATCAATGAATATTGTAAATGCACAAACAGTAATTTCTCCGCATTGCAATGTGCAATTCTGAAATTTTTTGCTTTTTCCTGCTCCTCTTAGCATGATAAAGAAGATTCAAAGAGAGTGAGATGCCAGCTCCTTTCATTCAGTCAGTAGCTTCAAACATTTCTGGTATATGAATAACATGATGTTTTTCAATGGCAAAAATCAATGAATATTGTAAATGCACAAACAGTAATTTCTCCGCATTGCAAGGTGCAATTCTGAAATTTTTTGCTTTTTCCTGCTCCTCTTAGCATGATAAAGAAGATTCAAAGAGAGTGAGATGCCAGCTCCTTTCGTTCAGTCAGTAGCTTCAATCATTTCTGGACGTTTTTCAATGTCAAAAATCATTGAATATTATAAATGCACAAACAGTAATTTCTCCGCATTGCAAGGTGCAATTCTGAAATTTTTTACTTTTTCCTGCTCCTCTTAGCATGATAAAGAAGATTCAAAGAGAGTGAGATGCCAGCTCCTTTCATTCAGTCAGTAGCTTCAATAATTTCTGGTATATGAATAACATGATGTTTTTCAATGGCAAAAATCAATGAATATTGTAAATGCACAAACAGTAATTTCTCCGCATTGCAAGGTGCAATTCTGAAAATTTTTGCTTTTTCCTGCTCCTCTTCGCATGATAAAGAAGATTCAAAGAGAGTGAGATGCCAGCTCCTTTCATTCAGTCAGTAGCTTCAATCATTTCTGGACGTTTTTCAATGGCAAAAATCAATGAATATTGTAAATGCACAAACAGTAATTTCTCCGCATTGCAAGGTGCAATTCTGAAATTTTTTGCTTTTTTCTGCTCCTCTTAGCATGATAAAGAAGATTCAAAGAGAGTGAGATGCCAGCTCCTTTCATTCAGTCAGTAGCTTCAATCATTTCTGGTATATGAATAACATGATGTTTTTCAATGGCAAAAATCAATGAATATTGTAAATGCACAAACAGTAATTTCTCCGCATTGCAAGGTGCAATTCTGAAATTTTTTGCTTTTTCCTGCTCCTCTTAGCATGATAAAGAAGATTCAAAGAGAGTGAGATGCCAGCTCCTTTCGTTCAGTCAGTAGCTTCAATCATTTCTGGACGTTTTTCAATGTCAAAAATCATTGAATATTATAAATGCACAAACAGTAATTTCTCCGCATTGCAAGGTGCAATTCTGAAATTTTTTACTTTTTCCTGCTCCTCTTAGCATGATAAAGAAGATTCAAAGAGAGTGAGATGCCAGCTCCTTTCATTCAGTCAGTAGCTTCAATCATTTCTGGTATATGAATAACATGATGTTTTTCAATGGCAAAAATCAATGAATATTGTAAATGCACAAACAGTAATTTCTCCGCATTGCAAGGTGCAATTCTGAAATTTTTTGCTTTTTCCTGCTCCTCTTAGCATGATAAAGAAGATTCAAAGAGAGTGAGATGCCAGCTCCTTTCATTCAGTCAGTAGCTTCAATCATTTCTGGACGTTTTTCAATGGCAAAAATCAATGAATATTGTAAATGCACAAACAGTAATTTCTCCGCATTGCAAGGTGCAATTCTGAAATTTTTTGCTTTTTTCTGCTCCTCTTAGCATGATAAAGAAGATTCAAAGAGAGTGAGATGCCAGCTCCTTTCATTCAGTCAGTAGCTTCAATCATTTCTGGTATATGAATAACATGATGTTTTTCAATGGCAAAAATCAATGAATATTGTAAATGCACAAACAGTAATTTCTCCGCATTGCAAGGTGCAATTCTGAAATTTTTTGCTTTTTCCTGCTCCTCTTAGCATGATAAAGAAGATTCAAAGAGAGTGAGATGCCAGCTCCTTTCATTCAGTCAGTAGCTTCAATCATTTCTGGACGTTTTTCAATGGCAAAAATCAATGAATATTGTAAATTCACAAACAGTAATTTCTCCGCATTGCAAGGTGCAATTCTGAAATTTTTTGCTTTTTCCTGCTCCTCTTAGCATAATAAAGAAGATTCAAAGAGAGTGAGATGCCAGCTCCTTTCATTCAGTCAGTAGCTTCAATCATTTCTGGTATATGAATAACATGATGTTTTTCAATGGCAAAAATCAATGAATATTGTAAATGCACAAACAGTAATTTCTCCGCATTGCAAGGTGCAATTCTGAAATTTTTTACTTTTTCCTGCTCCTCTTAGCATGATAAAGAAGATTCAAAGAGAGTGAGATGCCAGCTCCTTTAATTCAGTCAGTAGCTTCAATCATTTCTGGACGTTTTTCAATGGCAAAAATCAATGATTATTGTAAATTCACAAACAGTAATTTCTCCGCATTGCAAGGTGCAATTCTGAAATTTTTTGCTTTTTCCTGCTCCTCTTAGCATGATAAAGAAGATTCAAAGAGAGTGAGATGCCAGCTCCTTTCATTCAGTCAGTAGCTTCAAACATTTCTGGAATATGAATAACATGATGTTTTTCAATGGCAAAAATCAATGAATATTGTAAATGCACAAACAGTAATTTCTCCGCATTGCAAGGTGCAATTCTGAAATTTTTTGCTTTTTCCTGCTCCTCTTAGCATGATAATGAAGATTTAAAGAGAGTGAGATGCCAGCTCCTTTCATTCAGTCAGTAGCTTCAATCATTTCTGGACGTTTTTCAATGGCAAAAATCAATGAATATTGTAAATGCACAAACAGTAATTTCTCCGCATTGCAAGGTGCAATTCTGAAATTTTTTGCTTTTTCCTGCTCCTCTTAGCATGATAAAGAAGATTCAAAGAGAGTGAGATGCCAGCTACTTTCATTCAGTCAGTAGCTTCAATCATTTCTGGACGTTTTTCAATAGCAAAAATCAATGAATATTGTAAATGCACAAACAGTAATTTCTCCGCATTGCAAGGTGCAATTCTGAAATTTTTTGCTTTTTCCTGCTCCTCTTAGCATGATAAAGAAGATTCAAAGAGAGTGAGATGCCAGCTCCTTTCATTCAGTCAGTAGCTTTAATCATTTCTGGACGTTTTTCAATGGCAAAAATCAATGAATATTGTAAATGCACAAACAGTAATTTCTCCGCATTGCAAAGTGGAATTCTGAAATTTTTTGCTTTTTCCTGCTCCTCTTAGCATGATAAAGAAGACTCAAAGAGAGTGAGATGCCAGCTCCTTTCATTCAGTCAGTAGCTTCAATCATTTCTGGACGTTTTTCAATGGCAAAAATCAATGAATATTGTAAATGCACAAGCAGTAATTTCTCCGCATTGCAAGGTGCAATTCTGAAATTTTTTGCTTTTTCCTGCTCCTCTTAGCATGATAAAGAAGATTCAAAGAGAGTGAGATGCCAGCTCCTTTCATTCAGTCAGTAGCTTCAATCATTTCTGGACGTTTTTCAATGGCAAAAATCAATGAATATTGTAAATGCACAAACAGTAATTTCTCCGCATTGCAAGGTGCAATTCTGAAATTTTTTGCTTTTTCCTGCTCCTCTTAGCATGAAAAAGAAGATTCAAAGAGCGTGAGATGCCAGCTCCTTTCATTCAGTCAGTAGCTTCAATCATTTCTGGTATATGAATAACATGATGTTTTTCAATGGCAAAAATCAATGAATATTGTAAATGCACAAACAGTAATTTCTCCGCATTGCAAGGTGCAATTCTGAATTTTTTTGCTTTTCCCTGCTCCTCTTAGCATGATAAAGAAGATTCAAAGAGAGTGAGATGCCAGCTCCTTTCATTCAGTCAGTAGCTTCAATCATTTCTGGACGTTTTTCAATGGCAAAAATCAATGAATATTGTAAATGCACAAACAGTAATTTCTCCGCATTGCAAGGTGCAATTCTGAAATTTTTTGCTTTTTCCTGCTCCTCTTAGCATGATAAAGAAGATTCAAAGAGAGTGAGATGCCAGCTCCTTTCAGTCAGTAGCTTCAATCATTTCTGGACATTTTTCAATGGCAAAAATCAATGAATATTGTAAATGCACAAACAGTAATTTCTCCGCATTGCAAGGTGCAATTCTGAAATTTTTTGCTTTTTCCTGCTCCTCTTAGCATGATAAAGAAGATTCAAAGAGATTGAGATGCCAGCTCCTTTCATTCAGTCAGTAGCTTCAATCATTTCTGGTATATGAATAACATGATGTTTTTCAATGGCAAAAATCAATGAATATTGTAAATGCACAAACAGTAATTTCTCCGCATTGCAAGGTGCAATTCTGAAATTTTTTGCTTTTTCCTGCTCCTCTTAGTATGATAAAGAAGATTCAAAGAGAGTGAGATGCCAGCTCCTTTCATTCAGTCAGTAGCTTCAATCATTTCTGGACGTTTTTCAATGGCAAAAATCAATGAATATTGTAAATGCACAAACAGTAATTTCTCCGCATTGCAAGGTGCAATTCTGAAATTTTTTGCTTTTTCCTGCTCCTCTTAGTATGATAAAGAAGATTCAAAGAGAGTGAGATGCCAGCTCCTTTCATTCAGTCAGTAGCTTCAATCATTTCTGGACGTTTTTCAATGGCAAAAATCAATGAATATTGTAAATGCACAAACAGTAATTTCTCCGCATTGCAAGGTGCAATTCTGAAATTTTTTGCTTTTTCCTGCTCCTCTTAGCATGATAAAGAAGATTCAAAGAGAGTGAGATGCCAGCTCCTTTCATTCAGTCAGTAGCTTCAATCATTTCTGGACGTTTTTCAATGGCAAAAATCAATGAATATTGTAAATGTACAAACAGTAATTTCTCCGCATTGCAAAGTGCAAATTCTGAAATTTTTTGCTTTTTCCTGCTCCGCTTAGTATGATAAAGAAGATTGAAAGAGAGTGAGATGCCAGCTCCTTTCATTCAGTCAGTAGCTTCAAACATTTCTGGTATATGAATAACATGATGTTTTTCAATGGCAAAAATCAATGAATATTGTAAATGCACAAACAGTAATTTCTCCACATTGCAAGGTGCAATTCTGAAATTTTTTGCTTTTTCCTGCTCCTCTTAGCATGATAAAGAAGATTCAAAGAGAGTGAGATGCCAGCTCCTTTCATTCAGTCAGTAGCTTCAATCATTTCTGGTATATGAATAACATGATGTTTTTCAATGGCAAAAATTAATGAATATTGTAAATGCACAAACCGTAATTTCTCCGCATTGCAAGGTGCAATTCTGAAATTTTTTGCTTTTTCCTGCTACTCTTAGCATGATAAAGAAGATTCAAAGAGAGTGAGATGCCAGCTCCTTTCATTCAGTCAGTAGCTTCAATCATTTCTGGACGTTTTTCAATGGCAAAAATCAATGAATATTGTAAATGCACAAACAGTAATTTCTCCGCATTGAAGGTGCAATTCTGAAATTTTTTGCTTTTTCCTGCTCCTCTTAGCATGATAAAGAAGATTCAAAGAGAGTGAGATGCCAGCTCCTTTCATTCAGTCAGTAGCTTCAAACATTTCTGGTATATGAATAACATGATGTTTTTCAATGGCAAAAATCAATGAATATTGTAAATGCACAAACAGTAATTTCTCCGCATTGCAAGGTGCAATTCTGAAATTTTTTGCTTTTTCCTGCTCCTCTTAGCATGATAAAGAAGATTCAAAGAGAGTGAGATGCCAGCTCCTTTCATTCAGTCAGTAGCTTCAATCATTTCTGGACGTTTTTCAATAGCAAAAATCAATGAATATTGTAAATGCACAAACAGTAATTTCTCCGCATTGCAAGGTGCAATTCTGAAATTTTTTGCTTTTTCCTGCTCCTCTTAGCATGATAAAGAAGATTCAAAGAGAGTGAGATGCCAGCTCCTTTCATTCAGTCAGTAGCTTTAATCATTTCTGGACGTTTTTCAATGGCAAAAATCAATGAATATTGTAAATGCACAAACAGTAATTTCTCCGCATTGCAAAGTGGAATTCTGAAATTTTTTGCTTTTTCCTGCTCCTCTTAGCATGATAAAGAAGACTCAAAGAGAGTGAGATGCCAGCTCCTTTCATTCAGTCAGTAGCTTCAATCATTTCTGGACGTTTTTCAATGGCAAAAATCAATGAATATTGTAAATGCACAAGCAGTAATTTCTCCGCATTGCAAGGTGCAATTCTGAAATTTTTTGCTTTTTCCTGCTCCTCTTAGCATGATAAAGAAGATTCAAAGAGAGTGAGATGCCAGCTCCTTTCATTCAGTCAGTAGCTTCAATCATTTCTGGACGTTTTTCAATGGCAAAAATCAATGAATATTGTAAATGCACAAACAGTAATTTCTCCGCATTGCAAGGTGCAATTCTGAAATTTTTTGCTTTTTCCTGCTCCTCTTAGCATGAAAAAGAAGATTCAAAGAGCGTGAGATGCCAGCTCCTTTCATTCAGTCAGTAGCTTCAATCATTTCTGGTATATGAATAACATGATGTTTTTCAATGGCAAAAATCAATGAATATTGTAAATGCACAAACAGTAATTTCTCCGCATTGCAAGGTGCAATTCTGAATTTTTTTGCTTTTTCCTGCTCCTCTTAGCATGATAAAGAAGATTCAAAGAGAGTGAGATGCCAGCTCCTTTCATTCAGTCAGTAGCTTCAATCATTTCTGGACGTTTTTCAATGGCAAAAATCAATGAATATTGTAAATGCACAAACAGTAATTTCTCCGCATTGCAAGGTGCAATTCTGAAATTTTTTGCTTTTTCCTGCTCCTCTTAGCATGATAAAGAAGATTCAAAGAGAGTGAGATGCCAGCTCCTTTCAGTCAGTAGCTTCAATCATTTCTGGACATTTTTCAATGGCAAAAATCAATGAATATTGTAAATGCACAAACAGTAATTTCTCCGCATTGCAAGGTGCAATTCTGAAATTTTTTGCTTTTTCCTGCTCCTCTTAGCATGATAAAGAAGATTCAAAGAGATTGAGATGCCAGCTCCTTTCATTCAGTCAGTAGCTTCAATCATTTCTGGTATATGAATAACATGATGTTTTTCAATGGCAAAAATCAATGAATATTGTAAATGCACAAACAGTAATTTCTCCGCATTGCAAGGTGCAATTCTGAAATTTTTTGCTTTTTCCTGCTCCTCTTAGTATGATAAAGAAGATTAAAAGAGAGTGAGATGCCAGCTCCTTTCATTCAGTCAGTAGCTTCAATCATTTCTGGACGTTTTTCAATGGCAAAAATCAATGAATATTGTAAATGCACAAACAGTAATTTCTCCGGATTCAAAGGTGCAATTCTGAAATTTTTTGCTTTTTCCTGCTCCTCTTAGCATGATAAAGAAGATTCAAAGAGAGTGAGATGCCAGCTCCTTTCATTCAGTCAGTAGCTTCAAACATTTCTGGTATATGAATAACATGATGTTTTTCAATGGCAAAAATCAATGAATATTGTAAATGCACAAACAGTAATTTCTTCGCATTGCAAGGTGCAATTCTGAAATTTTTTGCTTTTTCCTGCTCCTCTTAGCATGATAAAGAAGATTCAAAGAGAGTGAGATGCCAGCTCCTTTCATTCAGTCAGTAGCTTCAATCATTTCTGGACGTTTTTCAATGGCAAAAATCAATGAATATTGTAAATGCACAAACAGTAATTTCTCCGCATTGCAAGGTGCAATTCTGAAATTTTTTGCTTTTTCCTGCTCCTCTTAGCATGATAAAGAAGATTCAAAGAGAGTGAGATGCCAGCTCCTTTCATTCAGTCAGTAGCTTCAATCATTTCTGGACGTTTTTCAATGGCAAAAATCAATGAATATTGTAAATGTACAAACAGTAATTTCTCCGCATTGCAAAGTGCAAATTCTGAAATTTTTTGCTTTTTCCTGCTCCGCTTAGTATGATAAAGAAGATTGAAAGAGAGTGAGATGCCAGCTCCTTTCATTCAGTCAGTAGCTTCAAACATTTCTGGTATATGAATAACATGATGTTTTTCAATGGCAAAAATCAATGAATATTGTAAATGCACAAACAGTAATTTCTCCACATTGCAAGGTGCAATTCTGAAATTTTTTGCTTTTTCCTGCTCCTCTTAGCATGATAAAGAAGATTCAAAGAGAGTGAGATGCCAGCTCCTTTCATTCAGTCAGTAGCTTCAATCATTTCTGGTATATGAATAACATGATGTTTTTCAATGGCAAAAATTAATGAATATTGTAAGTGCACAAACCGTAATTTCTCCGCATTGCAAGGTGCAATTCTGAAATTTTTTGCTTTTTCCTGCTACTCTTAGCATGATAAAGAAGATTCAAAGAGAGTGAGATGCCAGCTCCTTTCATTCAGTCAGTAGCTTCAATCATTTCTGGACGTTTTTCAATGGCAAAAATCAATGAATATTGTAAATGCACAAACAGTAATTTCTCCGCATTGAAGGTGCAATTCTGAAATTTTTTGCTTTTTCCTGCTCCTCTTAGCATGATAAAGAAGATTCAAAGAGAGTGAGATGCCAGCTCCTTTCATTCAGTCAGTAGCTTCAAACATTTCTGGTATATGAATAACATGATGTTTTTCAATGGCAAAAATCAATGAATATTGTAAATGCACAAACAGTAATTTCTCCGCATTGCAAGGTGCAATTCTGAAATTTTTTGCTTTTTCCTGCTCCTCTTAGCATGATAAAGAAGATTCAAAGAGAGTGAGATGCCAGCTCCTTTCATTCAGTCAGTAGCTTCAATCATTTCTGGACGTTTTTCAATGGCAAAAATCAATGAATATTGTAAATGCACAAACAGTAATTTCTCCGCATTGCAAGGTGCAATTCTGAAATTTTTTGCTTTTTCCTGCTCCTCTTAGCATGATAAAGAAGATTCAAAGAGAGTGAGATGCCAGCTCCTTTCATTCAGTCAGTAGCTTCAATAATTTCTGGACGTTTTTCAATGGCAAAAATCAATGAATATTGTAAATGCAAAAACTGTAATTTCTCCGCATTGCAAGGTGCAATTCTGAAATTTTTTGCTTTTTCCTGCTCCTCTTAGCATGATAAAGAAGATTCAAAGAGAGTGAGATGCCAGCTCCTTTCATTCAGTCAGTAGCTTCAATCATTTCTGGTATATGAATAACATCATGTTTTTCAATGGCAAAAATCAATGAATATTGTAAATGCACAAACAGTAATTTCTCCGCATTGCAAGGTGCAATTCTGAAATTTTTTGATTTTTCCTGCTCCTCTTAGCATGATAAAGAAGATTCAAAGAGAGTGAGATGCCAGCTCCTTTCATTCAGTCAGTAGCTTCAATCATTTCTGGACGTTTTTCAATGGCAAAAATCAATGAATATTGTAAATGCACAAACAGTATTTTCTCCGCATTGCAAGGTGCAATTCTGAAATTTTTTGATTTTTCCTGCTCCTCTTAGCATGATAAAGAAGATTCAAAGAGAGTGAGATGCCAGCTCCTTTCATTCAGTCAGTAGCTTCAAACATTTCTGGTATATGAATAACATGATATTTTTCAATGGAAAAAATCAATGAATATTGTAAATGCAAAAACTGTAATTTCTCCGCATTGCAAGGTGCAATTCTGAAATTTTTTGCTTTTTCCTGCTCCTCTTAGCATGATAAAGAAGATTCAAAGAGAGTGAGATGCCAGCTCCTTTCATTCAGTCAGTAGCTTCAATCATTTCTGGTATATGAATAACATCATGTTTTTCAATGGCAAAAATCAATGAATATTGTAAATGCACAAACAGTAATTTCTCCGCATTGCAAGGTGCAATTCTGAAATTTTTTGCTTTTTCCTGCTCCTCTTAGCATGATAAAGAAGATTCAAAGAGAGTGAGATACCAGCTCCTTTCATTCAGTCAGTAGCTTCAATCATTTCTGGACGTTTTTCAATGGCAAAAATCAATGAATATTGTAAATGTACAAACAGTAATTTCTCCGCATTGCAAGGTGCAATTCTGAAATATTTTGCTTTTTCCTGCTCCGCTTAGTATGATAAAGAAGATTGAAAGAGAGTGAGATGCCAGCTCCTTTCATTCAGTCAGTAGCTTCAAACATTTCTGGTATATGAATAACATGATGTTTTTCAATGGCAAAAATCAATGAATATTGTAAATGCACAAACAGTAATTTCTCCACATTGCAAGGTGCAATTCTGAAATTTTTTGCTTTTTCCTGCTCCTCTTAGCATGATAAAGAAGATTCAAAGAGAGTGAGATGCCAGCTCCTTTCATTCAGTCAGTAGCTTCAATCATTTCTGGTATATGAATAACATGATGTTTTTCAATGGCAAAAATTAATGAATATTGTAAATGCACACACCGTAATTTCTCCGCATTGCAAGGTGCAATTCTGAAATTTTTTGCTTTTTCCTGCTACTCTTAGCATGATAAAGAAGATTCAAAGAGAGTGAGATGCCAGCTCCTTTCATTCAGTCAGTAGCTTCAATCATTTCTGGACGTTTTTCAATGGCAAAAATCAATGAATATTGTAAATGCACAAACAGTAATTTCTCCGCATTGAAGGTGCAATTCTGAAATTTTTTGCTTTTTCCTGCTCCTCTTAGCATGATAAAGAAGATTCAAAGAGAGTGAGATGCCAGCTCCTTTCATTCAGTCAGTAGCTTCAAACATTTCTGGTATATGAATAACATGATGTTTTTCAATGGCAAAAATCAATGAATATTGTAAATGCACAAACAGTAATTTCTCCGCATTGCAAGGTGCAATTCTGAAATTTTTTGCTTTTTCCTGCTCCTCTTAGCATGATAAAGAAGATTCAAAGAGAGTGAGATTCCAGCTCCTTTCATTCAGTCAGTAGCTTCAATCATTTCTGGACGTTTTTCAATGGCAAAAATCAATGAATATTGTAAATGCACAAACAGTAATTTCTCCGCATTGCAAGGTGCAATTCTGAAATTTTTTGCTTTTTCCTGCTCCTCTTAGCATGATAAAGAAGATTCAAAGAGAGTGAGATGCCAGCTCCTTTCATTCAGTCAGTAGCTTCAATAATTTCTGGACGTTTTTCAATGGCAAAAATCAATGAATATTGTAAATGCAAAAACTGTAATTTCTCCGCATTGCAAGGTGCAATTCTGAAATTTTTTGCTTTTTCCTGCTCCTCTTAGCATGATAAAGAAGATTCAAAGAGAGTGAGATGCCAGCTCCTTTCATTCAGTCAGTAGCTTCAATCATTTCTGGTATATGAATAACATCATGTTTTTCAATGGCAAAAATCAATGAATATTGTAAATGAACAAACAGTAATTTCTCCGCATTGCAAGGTGCAATTCTGAAATTTTTTGATTTTTCCTGCTCCTCTTAGCATGATAAAGAAGATTCAAAGAGAGTGAGATGCCAGCTCCTTTCATTCAGTCAGTAGCTTCAATCATTTCTGGACGTTTTTCAATGGCAAAAATCAATGAATATTGTAAATGCACAAACAGTATTTTCTCCGCATTGCAAGGTGCAATTCTGAAATTTTTTGATTTTTCCTGCTCCTCTTAGCATGATAAAGAAGATTCAAAGAGAGTGAGATGCCAGCTCCTTTCATTCAGTCAGTAGCTTCAAACATTTCTGGTATATGAATAACATGATATTTTTCAATGGCAAAAATCAATGAATATTGTAAATGCAAAAACTGTAATTTCTCCGCATTGCAAGGTGCAATTCTGAAATTTTTTGCTTTTTCCTGCTCCTCTTAGCATGATAAAGAAGATTCAAAGAGAGTGAGATGCCAGCTCCTTTCATTCAGTCAGTAGCTTCAATCATTTCTGGTATATGAATAACATCATGTTTTTCAATGGCAAAAATCAATGAATATTGTAAATGCACAAACAGTAATTTCTCCGCATTGCAAGGTGCAATTCTGAAATTTTTTGATTTTTCCTGCTCCTCTTTGCATGATAAAGAAGATTCAAAGAG
The DNA here is from genome assembly GCF_046119375.1 of Phyllobates terribilis. Lineage (NCBI taxonomy): Eukaryota > Metazoa > Chordata > Amphibia > Anura > Dendrobatidae > Phyllobates > Phyllobates terribilis. The sequence continues at coordinate 237,491 of NW_027363188.1, forward strand.
AGTGAGATGCCAGCTCCTTTCATTCAGTCAGTAGCTTCAATCATTTCTGGACGTTTTTCAATGGCAAAAATCAATGAATATTGTAAATGCACAAACAGTATTTTCTCCGCATTGCAAGGTGCAATTCTGAAATTTTTTGATTTTTCCTGCTCCTCTTAGCATGATAAAGAAGATTCAAAGAGAGTGAGATGCCAGCTCCTTTCATTCAGTCAGTAGCTTCAAACATTTCTGGTATATGAATAACATGATATTTTTCAATGGCAAAAATCAATGAATATTGTAAATGCACAAACAGTAATTTCTCCGCATTGCAAGGTGCAATTCTGAAATTTTTTGCTTTTTCCTGCTCCTCTTAGCATGATAAAGAAGATTCAAAGAGAGTGAGATGCCAGCTCCTTTCATTCAGTCAGTAGCTTCAATCATTTCTGGACGTTTTTCAATGGCAAAAATCAATGAATATTGTAAATGCACAAGCAGTAATTTCTCCGCATTGCAAGGTGCAATTCTGAAATTTTTTGCTTTTTCCTGCTCCTCTTAGCATGATAAAGAAGATTCAAAGAGAGTGAGATGCCAGCTCCTTTCATTCAGTCAGTAGCTTCAATCATTTCTGGACGTTTTTCAATGGCAAAAATCAATGAATATTGTAAATGCACAACAGTAATTTCTCCGCATTGCAAGGTGCAATTCTGAAATTTTTTGCTTTTTCCTGCTCCTCTTAGCATGATAAAGAAGATTCAAAGAGAGTGAGATGCCAGCTCCTTTCATTCAGTCAGTAGCTTCAATCATTTCTGGACGTTTTTCAACGGCAAAAATCAATGAATATTGTAAATGCACAAACAGTAATTTCTCCGCATTGCAAGGTGCAATTCTGAAATTTTTTGATTTTTCCTGCTCCTCTTAGCATGATAAAGAAGATTCAAAGAGAGTGAGATGCCAGCTCCTTTCATTCAGTCAGTAGCTTCAATCATTTCTGGACGTTTTTCAATGGCAAAAATCAATGAATATTGTAAATGCACAAACAGTAATTTCTCCGCATTGCAAGGTGCAATTCTGAAATTTTTTGCTTTTTCCTGCTCCTCTTAGCATGATAAAGAAGATTCAAAGAGAGTGAGATGCCAGCTCCTTTCATTCAGTCAGTAGCTTCAATCATTTCTGGACGTTTTTCAATGGCAAAAATCAATGAATATTGTAAATGCACAAACAGTAATTTCTCCGCATTGCAAGGTGCAATTCTGAAATTTTTTGCTTTTTCCTGCTCCTCTTAGCATGATAAAGAAGACTCAAAGAGAGTGAGATGCCAGCTCCTTTCATTCAGTCAGTAGCTTCAATCATTTCTGGACGTTTTTCAATGGCAAAAATCAATGAATATTGTAAATGCACAAGCAGTAATTTCTCCGCATTGCAAGGTGCAATTCTGAAATTTTTTGCTTTTTCCTGCTCCTCTTAGCATGATAAAGAAGATTCAAAGAGAGTGAGATGCCAGCTCCTTTCATTCAGTCAGTAGCTTCAATCATTTCTGGACGTTTTTCAATGGCAAAAATCAATGAATATTGTAAATGCACAAACAGTAATTTCTCCGCATTGCAAGGTGCAATTCTGAAATTTTTTGCTTCTTCCTGCTCCTCTTAGCATGAAAAAGAAGATTCAAAGAGCGTTAGATGCCAGCTCCTTTCATTCAGTCAGTAGCTTCAATCATTTCTGGTATATGAATAACATGATGTTTTTCAATGGCAAAAATCAATGAATATTGTAAATGCACAAACAGTAATTTCTCAGCATTGCAAGGTGAAATTCTGAATTTTTTTGCTTTTTCCTGCTCCTCTTAGCATGATAAAGAAGATTCAAAGAGAGTGAGATGCCAGCTCCTTTCATTCAGTCAGTAGCTTCAATCATTTCTGGACGTTTTTCAATGGCAAAAATCAGTGAATATTGTAAATGCACAAACAGTAATTTCTCCGCATTGCAAGGTGCAATTCTGAAATTTTTTGCTTTTTCCTGCTCCTCTTAGCATGATAAAGAAGATTCAAAGAGAGTGAGATGCCAGCTCCTTTCAGTCAGTAGCTTCAATCATTTCTGGACGTTTTTCAATGGCAAAAATCAATGAATATTGTAAATGCACAAACAGTAATTTCTCCGCATTGCAAGGTGCAATTCTGAAATTTTTTGCTTTTTCCTGCTCCTCTTAGCATGATAAAGAAGATTCAAAGAGAGTGAGATGCCAGCTCCTTTCAGTCAGTAGCTTCAATCATTTCTGGACGTTTTTCAATGGCAAAAATCAATGAATATTGTAAATGCACAAACAGTAATTTCTCCGCATTGCAAGGTGCAATTCTGAAATTTTTTGCTTTTTCCTGCTCCTCTTAGCATGATAAAGAAGATTCAAAGAGAGTGAGATGCCAGCTCCTTTCATTCAGTCAGTAGCTTCAATCATTTCTGGACGTTTTTCAATGGCAAAAATCAATGAATATTGTAAATGCACAAACAGTAATTTCTCCGCATTGCAAGGTGCAATTCTGAAATTTTTTGCTTTTTCCTGCTCCTCTTAGCATGATAAAGAAGACTCAAAGAGAGTGAGATGCCAGCTCCTTTCATTCAGTCAGTAGCTTCAATTATTTCTGGACGTTTTTCAATGGCAAAAATCAATGAATATTGTAAATGCACAAGCAGTAATTTCTCCGCATTGCAAGGTGCAATTCTGAAATTTTTTGCTTTTTCCTGCTCCTCTTAGCATGATAAAGAAGATTCAAAGAGAGTGAGATGCCAGCTCCTTTCATTCAGTCAGTAGCTTCAATCATTTCTGGACGTTTTTCAATGGCAAAAATCAATGAATATTGTAAATGCACAAACAGTAATTTCTCCGCATTGCAAGGTGCAATTCTGAAATTTTTTGCTTCTTCCTGCTCCTCTTAGCATGAAAAAGAAGATTCAAAGAGCGTTAGATGCCAGCTCCTTTCATTCAGTCAGTAGCTTCAATCATTTCTGGTATATGAATAACATGATGTTTTTCAATGGCAAAAATCAATGAATATTGTAAATGCACAAACAGTAATTTCTCAGCATTGCAAGGTGAAATTCTGAATTTTTTTGCTTTTTCCTGCTCCTCTTAGCATGATAAAGAAGATTCAAAGAGAGTGAGATGCCAGCTCCTTTCATTCAGTCAGTAGCTTCAATCATTTCTGGACGTTTTTCAATGGCAAAAATCAGTGAATATTGTAAATGCACAAACAGTAATTTCTCCGCATTGCAAGGTGCAATTCTGAAATTTTTTGCTTTTTCCTGCTCCTCTTAGCATGATAAAGAAGATTCAAAGAGAGTGAGATGCCAGCTCCTTTCAGTCAGTAGCTTCAATCATTTCTGGACGTTTTTCAATGGCAAAAATCAATGAATATTGTAAATGCACAAACAGTAATTTCTCCGCATTGCAAGGTGCAATTCTGAAATTTTTTGCTTTTTCCTGCTCCTCTTAGCATGATAAAGAAGATTCAAAGAGAGTGAGATGCCAGCTCCTTTCAGTCAGTAGCTTCAATCATTTCTGGACGTTTTTCAATGGCAAAAATCAATGAATATTGTAAATGCACAAACAGTAATTTCTCCGCATTGCAAGGTGCAATTCTGAAATTTTTTGCTTTTTCCTGCTCCTCTTAGCATGATAAAGAAGATTCAAAGAGAGTGAGATGCCAGCTCCTTTCATTCAGTCAGTAGCTTCAATCATTTCTGGACGTTTTTCAATGGCAAAAATCAATGAATATTGTAAATGCACAAACAGTAATTTCTTCGCATTGCAAGGTGCAATTCTGAAATTTTTTGCTTTTTCCTGCTCCTCTTAGCATGATAAAGAAGATTCAAAGAGAGTGAGATGCCAGCTCCTTTCATTCAGTCAGTAGCTTAAATCATTTCTGGACGTTTTTCAATGGCAAAAATCAATGAATATTGTAAATGCACAAACAGTAATTTCTCCGCATTGCAAGGTGCAATTCTGAAATTTTTTGCTTTTTCCTGCTCCTCTTAGCATGATAAAGAAGATTCAAAGAGAGTGCGATGCCAGCTCCTTTCATTCAGTCAGTAGCTTCAAACATTTCTGGTATAAACATTTCTGGACGTTTTTCAATGGCAAAAATCAATGAATATTGTAAATGCACAAACAGTAATATCTCCACATTGCAAGGTGCAATTCTGAAATTTTTTGCTTTTTCCTGCTCCTCTTAGCATGATAAAGAAGATTCAAAGAGAGTGAGATGCCAGCTCCTTTCATTCAGTCAGTAGCTTCAATCATTTCTGGTATATGAATAACATGATGTTTTTCAATGGCAAAAATCAATGAATATTGTAAATGCACAAACAGTAATTTCTCCGCATTGCAAGGTGCAATTCTGAATTTTTTTGCTTTTTCCTGCTCCTCTTAGTATGATAAAGAAGATTCAAAGAGAGTGAGATGCCAGCTCCTTTCATTCAGTCAGTAGCTTCAATCATTTCTGGACGTTTTTCAATGGCAAAAATCAATGAATATTGTAAATGCACAAACAGTAATTTCTCCGGATTCATATTTGCAATTCTGAAATTTTTTGCTTTTTCCTGCTCCTCTTAGCATGATAAAGAAGATTCAAAGAGAGTGAGATGCCAGCTCCTTTCATTCAGTCAGTAGCTTCAAACATTTCTGGTATATGAATAACATGATGTTTTTCAATGGCAAAAATCAATGAATATTGTAAATGCACAAACAGTAATTTCTTCGCATTGCAAGGTGCAATTCTGAAATTTTTTGCTTTTTCCTGCTCCTCTTAGCATGATAAAGAAGATTCAAAGAGAGTGAGATGCCAGCTCCTTTCATTCAGTCAGTAGCTTCAATCATTTCTGGACGTTTTTCAATGGCAAAAATCAATGAATATTGTAAATGCACAAACAGTAATTTCTCCGCATTGCAAGGTGCAATTCTGAAATTTTTTGCTTTTTCCTGCTCCTCTTAGCATGATAAAGAAGATTCAAAGAGAGTGAGATGCCAGCTCCTTTCATTCAGTCAGTAGCTTCAATCATTTCTGGACGTTTTTCAATGGCAAAAATCAATGAATATTGTAAATGTACAAACAGTAATTTCTCCGCATTGCAAGGTGCAATTCTGAAATTTTTTGCTTTTTCCTGCTCCGCTTAGTATGATAAAGAAGATTCAAAGAGAGTGAGATGCCAGCTCCTTTCATTCAGTCAGTAGCTTCAAACATTTCTGGTATATGAATAACATGATGTTTTTCAATGGCAAAAATCAATGAATATTGTAAATGCACAAACAGTAATTTCTCCACATTGCAAGGTGCAATTCTGAAATTTTTTGCTTTTTCCTGCTCCTCTTAGCATGATAAAGAAGATTCAAAGAGAGTGAGATGCCAGCTCCTTTCATTCAGTCAGTAGCTTCAATCATTTCTGGTATATGAATAACATGATGTTTTTCAATGGCAAAAATTAATGAATATTGTAAATGCACAAACCGTAATTTCTCCGCATTGCAAGGTGCAATTCTGAAATTTTTTGCTTTTTCCTGCTCCTCTTAGCATGATAAAGAAGATTCAAAGAGAGTGAGATGCCAGCTCCTTTCATTCAGTCAGTAGCTTCAATCATTTCTGGACGTTTTTCAATGGCAAAAATCAATGAATATTGTAAATGCACAAACAGTAATTTCTCCGCATTGAAGGTGCAATTCTGAAATTTTTTGATTTTTCCTGCTCCTCTTAGCATGATAAAGAAGATTCAAAGAGAGTGAGATGCCAGCTCCTTTCATTCAGTCAGTAGCTTCAAACATTTCTGGTATATGAATAACATGATGTTTTTCAATGGCAAAAATCAATGAATATTGTAAATGCACAAACAGTAATTTCTCCGCATTGCAAGGTGCAATTCTGAAATTTTTTGCTTTTTCCTGCTCCTCTTAGCATGATAAAGAAGATTCAAAGAGAGTGAGATGAGAGCTCCTTTAATTCAGTCAGTAGCTTCAATCATTTCTGGACGTTTTTCAATGGCAAAAATCAATGAATATTGTAAATGCACAAACAGTAATTTCTCCGCATTGCAAGGTGCAATTCTGAAATTTTTTGCTTTTTCCTGCTCCTCTTAGCATGATAAAGAAGATTCAAAGAGAGTGAGATGCCAGCTCCTTTCATTCAGTCAGTAGCTTCAATCATTTCTGGACGTTTTTCAATGGCAAAAATCAATGAATATTGTAAATGCACAAACAGTAATTTCTCCGCATTGCAAGGTGCAATTCTGAAATTTTTTGCTTTTTCCTGCTCCTCTTAGCATGATAAAGAAGATTCAAAGAGAGTGAGATGCCAGCTCCTTTCATTCAGTCAGTAGCTTCAATCATTTCTGGTATATGAATAACATGATGTTTTTCAATGGCAAAAATCAATGAATATTGTAAATGCACAAACAGTAATTTATCCGCATTGCAAGGAGCAATTCTGAAATTTTTTGCTTTTTCCTGCTCCTCTTAGCATGATAAAGAAGATTCAAAGAGAGTGAGATGCCAGCTCCTTTCATTCAATCAGTAGCTTCAATCATTTCTGGACGTTTTTCAATGGCAAAAATCAATGAATATTGTAAATGCACAAACAGTAATTTCTCCGCATTGCAAGGTGCAATTCTGAAATTTTTTGCTTTTTCCTGCTCCTCTTAGCATGATAAAGAAGATTCAAAGAGAGTGAGATGCCAGCTCCTTTCATTCAGTCAGTAGCTTCAATCATTTCTGGACGTTTTTCAATGGCAAAAATCAATGAATATTGTAAATGCACAAACAGTAATTTCTCCGCATTGCAAGGTGCAATTCTGAAATTTTTTGCTTTTTCCTGCTCCTCTTAGCATGATAAAGAAGACTCAAAGAGAGTGAGATGCCAGCTCCTTTCATTCAGTCAGTAGCTTCAATCATTTCTGGACGTTTTTCAATGGCAAAAATCAATGAATATTGTAAATGCACAAGCAGTAATTTCTCCGCATTGCAAGGTGCAATTCTGAAATTTTTTGCTTTTTCCTGCTCCTCTTAGCATGATAAAGAAGATTCAAAGAGAGTGAGATGCCAGCTCCTTTCATTCAGTCAGTAGCTTCAATCATTTCTGGACGTTTTTCAATGGCAAAAATCAATGAATATTGTAAATGCACAAACAGTAATTTCTCCGCATTGCAAGGTGCAATTCTGAAATTTTTTGCTTCTTCCTGCTCCTCTTAGCATGAAAAAGAAGATTCAAAGAGCGTTAGATGCCAGCTCCTTTCATTCAGTCAGTAGCTTCAATCATTTCTGGTATATGAATAACATGATGTTTTTCAATGGCAAAAATCAATGAATATTGTAAATGCACAAACAGTAATTTCTCCGCATTGCAAGGTGAAATTCTGAATTTTTTTGCTTTTTCCTGCTCCTCTTAGCATGATAAAGAAGATTCAAAGAGAGTGAGATGCCAGCTCCTTTCATTCAGTCAGTAGCTTCAATCATTTCTGGACGTTTTTCAATGGCAAAAATCAGTGAATATTGTAAATGCACAAACAGTAATTTCTCCGCATTGCAAGGTGCAATTCTGAAATTTTTTGCTTTTTCCTGCTCCTCTTAGCATGATAAAGAAGATTCAAAGAGAGTGAGATGCCAGCTCCTTTCAGTCAGTAGCTTCAATCATTTCTGGACGTTTTTCAATGGCAAAAATCAATGAATATTGTAAATGCACAAACAGTAATTTCTCCGCATTGCAAGGTGCAATTCTGAAATTTTTTGCTTTTTCCTGCTCCTCTTAGCATGATAAAGAAGATTCAAAGAGAGTGAGATGCCAGCTCCTTTCAGTCAGTAGCTTCAATCATTTCTGGACGTTTTTCAATGGCAAAAATCAATGAATATTGTAAATGCACAAACAGTAATTTCTTCGCATTGCAAGGTGCAATTCTGAAATTTTTTGCTTTTTCCTGCTCCTCTTAGCATGATAAAGAAGATTCAAAGAGAGTGAGATGCCAGCTCCTTTCATTCAGTCAGTAGCTTCAATCATTTCTGGACGTTTTTCAATGGCAAAAATCAATGAATATTGTAAATGCACAAACAGTAATTTCTCCGCATTGCAAGGTGCAATTCTGAAATTTTTTGCTTTTTCCTGCTCCTCTTAGCATGATAAAGAAGATTCAAAGAGAGTGCGATGCCAGCTCCTTTCATTCAGTCAGTAGCTTCAAACATTTCTGGTATAAACATTTCTGGACGTTTTTCAATGGCAAAAATCAATGAATATTGTAAATGCACAAACAGTAATATCTCCACATTGCAAGGTGCAATTCTGAAATTTTTTGCTTTTTCCTGCTCCTCTTAGCATGATAAAGAAGATTCAAAGAGAGTGAGATGCCAGCTCCTTTCATTCAGTCAGTAGCTTCAATCATTTCTGGTATATGAATAACATGATGTTTTTCAATGGCAAAAATCAATGAATATTGTAAATGCACAAACAGTAATTTCTCCGCATTGCAAGGTGCAATTCTGAATTTTTTTGCTTTTTCCTGCTCCTCTTAGTATGATAAAGAAGATTCAAAGAGAGTGAGATGCCAGCTCCTTTCATTCAGTCAATAGCTTCAATCATTTCTGGACGTTTTTCAATGGCAAAAATCAATGAATATTGTAAATGCACAAACAGTAATTTCTCCGGATTCATATTTGCAATTCTGAAATTTTTTGCTTTTTCCTGCTCCTCTTAGCATGATAAAGAAGATTCAAAGAGAGTGAGATGCCAGCTCCTTTCATTCAGTCAGTAGCTTCAAACATTTCTGGTATATGAATAACATGATGTTTTTCAATGGCAAAAATCAATGAATATTGTAAATGCACAAACAGTAATTTCTTCGCATTGCAAGGTGCAATTCTGAAATTTTTTGCTTTTTCCTGCTCCTCTTAGCATGATAAAGAAGATTCAAAGAGAGTGAGATGCCAGCTCCTTTCATTCAGTCAGTAGCTTCAATCATTTCTGGACGTTTTTCAATGGCAAAAATCAATGAATATTGTAAATGCACAAACAGTAATTTCTCCGCATTGCAAGGTGCAATTCTGAAATTTTTTGCTTTTTCCTGCTCCTCTTAGCATGATAAAGAAGATTCAAAGAGAGTGAGATGCCAGCTCCTTTCATTCAGTCAGTAGCTTCAATCATTTCTGGACGTTTTTCAATGGCAAAAATCAATGAATATTGTAAATGTACAAACAGTAATTTCTCCGCATTGCAAGGTGCAATTCTGAAATTTTTTGCTTTTTCCTGCTCCGCTTAGTATGATAAAGAAGATTCAAAGAGAGTGAGATGCCAGCTCCTTTCATTCAGTCAGTAGCTTCAAACATTTCTGGTATATGAATAACATGATGTTTTTCAATGGCAAAAATCAATGAATATTGTAAATGCACAAACAGTAATTTCTCCACATTGCAAGGTGCAATTCTGAAATTTTTTGCTTTTTCCTGCTCCTCTTAGCATGATAAAGAAGATTCAAAGAGAGTGAGATGCCAGCTCCTTTCATTCAGTCAGTAGCTTCAATCATTTCTGGTATATGAATAACATGATGTTTTTCAATGGCAAAAATTAATGAATATTGTAAATGCACAAACCGTAATTTCTCCGCATTGCAAGGTGCAATTCTGAAATTTTTTGCTTTTTCCTGCTCCTCTTAGCATGATAAAGAAGATTCAAAGAGAGTGAGATGCCAGCTCCTTTCATTCAGTCAGTAGCTTCAATCATTTCTGGACGTTTTTCAATGGCAAAAATCAATGAATATTGTAAATGCACAAACAGTAATTTCTCCGCATTGAAGGTGCAATTCTGAAATTTTTTGCTTTTTCCTGCTCCTCTTAGCATGATAAAGAAGATTCAAAGAGAGTGAGATGCCAGCTCCTTTCATTCAGTCAGTAGCTTCAAACATTTCTGGTATATGAATAACATGATGTTTTTCAATGGCAAAAATCAATGAATATTGTAAATGCACAAACAGTAATTTCTCCGCATTGCAAGGTGCAATTCTGAAATTTTTTGCTTTTTCCTGCTCCTCTTAGCATGATAAAGAAGATTCAAAGAGAGTGAGATGAGAGCTCCTTTAATTCAGTCAGTAGCTTCAATCATTTCTGGACATTTTTCAATGGCAAAAATCAATGAATATTGTAAATGCACAAACAGTAATTTCTCCGCATTGCAAGGTGCAATTCTGAAATTTTTTGCTTTTTCCTGCTCCTCTTAGCATGATAAAGAAGATTCAAAGAGAGTGAGATGCCAGCTCCTTTCATTCAGTCAGTAGCTTCAATCATTTCTGGACGTTTTTCAATGGCAAAAATCAATGAATATTGTAAATGCACAAACAGTAATTTCTCCGCATTGCAAGGTGCAATTCTGAAATTTTTTGCTTTTTCCTGCTCCTCTTAGCATGATAAAGAAGATTCAAAGAGAGTGAGATGCCAGCTCCTTTCATTCAGTCAGTAGCTTCAATCATTTCTGGTATATGAATAACATGATGTTTTTCAATGGCAAAAATCAATGAATATTGTAAATGCACAAACAGTAATTTATCCGCATTGCAAGGAGCAATTCTGAAATTTTTTGCTTTTTCCTGCTCCTCTTAGCATGATAAAGAAGATTCAAAGAGAGTGAGATGCCAGCTCCTTTCATTCAATCAGTAGCTTCAATCATTTCTGGACGTTTTTCAATGGCAAAAATCAATGAATATTGTAAATGCACAAACAGTAATTTCTCCGCATTGCAAGGTGCAATTCTGAAATTTTTTGCTTTTTCCTGCTCCTCTTAGCATGATAAAGAAGACTCAAAGAGAGTGAGATGCCAGCTCCTTTCATTCAGTCAGTAGCTTCAATCATTTCTGGACGTTTTTCAACGGCAAAAATCAATGAATATTGTAAATGCACAAACAGTAATTTCTCCGCATTGCAAGGTGCAATTCTGAAATTTTTTGCTTTTTCCTGCTCGTCTTAGCATGATAAAGAAGATTCAAAGAGAGTGAGATGCCAGCTCCTTTCATTCAGTCAGTAGCTTCAATCATTTCTGGACGTTTTTCAATGGCAAAAATCAATGAATATTGTAAATGCACAAACAGTAATTTCTCCGCATTGCAAGGTGCAATTCTGAAATTTTTTGCTTTTTCCTGCTCCTCTTAGCATGATAAAGAAGATTCAAAGAGAGTGAGATGCCAGCTCCTTTCATTCAGTCAGTAGCTTCAATAATTTCTGGACGTTTTTCAATGGCAAAAATCAATGAATATTGTAAATGCAAAAACTGTAATTTCTCCGCATTGCAAGGTGCAATTCTGAAATTTTTTGCTTTTTCCTGCTCCTCTTAGCATGATAAAGAAGATTCAAAGAGAGTGAGATGCCAGCTCCTTTCATTCAGTCAGTAGCTTCAATCATTTCTGGTATATGAATAACATCATGTTTTTCAATGGCAAAAATCAATGAATATTGTAAATGCACAAACAGTAATTTCTCCGCATTGCAAGGTGCAATTCTGAAATTTTTTGATTTTTCCTGCTCCTCTTAGCATGATAAAGAAGATTCAAAGAGAGTGAGATGCCAGCTCCTTTCATTCAGTCAGTAGCTTCAATCATTTCTGGACGTTTTTCAATGGAAAAATCAATGAATATTGTAAATGCACAAACAGTAATTTCTCCGCATTGCAAGGTGCAATTCTGAAATTTTTTGCTTTTTCCTGCTCCTCTTAGCATGATAAAGAAGATTCAAAGAGAGTGAGATGCCAGATCCTTTCATTCAGTCAGTAGCTTCAATCATTTCTGGACGTTTTTCAATGGCAAAAATCAATGAATATTGTAAATGTACAAACAGTAATTTCTCCGCATTGCAAGGTGCAATTCTGAAATTTTTTGCTTTTTCCTGCTCCGCTTAGTATGATAAAGAAGATTCAAAGAGAGTGAGATGCCAGCTCCTTTCATTCAGTCAGTAGCTTCAAACATTTCTGGTATATGAATAACATGATGTTTTTCAATGGCAAAAATCAATGAATATTGTAAATGCACAAACAGTAATTTCTCCACATTGCAAGGTGCAATTCTGAAATTTTTTGCTTTTTCCTGCTCCTCTTAGCATGATAAAGAAGATTCAAAGAGAGTGAGATGCCAGCTCCTTTCATTCAGTCAGTAGCTTCAATCATTTCTGGTATATGAATAACATGATGTTTTTCAATGGCAAAAATTAATGAATATTGTAAATGCACAAACCGTAATTTCTCCGCATTGCAAGGTGCAATTCTGAAATTTTTTGCTTTTTCCTGCTCCTCTTAGCATGATAAAGAAGATTCAAAGAGAGTGAGATGCCAGCTCCTTTCATTCAGTCAGTAGCTTCAATCATTTCTGGACGTTTTTCAATGGCAAAAATCAATGAATATTGTAAATGCACAAACAGTAATTTCTCCGCATTGAAGGTGCAATTCTGAAATTTTTTGCTTTTTCCTGCTCCTCTAAGCATGATAAAGAAGATTCAAAGAGAGTGAGATGCCAGCTCCTTTCATTCAGTCAGTAGCTTCAAACATTTCTGGTATATGAATAACATGATGTTTTTCAATGGCAAAAATCAATGAATATTGTAAATGCACAAACAGTAATTTCTCCGCATTGCAAGGTGCAATTCTGAAATTTTTTGCTTTTTCCTGCTCCTCTTAGCATGATAAAGAAGATTCAAAGAGAGTGAGATGAGAGCTCCTTTAATTCAGTCAGTAGCTTCAATCATTTCTGGACGTTTTTCAATGGCAAAAATCAATGAATATTGTAAATGCACAAACAGTAATTTCTCCGCATTGCAAGGTGCAATTCTGAAATTTTTTGCTTTTTCCTGCTCCTCTTAGCATGATAAAGAAGATTCAAAGAGAGTGAGATGCCAGCTCCTTTCATTCAGTCAGTAGCTTCAATCATTTCTGGACGTTTTTCAATGGCAAAAATCAATGAATATTGTAAATGCACAAACAGTAATTTCTCCGCATTGCAAGGTGCAATTCTGAAATTTTTTGCTTTTTCCTGCTCCTCTTAGCATGATAAAGAAGATTCAAAGAGAGTGAGATGCCAGCTCCTTTCATTCAGTCAGTAGCTTCAATCATTTCTGGTATATGAATAACATGATGTTTTTCAATGACAAAAATCAATGAATATTGTAAATGCACAAACAGTAATTTATCCGCATTGCAAGGTGCAATTCTGAAATTTTTTGCTTTTTCCTGCTCCTCTTAGCATGATAAAGAAGATTCAAAGAGAGTGAGATGCCAGCTCCTTTCATTCAGTCAGTAGCTTCAATCATTTCTGGACGTTTTTCAATGGCAAAAATCAATGAATATTGTAAATGCACAAACAGTAATTTCTCCGCATTGCAAGGTGCAATTCTGAAATTTTTTGCTTTTTCCTGCTCCTCTTAGCATGGTAAAGAAGACTCAAAGAGAGTGAGATGCCAGCTCCTTTCATTCAGTCAGTAGCTTCAATCATTTCTGGACGTTTTTCAACGGCAAAAATCAATGAATATTGTAAATGCACAAACAGTAATTTCTCCGCATTGCAAGGTGCAATTCTGAAATTTTTTGCTTTTTCCTGCTCGTCTTAGCATGATAAAGAAGATTCAAAGAGAGTGAGATGCCAGCTCCTTTCATTCAGTCAGTAGCTTCAATCATTTCTGGACGTTTTTCAATGGCAAAAATCAATGAATATTGTAAATGCACAAACAGTAATTTCTCCGCATTGCAAGGTGCAATTCTGAAATTTTTTGCTTTTTCCTGCTCCTCTTAGCATGATAAAGAAGATTCAAAGAGAGTGAGATGCCAGCTCCTTTCATTCAGTCAGTAGCTTCAATCATTTCTGGACGTTTTTCAATGGCAAAAATCAATGAATATTGTAAATGCGCAAACAGTAATTTCTCCGCATTGCAAGGTGCAATTCTGAAATTTTTTGCTTTTTCCTGCTCCTCTTAGCATGATAAAGAAGATTCAAAGAGAGTGAGATGCCAGCTCCTTTCATTCAGTCAGTAGCTTCAATAATTTCTGGACGTTTTTCAATGGCAAAAATCAATGAATATTGTAAATGCAAAAACTGTAATTTCTCCGCATTGCAAGGTGCAATTCTGAAATTTTTTGCTTTTTCCTGCTCCTCTTAGCATGATAAAGAAGATTCAAAGAGAGTGAGATGCCAGCTCCTTTCATTCAGTCAGTAGCTTCAATCATTTCTGGACGTTTTTCAATGGCAAAAATCAATGAATATTGTAAATGCACAAACAGTAATTTCTCCGCATTGCAAGGTGCAATTCTGAAATTTTTTGCTTCTTCCTGCTCCTCTTAGCATGAAAAAGAAGATTCAAAGAGCGTTAGATGACAGCTCCTTTCATTCAGTCAGTAGCTTCAATCATTTCTGGTATATGAATAACATGATGTTTTTCAATGGCAAAAATCAATGAATATTGTAAATGCACAAACAGTAATTTCTCCGCATTGCAAGGTGAAATTCTGAATTTTTTTGCTTTTTCCTGCTCCTCTTAGCATGATAAAGAAGATTCAAAGAGAGTGAGATGCCAGCTCCTTTCATTCAGTCAGTAGCTTCAATCATTTCTGGACGTTTTTCAATGGCAAAAATCAGTGAATATTGTAAATGCACAAACAGTAATTTCTCCGCATTGCAAGGTGCAATTCTGAAATTTTTTGCTTTTTCCTGCTCCTCTTAGCATGATAAAGAAGATTCAAAGAGAGTGAGATGCCAGCTCCTTTCAGTCAGTAGCTTCAATCATTTCTGGACGTTTTTCAATGGCAAAAATCAATGAATATTGTAAATGCACAAACATTAATTTCTCCGCATTGCAAGGTGCAATTCTGAAATTTTTTGCTTTTTCCTGCTCCTCTTAGCATGATAAAGAAGATTCAAAGAGAGTGAGATGCCAGCTCCTTTCAGTCAGTAGATTCAATCATTTCTGGACGTTTTTCAATGGCAAAAATCAATGAATATTGTAAATGCACAAACAGTAATTTCTCCGCATTGCAAGGTGCAATTCTGAAATTTTTTGCTTTTTCCTGCTCCTCTTAGCATGATAAAGAAGATTCAAAGAGAGTGAGATGCCAGCTCCTTTCATTCAGTCAGTAGCTTTAATCATTTCTGGACGTTTTTCAATGGCAAAAATCAATGAATATTGTAAATGCACAAACAGTAATTTCTTCGCATTGCAAGGTGCAATTCTGAAATTTTTTGCTTTTTCCTGCTCCTCTTAGCATGATAAAGAAGATTCAAAGAGAGTGAGATGCCAGCTCCTTTCATTCAGTCAGTAGCTTCAAACATTTCTGGTATATGAATAACATGATGTTTTTCAATGGCAAAAATCAATGAATATTGTAAATGCACAAACAGTAATTTCTCCGCATTGCAAGGTGCAATTCTGAAATTTTTTGCTTTTTCCTGCTCCTCTTAGCATGATAAAGAAGATTCAAAGAGAGTGAGATGCCAGCTCCTTTCATTCAGTCAGTAGCTTCAATCATTTCTGGACGTTTTTCAATGGCAAAAATCAATGAATACTGTAAATGCACAAACAGTAATTTCTCCGCATTGCAAGGTGCAATTCTGAAATTTTTTGCTTTTTCCTGCTCCTCTTAGCATGATAAAGAAGATTCAAAGAGAGTGAGATGCCAGCTCCTTTCATTCAGTCAGTAGCTTCAATCATTTCTGGACGTTTTTCAATGGCAAAAATCAATGAATGTTGTAAATGCACAAACAGTAATTTCTCCGCATTGCAAGGTGCAATTCTGAAATTTTTTGCTTTTTCCTGCTCCTCTTAGCATGATAAAGAAGATTCAAAGAGAGTGCGATGCCAGCTCCTTTCATTCAGTCAGTAGCTTCAAACATTTCTGGTATAAACATTTCTGGACGTTTTTCAATGGCAAAAATCAATGAATATTGTAAATGCACAAACAGTAATATCCACACATTGCAAGGTGCAATTCTGAAATTTTTTGCTTTTTCCTGCTAATCCTAGCATGATAAAGAAGATTCAAATAGAGTGAGATGCCAGCTCCTTTCATTCAGTCAGTAGCTTCAAACATTTCTGGATGTTTTTCAATGGCAAAAATCAATGAATATTGTAAATGCACAAACAGTAATATCTCCACATTGCAAGGTGCAATTCTGAAATTTTTTGCTTTTTCCTGCTAATCCTAGCATGATAAAGAAGATTCAAAGAGAGTGAGATGCCAGCTCCTTTCATTCAGTCAGTAGCTTCAAACATTTCTGGTATATGAATAACATGATATTTTTCAATGGCAAAAATCAATGAATATTGTAAATGCACAAACAGTAATATCTCCACATTGCAAGGTGCAATTCTGAAATTTTTTGCTTTTTCCTGCTAATCCTAGCATGATAAAGAAGATTCAAAGAGAGTGAGATGCCAGCTCCTTTCATTCAGTCAGTAGCTTCAAACATTTCTGGACGTTTTTCAATGGCAAAAATCAATGAATATTGT
The DNA here is from genome assembly GCF_046119375.1 of Phyllobates terribilis. Classification (NCBI taxonomy): domain Eukaryota; kingdom Metazoa; phylum Chordata; class Amphibia; order Anura; family Dendrobatidae; genus Phyllobates; species Phyllobates terribilis. The sequence continues at coordinate 253,959 of NW_027363188.1, forward strand.
AAATGCACAAACAGTAATATCTCCACATTGCAAGGTGCAATTCTGAATTTTTTTTCTTTTTCCTGCTACTCCTAGCATGATAAAGAAGATTCAAAGAGAGTGAGATGCCAGCTCCTTTCATTCAGTCAGTAGCTTCAAACATTTCTGGACGTTTTTCAATGGCAAAAATCAATGAATATTGTAAATGCACAAACAGTAATATCTCCACATTGCAAGGTGCAATTCTGAAATTTTTTGCTTTTTCCTGCTAATCCTAGCATGATAAAGAAGATTCAAAGAGAGTGAGATGCCAGCTCCTTTCATTCAGTCAGTAGCTTCAAACATTTCTGGACGTTTTTCAATGGCAAAAATCAATGAATATTGTAAATGCACAAACAGTAATTTCTCCGCATTGCAAGGTGCAATTCTGAAATTTTTGCTTTTTCCTGCTCCTCTTAGCATGATAAAGAAGATTCAAAGAGAGTGAGATGCCAGCTCCTTTCATTCAGTCAGTAGCTTCAATCATTTCTGGACGTTTTTCAATGGCAAAAATCAATGAATATTGTAAATGCACAAGCTGTAATTTCTCCGCATTGCAAGGTGCAATTCTGAAATTTTTTGCTTTTTCCTGCTCCTCTTAGCATGATAAAGAAGATTCAAAGAGAGTGAGATGCCAGCTCCTTTCATTCAGTCAGTAGCTTCAATCATTTCTGGACGTTTTTCAATGGCAAAAATCAATGAATATTGTAAATGCACAAACAGTAATTTCTCCGCATTGCAAGGTGCAATTCTGAAATTTTTTGCTTTTTCCTGCTCCTCTTAGCATGAAAAAGAAGATTCAAAGAGAGTGAGATGCCAGCTCCTTTCATTCAGTCAGTAGCTTCAATCATTTCTGGTATATGAATAACATGATGTTTTTCAATGGCAAAAATCAATGAATATTGTAAATGCACAAACAGTAATTTCTCCGCATTGCAAGGTGAAATTCTGAATTTTTTTGCTTTTTCTTGCTCCTCTTAGCATGATAAAGAAGATTCAAAGAGAGTGAGATGCCAGCTCCTTTCATTCAGTCAGTAGCTTCAATCAATTCTGGACGTTTTTCAATGGCAAAAATCAATGAATATTGTAAATGCACAAACAGTAATTTCTCCGCATTGCAAGGTGCAATTCTGAAATTTTTTGCTTTTTCCTGCTCCTCTTAGCATGATAAAGAAGATTCAAAGAGAGTGAGATGCCAGCTCCTTTCATTCAGTCAGTAGCTTCAATCATTTCTGGACGTTTTTCAATGGCAAAAATCAATGAATATTGTAAATGCACAAACAGTAATTTCTCCGCATTGCAAGGTGCAATTCTGAAATTTTTTGCTTTTTCCTGCTCCTCTTAGCATGATAAAGAAGATTCAAAGAGAGTGAGATGCCAGCTCCTTTCATTCAGTCAGTAGCTTCAAACATTTCTGGTATATGAATAACATGATGTTTTTCAATCGCAAAAATCAATGAATATTGTAAATGCACAAACAGTAATTTCTCCGCATTGCAAGGTGCAATTCTGAAATTTTTTGCTTTTTCCTGCTCCTCTTAGCATGATAAAGAAGATTCAAAGAGAGTGAGATGCCAGCTCCTTTCATTCAGTCAGTAGCTTCAATCATTTCTGGACTTTTTTCAATGGCAAAAATCAATGAATATTGTAAATGCACAAACAGTAATTTCTCCGCATTGCAAGGTGCAATTCTGAAATTTTTTGCTTTTTCCTGCTCCTCTTAGCATGATAAAGAAGATTCAAAGAGAGTGAGATGCCAGCTTCTTTCATTCAGTCAGTAGCTTCAAACATTTCTGGTATATGAATAACATGATGTTTTTCAATGGCAAAAATCAATGAATATTGTAAATGCACAAACAGTAATTTCTCCGCATTGCAAGGTGCAATTCTGAAATTTTTTGCTTTTTCCTGCTCCTCTTAGCATGATAAAGAAGATTCAAAGAGAGTGAGATGCCAGCTCCTTTCATTCAGTCAGTAGCTTCAAACATTTCTGGTATATGAATAACATGATGTTTTTCAATGGCAAAAATCAATGAATATTGTAAATGCACAAACAGTAATTTCTCCGCATTGCAAGGTGCAATTCTGAAATTTTTTGCTTTTTCCTGCTCCTCTTAGCATGATAAAGAAGATTCAAAGAGAGTGAGATGCCAGCTCCTTTCATTCAGTCAGTAGCTTCAATCATTTCTGGACGTTTTTCAATGGCAAAAATCAATGAATATTGTAAATGCACAAACAGTAATTTCTCCGCATTGCAAGGTGCAATTCTGAAATTCTTTGCTTTTTCCTGCTCCTCTTAGCATGATAAAGAAGATTCAAAGAGAGTGAGATGCCAGCTCCTTTCATTCAGTCAGTAGCTTCAATCATTTCTGGACGTTTTTCAATGGCAAAAATCAATGAATATTGTAAATGCACAAACAGTAATTTCTCCGCATTGCAAGGTGCAATTCTGAAATTTTTTGCTTTTTCCTGCTCCTCTTAGCATGAAAAAGAAGATTCAAAGAGAGTGAGATGCCAGCTCCTTTCATTCAGTCAGTAGCTTCAATCATTTCTGGTATATGAATAACATGATGTTTTTCAATGGCAAAAATCAATGAATATTGTAAATGCACAAACAGTAATTTCTCCGCATTGCAAGGTGAAATTCTGAATTTTTTTGCTTTTTCTTGCTCCTCTTAGCATGATAAAGAAGATTCAAAGAGAGTGAGATGCCAGCTCCTTTCATTCAGTCAGTAGCTTCAATCAATTCTGGACGTTTTTCAATGGCAAAAATCAATGAATATTGTAAATGCACAAACAGTAATTTCTCCGCATTGCAAGGTGCAATTCTGAAATTTTTTGCTTTTTCCTGCTCCTCTTAGCATGATAAAGAAGATTCAAAGAGAGTGAGATGCCAGCTCCTTTCATTCAGTCAGTAGCTTCAATCATTTCTGGACGTTTTTCAATGGCAAAAATCAATGAATATTGTAAATGCACAAACAGTAATTTCTCCGCATTGCAAGGTGCAATTCTGAAATTTTTTGCTTTTTCCTGCTCCTCTTAGCATGATAAAGAAGATTCAAAGAGAGTGAGATGCCAGCTCCTTTCATTCAGTCAGTAGCTTCAAACATTTCTGGTATATGAATAACATGATGTTTTTCAATCGCAAAAATCAATGAATATTGTAAATGCACAAACAGTAATTTCTCCGCATTGCAAGGTGCAATTCTGAAATTTTTTGCTTTTTCCTGCTCCTCTTAGCATGATAAAGAAGATTCAAAGAGAGTGAGATGCCAGCTCCTTTCATTCAGTCAGTAGCTTCAATCATTTCTGGACTTTTTTCAATGGCAAAAATCAATGAATATTGTAAATGCACAAACAGTAATTTCTCCGCATTGCAAGGTGCAATTCTGAAATTTTTTGCTTTTTCCTGCTCCTCTTAGCATGATAAAGAAGATTCAAAGAGAGTGAGATGCCAGCTTCTTTCATTCAGTCAGTAGCTTCAAACATTTCTGGTATATGAATAACATGATGTTTTTCAATGGCAAAAATCAATGAATATTGTAAATGCACAAACAGTAATTTCTCCGCATTGCAAGGTGCAATTCTGAAATTTTTTGCTTTTTCCTGCTCCTCTTAGCATGATAAAGAAGATTCAAAGAGAGTGAGATGCCAGCTCCTTTCATTCAGTCAGTAGCTTCAAACATTTCTGGTATATGAATAACATGATGTTTTTCAATGGCAAAAATCAATGAATATTGTAAATGCACAAACAGTAATTTCTCCGCATTGCAAGGTGCAATTCTGAAATTTTTTGCTTTTTCCTGCTCCTCTTAGCATGATAAAGAAGATTCAAAGAGAGTGAGATGCCAGCTCCTTTCATTCAGTCAGTAGCTTCAATCATTTCTGGACGTTTTTCAATGGCAAAAATCAATGAATATTGTAAATGCACAAACAGTAATTTCTCCGCATTGCAAGGTGCAATTCTGAAATTCTTTGCTTTTTCCTGCTCCTCTTAGCATGATAAAGAAGATTCAAAGAGAGTGAGATGCCAGCTCCTTTCATTCAGTCAGTAGCTTCAATCATTTCTGGACGTTTTTCAATGGCAAAAATCAATGAATATTGTAAATGCACAAACAGTAATTTCTCCGCATTGCAAGGTGCAATTCTGAAATTTTTTGCTTTTTCCTGCTCCTCTTAGCATGATAAAGAAGATTCAAAGAGAGTGAGATGCCAGCTCCTTTCATTCAGTCAGTAGCTTCAAACATTTCTGGTATATGAATAACATGATGTTTTTCAATGGCAAAAATCAATGAATATTGTAAATGCACAAACAGTAATTTCTCCGCATTGCAAGGTGCAATTCTGAAATTTTTTGCTTTTTCCTGCTCCTCTTAGCATGATAAAGAAGATTCAAAGAGAGTGAGATGCCAGCTCCTTTCATTCAGTCAGTAGCTTCAATCATTTCTGGACGTTTTTCAATGGCAAAAATCAATGAATATTGTAAATGCACAAACAGTAATTTCTCCGCATTGCAAGGTGCAATTCTGAAATTTTTTGCTTTTTCCTGCTCCTCTTAGCATGAAAAAGAAGATTCAAAGAGAGTGAGATGCCAGCTCCTTTCATTCAGTCAGTAGCTTCAATCATTTCTGGTATATGAATAACATGATGTTTTTCAATGGCAAAAATCAATGAATATTGTAAATGCACAAACAGTAATTTCTCCGCATTGCAAGGTGCAATTCTGAATTTTTTTGCTTTTTCCTGCTCCTCTTAGCATGATAAAGAAGATTCAAAGAGAGTGAGATGCCAAGCTCCTTTCATTCAGTCAGTAGCTTCAATCATTTCTGGACGTTTTTCAATGGCAAAAATCAATGAATATTGTAAATGCACAAACAGTAATTTCTCCGCATTGCAAGGTGCAATTCTGAAATTTTTTGCTTTTTCCTGCTCCTCTTAGCATGATAAAGAAGATTCAAAGAGAGTGAGATGCCAGCTCCTTTCATTCAGTCAGTAGCTTCAATCATTTCTGGACGTTTTTCAATGGCAAAAATCAATGAATATTGTAAATGCACAAACAGTAATTTCTCCGCATTGCAAGGTGCAATTCTGAAATTTTTTGCTTTTTCCTGCTCCTCTTAGCATGATAAAGAAGATTCAAAGAGAGTGAGATGCCAGCTCCTTTCATTCAGTCAGTAGCTTCAAACATTTCTGGTATATGAATAACATGATGTTTTTCAATGGCAGAAATCAATGAATATTGTAAATGCACAAACAGTAATTTCTCCGCATTGCAAGGTGCAATTCTGAAATTTTTTGCTTTTTCCTGCTCCTCTTAGCATGATAAAGAAGATTCAAAGAGAGTGAGATGCCAGCTCCTTTCATTCAGTCAGTAGCTTCAATCATTTCTGGACGTTTTTCAATGGCAAAAATCAATGAATATTGTAAATGCACAAACAGTAATTTCTCCGCATTGCAAGGTGCAATTCTGAAATTTTTTGCTTTTTCCTGCTCCTCTTAGCATGATAAAGAAGATTCAAAGAGAGTGCGATGCCAGCTCCTTTCATTCAGTCAGTAGCTTCAAACATTTCTGGTATAAACATTTCTGGACGTTTTTCAATGGCAAAAATCAATGAATATTGTAAATGCACAAACAGTAATATCTCCACATTGCAAGGTGCAATTCTGAAATTTTTTGCTTTTTCCTGCTAATCCTAGCATGATAAAGAAGATTCAAATAGAGTGAGATGCCAGCTCCTTTCATTCAGTCAGTAGCTTCAAACATTTCTGGACGTTTTTCAATGGCAAAAATCAATGAATATTGTAAATGCACAAACAGTAATATCTCCACATTGCAAGGTGCAATTCTGAAATTTTTTGCTTTTTCCTGCTACTCCTAGCATGATAAAGAAGATTCAAAGAGAGTGAGATGCCAGCTCCTTTCATTCAGTCAGTAGCTTCAAACATTTCTGGACGTTTTTCAATGGCAAAAATCAATGAATATTGTAAATGCACAAACAGTAATATCTCCACATTGCAAGGTGCAATTCTGAAATTTTTTGCTTTTTCCTGCTAATCCTAGCATGATAAAGAAGATTCAAAGAGAGTGAGATGCCAGCTCCTTTCATTCAGTCAGTAGCTTCAAACATTTCTGGACGTTTTTCAATGGCAAAAATCAATGAATATTGTAAATGCACAAACAGTAATTTCTCCGCATTGCAAGGTGCAATTCTGAAATTTTTGCTTTTTCCTGCTCCTCTTAGCATGATAAAGAAGATTCAAAGAGAGTGAGATGCCAGCTCCTTTCATTCAGTCAGTAGCTTCAATCATTTCTGGACGTTTTTCAATGGCAAAAATCAATGAATATTGTAAATGCACAAGCTGTAATTTCTCCGCATTGCAAGGTGCAATTCTGAAATTTTTTGCTTTTTCCTGCTCCTCTTAGCATGATAAAGAAGATTCAAAGAGAGTGAGATGCCAGCTCCTTTCATTCAGTCAGTAGCTTCAATCATTTCTGGACGTTTTTCAATGGCAAAAATCAATGAATATTGTAAATGCACAAACAGTAATTTCTCCGCATTGCAAGGTGCAATTCTGAAATTTTTTGCTTTTTCCTGCTCCTCTTAGCATGAAAAAGAAGATTCAAAGAGAGTGAGATGCCAGCTCCTTTGATTCAGTCAGTAGCTTCAATCATTTCTGGTATATGAATAACATGATGTTTTTCAATGGCAAAAATCAATGAATATTGTAAATGCACAAACAGTAATTTCTCCGCATTGCAAGGTGAAATTCTGAATTTTTTTGCTTTTTCTTGCTCCTCTTAGCATGATAAAGAAGATTCAAAGAGAGTGAGATGCCAGCTCCTTTCATTCAGTCAGTAGCTTCAATCATTTCTAGACGTTTTTCAATGGCAAAAATCAATGAATATTGTAAATGCACAAACAGTAAATTCTCCGCATTGCAAGGTGCAATTCTGAAATTTTTTGCTTTTTCCTGCTCCTCTTAGCATGATAAAGAAGATTCAAAGAGAGTGAGATGCCAGCTCCTTTCATTCAGTCAGTAGCTTCAATCATTTCTGGACGTTTTTCAATGGCAAAAATCAATGAATATTGTAAATGCACAAACAGTAATTTCTCCGCATTGCAAGGTGCAATTCTGAAATTTTTTGCTTTTTCCTGCTCCTCTTAGCATGATAAAGAAGATTCAAAGAGAGTGAGATGCCAGCTCCTTTCATTCAGTCAGTAGCTTCAAACATTTCTGGTATATGAATAACATGATGTTTTTCAATGGCAAAAATCAATGAATATTGTAAATGCACAAACAGTAATTTCTCCGCATTGCAAGGTGCAATTCTGAAATTTTTTGCTTTTTCCTGCTCCTCTTAGCATGATAAAGAAGATTCAAAGAGAGTGAGATGCCAGCTCCTTTCATTCAGTCAGTAGCTTCAAACATTTCTGGTATGTGAATAACATGATGTTTTTCAATGGCAAAAATCAATGAATATTGTAAATGCACAAACAGTAATTTCTCCGCATTGCAAGGTGCAATTCTGAAATTTTTTGCTTTTTCCTGCTCCTCTTAGCATGATAAAGAAGATTCAAAGAGAGTGAGATGCCAGCTCCTTTCATTCAGTCAGTAGCTTCAATCATTTCTGGACGTTTTTCAATGGCAAAAATCAATGAATATTGTAAATGCACAAACAGTAATTTCTCCGCATTGCAAGGTGCAATTCTGAAATTTTTTGCTTTTTCCTGCTCCTCTTAGCATGATAATGAAGATTCAAAGAGAGTGAGATGCCAGCTCCTTTCATTCAGTCAGTAGCTTCAAACATTTCTGGTATATGAATAACATGATGTTTTTCAATGGCAAAAATCAATGAATATTGTAAATGCACAAACAGTAATTTCTCCGCATTGCAAGGTGCAATTCTGAAATTTTTTGCTTTTTCCTGCTCCTCTTAGCATGATAAAGAAGATTCAAAGAGAGTGAGATGCCAGCTCCTTTCATTCAGTCAGTAGCTTCAATCATTTCTGGACGTTTTTCAATGGCAAAAATCAATGAATATTGTAAATGCACAAACAGTAATTTCTCCGCATTGCAAGGTGCAATTCTGAAATTTTTTGCTTTCTCCTGCTCCTCTTAGCATGATAAAGATGATTCAAAGAGAGTGAGATGCCGGCTCCTTTCATTCAGTCAGTAGCTTCAATCATTTCTGGTATATGAATAACATGATGTTTTTCAATGGCAAAAATCAATGAATATTGTAAATGCACAAACAGTAATTTCTCCGCATTGCAAGGTGCAATTCTGAAATTTTTTGCTTTTTCCTGCTCCTCTTAGCATGATAAAGAAGATTCAAAGAGAGTGAGATGCCAGCTCCTTTCATTCAGTCAGTAGCTTCAATCATTTCTGGACGTTTTTCAATGGCAAAAATCAATGAATATTGTAAATGCACAAACAGTAATTTCTCCGCATTGCAAGGTGCAATTCTGAAATTTTTTGCTTTTTCCTGCTCCTCTTAGCATGATAAAGAAGATTCAAAGAGAGTGAGATGCCAGCTCCTTTCATTCAGTCAGTAGCTTCAATCATTTCTGGACGTTTTTCAATGGCAAAGATCAATGAATATTGTAAATGCACAAGCAGTAATTTCTCCGCATTGCAAGGTGCAATTCTGAAATTTTTTGCTTTTTCCTGCTCCTCTTAGCATGATAAAGAAGATTCAAAGAGAGTGAGATGCCAGCTCCTTTCATTCAGTCAGTAGCTTCAATCATTTCTGGATGTTTTTCAATGGCAAAAATCAATGAATATTGTAAATGCACAAACAGTAATTTCTCCGCATTGCAAGGTGCAATTCTGAAATTTTTTGCTTTTTCCTGCTCCTCTTAGCATGATAAAGAAGATTCAAAGAGAGTGAGATGCCAGCTCCTTTCATTCAGTCAGTAGCTTCAATCATTTCTGGACGTTTTTCAATGGCAAAAATCAATGAATATTGTAAATGCACAAACAGTAATTTCTCCGCATTGCAAGGTGCAATTCTGAAATTTTTTGCTTTTTCCTGCTCCTCTTAGCATGATAATGAAGATTCAAAGAGAGTGAGATGCCAGCTCCTTTCATTCAGTCAGTAGCTTCAAACATTTCTGGTATATGAATAACATGATGTTTTTCAATGGCAAAAATCAATGAATATTGTAAATGCACAAACAGTAATTTCTCCGCATTGCAAGGTGCAATTCTGAAATTTTTTGCTTTTTCCTGCTCCTCTTAGCATGATAAAGAAGATTCAAAGAGAGTGAGATGCCAGCTCCTTTCATTCAGTCAGTAGCTTCAATCATTTCTGGACGTTTTTCAATGGCAAAAATCAATGAATATTGTAAATGCACAAACAGTAATTTCTCCGCATTGCAAGGTGCAATTCTGAAATGTTTTGCTTTTTCCTGCTCCTCTTAGCATGATAAAGATGATTCAAAGAGAGTGAGATGCCAGCTCCTTTCATTCAGTCAGTAGCTTCAATCATTTCTGGATGTTTTTCAATGGCAAAAATCAATGAATATTGTAAATGCACAAACAGTAATTTCTCCGCATTGCAAGGTGCAATTCTGAAATTTTTTGCTTTTTCCTGCTCCTCTTAGCATGAAAAAGAAGATTCAAAGAGAGTGAGATGCCAGCTCCTTTCATTCAGTCAGTAGCTTCAATCATTTCTGGACGTTTTTCAACGGCAAAAATCAATGAATATTGTAAATGCACAAACAGTAATTTCTACGCATTGCAAGGTGCAATTCTGAAATTTTTTGCTTTTTCCTGCTCCTCTTAGCATGACAAAGAAGACTCAAAGAGAGTGAGATGCCAGCTCCTTTCTTTCAGTCAGTAGCTTCAATAATTTTGGACGTTTTTCAATGGCAAAAATCAATGAATATTGTAAATGCACAAACAGTAATTTCTCCGCATTGCAAGGTGCAATTCTGAAATTTTTTGCTTTTTCCTGCTCCTCTTAGCATGATAAAGAAGATTCAAGGAATGTGAGATGCCAGCTCCTTTCATTCAGTCAGTAGCTTCAATCATTTCTGGACGTTTTTCAATGGCAAAAATCAATGAATATTGTAAATGCACAAACAGTAATTTCTCCGCATTGCAAGGTGCAATTCTGAAATTTTTTGCTTTTTCCTGCTCCTCTTAGCATGATAAAGAAGATTCAAAGAGAGTGAGATGCCAGCTCCTTTCATTCAGTCAGTAGCTTCAATCATTTCTGGATGTTTTTCAATGGCAAAAATCAATGAATATTGTAAATGCACAAGCAGTAATTTCTCCGCATTGCAAGGTGCAATTCTGAAATTTTTTGCTTTTTCCTGCTCCTCTTAGCATGATAAAGAAGATTCAAAGAGAGTGAGATGCCAGCTCCTTTCATTCAGTCAGTAGCTTCAATCATTTCTGGATGTTTTTCAATGGAAAAATCAATGAATATTGTAAATGCACAAACTGTAATTTCTCCGCATTGCAAGGTGCAATTCTGAAATTTTTTGCTTTTTCCTGCTCCTCTTAGCATGAAAAAGAAGATTCAAAGAGAGTGAGATGCCAGCTCCTTTCATTCAGTCAGTAGCTTCAAACATTTCTGGTATATGAATAACATGATGTTTTTCAATGGCAAAAATCAATGAATATTGTAAATGCACAAACAGTAATTTCTCCGCATTGCAAGGTGCAATTCTGAAATTTTTTGCTTTTTCCTGCTCCTCTTAGCATGATAAAGAAGATTCAAAGAGAGTGAGATGCCAGCTCCTTTCATTCAGTCAGTAGCTTCAATCATTTCTGGATGTTTTTCAATGGCAAAAATCAATGAATATTGTAAATGCACAAGCAGTAATTTCTCCGCATTGCAAGGTGCAATTCTGAAATTTTTTGCTTTTTCCTGCTCCTCTTAGCATGAAAAAGAAGATTCAAAGAGAGTGAGATGCCAGCTCCTTTCATTCAGTCAGTAGCTTCAAACATTTCTGGTATATGAATAACATGATGTTTTTCAATGGCAAAAATCAATGAATATTGTAAATGCACAAACAGTAATTTCTCCGCATTGCAAGGTGCAATTCTGAAATTTTTTGCTTTTTCCTGCTCCTCTTAGCATGATAAAGAAGATTCAAAGAGAGTGAGATGCCAGCTTCTTTCATTCAGTCAGTAGCTTCAAACATTTCTGGTATATGAATAACATGATGTTTTTCAATGGCAAAAATCAATGAATATTGTAAATGCACAAACAGTAATTTCTCCGCATTGCAAGGTGCAATTCTGAAATTTTTTGCTTTTTCCTGCTCCTCTTAGCATGATAAAGAAGATTCAAAGAGAGTGAGATGCCAGCTCCTTTCAATCAGTCAGTAGCTTCAATCATTTCTGGACATTTTTCAATGGCAAAAATCAATGAATATTGTAAATGCACAAACAGTAATTTCTCCGCATTGCAAGGTGCAATTCTGAAATTTTTTGCTTTTTCCTGCTCCTCTTAGCATGATAAAGAAGATTCAAAGAGAGTGAGATGCCAGCTCCTTTCATTCAGTCAGTAGCTTCAATCATTTCTGGTATATGAATAACATGATGTTTTTCAATGGCAAAAATCAATGAATATTGTAAATGCACAAACAGTAATTTCTCCGCATTGCAAGGTGCAATTCTGAAATTTTTTGCTTTTTCCTGCTCCTCTTAGCATGATAAAGAAGATTCAAAGAGAGTGAGATGCCAGCTTCATTCATTCAGTCAGTAGCTTCAATCATTTCTGGACGTTTTTCAATGGCAAAAATCAATGAATATTGTAAATGCACAAACAGTAATTTCTCCGCATTGCAAGGTGCAATTCTGAAATTTTTTGCTTTTTCCTGCTCCTCTTAGCATGATAAAGAAGATTCAAAGAGAGTGAGATGCCAGCTCCTTTCATTCAGTCAGTAGCTTCAATCATTTCTGGATGTTTTTCAATGGAAAAATCAATGAATATTGTAAATGCACAAACTGTAATTTCTCCGCATTGCAAGGTGCAATTCTGAAATTTTTTGCTTTTTCCTGCTCCTCTTAGCATGAAAAAGAAGATTCAAAGAGAGTGAGATGCCAGCTCCTTTCATTCAGTCAGTAGCTTCAAACATTTCTGGTATATGAATAACATGATGTTTTTCAATGGCAAAAATCAATGAATATTGTAAATGCACAAACAGTAATTTCTCCGCATTGCAAGGTGCAATTCTGAAATTTTTTGCTTTTTCCTGCTCCTCTTAGCATGATAAAGAAGATTCAAAGAGAGTGAGATGCCAGCTCCTTTCATTCAGTCAGTAGCTTCAATCATTTCTGGATGTTTTTCAATGGCAAAAATCAATGAATATTGTAAATGCACAAGCAGTAATTTCTCCGCATTGCAAGGTGCAATTCTGAAATTTTTTGCTTTTTCCTGCTCCTCTTAGCATGAAAAAGAAGATTCAAAGAGAGTGAGATGCCAGCTCCTTTCATTCAGTCAGTAGCTTCAAACATTTCTGGTATATGAATAACATGATGTTTTTCAATGGCAAAAATCAATGAATATTGTAAATGCACAAACAGTAATTTCTCCGCATTGCAAGGTGCAATTCTGAAATTTTTTGCTTTTTCCTGCTCCTCTTAGCATGATAAAGAAGATTCAAAGAGAGTGAGATGCCAGCTTCTTTCATTCAGTCAGTAGCTTCAAACATTTCTGGTATATGAATAACATGATGTTTTTCAATGGCAAAAATCAATGAATATTGTAAATGCACAAACAGTAATTTCTCCGCATTGCAAGGTGCAATTCTGAAATTTTTTGCTTTTTCCTGCTCCTCTTAGCATGATAAAGAAGATTCAAAGAGAGTGAGATGCCAGCTCCTTTCATTCAGTCAGTAGCTTCAATCATTTCTGGACGTTTTTCAATGGCAAAAATCAATGAATATTGTAAATGCACAAACAGTAATTTCTCCGCATTGCAAGGTGCAATTCTGAAATTTTTTGCTTTTTCCTGCTCCTCTTAGCATGATAAAGAAGATTCAAAGAGAGTGAGATGCCAGCTCCTTTCATTCAGTCAGTAGCTTCAATCATTTCTGGTATATGAATAACATGATGTTTTTCAATGGCAAAAATCAATGAATATTGTAAATGCACAAACAGTAATTTCTCCGCATTGCAAGGTGCAATTCTGAAATTTTTTGCTTTTTCCTGCTCCTCTTAGCATGATAAAGAAGATTCAAAGAGAGTGAGATGCCAGCTTCATTCATTCAGTCAGTAGCTTCAATCATTTCTGGACGTTTTTCAATGGCAAAAATCAATGAATATTGTAAATGCACAAACAGTAATTTCTCCGCATTGCAAGGTGCAATTCTGAAATTTTTTGCTTTTTCCTGCTCCTCTTAGCATGATAAAGAAGATTCAAAGAGAGTGAGATGCCAGCTCCTTTCATTCAGTCAGTAGCTTCAATAATTTTGGACGTTTTTCAATGGCAAAAATCAATGAATATTGTAAATGCACAAACAGTAATTTCTCCGCATTGCAAGGTGCAATTCTGAAATTTTTTGCTTTTTCCTGCTCCTCTTAGCATGATAAAGAAGATTCAAAGAGAGTGAGATGCCAGCTCCTTTCATTCAGTCAGTAGCTTCAATCATTTCTGGACGTTTTTCAATGGCAAAAATCAATGAATATTGTAAATGCACAAACAGTAATTTCTCCGCATTGCAAGGTGCAATTCTGAAATTTTTTGCTTTTTCCTGCTCCTCTTAGCATGATAAAGAAGATTCAAAGAGAGTGAGATGCCAGCTCCTTTCATTCAGTCAGTAGCTTCAATCATTTCTGGACATTTTTCAATGGCAAAAATCAATGAATATTGTAAATGCACAAACAGTAATTTCTCCGCATTGCAAGGTGCAATTCTGAAATTTTTTGCTTTTTCCTGCTCCTCTTAGCATGATAAAGAAGATTCAAAGAGAGTGAGATGCCAGCTCCTTTCATTCAGTCAGTAGCTACAATCATTTCTGGACGTTTTTCAATGGCAAAAATCAATGAATATTGTAAATGCACAAGCAGTAATTTCTCCGCATTGCAAGGTGCAATTCTGAAATTTTTTGCTTTTTCCTGCTCCTCTTAGCATGATAAAGAAGATTCAAAGAGAGTGAGATGCCAGCTCCTTTCATTCAGTCAGTAGCTTCAATCATTTCTGGACGTTTTTCAATGGCAAAAATCAATGAATATTGTAAATGCACAAACAGTAATTTCTCCGCATTGCAAGGTGCAATTCTGAAATTTTTTGCTTTTTCCTGCTCCTCTTAGCATGATAATGAAGATTCAAAGAGAGTGAGATGCCAGCTCCTTTCATTCAGTCAGTAGCTTCAAACATTTCTGGTATATGAATAACATGATGTTTTTCAATGGCAAAAATCAATGAATATTGTAAATGCACAAACAGTAATTTCTCCGCATTGCAAGGTGCAATTCTGAAATTTTTTGCTTTTTCCTGCTCCTCTTAGCATGATAAAGAAGATTCAAAGAGAGTGAGATGCCAGCTCCTTTCATTCAGTCAGTAGCTTCAATCATTTCTGGACGTTTTTCAATGGCAAAAATCAATGAATATTGTAAATGCACAAACAGTAATTTCTCCGCATTGCAAGGTGCAATTCTGAAATTTTTTGCTTTTTCCTGCTCCTCTTAGCATGATAAAGATGATTCAAAGAGAGTGAGATGCCAGCTCCTTTCATTCAGTCAGTAGCTTCAATCATTTCTGGATGTTTTTCAATGGCAAAAATCAATGAATATTGTAAATGCACAAACAGTAATTTCTCCGCATTGCAAGGTGCAATTCTGAAATTTTTTGCTTTTTCCTGCTCCTCTTAGCATGAAAAAGAAGATTCAAAGAGAGTGAGATGACAGCTCCTTTCATTCAGTCAGTAGCTTCAAACATTTCTGGTATATGAATAACATGATGTTTTTCAATGGCAAAAATCAATGAATATTGTAAATGCACAAACAGTAATTTCTCCGCATTGCAAGGTGCAATTCTGAAATTTTTTGCTTTTTCCTGCTCCTCTTAGCATGATAAAGAAGATTCAAAGAGAGTGAGATGCCAGCTCCTTTCATTGAGTCAGTAGCTTCAATGATTTCTGGACGTTTTTCAACGGCAAAAATCAATGAATATTGTAAATGCACAAACAGTAATTTCTCCGCAATGCAAGGTGCAATTCTGAAATTTTTGGCTTTTTCCTGCTCCTCTTAGCATGATAAAGAAGATTCAAAGAGAGTGAGATGCCAGCTCCTTTCATTCAGTCAGTAGCTTCAATCATTTCTGTACGTTTTTCAATGGCAAAAATCAATGAATATTGTAAATGCACAAACAGTAATTTCTCCGCATTGCAAGGTGCAATTCTGAAATTTTTTGCTTTTTCCTGCTCCTCTTAGCATGATAAAGAAGATTCAAAGAGAGTGAGATGCCAGCTCCTTTCATTCAGTCAGTAGCTTCAATCATTTCTGGACATTTTTCAATGGCAAAAATCAATGAATATTGTAAATGCACAAACAGTAATTTCTCCGCATTGCAAGGTGCAATTCTGAAATTTTTTGCTTTTTCCTGCTCCTCTTAGCATGATAAAGAAGATTCAAAGAGATTGAGATGCCAGCTCCTTTCATTCAGTCAGTAGCTACAATCATTTCTGGACGTTTTTCAATGGCAAAAATCAATGAATATTGTAAATGCACAAGCAGTAATTTCTCCGCATTGCAAGGTGCAATTCTGAAATTTTTTGCTTTTTCCTGCTCCTCTTAGCATGATAAAGAAGATTCAAAGAGAGTGAGATGCCAGCTCCTTTCATTCAGTCAGTAGCTTCAATCATTTCTGGACGTTTTTCAATGGCAAAAATCAATGAATATTGTAAAAGCACAAACAGTAATTTCTCCGCATTGCAAGGTGCAATTCTGAAATTTTTTGCTTTTTCCTGCTCCTCTTAGCATGATAATGAAGATTCAAAGAGAGTGAGATGCCAGCTCCTTTCATTCAGTCAGTAGCTTCAAACATTTCTGGTATATGAATAACATGATGTTTTTCAATGGCAAAAATCAATGAATATTGTAAATGCACAAACAGTAATTTCTCCGCATTGCAAGGTGCAATTCTGAAATTTTTTGCTTTTTCCTGCTCCTCTTAGCATGATAAAGAAGATTCAAAGAGAGTGAGATGCCAGCTCCTTTCATTCAGTCAGTAGCTTCAATCATTTCTGGACGTTTTTCAATGGCAAAAATCAATGAATATTGTAAATGCACAAACAGTAATTTCTCCGCATTGCAAGGTGCAATTCTGAAATTTTTTGCTTTTTCCTGCTCCTCTTAGCATGATAAAGATGATTCAAAGAGAGTGAGATGCCAGCTCCTTTCATTCAGTCAGTAGCTTCAATCATTTCTGGTATATGAATAACATGATGTTTTTCAATGGCAAAAATCAATGAATATTGTAAATGCACAAACAGTAATTTCTCCGCATTGCAAGGTGCAATTCTGAAATTTTTTGCTTTTTCCTGCTCCTCTTAGCATGATAAAGAAGATTCAAAGAGAGTGAGATGCCAGCTCCTTTCATTCAGTCAGTAGCTTCAATCATTTCTGGACGTTTTTCAATGGCAAAAATCAATGAATATTGTAAATGCACAAACAGTAATTTCTCCGCATTGCAAGGTGCAATTCTGAAATTTTTTGCTTTTTCCTGCTCCTCTTAGCATGATAAAGAAGATTCAAAGAGAGTGAGATGCCAGCTCCTTTCATTCAGTCAGTAGCTTCAATCATTTCTGGACGTTTTTCAATGGCAAAGATCAATGAATATTGTAAATGCACAAGCAGTAATTTCTCCGCATTGCAAGGTGCAATTCTGAAATTTTTTGCTTTTTCCTGCTCCTCTTAGCATGATAAAGAAGATTCAAAGAGAGTGAGATGCCAGCTCCTTTCATTCAGTCAGTAGCTTCAATCATTTCTGGACGTTTTTCAATGGCAAAAATCAATGAATATTGTAAATGCACAAACAGTAATTTCTCCGCATTGCAAGGTGCAATTCTGAAATTTTTTGCTTTTTCCTGCTCCTCTTAGCATGATAATGAAGATTCAAAGAGAGTGAGATGCCAGCTCCTTTCATTCAGTCAGTAGCTTCAAACATTTCTGGTATATGAATAACATGATGTTTTTCAATGGCAAAAATCAATGAATATTGTAAATGCACAAACAGTAATTTCTCCGCATTGCAAGGTGCAATTCTGAAATTTTTTGCTTTTTCCTGCTCCTCTTAGCATGATAAAGAAGATTCAAAGAGAGTGAGATGCCAGCTCCTTTCATTCAGTCAGTAGCTTCAATCATTTCTGGACGTTTTTCAATGGCAAAAATCAATGAATATTGTAAATGCACAAACAGTAATTTCTCCGCATTGCAAGGTGCAATTCTGAAATGTTTTGCTTTTTCCTGCTCCTCTTAGCATGATAAAGATGATTCAAAGAGAGTGAGATGCCAGCTCCTTTCATTCAGTCAGTAGCTTCAATCATTTCTGGTATATGAATAACATGATGTTTTTCAATGGCAAAAATCAATGAATATTGTAAATGCACAAACAGTAATTTCTCCGCATTGCAAGGTGCAATTCTGAAATTTTTTGCTTTTTCCTGCTCCTCTTAGCATGATAAACAAGATTCAAAGAGAGTGAGATGCCAGCTCCTTTCATTCAGTCAGTAGCTTCAATCATTTCTGGACGTTTTTCAATGGCAAAAATCAATGAATATTGTAAATGCACAAACAGTAATTTCTCCGCATTGCAAGGTGCAATTCTGAAATTTTTTGCTTTTTCCTGCTCCTCTTAGCATGATAAAGAAGATTCAAAGAGAGTGAGATGCCAGCTCCTTTCATTCAGTCAGTAGCTTCAATCATTTCTGGACGTTTTTCAATGGCAAAGATCAATGAATATTGTAAATGCACAAGCAGTAATTTCTCCGCATTGCAAGGTGCAATTCTGAAATTTTTTGCTTTTTCCTGCTCCTCTTAGCATGATAAAGAAGATTCAAAGAGAGTGAGATGCCAGCTCCTTTCATTCAGTCAGTAGCTTCAATCATTTCTGGATGTTTTTCAATGGCAAAAATCAATGAATATTGTAAATGCACAAACAGTAATTTCTCCGCATTGCAAGGTGCAATTCTGAAATTTTTTGCTTTTTCCTGCTCCTCTTAGCATGAAAAAGAAGATTCAAAGAGAGTGAGATGCCAGCTCCTTTCATTCAGTCAGTAGCTTCAATCATTTCTGGACGTTTTTCAACGGCAAAAATCAATGAATATTGTAAATGCACAAACAGTAATTTCTACGCATTGCAAGGTGCAATTCTGAAATTTTTTGCTTTTTCCTGCTCCTCTTAGCATGATAAAGAAGACTCAAAGAGAGTGAGATGCCAGCTCCTTTCTTTCAGTCAGTAGCTTCAATAATTTTGGACGTTTTTCAATGGCAAAAATCAATGAATATTGTAAATGCACAAACAGTAATTTCTCCGCATTGCAAGGTGCAATTCTGAAATTTTTTGCTTTTTCCTGCTCCTCTTAGCATGATAAAGAAGATTCAAGGAGAGTGAGATGCCAGCTCCTTTCATTCAGTCAGTAGCTTCAATCATTTCTGGATGTTTTTCAATGGCAAAAATCAATGAATATTGTAAATGCACAAACAGTAATTTCTCCGCATTGCAAGGTGCAATTCTGAAATTTTTTGCTTTTTCCTGCTCCTCTTAGCATGATAAAGAAGATTCAAAGAGAGTGAGATGCCAGCTCCTTTCATTCAGTCAGTAGCTTCAATCATTTCTGGATGTTTTTCAATGGCAAAAATCAATGAATATTGTAAATGCACAAGCAGTAATTTCTCCGCATTGCAAGGTGCAATTCTGAAATTTTTTGCTTTTTCCTGCTCCTCTTAGCATGATAAAGAAGATTCAAAGAGAGTGAGATGCCAGCTCCTTTCATTCAGTCAGTAGCTTCAATCATTTCTGGATGTTTTTCAATGGAAAAATCAATGAATATTGTAAATGCACAAACAGTAATTTCTCCGCATTGCAAGGTGCAATTCTGAAATTTTTTGCTTTTTCCTGCTCCTCTTAGCATGAAAAAGAAGATTCAAAGAGAGTGAGATGCCAGCTCCTTTCATTCAGTCAGTAGCTTCAAACATTTCTGGTATATGAATAACATGATGTTTTTCAATGGCAAAAATCAATGAATATTGTAAATGCACAAACAGTAATTTCTCCGCATTGCAAGGTGCAATTCTGAAATTTTTTGCTTTTTCCTGCTCCTCTTAGCATGATAAAGAAGATTCAAAGAGAGTGAGATGCCAGCTCCTTTCATTCAGTCAGTAGCTTCAATCATTTCTGGACGTTTTTCAATGGCAAAAATCAATGAATATTGTAAATGCACAAACAGTAATTTCTCCGCATTGCAAGGTGCAATTCTGAAATTTTTTGCTTTTTCCTGCTCCTCTTAGCATGATAAAGAAGATTCAAAGAGAGTGAGATGCCAGCTTCTTTCATTCAGTCAGTAGCTTCAAACATTTCTGGTATATGAATAACATGATGTTTTTCAATGGCAAAAATCAATGAATATTGTAAATGCACAAACAGTAATTTCTCCGCATTGCAAGGTGCAATTCTGAAATTTTTTGCTTTTTCCTGCTCCTCTTAGCATGATAAAGAAGATTCAAAGAGAGTGAGATGCCAGCTCCTTTCATTCAGTCAGTAGCTTCAATCATTTCTGGACGTTTTTCAATGGCAAAAATCAATGAATATTGTAAATGCACAAACAGTAATTTCTCCGCATTGCAAGGTGCAATTCTGAAATTTTTTGCTTTTTCCTGCTCCTCTTAGCATGATAAAGAAGATTCAAAGAGAGTGAGATGCCAGCTCCTTTCATTCAGTCAGTAGCTTCAATCATTTCTGGTATATGAATAACATGATGTTTTTCAATGGCAAAAATCAATGAATATTGTAAATGCACAAACAGTAATTTCTCCGCATTGCAAGGTGCAATTCTGAATTTTTTTGCTTTTTCCTGCTCCTCTTAGCATGATAAAGAAGATTCAAAGAGAGTGAGATGCCAGCTTCATTCATTCAGTCAGTAGCTTCAATCATTTCTGGACGTTTTTCAATGGCAAAAATCAATGAATATTGTAAATGCACAAACAGTAATTTCTCCGCATTGCAAGGTGCAATTCTGAAATTTTTTGCTTTTTCCTGCTCCTCTTAGCATGATAAAGAAGATTCAAAGAGAGTGAGATGCCAGCTCCTTTCATTCAGTCAGTAGCTTCAATAATTTTGGACGTTTTTCAATGGCAAAAATCAATGAATATTGTAAATGCACAAACAGTAATTTCTCCGCATTGCAGGGTGCAATTCTGAAATTTTTTGCCTTTTCCTGCTCCTCTTAGCATGATAAAGAAGATTCAAGGAGAGTGAGATGCCAGCTCCTTTCATTCAGTCAGTAGCTTCAATCATTTCTGGACGTTTTTCAATGGCAAAAATCAATGAATATTGTAAATGCACAAACAGTAATTTCTCCGCATTGCAAGGTGCAATTCTGAAATTTTTTGCTTTTTCCTGCTCCTCTTAGCATGATAAAGAAGATTCAAAGAGAGTGAGATGCCAGCTCCTTTCATTCAGTCAGTAGCTTCAATCATTTCTGGACGTTTTTCAATGGCAAAAATCAATGAATATTGTAAATGCACAAGCAGTAATTTCTCCGCATTGCAAGGTGCAATTCTGAAATTTTTTGCTTTTTCCTGCTCCTCTTAGCATGATAAAGAAGATTCAAAGAGAGTGAGATGCCAGCTCCTTTCATTCAGTCAGTAGCTTCAATCATTTCTGGATGTTTTTCAATGGCAAAAATCAATGAATATTGTAAATGCACAAACAGTAATTTCTCCGCATTGCAAGGTGCAATTCTGAAATTTTTTGCTTTTTCCTGCTCCTCTTAGCATGAAAAAGAATATTCAAAGAGAGTGAGATGCCAGCTCCTTTCATTCAGTCAGTAGCTTCAAACATTTCTGGTATATGAATAACATGATGTTTTTCAATGGCAAAAATCAATGAATATTGTAAATGCACAAACAGTAATTTCTCCGCATTGCAAGGTGCAATTCTGAAATTTTTTGCTTTTTCCTGCTCTTCTTAGCATGATAAAGAAGATACAAAGAGCGTGAGATGCCAGCTCCTTTCATTCAGTCAGTAGCTTCAATCATTTCTGGACGTTTTTCAATGGCAAAAATCAATGAATATTGTAAATGCACAAACAGTAATTTCTCCGCATTGCAAGGTGCAATTCTGAAATTTTTTGCTTTTTCCTGCTCCTCTTAGCATGATAAAGAAGATTCAAAGAGAGTGAGATGCCAGCTTCTTTCATTCAGTCAGTAGCTTCAAACATTTCTGGTATATGAATAACATGATGTTTTTCAATGGCAAAAATCAATGAATATTGTAAATGCACAAACAGTAATTTCTCCGCATTGCAAGGTGCAATTCTGAAATTTTTTGCATTTTCCTGCTCCTCTTAGCATGATAAAGAAGATTCAAAGAGAGTGAGATGCCAGCTCCTTTCATTCAGTCAGTAGCTTCAATCATTTCTGGTATATGAATAACATGATGTTTTTCAATGGCAAAAATCAATGAATATTGTAAATGCACAAACAGTAATTTCTCCGCATTGCAAGGTGCAATTCTGAAATTTTTTGCTTTTTCCTGCTCCTCTTAGCATGATAAAGAAGATTCAAAGAGAGTGAGATGCCAGCTCCTTTCATTGAGTCAGTAGCTTCAATCATTTCTGGACATTTTTCAACGGCAAAAATCAATGAATATTGTAAATGCACAAACAGCAATTTCTCCGCATTGCAAGGTGCAATTCTGAAATTTTTGGCTTTTTCCTGCTCCTCTTAGCATGATAAAGAAGATTCAAAGAGAGTGAGATGCCAGCTCCTTTCATTCAGTCAGTAGCTTCAATCATTTCTGTACGTTTTTCAATGGCAAAAATCAATGAATATTGTAAATGCACAAACAGTAATTTCTCCGCATTGCAAGGTGCAATTCTGAAATTTTTTGCTTTTTCCTGCTCCTCTTAGCATGATAAAGAAGATTCAAAGAGAGTGAGATGCCAGCTCCTTTCATTCAGTCAGTAGCTTCAATCATTTCTGGACATTTTTCAATGGCAAAAATCAATGAATATTGTAAATGCACAAACAGTAATTTCTCCGCATTGCAAGGTGCAATTCTGAAATTTTTTGCTTTTTCCTGCTCCTCTTAGCATGATAAAGAAGATTCAAAGAGAGTGAGATGCCAGCTCCTTTCATTCAGTCAGTAGCTATAATCATTTCTGGACGTTTTTCAATGGCAAAAATCAATGAATATTGTAAATGCACAAGCAGTAATTTCTCCGCATTGCAAGGTGCAATTCTGAAATTTTTTGCTTTTTCCTGCTCCTCTTAGCATGATAAAGAAGATTCAAAGAGAGTGAGATGCCAGCTCCTTTCATTCAGTCAGTAGCTTCAATCATTTCTGGACGTTTTTCAATGGCAAAAATCAATGAATATTGTAAATGCACAAACAGTAATTTCTCCGCATTGCAAGGTGTAATTCTGAAATTTTTTGCTTTTTCCTGCTCCTCTTACCATGAAAAAGAAGATTCAAAGAGAGTGAGATGCCAGCTCCTTTCATTCAGTCAGTAGCTTCAATCATTTCTGGTGTATGAATAACATGATGTTTTTCAATGGCAAAAATCAATGAATATTGTAAATGCACAAACAGTAATTTCTCCGCATTGCAAGGTGCAATTCTGAATTTTTTTTGCTTTTTCCTGCTCCTCTTAGCATGATAAAGAAGATTCAAAGAGAGTGAGATGCCAGCTCCTTTCATTCAGTCAGTAGCTTCAATCATTTCTGGACGTTTTTCAATGGCAAAAATCAATGAATATTGTAAATGCACAAACAGTAATTTCTCCGCATTGCAAGGTGCAATTCTGAAATTTTTAGCTTTTTCCTGCTCCTCTTAGCATGATAAAGAAGATTCAAAGAGAGTGAGATGCCAGCTCCTTTCATTCAGTCAGTAGCTTCAATCATTTCTGGACGTTTTTCAATGGCAAAAATCAATGAATATTGTAAATGCACAAACAGTAATTTCTCCGCATTGCAAGGTGCAATTCTGAAATTTTTTGCTTTTTCCTGCTCCTCTTAGCATGATAAAGAAGATTCAAAGAGAGTGAGATGCCAGCTTGTTTCATTCAGTCAGTAGCTTCAAACATTTCTGGGATATGAATAACATGATGTTTTTCAATGGCAAAAATCAATGAATATTGTAAATGCACAAACAGTAATTTCTCCGCATTGCAAGGTGCAATTCTGAAATTTTTTGCTTTTTCCTGCTCCTCTTAGCATGATAAAGAAGATTCAAAGAGAGTGAGATGCCAGCTCCTTTCATTCAGTCAGTAGCTTCAATCAATTCTGGTATATGAATAACATGATGTTTTTCAATGGCAAAAATCAATGAATATTGTAAATGCACAAACAGTAATTTCTCCGCATTGCAAGTTGCAATTCTGAAATTTTTTGCTTTTTCCTGCTCCTCTTAGCATGATAAAGAAGATTCAAAGAGAGTGAGATGCCAGCTCCTTTCATTCAGTCAGTAGCTTCAATCATTTCTGGACGTTTTTCAATGGCAAAAATCAATGAATATTGTAAATGCACAAACAGTAATTTCTCCGCATTGCAAGGTGCAATTCTGAAATTTTTTGCTTTTTCCTGCTCCTCTTAGCATGATAAAGAAGATTCAAAGAGAGTGAGATGCCAGCTCCTTTCATTCAGTCAGTAGCTTCAATCATTTCTGGACGTTTTTCAATGGCAAAAATCAATGAATATTGTAAATGCACAAACAGTAATTTCTCCGCATTGCAAGGTGCAATTCTGAAATTTTTTGCTTTTTCCTGCTCCTCTTAGCATGATAAAGAAGATTCAAAGAGAGTGAGATGCCAGCTCCTTTCATTCAGTCAGTAGCTTCAATCATTTCTGGTATATGAATAACATGATGTTTTTCAATGGCAAAAATCAATGAATATTGTAAATGCACAAACAGTAATTTCTCTGCATTGCAAGGTGCAATTCTGAAATTTTTTGCTTTTTCCTGCTCCTCTTAGCATGATAAAGAAGATTCAAAGAGAGTGAGATGCCAGCTCCTTTCATTCAGTCAGTAGCTTCAATCATTTCTGGACGTTTTTCAATGGCAAAAATCAATGAATATTGTAAATGCACAAACAGTAATTTCTCCGCATTGCAAGGTGCAATTCTGAAATTTTTTGCTTTTTCCTGCTCCTCTTAGCATGATAAAGAAGATTCAAAGAGAGTGAGATGCCAGCTCCTTTCATTAAGTCAGTAGCTTCAATCATTTCTGGACGTTTTTCAATGGCAAAAATCAATGAATATTGTAAATGCACAAACAGTAATATTTCCACATTGCAAGGTGCAATTCTGAAATTTTTTGCTTTTTCCTGCTAATCCTAGCATGATAAAGAAGATTCAAATAGAGTGAGATGCCAGCTCCTTTCATTCAGTCAGTAGCTTCAAACATTTCTGGACGTTTTTCAATGGCAAAAATCAATGAGTATTGTAAATGCACAAACAGTAATATCTCCACATTGCAAGGTGCAATTCTGAAATTTTTTGCTTTTTCCTGCTAATCCTAGCATGATAAAGAAGATTCAAAGAGAGTGAGATGCCAGCTCCTTTCATTCAGTCAGTAGCTTCAAACATTTCTGGTATATGAATAACATGATGTTTTTCAATGGCAAAAATCAATGAATATTGTAAATGCACAAACAGTAATATCTCCACATTGCAAGGTGCAATTCTGAAATTTTTTGCTTTTTCCTGCTAATCCTAGCATGATAAAGAAGATTCAAAGAGAGTGAGATGCCAGCTCCTTTCATTCAGTCAGTAGCTTCAAACATTTCTGGACGTTTTTCAATGGCAAAAATCAATGAATATTGTAAATGCACAAACAGTAATATCTCCACATTGCAAGGTGCAATTCTGAAATTTTTTGCTTTTTCCTGCTACTCCTAGCATGATAAAGAAGATTCAAAGAGAGTGAGATACCAGCTCCTTTCATTCAGTCAGTAGCTTCAAACATTTCTGGACGTTTTTCAATGGCAAAAATCAATGAATATTGTAAATGCACAAACAGTAATATCTCCACATAGCAAGGTGCAATTCTGAAATTTTTTGCTTTTTCCTGCTAATCCTAGCATGATAAAGAAGATTCAAAGAGAGTGAGATGCCAGCTCCTTTCATTCAGTCAGTAGCTTCAAACATTTCTGGACGTTTTTCAATGGCAAAAATCAATGAATATTGTAAATGCACAAACAGTAATTTCTCCGCATTGCAAGGTGCAATTCTGAAATTTTTGCTTTTTCCTGCTCCTCTTAGCATGATAAAGAAGATTCAAAGAGAGTGAGATGCCAGCTCCTTTCATTCAGTCAGTAGCTTCAATCATTTCTGGACGTTTTTCAATGGCAAAAATCAATGAATATTGTAAATGCACAAACAGTAACTTCTCCGCATTGCAAGGTGCAATTCTGAAATTTTTTGCTTTTTCCTGCTCCTCTTAGCATGATAAAGAAGATTCAAAGAGAGTGAGATGCCAGCTCCTTTCATTCAGTCAGTAGCTTCAATCATTTCTGGTATATGAATAACATGATGTTTTTCAATGCAAAAATCAATGAATATTGTAAATGCACAAACAGTAATTTCTCTGCATTGCAAGGTGCAATTCTGAAATTTTTTGCTTTTTCCTGCTCCTCTTAGCATGATAAAGAAGATTCAAAGAGAGTGAGATGCCAGCTCCTTTCATTCAGTCAGTAGCTTCAATCATTTCTGGACGTTTTTCAATGGCAAAAATCAATGAATATTGTAAATGCACAAACAGTAATTTCTCCGCATTGCAAGGTGCAATTCTGAAATTTTTTGCTTTTTCCTGCTCCTCTTAGCATGATAAAGAAGATTCAAAGAGAGTGAGATGCCAGCTCCTTTCATTAAGTCAGTAGCTTCAATCATTTCTGGACGTTTTTCAATGGCAAAAATCAATGAATATTGTAAATGCACAAACAGTAATATCTCCACATTGCAAGGTGCAATTCTGAAATTTTTTGCTTTTTCCTGCTAATCCTAGCATGATAAAGAAGATTCAAATAGAGTGAGATGCCAGCTCCTTTCATTCAGTTAGTAGCTTCAAACATTTCTGGACGTTTTTCAATGGCAAAAATCAATGAGTATTGTAAATGCACAAACAGTAATATCTCCACATTGCAAGGTGCAATTCTGAAATTTTTTGCTTTTTCCTGCTAATCCTAGCATGATAAAGAAGATTCAAAGAGAGTGAGATGCCAGCTCCTTTCATTCAGTCAGTAGCTTCAAATATTTCTGGTATATGAATAACATGATGTTTTTCAATGGCAAAAATCAATGAATATTGTAAATGCACAAACAGTAATATCTCCACATTGCAAGGTGCAATTCTGAAATTTTTTGCTTTTTCCTGCTAATCCTAGCATGATAAAGAAGATTCAAAGAGAGTGAGATGCCAGCTCCTTTCATTCAGTCAGTAGCTTCAAACATTTCTGGACGTTTTTCAATGGCAAAAATCAATGAATATTGTAAATGCACAAACAGTAATATCTCCACATTGCAAGGTGCAATTCTGAAATTTTTTGCTTTTTCCTGCTACTCCTAGCATGATAAAGAAGATTCAAAGAGAGTGAGATGCCAGCTCCTTTCATTCAGTCAGTAGCTTCAAACATTTCTGGACGTTTTTCAATGGCAAAAATCAATGAATATTGTAAATGCACAAACAGTAATATCTCCACATTGCAAGGTGCAATTCTGAAATTTTTTGCTTTTTCCTGCTAATCCTAGCATGATAAAGAAGATTCAAAGAGAGTGAGATGCCAGCTCCTTTCATTCAGTCAGTAGCTTCAAACATTTCTGGACGTTTTTCAATGGCAAAAATCAATGAATATTGTAAATGCACAAACAGTAATTTCTCCGCATTGCAAGGTGCAATTCTGAAATTTTTGCTTTTTCCTGCTCCTCTTAGCATGATAAAGAAGATTCAAAGAGAGTGAGATGCCAGCTCCTTTCATTCAGTCAGTAGCTTCAATCATTTCTGGACGTTTTTCAATGGCAAAAATCAATGAATATTGTAAATGCACAAGCTGTAATTTCTCCGCATTCCAAGGTGCAATTCTGAAATTTTTTGCTTTTTCCTGCTCCTCTTAGCATGATAAAGAAGATTCAAAGAGAGTGAGATGCCAGCTCCTTTCATTCAGTCAGTAGCTTCAATCATTTCTGGACGTTTTTCAATGGCAAAAATCAATGAATATTGTAAATGCACAAACAGTAATTTCTCCGCATTGCAAGGTGCAATTCTGAAATTTTTTGCTTTTTCCTGCTCCTCTTAGCATGAAAAAGAAGATTCAAAGAGAGTGAGATGCCAGCTCCTTTCATTCAGTCAGTAGCTTCAATCATTTCTGGTATATGAATAACATGATGTTTTTCAATGGCAAAAATCAATGAATATTGTAAATGCACAAACAGTAATTTCTCCGCATTGCAAGGTGCAATTCTGAATTTTTTTGCTTTTTCCTGCTCCTCTTAGCATGATAAAGAAGATTCAAAGAGAGTGAGATGCCAGCTCCTTTCATTCAGTCAGTAGCTTCAATCATTTCTGGACGTTTTTCAATGGCAAAAATCAATGAATATTGTGAATGCACAAACAGTAATTTCTCCGCATTGCAAGGTGCAATTCTGAAATTTTTTGCTTTTTCCTGCTCCTCTTAGCATGATAAAGATTCAAAGAGAGTGAGATGCCAGCTCCTTTCATTCAGTCAGTAGCTTCAATCATTTCTGGACGTTTTTCAATGGCAAAAATCAATGAATATTGTAAATGCACAAACAGTAATTTCTCCGCATTGCAAGGTGCAATTCTGAAATTTTTTGCTTTTCCTGCTCCTCTTAGCATGATAAAGAAGATTCAAAGAGAGTGAGATGCCAGCTCCTTTCATTCAGTCAGTAGCTTCAATCATTTCTGGACGTTTTTCAATGGCAAAAATCAATGAATATTGTAAATGCACAAACAGTAATTTCTCCGCATTGCAAGGTGCAATTCTGAAATTTTTTGCTTTTTCCTGCTCCTCTTAGCATGATAAAGAAGATTCAAAGAGAGTGAGATGCCAGCTTCTTTCATTCAGTCAGTAGCTTCAAACATTTCTGGGATATGAATAACATGATGTTTTTCAATGGCAAAAATCAATGAATATTGTAAATGCACAAACAGTAATTTCTCCGCATTGCAAGGTGCAATTCTGAAATTTTTTGCTTTTTCCTGCTCCTCTTAGCATGATAAAGAAGATTCAAAGAGAGTGAGATGCCAGCTCCTTTCATTCAGTCAGTAGCTTCAATCATTTCTGGACGTTTTTCAATGGCAAAAATCAATGAATATTGTAAATGCACAAACAGTAATTTCTCCGCATTGCAAGGTGCAATTCTGAAATTTTTTGCTTTTTCCTGCTCCTCTTAGCATGATAAAGAAGATACAAAGAGAGTGAGATGCCATCTCCTTTCATTCAGTCAGTAGCTTCAATCATTTCTGGTATATGAATAACATGATGTTTTTCAATGGCAAAAATCAATGAATATTGTAAATGCACAAACAGTAATTTCTCCGCATTGCAAGGTGCAATTCTGAAATTTTTTGCTTTTTCCTGCTCCTCTTAGCATGATAAAGAAGATTCAAAGAGAGTGAGATGCCAGCTCCTTTCATTCAGTCAGTAGCTTCAATCATTTCTGGACGTTTTTCAATGGCAAAAATC
Organism: Phyllobates terribilis; assembly: GCF_046119375.1. NCBI lineage: Eukaryota > Metazoa > Chordata > Amphibia > Anura > Dendrobatidae > Phyllobates > Phyllobates terribilis. Next base: position 282,863 of record NW_027363188.1, read on the forward strand.
AATGAATATTGTAAATGCACAAACAGTAATTTCTCCGCATTGCAAGGTGCAATTCTGAAATTTTTTGCTTTTTCCTGCTCCTCTTAGCATGATAAAGAAGATTCAAAGAGAGTGAGATGCCAGCTCCTTTCATTCAGTCAGTAGCTTCAATCATTTCTGGACGTTTTTCAATGGCAAAAATCAATGAATATTGTAAATGCACAAACAGTAATTTCTCCGCATTGCAAGGTGCAATTCTGAAATTTTTTGCTTTTTCCTGCTCCTCTTAGCATGATAAAGAAGATTCAAAGAGAGTGAGATGCCAGCTCCTTTCATTCAGTCAGTAGCTTCAAACATTTCTGGTATAAATATTTCTGGACGTTTTTCAATGGCAAAAATCAATGAATATTGTAAATGCACAAACAGTAATATCTCCACATTGCAAGGTGCAATTCTGAAATTTTTTGCTTTTTCCTGCTAATCCTAGCATGATAAAGAATATTCAAATAGAGTGAGATGCCAGCTCCTTTCATTCAGTCAGTAGCTTCAAACATTTCTGGACGTTTTTCAATGGCAAAAATCAATGAGTATTGTAAAGGCACAAACAGTAATATCTCCACATTGCAAGGTGCAATTCTGAAATTTTTTGCTTTTTCCTGCTAATCCTAGCATGATAAAGAAGATTCAAAGAGAGTGAGATGCCAGCTCCTTCCATTCAGTCAGTAGCTTCAAACATTTCTGGTATATGAATAACATGATGTTTTTCAATGGCAAAAATCAATGAATATTGTAAATGCACAAACAGTAATATCTCCACATTGCAAGTTGCAATTCTGAAATTTTTTGCTTTTTCCTGCTAATCCTAGCATGATAAAGAAGATTCAAAGAGAGTGAGATGCCAGCTCCTTTCATTCAGTCAGTAGCTTCAAACATTTCTGGACGTTTTTCAATGGCAAAAATCAATGAATATTGTAAATGCACAAACAGTAATATCTCCACATTGCAAGGTGCAATTCTGAAATTTTTTGCTTTTTCCTGCTACTGCTAGCATGATAAAGAAGATTCAAAGAGAGTGAGATGCCAGCTCCTTTCATTCAGTCAGTAGCTTCAAACATTTCTGGACGTTTTTCAATGGCAAAAATCAATGAATATTGTAAATGCACAAACAGTAATATCTCCACATTGCAAGGTGCAATTCTGAAATTTTTTGCTTTTTCCTGCTAATCCTAGCATGATAAAGAAGATTCAAAGAGAGTGAGATGCCAGCTCCTTTCATTCAGTCAGTAGCTTCAAACATTTCTGGACGTTTTTCAATGGCAAAAATCAATGAATATTGTAAATGCACAAACAGTAATTTCTCCGCATTGCAAGGTGCAATTCTGAAATTTTTGCTTTTTCCTGCTCCTCTTAGCATGATAAAGAAGATTCAAAGAGAGTGAGATGCCAGCTCCTTTCATTCAGTCAGTAGCTTCAATCATTTCTGGATGTTTTTCAATGGCAAAAATCAATGAATATTGTAAATGCACAAGCTGTAATTTCTCCGCATTCCAAGGTGCAATTCTGAAATTTTTTGCTTTTTCCTGCTCCTCTTAGCATGATAAAGAAGATTCAAAGAGAGTGAGATGCCAGCTCCTTTCATTCAGTCAGTAGCTTCAATCATTTCTGGACGTTTTTCAATGGCAAAAATCAATGAATATTGTAAATGCACAAACAGTAATTTCTCCGCATTGCAAGGTGCAATTCTGAAATTTTTTGCTTTTTCCTGCTCCTCTTAGCATGAAAAAGAAGATTCAAAGAGAGTGAGATGCCAGCTCCTTTCATTCAGTCAGTAGCTTCAATCATTTCTGGTATATGAATAACATGATGTTTTTCAATGGCAAAAATCAATGAATATTGTAAATGCACAAACAGTAATTTCTCCGCATTGCAAGGTGCAATTCTGAATTTTTTTGCTTTTTCCTGCTCCTCTTAGCATGATAAAGAAGATTCAAAGAGAGTGAGATGCCAGCTCCTTTCATTCAGTCAGTAGCTTCAATCATTTCTGGACGTTTTTCAATGGCAAAAATCAATGAATATTGTAAATGCACAAACAGTAATTTCTCCGCATTGCAAGGTGCAATTCTGAAATTTTTTGCTTTTTCCTGCTCCTCTTAGCATGATAAAGATTCAAAGAGAGTGAGATGCCAGCTCCTTTCATTTAGTCAGTAGCTTCAATCATTTCTGGACGTTTTTCAATGGCAAAAATCAATGAATATTGTAAATGCACAAACAGTAATTTCTCCGCACTGCAAGGTGCAATTCTGAAATTTTTTGCTTTTTCCTGCTCCTCTTAGCATGATAAAGAAAATTCAAAGAGAGTGAGATGCCAGCTCCTTTCATTCAGTCAGTAGCTTCAATCATTTCTGGACGTTTTTCAATGGCAAAAATCAATGAAAATTGTAAATGCACAAACAGTAATTTCTCCGCATTGCAAGGTGCAATTCTGAAATTTTTTGCTTTTTCCTGCTCCTCTTAGCATGATAAAGAAGATTCAAAGAGAGTGAGTTGCCAGCTTCTTTCATTCAGTCAGTAGCTTCAAACATTTCTGGGATATGAATAACATGATGTTTTTCAATGGCAAAAATCAATGAATATTGTAAATGCACAAACAGTAATTTCTCCGCATTGCAAGGTGCAATTCTGAAATTTTTTGCTTTTTCCTGCTCCTCTTAGCATGATAAAGAAGATTCAAAGAGAGTGAGATGCCAGCTCCTTTCATTCAGTCAGTAGCTTCAATCATTTCTGGACGTTTTTCAATGGCAAAAATCAATGAATATTGTAAATGCACAAACAGTAATTTCTCCGCATTGCAAGGTGCAATTCTGAAATTTTTTGCTTTTTCCTGCTCCTCTTAGCATGATAAAGAAGATTCAAAGAGAGTGAGATGCCAGCTCCTTTCATTCAGTCAGTAGCTTCAATCATTTCTGGACGTTTTTCAATGGCAAAAATCAATGAATATTGTAAATGCACAAACAGTAATTTCTCCGCATTGCAAGGTGCAATTCTGAAATTTTTTGCTTTTTCCTGCTCCTCTTAGCATGATAAAGAAGATTCAAAGAGAGTGAGATGCCAGCTCCTTTCATTCAGTCAGTAGCTTCAATCATTTCTGGTATATGAATAACATGATGTTTTTCAATGGCAAAAATCAATGAATATTGTAAATGCACAAACAGTAATTTCTCCGCATTGCAAGTTGCAATTCTGAAATTTTTTGCTTTTTCCTGCTCCTCGTAGCATGATAAAGAAGATTCAAAGAGAGTGAGATGCCAGCTCCTTTCATTCAGTCAGTAGCTTCAATCATTTCTGGACGTTTTTCAATGGCAAAAATCAATGAATATTGTAAATGCACAAACAGTAATTTCTCCGCATTGCAAGGTGCAATTCTGAAATTTTTTGCTTTTTCCTGCTCCTCTTAGCATGATAAAGAAGATTCAAAGAGAGTGAGATGCCAGCTCCTTTCATTCAGTCAGTAGCTTCAATCATTTCTGGACGTTTTTCAATGGCAAAAATCAATGAATATTGTAAATGCACAAACAGTAATTTCTCCGCATTGCAAGGTGCAATTCTGAAATTTTTTGCTTTTTCCTGCTCCTCTTAGCATGATAAAGAAGATTCAAAGAGAGTGAGATGCCAGCTCCTTTCATTCAGTCAGTAGCTTCAATCATTTCTGGTATATGAATAACATGATGTTTTTCAATGGCAAAAATCAATGAATATTGTAAATGCACAAACAGTAATTTCTCCGCATTGCAAGGTGCAATTCTGAAATTTTTTGCTTTTTCCTGCTCCTCTTAGCATGATAAAGAAGATTCAAAGAGAGTGAGATGCCAGCTCCTTTCATTCAGTCAGTAGCTTCAATCATTTCTGGACATTTTTCAATGGCAAAAATCAATGAATATTGTAAATGCACAAACAGTAATTTCTCCGCATTGCAAGGTGCAATTCTGAAATTTTTTGCTTTTTCCTGCTCCTCTTAGCATGATAAAGAAGATTCAAAGAGAGTGAGATGCCAGCTCCTTTCATTCAGTCAGTAGCTTCAAACATTTCTGGTATAAACATTTCTGGACGTTTTTCAATGGCAAAAATCAATGAATATTGTAAATGCACAAACAGTAATATCTCCACATTGCAAGGTGCAATTCTGAAATTTTTTGCTTTTTCCTGCTAATCCTAGCATGATAAAGAAGATTCAAATAGAGTGAGATGCCAGCTCCTTTCATTCAGTCAGTAGCTTCAAACATTTCTGGACGTTTTTCAATGGCAAAAATCAATGAATATTGTAAATGCACAAACAGTAATATCTCCACATTGCAAGGTGCAATTCTGAAATTTTTTGCTTTTTCCTGCTAATCCTAGCATGATAAAGAAGATTCAAAGAGAGTGAGATGCCAGCTCCTTTCATTCAGTCAGTAGCTTCAAACATTTCTGGACGTTTTTCAATGGCATAAATCAATGAATATTGTAAATGCACAAACAGTAATATCTCCACATTGCAAGGTGCAATTCTGAAATTTTTTGCTTTTTCCTGCTACTCCTAGCATGATAAAGAAGATTCAAAGAGAGTGAGATGCCAGCTCCTTTCATTCAGTCAGTAGCTTCAAACATTTCTGGACGTTTTTCAATGGCAAAAATCAATGAATATTGTAAATGCACAAACAGTAATATCTCCACATTGCAAGGTGCAATTCTGAAATTTTTTGCTTTTTCCTGCTAATCCTAGCATGATAAAGAAGATTCAAAGAGAGTAAGATGCCAGCTCCTTTCATTCAGTCAGTAGCTTCAAACATTTCTGGACGTTTTTCAATGGCAAAAATCAATGAATATTGTAAATGCACAAACAGTAATTTCTCCGCATTGCAAGGTGAAATTCTGAAATTTTTTGCTTTTTCCTGCTCCTCTTAGCATGATAAAGAAGATTCAAAGAGAGTGAGATGCCAGCTCCTTTCATTCAGTCAGTAGCTTCAATCATTTCTGGACGTTTTTCAATGGCAAAAATCAATGAATATTGTAAATGCACAAACAGTAATTTCTCCGCATTGTAAGGTGCAATTCTGAAATTTTTTGCTTTTTCCTGCTCCTCTTAGCATGATAAAGAAGATTCAAAGATAGTGAGATGCCAGCTTCTTTCATTCAGTCAGTAGCTTCAAACATTTCTGGTATATGAATAACATGATGTTTTTCAATGGCAAAAATCAATGAATATTGTAAATGCACAAACAGTAATTTCTCCGCATTGCAAGTTGCAATTCTGAAATTTTTTGCTTTTTCCTGCTCCTCTTAGCATGATAAAGAAGATTCAAAGAGAGTGAGATGCCAGCTCCTTTCATTCAGTCAGTAGCTTCAATCATTTCTGGACGTTTTTCAATGGCAAAAATCAATGAATATTGTAAATGCACAAACAGTAATTTCTCCGCATTGCAAGGTGCAATTCTGAAATTTTTTGCTTTTTCCTGCTCCTCTTAGCATGATAAAGAAGATTCAAAGAGAGTGAGATGCCAGCTCCTTTCATTCAGTCAGTAGCTTCAATCATTTCTGGTATATGAATAACATGATGTTTTTCAATGGCAAAAATCAATGAATATTGTAAATGCACAAACAGTAATTTCTCCGCATTGCAAGTTGCAATTCTGAAATTTTTTGCTTTTTCCTGCTCCTCTTAGCATGATAAAGAAGATTCAAAGACAGTGAGATGCCAGCTCCTTTCATTCAGTCAGTAGCTTCAAACATTTCTGGTATAAACATTTCTGGACGTTTTTCAATGGCAAAAATCAATGAATATTGTAAATGCACAAACAGTAATATCTCCACATTGCAAGGTGCAATTCTGAAATTTTTTGCTTTTTCCTGCTAATCCTAGCATGATAAAGAAGATTCAAAGAGAGTGAGATGCCAGCTCCTTTCATTCAGTCAGTAGCTTCAATCATTTCTGGACGTTTTTCAATGGCAAAAATCAATGAATATTGTAAATGCACAAACAGTAATTTCTCCGCATTGCAAGGTGCAATTCTGAAATTTTTTGCTTTTTCCTGCTCCTCTTAGCATGATAAAGAAGATTCAAAGAGAGTGAGATGCCAGCTCCTTTCATTCAGTCAGTAGCTTCAATCATTTCTGGTATATGAATAACATGATGTTTTTCAATGGCAAAAATCAATGAATATTGTAAATGCACAAACAGTAATTTCTCCGCATTGCAAGGTGCAATTCTGAAATTTTTTGCTTTTTCCTGCTCCTCTTAGCATGATAAAGAAGATTCAAAGAGAGTGAGATGCCAGCTCCTTTCATTCAGTCAGTAGCTTCAATCATTTCTGGACATTTTTCAATGGCAAAAATCAATGAATATTGTAAATGCACAAACAGTAATTTCTCCGCATTGCAAGGTGCAATTCTGAAATTTTTTGCTTTTTCCTGCTCCTCTTAGCATGATAAAGAAGATTCAAAGAGAGTGAGATGCCAGCTCCTTTCATTCAGTCAGTAGCTTCAAACATTTCTGGTATAAACATTTCTGGACGTTTTTCAATGGCAAAAATCAATGAATATTGTAAATGCACAAACAGTAATATCTCCACATTGCAAGGTGCAATTCTGAAATTTTTTGCTTTTTCCTGCTAATCCTAGCATGATAAAGAAGATTCAAATAGAGTGAGATGCCAGCTCCTTTCATTCAGTCAGTAGCTTCAAACATTTCTGGACGTTTTTCAATGGCAAAAATCAATGAATATTGTAAATGCACAAACAGTAATATCTCCACATTGCAAGGTGCAATTCTGAAATTTTTTGCTTTTTCCTGCTAATCCTAGCATGATAAAGAAGATTCAAAGAGAGTGAGATGCCAGCTCCTTTCATTCAGTCAGTAGCTTCAAACATTTCTGGACGTTTTTCAATGGCATAAATCAATGAATATTGTAAATGCACAAACAGTAATATCTCCACATTGCAAGGTGCAATTCTGAAATTTTTTGCTTTTTCCTGCTACTCCTAGCATGATAAAGAAGATTCAAAGAGAGTGAGATGCCAGCTCCTTTCATTCAGTCAGTAGCTTCAAACATTTCTGGACGTTTTTCAATGGCAAAAATCAATGAATATTGTAAATGCACAAACAGTAATATCTCCACATTGCAAGGTGCAATTCTGAAATTTTTTGCTTTTTCCTGCTAATCCTAGCATGATAAAGAAGATTCAAAGAGAGTAAGATGCCAGCTCCTTTCATTCAGTCAGTAGCTTCAAACATTTCTGGACGTTTTTCAATGGCAAAAATCAATGAATATTGTAAATGCACAAACAGTAATTTCTCCGCATTGCAAGGTGAAATTCTGAAATTTTTTGCTTTTTCCTGCTCCTCTTAGCATGATAAAGAAGATTCAAAGAGAGTGAGATGCCAGCTCCTTTCATTCAGTCAGTAGCTTCAATCATTTCTAAACGTTTTTCAATGGCAAAAATCAATGAATATTGTAAATGCACAAACAGTAATTTCTCCGCATTGTAAGGTGCAATTCTGAAATTTTTTGCTTTTTCCTGCTCCTCTTAGCATGATAAAGAAGATTCAAAGATAGTGAGATGCCAGCTTCTTTCATTCAGTCAGTAGCTTCAAACATTTCTGGTATATGAATAACATGATGTTTTTCAATGGCAAAAATCAATGAATATTGTAAATGCACAAACAGTAATTTCTCCGCATTGCAAGTTGCAATTCTGAAATTTTTTGCTTTTTCCTGCTCCTCTTAGCATGATAAAGAAGATTCAAAGAGAGTGAGATGCCAGCTCCTTTCATTCAGTCAGTAGCTTCAATCATTTCTGGACGTTTTTCAATGGCAAAAATCAATGAATATTGTAAATGCACAAACAGTAATTTCTCCGCATTGCAAGGTGCAATTCTGAAATTTTTTGCTTTTTCCTGCTCCTCTTAGCATGATAAAGAAGATTCAAAGAGAGTGAGATGCCAGCTCCTTTCATTCAGTCAGTAGCTTCAATCATTTCTGGTATATGAATAACATGATGTTTTTCAATGGCAAAAATCAATGAATATTGTAAATGCACAAACAGTAATTTCTCCGCATTGCAAGTTGCAATTCTGAAATTTTTTGCTTTTTCCTGCTCCTCTTAGCATGATAAAGAAGATTCAAAGACAGTGAGATGCCAGCTCCTTTCATTCAGTCAGTAGCTTCAAACATTTCTGGTATAAACATTTCTGGACGTTTTTCAATGGCAAAAATCAATGAATATTGTAAATGCACAAACAGTAATATCTCCACATTGCAAGGTGCAATTCTGAAATTTTTTGCTTTTTCCTGCTAATCCTAGCATGATAAAGAAGATTCAAAGAGAGTGAGATGCCAGCTCCTTTCATTCAGTCAGTAGCTTCAATCATTTCTGGACGTTTTTCAATGGCAAAAATCAATGAATATTGTAAATGCACAAACAGTAATTTCTCCGCATTGCAAGGTGCAATTCTGAAATTTTTTGCTTTTTCCTGCTCCTCTTAGCATGATAAAGAAGATTCAAAGAGAGTGAGATGCCAGCTCCTTTCATTCAGTCAGTAGCTTCAATCATTTCTGGACGTTTTTCAATGGCAATAATCAATGAATATTGTAAATGCACAAACAGTAATTTCTCCGCATTGCAAGGTGCAATTCTGAAATTTTTTGCTTTTTCCTGCTCCTCTTAGCATGATAAAGAAGATTCAAAGAGAGTGAGATGCCAGCTCCTTTCATTCAGTCAGTAGCTTCAATCATTTCTGGTATATGAATAACATGATGTTTTTCAATGGCAAAAATCAATGAATATTGTAAATGCACAAACAGTAATATCTCCACATTGCAAGGTGCAATTCTGAAATTTTTTGCTTTTTCCTGCTAATCCTAGCATGATAAAGAAGATTCAAAGAGAGTGAGATGCCAGCTCCTTTCATTCAGTCAGTAGCTTCAATCATTTCTGGACGTTTTTCAATGGCAAAAATCAATGAATATTGTAAATGCACAAACAGTAATTTCTCCGCATTGTAAGGTGCAATTCTGAAATTTTTTGCTTTTTCCTGCTCCTCTTAGCATGATAAAGAAGATTCAAAGATAGTGAGATGCCAGCTTCTTTCATTCAGTCAGTAGCTTCAAACATTTCTGGTATATGAATAACATGATGTTTTTCAATGGCAAAAATCAATGAATATTGTAAATGCACAAACAGTAATTTCTCCGCATTGCAAGTTGCAATTCTGAAATTTTTTGCTTTTTCCTGCTCCTCTTAGCATGATAAAGAAGATTCAAAGAGAGTGAGATGCCAGCTCCTTTCATTCAGTCAGTAGCTTCAATCATTTCTGGACGTTTTTCAATGGCAAAAATCAATGAATATTGTAAACGCACAAACAGTAATTTCTCCGCATTGCAAGGTGCAATTCTGAAATTTTTTGCTTTTTCCTGCTCCTCTTAGCATGATAAAGAAGATTCAAAGAGAGTGAGATGCCAGCTCCTTTCATTCAGTCAGTAGCTTCAATCATTTCTGGACGTTTTTCAATGGCAAAAATCAATGAATATTGTAAATGCACAAACAGTAATTTCTCCGCATTGCAAGGTGCAATTCTGAAATTTTTTGCTTTTTCCTGCTCCTCTTAGCATGATAAAGAAGATTCAAAAAGAGTGAGATGCCAGCTCCTTTCATTCAGTCAGTAGCTTCAATCATTTCTGGACGTTTTTCAATGGCAAAAATGAATGAATATTGTAAATGCACAAACAGTAATTTCTCCGCATTGCAAGGTGCAATTCTGAAATTTTTTGCTTTTTCCTGCTCCTCTTAGCATGATAAAGAAGATTCAAAGAGAGTGAGATGCCAGCTCCTTTCATTCAGTCAGTAGCTTCAATCATTTCTGGTATATGAATAACATGATGTTTTTCAATGGCAAAAATCAATGAATATTGTAAATGCACAAACAGTAATTTCTCCGCATTGCAAGGTGCAATTCTGAAATTTTTTGCTTTTTCCTGCTCCTCTTAGCATGATAAAGAAGATTCAAAGAGAGTGAGATGCCAGCTCCTTTCATTCAGTCAGTAGCTTCAATCATTTCTGGACGTTTTTCAATGGCAAAAATCAATGAATATTGTAAATGCACAAACAGTAATTTCTCCGCATTGCAAGGTGCAATTCTGAAATTTTTTGCTTTTTCCTGCTCCTCTTAGCATGATAAAGAAGATTCAAAGAGAGTGAGATGCCAGCTCCTTTCATTCAGTCAGTAGCTTCAAACATTTCTGGTATAAACATTTCTGGACGTTTTTCAATGGCAAAAATCAATGAATATTGTAAATGCACAAACAGCAATATCTCCACATTGCAAGGTGCAATTCTGAAATTTTTTGCTTTTTCCTGCTAATCCTAGCATGATAAAGAAGATTCAAAGAGAGTGAGATGCCAGCTCCTTTCATTCAGTCAGTAGCTTCAATCATTTCTGGACGTTTTTCAATGGCAAAAATCAATGAATATTGTAAATGCACAAACAGTAATTTCTCCGCATTGCAAGGTGCAATTCTGAAATTTTTTGCTTTTTCCTGCTCCTCTTAGCATGATAAAGAAGATTCAAAGAGAGTGAGATGCCAGCTCCTTTCATTCAGTCAGTAGCTTCAATCATTTCTGGACGTTTTTCAATGGGAAAAATCAATGAATATTGTAAAGGCACAAACAGTAATTTCTCCGCATTGCAAGGTGCAATTCTGAAATTTTTTGCTTTTTCCTGCTCCTCTTAGCATGATAAAGAAGATTCAAAGAGAGTGAGATGCCAGCTCCTTTCATTCAGTCAGTAGCTTCAATCATTTCTGGTATATGAATAACATGATGTTTTTCAATGGCAAAAATCAATGAATATTGTAAATGCACAAACAGTAATATCTCCACATTGCAAGGTGCAATTCTGAAATTTTTTGCTTTTTCCTGCTAATCCTAGCATGATAAAGAAGATTCAAAGAGAGTGAGATGCCAGCTCCTTTCATTCAGTCAGTAGCTTCAATCATTTCTGGACGTTTTTCAATGGCAAAAATCAATGAATATTGTAAATGCACAAACAGTAATTTCTCCGCATTGTAAGGTGCAATTCTGAAATTTTTTGCTTTTTCCTGCTCCTCTTAGCATGATAAAGAAGATTCAAAGATAGTGAGATGCCAGCTTCTTTCATTCAGTCAGTAGCTTCAAACATTTCTGGTATATGAATAACATGATGTTTTTCAATGGCAAAAATCAATGAATATTGTAAATGCACAAACAGTAATTTCTCCGCATTGCAAGTTGCAATTCTGAAATTTTTTGCTTTTTCCTGCTCCTCTTAGCATGATAAAGAAGATTCAAAGAGAGTGAGATGCCAGCTCCTTTCATTCAGTCAGTAGCTTCAATCATTTCTGGACGTTTTTCAATGGCAAAAATCAATGAATATTGTAAACGCACAAACAGTAATTTCTCCGCATTGCAAGGTGCAATTCTGAAATTTTTTGCTTTTTCCTGCTCCTCTTAGCATGATAAAGAAGATTCAAAGAGAGTGAGATGCCAGCTCCTTTCATTCAGTCAGTAGCTTCAATCATTTCTGGTATATGAATAACATGATGTTTTTCAATGGCAAAAATCAATGAATATTGTAAATGCACAAACAGTAATATCTCCACATTGCAAGGTGCAATTCTGAAATTTTTTGCTTTTTCCTGCTAATCCTAGCATGATAAAGAAGATTCAAAGAGAGTGAGATGCCAGCTCCTTTCATTCAGTCAGTAGCTTCAATCATTTCTGGACGTTTTTCAATGGCAAAAATCAATGAATATTGTAAATGCACAAACAGTAATTTCTCCGCATTGTAAGGTGCAATTCTGAAATTTTTTGCTTTTTCCTGCTCCTCTTAGCATGATAAAGAAGATTCAAAGATAGTGAGATGCCAGCTTCTTTCATTCAGTCAGTAGCTTCAAACATTTCTGGTATATGAATAACATGATGTTTTTCAATGGCAAAAATCAATGAATATTGTAAATGCACAAACAGTAATTTCTCCGCATTGCAAGTTGCAATTCTGAAATTTTTTGCTTTTTCCTGCTCCTCTTAGCATGATAAAGAAGATTCAAAGAGAGTGAGATGCCAGCTCCTTTCATTCAGTCAGTAGCTTCAATCATTTCTGGACGTTTTTCAATGGCAAAAATCAATGAATATTGTAAACGCACAAACAGTAATTTCTCCGCATTGCAAGGTGCAATTCTGAAATTTTTTGCTTTTTCCTGCTCCTCTTAGCATGATAAAGAAGATTCAAAGAGAGTGAGATGCCAGCTCCTTTCATTCAGTCAGTAGCTTCAATCATTTCTGCACGTTTTTCAATGGCAAAAATCAATGAATATTGTAAATGCACAAACAGTAATTTCTCCGCATTGCAAGGTGCAATTCTGAAATTTTTTGCTTTTTCCTGCTCCTCTTAGCATGATAAAGAAGATTCAAAAAGAGTGAGATGCCAGCTCCTTTCATTCAGTCAGTAGCTTCAATCATTTCTGGACGTTTTTCAATGGCAAAAATCAATGAATATTGTAAATGCACAAACAGTAATTTCTCCGCATTGCAAGGTGCAATTCTGAAATTTTTTGCTTTTTCCTGCTCCTCTTAGCATGATAAAGAAGATTCAAAGAGAGTGAGATGCCAGCTCCTTTCATTCAGTCAGTAGCTTCAATCATTTCTGGTATATGAATAACATGATGTTTTTCAATGGCAAAAATCAATGAATATTGTAAATGCACAAACAGTAATTTCTCCGCATTGCAAGGTGCAATTCTGAAATTTTTTGCTTTTTCCTGCTCCTCTTAGCATGATAAAGAAGATTCAAAGAGAGTGAGATGCCAGCTCCTTTCATTCAGTCAGTAGCTTCAATCATTTCTGGACATTTTTCAATGGCAAAAATCAATGAATATTGTAAATGCACAAACAGTAATTTCTCCGCATTGCAAGGTGCAATTCTGAAATTTTTTGCTTTTTCCTGCTCCTCTTAGCATGATAAAGAAGATTCAAAGAGAGTGAGATGCCAGCTCCTTTCATTCAGTCAGTAGCTTCAAACATTTCTGGTATAAACATTTCTGGACGTTTTTCAATTGCAAAAATCAATGAATATTGTAAATGCACAAACAGTAATATCTCCACATTGCAAGGTGCAATTCTGAAATTTTTTGCTTTTTCCTGCTAATCCTAGCATGATAAAGAAGATTCAAAGAGAGTGAGATGCCAGCTCCTTTCATTCAGTCAGTAGCTTCAATCATTTCTGGACGTTTTTCAATGGCAAAAATCAATGAATATTGTAAATGCACAAACAGTAATTTCTCCGCATTGCAAGGTGCAATTCTGAAATTTTTTGCTTTTTCCTGCTCCTCTTAGCATGATAAAGAAGATTCAAAGAGAGTGAGATGCCAGCTCCTTTCATTCAGTCAGTAGCTTCAATCATTTCTGGACGTTTTTCAATGGGAAAAATCAATGAATATTGTAAATGCACAAACAGTAATTTCTCCGCATTGCAAGGTGCAATTCTGAAATTTTTTGCTTTTTCCTGCTCCTCTTAGCATGATAAAGAAGATTCAAAGAGAGTGAGATGCCAGCTCCTTTCATTCAGTCAGTAGCTTCAATCATTTCTGGTATATGAATAACATGATGTTTTTCAATGGCAAAAATCAATGAATATTGTAAATGCACAAACAGTAATTTCTCCGCATTGCAAGTTGCAATTCTGAAATTTTTTGCTTTTTCCTGCTCCTCTTAGCATGATAAAGAAGATTCAAAGAGAGTGAGATGCCAGCTCCTTTCATTCAGTCAGTAGCTTCAATCATTTCTGGACGTTTTTCAATGGCAAAAATCAATGAATATTGTAAATGCACAAACAGTAATTTCTCCGCATTGCAAGGTGCAATTCTGAAATTTTTTGCTTTTTCCTGCTCCTCTTAGCATGATAAAGAAGATTCAAAGAGAGTGAGATGCCAGCTCCTTTCATTCAGTCAGTAGCTTCAATCATTTCTGGTATATGAATAACATGATGTTTTTCAATGGCAAAAATCAATGAATATTGTAAATGCACAAACAGTAATATCTCCACATTGCAAGGTGCAATTCTGAAATTTTTTGCTTTTTCCTGCTAATCCTAGCATGATAAAGAAGATTCAAAGAGAGTGAGATGCCAGCTCCTTTCATTCAGTCAGTAGCTTCAATCATTTCTGGACGTTTTTCAATGGCAAAAATCAATGAATATTGTAAATGCACAAACAGTAATTTCTCCGCATTGTAAGGTGCAATTCTGAAATTTTTTGCTTTTTCCTGCTCCTCTTAGCATGATAAAGAAGATTCAAAGATAGTGAGATGCCAGCTTCTTTCATTCAGTCAGTAGCTTCAAACATTTCTGGTATATGAATAACATGATGTTTTTCAATGGCAAAAATCAATGAATATTGTAAATGCACAAACAGTAATTTCTCCGCATTGCAAGTTGCAATTCTGAAATTTTTTGCTTTTTCCTGCTCCTCTTAGCATGATAAAGAAGATTCAAAGAGAGTGAGATGCCAGCTCCTTTCATTCAGTCAGTAGCTTCAATCATTTCTGGACGTTTTTCAATGGCAAAAATCAATGAATATTGTAAACGCACAAACAGTAATTTCTCCGCATTGCAAGGTGCAATTCTGAAATTTTTTGCTTTTTCCTGCTCCTCTTAGCATGATAAAGAAGATTCAAAGAGAGTGAGATGCCAGCTCCTTTCATTCAGTCAGTAGCTTCAATCATTTCTGGACGTTTTTCAATGGCAAAAATCAATGAATATTGTAAATGCACAAACAGTAATTTCTCCGCATTGCAAGGTGCAATTCTGAAATTTTTTGCTTTTTCCTGCTCCTCTTAGCATGATAAAGAAGATTCAAAAAGAGTGAGATGCCAGCTCCTTTCATTCAGTCAGTAGCTTCAATCATTTCTGGACGTTTTTCAATGGCAAAAATCAATGAATATTGTAAATGCACAAACAGTAATTTCTCCGCATTGCAAGGTGCAATTCTGAAATTTTTTGCTTTTTCCTGCTCCTCTTAGCATGATAAAGAAGATTCAAAGAGAGTGAGATGCCAGCTCCTTTCATTCAGTCAGTAGCTTCAATCATTTCTGGTATATGAATAACATGATGTTTTTCAATGGCAAAAATCAATGAATATTGTAAATGCACAAACAGTAATTTCTCCGCATTGCAAGGTGCAATTCTGAAATTTTTTGCTTTTTCCTGCTCCTCTTAGCATGATAAAGAAGATTCAAAGAGAGTGAGATGCCAGCTCCTTTCATTCAGTCAGTAGCTTCAATCATTTCTGGACGTTTTTCAATGGCAAAAATCAATGAATATTGTAAATGCACAAACAGTAATTTCTCCGCATTGCAAGGTGCAATTCTGAAATTTTTTGCTTTTTCCTGCTCCTCTTAGCATGATAAAGAAGATTCAAAGAGAGTGAGATGCCAGCTCCTTTCATTCAGTCAGTAGCTTCAAACATTTCTGGTATAAACATTTCTGGACGTTTTTCAATGGCAAAAATCAATGAATATTGTAAATGCACAAACAGTAATATCTCCACATTGCAAGGTGCAATTCTGAAATTTTTTGCTTTTTCCTGCTAATCCTAGCATGATAAAGAAGATT
The DNA here is from genome assembly GCF_046119375.1 of Phyllobates terribilis. NCBI lineage: Eukaryota > Metazoa > Chordata > Amphibia > Anura > Dendrobatidae > Phyllobates > Phyllobates terribilis. Next base: position 298,518 of record NW_027363188.1, read on the forward strand.
CAAAGAGAGTGAGATGCCAGCTCCTTTCATTCAGTCAGTAGCTTCAATCATTTCTGGACGTTTTTCAATGGCAAAAATCAATGAATATTGTAAATGCACAAACAGTAATTTCTCCGCATTGCAAGGTGCAATTCTGAAATTTTTTGCTTTTTCCTGCTCCTCTTAACATGATAAAGAAGATTCAAAGAGAGTGAGATGCCAGCTCCTTTCATTCAGTCAGTAGCTTCAATCATTTCTGGACGTTTTTCAATGGGAAAAATCAATGAATATTGTAAATGCACAAACAGTAATTTCTCCGCATTGCAAGGTGCAATTCTGAAATTTTTTGCTTTTTCCTGCTCCTCTTAGCATGATAAAGAAGATTCAAAGAGAGTGAGATGCCAGCTCCTTTCATTCAGTCAGTAGCTTCAATCATTTCTGGTATATGAATAACATGATGTTTTTCAATGGCAAAAATCAATGAATATTGTAAATGCACAAACAGTAATTTCTCCGCATTGCAAGGTGCAATTCTGAAATTTTTTGCTTTTTCCTGCTCCTCTTAGCATGATAAAGAAGATTCAAAGAGAGTGAGATGCCAGCTCCTTTCATTCAGTCAGTAGCTTCAATCATTTCTGGACATTTTTCAATGGCAAAAATCAATGAATATTGTAAATGCACAAACAGTAATTTCTCCGCATTGCAAGGTGCAATTCTGAAATTTTTTGCTTTTTCCTGCTCCTCTTAGCATGATAAAGAAGATTCAAAGAGAGTGAGATGCCAGCTCCTTTCATTCAGTCAGTAGCTTCAAACATTTCTGGTATAAACATTTCTGGACGTTTTTCAATGGCAAAAATCAATGAATATTGTAAATGCACAAACAGTAATATCTCCACATTGCAAGGTGCAATTCTGAAATTTTTTGCTTTTTCCTGCTAATCCTAGCATGATAAAGAAGATTCAAAGAGAGTGAGATGCCAGCTCCTTTCATTCAGTCAGTAGCTTCAATCATTTCTGGACGTTTTTCAATGGCAAAAATCAATGAATATTGTAAATGCACAAACAGTAATTTCTCCGCATTGCAAGGTGCAATTCTGAAATTTTTTGCTTTTTCCTGCTCCTCTTAGCATGATAAAGAAGATTCAAAGAGAGTGAGATGCCAGCTCCTTTCATTCAGTCAGTAGCTTCAATCATTTCTGGACGTTTTTCAATGGGAAAAATCAATGAATATTGTAAATGCACAAACAGTAATTTCTCCGCATTGCAAGGTGCAATTCTGAAATTTTTTGCTTTTTCCTGCTCCTCTTAGCATGATAAAGAAGATTCAAAGAGAGTGAGATGCCAGCTCCTTTCATTCAGTCAGTAGCTTCAATCATTTCTGGTATATGAATAACATGATGTTTTTCAATGGCAAAAATCAATGAATATTGTAAATGCACAAACAGTAATTTCTCCGCATTGCAAGTTGCAATTCTGAAATTTTTTGCTTTTTCCTGCTCCTCTTAGCATGATAAAGAAGATTCAAAGAGAGTGAGATGCCAGCTCCTTTCATTCAGTCAGTAGCTTCAATCATTTCTGGACGTTTTTCAATGGCAAAAATCAATGAATATTGTAAATGCACAAACAGTAATTTCTCCGCATTGCAAGGTGCAATTCTGAAATTTTTTGCTTTTTCCTGCTCCTCTTAGCATGATAAAGAAGATTCAAAGAGAGTGAGATGCCAGCTCCTTTCATTCAGTCAGTAGCTTCAATCATTTCTGGTATATGAATAACATGATGTTTTTCAATGGCAAAAATCAATGAATATTGTAAATGCACAAACAGTAATATCTCCACATTGCAAGGTGCAATTCTGAAATTTTTTGCTTTTTCCTGCTAATCCTAGCATGATAAAGAAGATTCAAAGAGAGTGAGATGCCAGCTCCTTTCATTCAGTCAGTAGCTTCAATCATTTCTGGACGTTTTTCAATGGCAAAAATCAATGAATATTGTAAATGCACAAACAGTAATTTCTCCGCATTGTAAGGTGCAATTCTGAAATTTTTTGCTTTTTCCTGCTCCTCTTAGCATGATAAAGAAGATTCAAAGATAGTGAGATGCCAGCTTCTTTCATTCAGTCAGTAGCTTCAAACATTTCTGGTATATGAATAACATGATGTTTTTCAATGGCAAAAATCAATGAATATTGTAAATGCACAAACAGTAATTTCTCCGCATTGCAAGTTGCAATTCTGAAATTTTTTGCTTTTTCCTGCTCCTCTTAGCATGATAAAGAAGATTCAAAGAGAGTGAGATGCCAGCTCCTTTCATTCAGTCAGTAGCTTCAATCATTTCTGGACGTTTTTCAATGGCAAAAATCAATGAATATTGTAAACGCACAAACAGTAATTTCTCCGCATTGCAAGGTGCAATTCTGAAATTTTTTGCTTTTTCCTGCTCCTCTTAGCATGATAAAGAAGATTCAAAGAGAGTGAGATGCCAGCTCCTTTCATTCAGTCAGTAGCTTCAATCATTTCTGGACGTTTTTCAATGGCAAAAATCAATGAATATTGTAAATGCACAAACAGTAATTTCTCCGCATTGCAAGGTGCAATTCTGAAATTTTTTGCTTTTTCCTGCTCCTCTTAGCATGATAAAGAAGATTCAAAAAGAGTGAGATGCCAGCTCCTTTCATTCAGTCAGTAGCTTCAATCATTTCTGGACGTTTTTCAATGGCAAAAATCAATGAATATTGTAAATGCACAAACAGTAATTTCTCCGCATTGCAAGGTGCAATTCTGAAATTTTTTGCTTTTTCCTTCTCCTCTTAGCATGATAAAGAAGATTCAAAGAGAGTGAGATGCCAGCTCCTTTCATTCAGTCAGTAGCTTCAATCATTTCTGGTATATGAATAACATGATGTTTTTCAATGGCAAAAATCAATGAATATTGTAAATGCACAAACAGTAATTTCTCCGCATTGCAAGGTGCAATTCTGAAATTTTTTGCTTTTTCCTGCTCCTCTTAGCATGATAAAGAAGATTCAAAGAGAGTGAGATGCCAGCTCCTTTCATTCAGTCAGTAGCTTCAATCATTTCTGGACGTTTTTCAATGGCAAAAATCAATGAATATTGTAAATGCACAAACAGTAATTTCTCCGCATTGCAAGGTGCAATTCTGAAATTTTTTGCTTTTTCCTGCTCCTCTTAGCATGATAAAGAAGATTCAAAGAGAGTGAGATGCCAGCTCCTTTCATTCAGTCAGTAGCTTCAAACATTTCTGGTATAAACATTTCTGGACGTTTTTCAATGGCAAAAATCAATGAATATTGTAAATGCACAAACAGTAATATCTCCACATTGCAAGGTGCAATTCTGAAATTTTTTGCTTTTTCCTGCTAATCCTAGCATGATAAAGAAGATTCAAAGAGAGTGAGATGCCAGCTCCTTTCATTCAGTCAGTAGCTTCAATCATTTCTGGACGTTTTTCAATGGCAAAAATCAATGAATATTGTAAATGCACAAACAGTAATTTCTCCGCATTGCAAGGTGCAATTCTGAAATTTTTTGCTTTTTCCTGCTCCTCTTAACATGATAAAGAAGATTCAAAGAGAGTGAGATGCCAGCTCCTTTCATTCAGTCAGTAGCTTCAATCATTTCTGGACGTTTTTCAATGGGAAAAATCAATGAATATTGTAAATGCACAAACAGTAATTTCTCCGCATTGCAAGGTGCAATTCTGAAATTTTTTGCTTTTTCCTGCTCCTCTTAGCATGATAAAGAAGATTCAAAGAGAGTGAGATGCCAGCTCCTTTCATTCAGTCAGTAGCTTCAATCATTTCTGGTATATGAATAACATGATGTTTTTCAATGGCAAAAATCAATGAATATTGTAAATGCACAAACAGTAATTTCTCCGCATTGCAAGTTGCAATTCTGAAATTTTTTGCTTTTTCCTGCTCCTCTTAGCATGATAAAGAAGATTCAAAGAGAGTGAGATGCCAGCTCCTTTCATTCAGTCAGTAGCTTCAATCATTTCTGGACGTTTTTCAATGGCAAAAATCAATGAATATTGTAAATGCACAAACAGTAATTTCTCCGCATTGCAAGGTGCAATTCTGAAATTTTTTGCTTTTTCCTGCTCCTCTTAGCATGATAAAGAAGATTCAAAGAGAGTGAGATGCCAGCTCCTTTCATTCAGTCAGTAGCTTCAATCATTTCTGGACGTTTTTCAATGGCAAAAATCAATGAATATTGTAAATGCACAAACAGTAATTTCTCCGCATTGCAAGGTGCAATTCTGAAATTTTTTGCTTTTTCCTGCTCCTCTTAGCATGATAAAGAAGATTCAAAAAGAGTGAGATGCCAGCTCCTTTCATTCAGTCAGTAGCTTCAATCATTTCTGGACGTTTTTCAATGGCAAAAATCAATGAATATTGTAAATGCACAAACAGTAATTTCTCCGCATTGCAAGGTGCAATTCTGAAATTTTTTGCTTTTTCCTGCTCCTCTTAGCATGATAAAGAAGATTCAAAGAGAGTGAGATGCCAGCTCCTTTCATTCAGTCAGTAGCTTCAATCATTTCTGGTATATGAATAACATGATGTTTTTCAATGGCAAAAATCAATGAATATTGTAAATGCACAAACAGTAATTTCTCCGCATTGCAAGGTGCAATTCTGAAATTTTTTGCTTTTTCCTGCTCCTCTTAGCATGATAAAGAAGATTCAAAAAGAGTGAGATGCCAGCTCCTTTCATTCAGTCAGTAGCTTCAATCATTTCTGGACGTTTTTCAATGGCAAAAATCAATGAATATTGTAAATGCACAAACAGTAATTTCTCCGCATTGCAAGGTGCAATTCTGAAATTTTTTGCTTTTTCCTGCTCCTCTTAGCATGATAAAGAAGATTCAAAGAGAGTGAGATGCCAGCTCCTTTCATTCAGTCAGTAGCTTCAATCATTTCTGGACGTTTTTCAATGGGAAAAATCAATGAATATTGTAAATGCACAAACAGTAATTTCTCCGCATTGCAAGGTGCAATTCTGAAATTTTTTGCTTTTTCCTGCTCCTCTTAGCATGATAAAGAAGATTCAAAGAGAGTGAGATGCCAGCTCCTTTCATTCAGTCAGTAGCTTCAATCATTTCTGGTATATGAATAACATGATGTTTTTCAATGGCAAAAATCAATGAATATTGTAAATGCACAAACAGTAATTTCTCCGCATTGCAAGTTGCAATTCTGAAATTTTTTGCTTTTTCCTGCTCCTCTTAGCATGATAAAGAAGATTCAAAGAGAGTGAGATGCCAGCTCCTTTCATTCAGTCAGTAGCTTCAATCATTTCTGGACGTTTTTCAATGGCAAAAATCAATGAATATTGTAAATGCACAAACAGTAATTTCTCCGCATTGCAAGGTGCAATTCTGAAATTTTTTGCTTTTTCCTGCTCCTCTTAGCATGATAAAGAAGATTCAAAGAGAGTGAGATGCCAGCTCCTTTCATTCAGTCAGTAGCTTCAATCATTTCTGGACATTTTTCAATGGCAAAAATCAATGAATATTGTAAATGCACAAACAGTAATTTCTCCGCATTGCAAGGTGCAATTCTGAAATTTTTTGCTTTTTCCTGCTCCTCTTAGCATGATAAAGAAGATTCAAAGAGAGTGAGATGCCAGCTCCGTTCATTCAGTCAGTAGCTTCAATCATTTCTGGACGTTTTTCAATGGCAAAAATCAATGAATATTGTAAATGCACAAACAGTAATTTCTCCGCATTGCAAGGTGCAATTCTGAAATTTTTTGCTTTTTCCTGCTCCTCTTAGCATGATAAAGAAGATTCAAAAAGAGTGAGATGCCAGCTCCTTTCATTCAGTCAGTAGCTTCAATCATTTCTGGACGTTTTTCAATGGCAAAAATCAATGAATATTGTAAATGCACAAACAGTAATTTCTCCGCATTGCAAGGTGCAATTCTGAAATATTTTGCTTTTTCCTGCTCCTCTTAGCATGATAAAGAAGATTCAAAGAGAGTGAGATGCCAGCTCCTTTCATTCAGTCAGTAGCTTCAATCATTTCTGGTATATGAATAACATGATGTTTTTCAATGGCAAAAATCAATGAATATTGTAAATGCACAAACAGTAATTTCTCCGCATTGCAAGGTGCAATTCTGAAATTTTTTGCTTTTTCCTGCTCCTCTTAGCATGATAAAGAAGATTCAAAAAGAGTGAGATGCCAGCTCCTTTCATTCAGTCAGTAGCTTCAATCATTTCTGGACGTTTTTCAATGGCAAAAATCAATGAATATTGTAAATGCACAAACAGTAATTTCTCCGCATTGCAAGGTGCAATTCTGAAATTTTTTGCTTTTTCCTGCTCCTCTTAGCATGATAAAGAATATTCAAAGAGAGTGAGATGCCAGCTCCTTTCATTCAGTCAGTAGCTTCAATCATTTCTGGTATATGAATAACATGATGTTTTTCAATGGCAAAAATCAATGAATATTGTAAATGCACAAACAGTAATTTCTCCGCATTGCAAGGTGCAATTCTGAAATTTTTTGCTTTTTCCTGCTCCTCTTAGCATGATAAAGAAGATTCAAAGAGAGTGAGATGCCAGCTCCTTTCATTCAGTCAGTAGCTTCAATCATTTCTGGACGTTTTTCAATGGCAAAAATCAATGAATATTGTAAATGCACAAACAGTAATTTCTCCGCATTGCAAGGTGCAATTCTGAAATTTTTTGCTTTTTCCTGCTCCTCTTAGCATGATAAAGAAGATTCAAAGAGAGTGAGATGCCAGCTCCTTTCATTCAGTCAGTAGCTTCAAACATTTCTGGTATAAACATTTCTGGACGTTTTTCAATGGCAAAAATCAATGAATATTGTAAATGCACAAACAGTAATATCTCCACATTGCAAGGTGCAATTCTGAAATTTTTTGCTTTTTCCTGCTAATCCTAGCATGATAAAGAAGATTCAAAGAGAGTGAGATGCCAGCTCCTTTCATTCAGTCAGTAGCTTCAATCATTTCTGGACGTTTTTCAATGGCAAAAATCAATGAATATTGTAAATGCACAAACAGTAATTTCTCCGCATTGCAAGGTGCAATTCTGAAATTTTTTGCTTTTTCCTGCTCCTCTTAGCATGATAAAGAAGATTCAAAGAGAGTGAGATGCCAGCTCCTTTCATTCAGTCAGTAGCTTCAATCATTTCTGGACGTTTTTCAATGGGAAAAATCAATGAATATTGTAAATGCACAAACAGTAATTTCTCCGCATTGCAAGGTGCAATTCTGAAATTTTTTGCTTTTTCCTGCTCCTCTTAGCATGATAAAGAAGATTCAAAGAGAGTGAGATACCAGCTCCTTTCATTCAGTCAGTAGCTTCAATCATTTCTGGTATATGAATAACATGATGTTTTTCAATGGCAAAAATCAATGAATATTGTAAATGCACAAACAGTAATTTCTCCGCATTGCAAGTTGCAATTCTGAAATTTTTTGCTTTTTCCTGCTCCTCTTAGCATGATAAAGAAGATTCAAAGAGAGTGAGATGCCAGCTCCTTTCATTCAGTCAGTAGCTTCAATCATTTCTGGACGTTTTTCAATGGCAAAAATCAATGAATATTGTAAATGCACAAACAGTAATTTCTCCGCATTGCAAGGTGCAATTCTGAAATTTTTTGCTTTTTCCTGCTCCTCTTAGCATGATAAAGAAGATTCAAAGAGAGTGAGATGCCAGCTCCTTTCATTCAGTCAGTAGCTTCAATCATTTCTGGACATTTTTCAATGGCAAAAATCAATGAATATTGTAAATGCACAAACAGTAATTTCTCCGCATTGCAAGGTGCAATTCTGAAATTTTTTGCTTTTTCCTGCTCCTCTTAGCATGATAAAGAAGATTCAAAGAGAGTGAGATGCCAGCTCCTTTCATTCAGTCAGTAGCTTCAAACATTTCTGGTATAATCATTTCTGGATGTTTTTCAATGGCAAAAATCAATGAATATTGTAAATGCACAAACAGTAATATCTCCACATTGCAAGGTGCAATTCTGAAATTTTTTGCTTTTTCCTGCTAATCCTAGCATGATAAAGAAGATTCAAATAGAGTGAGATGCCAGCTCCTTTCATTCAGTCAGTAGCTTCAAACATTTCTGGACGTTTTTCAATGGCAAAAATCAATGAATATTGTAAATGCACAAACAGTAATATCTCCACATTGCAAGGTGCAATTCTGAAATTTTTTGCTTTTTCCTGCTAATCCTAGCATGATAAAGAAGATTCAAAGAGAGTGAGATGCCAGCTCCTTTCATTCAGTCAGTAGCTTCAAACATTTCTGGACGTTTTTCAATGGCATAAATCAATGAATATTGTAAATGCACAAACAGTAATATCTCCACATTGCAAGGTGCAATTCTGAAATTTTTTGCTTTTTCCTGCTACTCCTAGCATGATAAAGAAGATTCAAAGAGAGTGAGATGCCAGCTCCTTTCATTCAGTCAGTAGCTTCAAACAATTCTGGACGTTTTTCAATGGCAAAAATCAATGAATATTGTAAATGCACAAACAGTAATATCTCCACATTGCAAGGTGCAATTCTGAAATTTTTTGCTTTTTCCTGCTAATCCTAGCATGATAAAGAAGATTCAAAGAGAGTAAGATGCCAGCTCCTTTCATTCAGTCAGTAGCTTCAAACATTTCTGGACGTTTTTCAATGGCAAAAATCAATGAATATTGTAAATGCACAAACAGTAATTTCTCCGCATTGCAAGGTGCAATTCTGAAATTTTTTGCTTTTTCCTGCTCCTCTTAGCATGATAAAGAAGATTCAAAAAGAGTGAGATGCCAGCTCCTTTCATTCAGTCAGTAGCTTCAATCATTTCTGGACGTTTTTCAATGGCAAAAATCAATGAATATTGTAAATGCACAAAGAGTAATTTCTCCGCATTGCAAGGTGCAATTCTGAAATTTTTTGCTTTTTCCTGCTCCTCTTAGCATGATAAAGAAGATTCAAAGAGAGTGAGATGCCAGCTCCTTTCATTCAGTCAGTAGCTTCAATCATTTCTGGTATATGAATAACATGATGTTTTTCAATGGCAAAAATCAATGAATATTGTAAATGCACAAACAGTAATTTCTCCGCATTGCAAGGTGCAATTCTGAAATTTTTTGCTTTTTCCTGCTCCTCTTAGCATGATAAAGAAGATTCAAAGAGAGTGAGATGCCAGCTCCTTTCATTCAGTCAGTAGCTTCAATCATTTCTGGACGTTTTTCAATGGCAAAAATCAATGAATATTGTAAATGCACAAACAGTAATTTCTCCGCATTGCAAGTTGCAATTCTGAAATTTTTTGCTTTTTCCTGCTCCTCTTAGCATGATAAAGAAGATTCAAAGAGAGTGAGATGCCAGCTCCTTTCATTCAGTCAGTAGCTTCAATCATTTCTGGACGTTTTTCAATGGCAAAAATCAATGAATATTGTAAATGCACAAACAGTAATTTCTCCGCATTGCAAGTTGCAATTCTGAAATTTTTTGCTTTTTCCTGCTCCTCTTAGCATGATAAAGAAGATTCAAAGAGAGTGAGATGCCAGCTCCTTTCATTCAGTCAGTAGCTTCAATCATTTCTGGACGTTTTTCAATGGCAAAAATCAATGAATATTGTAAATGCACAAACAGTAATTTCTCCGCATTGCAAGGTGCAATTCTGAAATTTTTTGCTTTTTCCTGCTCCTCTTAGCATGATAAAGAAGATTCAAAGAGAGTGAGATGCCAGCTCCTTTCATTCAGTCAGTAGCTTCAATCATTTCTGGACGTTTTTCAATGGCAAAAATCAATGAATATTGTAAATGCACAAACAGTAATTTCTCCGCATTGCAAGGTGCAATTCTGAAATTTTTTGCTTTTTCCTGCTCCTCTTAGCATGATAAAGAAGATTCAAAGAGAGTGAGATGCCAGCTCCTTTCATTCAGTCAGTAGCTTCAATCATTTCTGGTATATGAATAACATGATGTTTTTCAATGGCAAAAATCAATGAATATTGTAAATGCACAAACAGTAATATCTCCACATTGCAAGGTGCAATTCTGAAATTTTTTGCTTTTTCCTGCTAATCCTAGCATGATAAAGAAGATTCAAAGAGAGTGAGATGCCAGCTCCTTTCATTCAGTCAGTAGCTTCAATCATTTCTGGACGTTTTTCAATGGCAAAAATCAATGAATATTGTAAATGCACAAACAGTAATTTCTCCGCATTGTAAGGTGCAATTCTGAAATTTTTTGCTTTTTCCTGCTCCTCTTAGCATGATAAAGAAGATTCAAAGATAGTGAGATGCCAGCTTCTTTCATTCAGTCAGTAGCTTCAAACATTTCTGGTATATGAATAACATGATGTTTTTCAATGGCAAAAATCAATGAATATTGTAAATGCACAAACAGTAATTTCTCCGCATTGCAAGTTGCAATTCTGAAATTTTTTGCTTTTTCCTGCTCCTCTTAGCATGATAAAGAAGATTCAAAGAGAGTGAGATGCCAGCTCCTTTCATTCAGTCAGTAGCTTCAATCATTTCTGGACGTTTTTCAATGGCAAAAATCAATGAATATTGTAAACGCACAAACAGTAATTTCTCCGCATTGCAAGGTGCAATTCTGAAATTTTTTGCTTTTTCCTGCTCCTCTTAGCATGATAAAGAAGATTCAAAGAGAGTGAGATGCCAGCTCCTTTCATTCAGTCAGTAGCTTCAATCATTTCTGGACGTTTTTCAATGGCAAAAATCAATGAATATTGTAAATGCACAAACAGTAATTTCTCCGCATTGCAAGGTGCAATTCTGAAATTTTTTGCTTTTTCCTGCTCCTCTTAGCATGATAAAGAAGATTCAAAAAGAGTGAGATGCCAGCTCCTTTCATTCAGTCAGTAGCTTCAATCATTTCTGGACGTTTTTCAATGGCAAAAATCAATGAATATTGTAAATGCACAAACAGTAATTTCTCCGCATTGCAAGGTGCAATTCTGAAATTTTTTGCTTTTTCCTGCTCCTCTTAGCATGATAAAGAAGATTCAAAGAGAGTGAGATGCCAGCTCCTTTCATTCAGTCAGTAGCTTCAATCATTTCTGGTATATGAATAACATGATGTTTTTCAATGGCAAAAATCAATGAATATTGTAAATGCACAAACAGTAATTTCTCCGCATTGCAAGGTGCAATTCTGAAATTTTTTGCTTTTTCCTGCTCCTCTTAGCATGATAAAGAAGATTCAAAGAGAGTGAGATGCCAGCTCCTTTCATTCAGTCAGTAGCTTCAATCATTTCTGGACGTTTTTCAATGGCAAAAATCAATGAATATTGTAAATGCACAAACAGTAATTTCTCCGCATTGCAAGGTGCAATTCTGAAATTTTTTGCTTTTTCCTGCTCCTCTTAGCATGATAAAGAAGATTCAAAGAGAGTGAGATGCCAGCTCCTTTCATTCAGTCAGTAGCTTCAAACATTTCTGGTATAAACATTTCTGGACGTTTTTCAATGGCAAAAATCAATGAATATTGTAAATGCACAAACAGTAATATCTCCACATTGCAAGGTGCAATTCTGAAATTTTTTGCTTTTTCCTGCTAATCCTAGCATGATAAAGAAGATTCAAAGAGAGTGAGATGCCAGCTCCTTTCATTCAGTCAGTAGCTTCAATCATTTCTGGACGTTTTTCAATGGCAAAAATCAATGAATATTGTAAATGCACAAACAGTAATTTCTCCGCATTGCAAGGTGCAATTCTGAAATTTTTTGCTTTTTCCTGCTCCTCTTAACATGATAAAGAAGATTCAAAGAGAGTGAGATGCCAGCTCCTTTCATTCAGTCAGTAGCTTCAATCATTTCTGGACGTTTTTCAATGGGAAAAATCAATGAATATTGTAAATGCACAAACAGTAATTTCTCCGCATTGCAAGGTGCAATTCTGAAATTTTTTGCTTTTTCCTGCTCCTCTTAGCATGATAAAGAAGATTCAAAGAGAGTGAGATGCCAGCTCCTTTCATTCAGTCAGTAGCTTCAATCATTTCTGGTATATGAATAACATGATGTTTTTCAATGGCAAAAATCAATGAATATTGTAAATGCACAAACAGTAATTTCTCCGCATTGCAAGTTGCAATTCTGAAATTTTTTGCTTTTTCCTGCTCCTCTTAGCATGATAAAGAAGATTCAAAGAGAGTGAGATGCCAGCTCCTTTCATTCAGTCAGTAGCTTCAATCATTTCTGGACGTTTTTCAATGGCAAAAATCAATGAATATTGTAAATGCACAAACAGTAATTTCTCCGCATTGCAAGGTGCAATTCTGAAATTTTTTGCTTTTTCCTGCTCCTCTTAGCATGATAAAGAAGATTCAAAGAGAGTGAGATGCCAGCTCCTTTCATTCAGTCAGTAGCTTCAATCATTTCTGGACGTTTTTCAATGGCAAAAATCAATGAATATTGTAAATGCACAAACAGTAATTTCTCCGCATTGCAAGGTGCAATTCTGAAATTTTTTGCTTTTTCCTGCTCCTCTTAGCATGATAAAGAAGATTCAAAAAGAGTGAGATGCCAGCTCCTTTCATTCAGTCAGTAGCTTCAATCATTTCTGGACGTTTTTCAATGGCAAAAATCAATGAATATTGTAAATGCACAAACAGTAATTTCTCCGCATTGCAAGGTGCAATTCTGAAATTTTTTGCTTTTTCCTGCTCCTCTTAGCATGATAAAGAAGATTCAAAGAGAGTGAGATGCCAGCTCCTTTCATTCAGTCAGTAGCTTCAATCATTTCTGGTATATGAATAACATGATGTTTTTCAATGGCAAAAATCAATGAATATTGTAAATGCACAAACAGTAATTTCTCCGCATCGCAAGGTGCAATTCTGAAATTTTTTGCTTTTTCCTGCTCCTCTTAGCATGATAAAGAAGATTCAAAAAGAGTGAGATGCCAGCTCCTTTCATTCAGTCAGTAGCTTCAATCATTTCTGGACGTTTTTCAATGGCAAAAATCAATGAATATTGTAAATGCACAAACAGTAATTTCTCCGCATTGCAAGGTGCAATTCTGAAATTTTTTGCTTTTTCCTGCTCCTCTTAGCATGATAAAGAAGATTCAAAGAGAGTGAGATGCCAGCTCCTTTCATTCAGTCAGTAGCTTCAATCATTTCTGGACGTTTTTCAATGGGAAAAATCAATGAATATTGTAAATGCACAAACAGTAATTTCTCCGCATTGCAAGGTGCAATTCTGAAATTTTTTGCTTTTTCCTGCTCCTCTTAGCATGATAAAGAAGATTCAAAGAGAGTGAGATGCCAGCTCCTTTCATTCAGTCAGTAGCTTCAATCATTTCTGGTATATGAATAACATGATGTTTTTCAATGGCAAAAATCAATGAATATTGTAAATGCACAAACAGTAATTTCTCCGCATTGCAAGTTGCAATTCTGAAATTTTTTGCTTTTTCCTGCTCCTCTTAGCATGATAAAGAAGATTCAAAGAGAGTGAGATGCCAGCTCCTTTCATTCAGTCAGTAGCTTCAATCATTTCTGGACGTTTTTCAATGGCAAAAATCAATGAATATTGTAAATGCACAAACAGTAATTTCTCCGCATTGCAAGGTGCAATTCTGAAATTTTTTGCTTTTTCCTGCTCCTCTTAGCATGATAAAGAAGATTCAAAGAGAGTGAGATGCCAGCTCCTTTCATTCAGTCAGTAGCTTCAATCATTTCTGGACATTTTTCAATGGCAAAAATCAATGAATATTGTAAATGCACAAACAGTAATTTCTCCGCATTGCAAGGTGCAATTCTGAAATTTTTTGCTTTTTCCTGCTCCTCTTAGCATGATAAAGAAGATTCAAAAAGAGTGAGATGCCAGCTCCTTTCATTCAGTCAGTAGCTTCAATCATTTCTGGACGTTTTTCAATGGCAAAAATCAATGAATATTGTAAATGCACAAACAGTAATTTCTCCGCATTGCAAGGTGCAATTCTGAAATATTTTGCTTTTTCCTGCTCCTCTTAGCATGATAAAGAAGATTCAAAGAGAGTGAGATGCCAGCTCCTTTCATTCAGTCAGTAGCTTCAATCATTTCTGGTATATGAATAACATGATGTTTTTCAATGGCAAAAATCAATGAATATTGTAAATGCACAAACAGTAATTTCTCCGCATTGCAAGGTGCAATTCTGAAATTTTTTGCTTTTTCCTGCTCCTCTTAGCATGATAAAGAAGATTCAAAAAGAGTGAGATGCCAGCTCCTTTCATTCAGTCAGTAGCTTCAATCATTTCTGGACGTTTTTCAATGGCAAAAATCAATGAATATTGTAAATGCACAAACAGTAATTTCTCCGCATTGCAAGGTGCAATTCTGAAATTTTTTGCTTTTTCCTGCTCCTCTTAGCATGATAAAGAATATTCAAAGAGAGTGAGATGCCAGCTCCTTTCATTCAGTCAGTAGCTTCAATCATTTCTGGTATATGAATAACATGATGTTTTTCAATGGCAAAAATCAATGAATATTGTAAATGCACAAACAGTAATTTCTCCGCATTGCAAGGTGCAATTCTGAAATTTTTTGCTTTTTCCTGCTCCTCTTAGCATGATAAAGAAGATTCAAAGAGAGTGAGATGCCAGCTCCTTTCATTCAGTCAGTAGCTTCAATCATTTCTGGACGTTTTTCAATGGCAAAAATCAATGAATATTGTAAATGCACAAACAGTAATTTCTCCGCATTGCAAGGTGCAATTCTGAAATTTTTTGCTTTTTCCTGCTCCTCTTAGCATGATAAAGAAGATTCAAAGAGAGTGAGATGCCAGCTCCTTTCATTCAGTCAGTAGCTTCAAACATTTCTGGTATAAACATTTCTGGACGTTTTTCAATGGCAAAAATCAATGAATATTGTAAATGAACAAACAGTAATATCTCCACATTGCAAGGTGCAATTCTGAAATTTTTTGCTTTTTCCTGCTAATCCTAGCATGATAAAGAAGATTCAAAGAGAGTGAGATGCCAGCTCCTTTCATTCAGTCAGTAGCTTCAATCATTTCTGGACGTTTTTCAATGGCAAAAATCAATGAATATTGTAAATGCACAAACAGTAATTTCTCCGCATTGCAAGGTGCAATTCTGAAATTTTTTGCTTTTTCCTGCTCCTCTTAGCATGATAAAGAAGATTCAAAGAGAGTGAGATGCCAGCTCCTTTCATTCAGTCAGTAGCTTCAATCATTTCTGGACGTTTTTCAATGGGAAAAATCAATGAATATTGTAAATGCACAAACAGTAATTTCTCCGCATTGCAAGGTGCAATTCTGAAATTTTTTGCTTTTTCCTGCTCCTCTTAGCATGATAAAGAAGATTCAAAGAGAGTGAGATGCCAGCTCCTTTCATTCAGTCAGTAGCTTCAATCATTTCTGGTATATGAATAACATGATGTTTTTCAATGGCAAAAATCAATGAATATTGTAAATGCACAAACAGTAATTTCTCCGCATTGCAAGTTGCAATTCTGAAATTTTTTGCTTTTTCCTGCTCCTCTTAGCATGATAAAGAAGATTCAAAGAGAGTGAGATGCCAGCTCCTTTCATTCAGTCAGTAGCTTCAATCATTTCTGGACGTTTTTCAATGGCAAAAATCAATGAATATTGTAAATGCACAAACAGTAATTTCTCCGCATTGCAAGGTGCAATTCTGAAATTTTTTGCTTTTTCCTGCTCCTCTTAGCATGATAAAGAAGATTCAAAGAGAGTGAGATGCCAGCTCCTTTCATTCAGTCAGTAGCTTCAATCATTTCTGGACATTTTTCAATGGCAAAAATCAATGAATATTGTAAATGCACAAACAGTAATTTCTCCGCATTGCAAGGTGCAATTCTGAAATTTTTTGCTTTTTCCTGCTCCTCTTAGCATGATAAAGAAGATTCAAAGAGAGTGAGATGCCAGCTCCTTTCATTCAGTCAGTAGCTTCAAACATTTCTGGTATAATCATTTCTGGATGTTTTTCAATGGCAAAAATCAATGAATATTGTAAATGCACAAACAGTAATATCTCCACATTGCAAGGTGCAATTCTGAAATTTTTTGCTTTTTCCTGCTAATCCTAGCATGATAAAGAAGATTCAAATAGAGTGAGATGCCAGCTCCTTTCATTCAGTCAGTAGCTTCAAACATTTCTGGACGTTTTTCAATGGCAAAAATCAATGAATATTGTAAATGCACAAACAGTAATATCTCCACATTGCAAGGTGCAATTCTGAAATTTTTTGCTTTTTCCTGCTAATCCTAGCATGATAAAGAAGATTCAAAGAGAGTGAGATGCCAGCTCCTTTCATTCAGTCAGTAGCTTCAAACATTTCTGGACGTTTTTCAATGGCATAAATCAATGAATATTGTAAATGCACAAACAGTAATATCTCCACATTGCAAGGTGCAATTCTGAAATTTTTTGCTTTTTCCTGCTACTCCTAGCATGATAAAGAAGATTCAAAGAGAGTGAGATGCCAGCTCCTTTCATTCAGTCAGTAGCTTCAAACAATTCTGGACGTTTTTCAATGGCAAAAATCAATGAATATTGTAAATGCACAAACAGTAATATCTCCACATTGCAAGGTGCAATTCTGAAATTTTTTGCTTTTTCCTGCTAATCCTAGCATGATAAAGAAGATTCAAAGAGAGTAAGATGCCAGCTCCTTTCATTCAGTCAGTAGCTTCAAACATTTCTGGACGTTTTTCAATGGCAAAAATCAATGAATATTGTAAATGCACAAACAGTAATTTCTCCGCATTGCAAGGTGCAATTCTGAAATTTTTTGCTTTTTCCTGCTCCTCTTAGCATGATAAAGAAGATTCAAAAAGAGTGAGATGCCAGCTCCTTTCATTCAGTCAGTAGCTTCAATCATTTCTGGACGTTTTTCAATGGCAAAAATCAATGAATATTGTAAATGCACAAAGAGTAATTTCTCCGCATTGCAAGGTGCAATTCTGAAATTTTTTGCTTTTTCCTGCTCCTCTTAGCATGATAAAGAAGATTCAAAGAGAGTGAGATGCCAGCTCCTTTCATTCAGTCAGTAGCTTCAATCATTTCTGGTATATGAATAACATGATGTTTTTCAATGGCAAAAATCAATGAATATTGTAAATGCACAAACAGTAATTTCTCCGCATTGCAAGGTGCAATTCTGAAATTTTTTGCTTTTTCCTGCTCCTCTTAGCATGATAAAGAAGATTCAAAGAGAGTGAGATGCCAGCTCCTTTCATTCAGTCAGTAGCTTCAATCATTTCTGGACGTTTTTCAATGGCAAAAATCAATGAATATTGTAAATGCACAAACAGTAATTTCTCCGCATTGCAAGTTGCAATTCTGAAATTTTTTGCTTTTTCCTGCTCCTCTTAGCATGATAAAGAAGATTCAAAGAGAGTGAGATGCCAGCTCCTTTCATTCAGTCAGTAGCTTCAATCATTTCTGGACGTTTTTCAATGGCAAAAATCAATGAATATTGTAAATGCACAAACAGTAATTTCTCCGCATTGCAAGTTGCAATTCTGAAATTTTTTGCTTTTTCCTGCTCCTCTTAGCATGATAAAGAAGATTCAAAGAGAGTGAGATGCCAGCTCCTTTCATTCAGTCAGTAGCTTCAATCATTTCTGGACGTTTTTCAATGGCAAAAATCAATGAATATTGTAAATGCACAAACAGTAATTTCTCCGCATTGCAAGGTGCAATTCTGAAATTTTTTGCTTTTTCCTGCTCCTCTTAGCATGATAAAGAAGATTCAAAAAGAGTGAGATGCCAGCTCCTTTCATTCAGTCAGTAGCTTCAATCATTTCTGGACGTTTTTCAATGGCAAAAATCAATCAATATTGTAAATGCACAAACAGTAATTTCTCCGCATTGCAAGGTGCAATTCTGAAATTTTTTGCTTTTTCCTGCTCCTCTTAGCATGATAAAGAAGATTCAAAGAGAGTGAGATGCCAGCTCCTTTCATTCAGTCAGTAGCTTCAATCATTTCTGGTATATGAATAACATGATGTTTTTCAATGACAAAAATCAATGAATATTGTAAATGCACAAACAGTAATTTCTCCGCATTGCAAGGTGCAATTCTGAAATTTTTTGCTTTTTCCTGCTCCTCTTAGCATGATAAAGAAGATTCAAAGAGAGTGAGATGCCAGCTCCTTTCATTCAGTCAGTAGCTTCAATCATTTCTGGACGTTTTTCAATGGCAAAAATCAATGAATATTGTAAATGCACAATCAGTAATTTCTCCGCATTGCAAGGTGCAATTCTGAAATTTTTTGCTTTTACCTGCTCCTCTTAGCATGATAAAGAAGATTCAAAGAGAGTGAGATGCCAGCTCCTTTCATTCAGTCAGTAGCTTCAAACATTTCTGGTATAAACATTTCTGGACGTTTTTCAATGGCAAAAATCAATGAATATTGTAAATGCACAAACAGTAATATCTCCACATTGCAAGGTGCAATTCTGAAATTTTTTGCTTTTTCCTGCTAATCCTAGCATGATAAAGAAGATTCAAAGAGAGTGAGATGCCAGCTCCTTTCATTCAGTCAGTAGCTTCAATCATTTCTGGACGTTTTTCAATGGCAAAAATCAATGAATATTGTAAATGCACAAACAGTAATTTCTCCGCATTGCAAGGTGCAATTCTGAAATTTTTTGCTTTTTCCTGCTCCTCTTAGCATGATAAAGAAGATTCAAAGAGAGTGAGATGCCAGCTCCTTTCATTCAGTCAGTAGCTTCAATCATTTCTGGACGTTTTTCAATGGCAAAAATCAATGAATATTGTAAATGCACAAACAGTAATTTCTCCGCATTGCAAGGTGCAATTCTGAAATTTTTTGCTTTTTCCTGCTCCTCTTAGCATGATAAAGAAGATTCAAAGAGAGTGAGATGCCAGCTCCTTTCATTCAGTCAGTAGCTTCAAACATTTCTGGTATAAACATTTCTGGACGTTTTTCAATGGCAAAAATCAATGAATATTGTAAATGCACAAACAGTAATATCTCCACATTGCAAGGTGCAATTCTGAAATTTTTTGCTTTTTCCTGCTAATCCTAGCATGATAAAGAAGATTCAAAGAGAATGAGATGCCAGCTCCTTTCATTCAGTCAGTAGCTTCAAACATTTCTGGACGTTTTTCAATGGCATAAATCAATGAATATTGTAAATGCACAAACAGTAATATCTCCACGTTGCAAGGTGCAATTCTGAAATTTTTTGCTTTTTCCTGCTACTCCTAGCATGATAAAGAAGATTCAAAGAGAGTGAGATGCCAGCTCCTTTCATTCAGTCAGTAGCTTCAAACATTTCTGGACGTTTTTCAATGGCAAAAATCAATGAATATTGTAAATGCACAAACAGTAATATCTCCACATTGCAAGGTGCAATTCTGAAATTTTTTGCTTTTTCCTGCTAATCCTAGCATGATAAAGAAGATTCAAAGAGAGTAAGATGCCAGCTCCTTTCATTCAGTCAGTAGCTTCAAACATTTCTGGACGTTTTTCAATGGCAAAAATCAATGAATATTGTAAATGCACAAACAGTAATTTGTCCGCATTGCAAGGTGCAATTCTGAAATTTTTTCTTTTTCCTGCTCCTCTTAGCATGATAAAGAAGATTCAAAGAGAGTGAGATGCCAGCTCCTTTCATTCAGTCAGTAGCTTCAATCATTTCTGGACGTTTTTCAATGGCAAAAATCAATGAATATTGTAAATGCACAAACAGTAATTTCTCCGCATTGTAAGGTGCAATTCTGAAATTTTTTGCTTTTTCCTGCTCCTCTTAGCATGATAAAGAAGATTCAAAGATAGTGAGATGCCAGCTTCTTTCATTCAGTCAGTAGCTTCAAACATTTCTGGTATATGAATAACATGATGTTTTTCAATGGCAAAAATCAATGAATATTGTAAATGCACAAACAGTAATTTCTCCGCATTGCAAGTTGCAATTCTGAAATTTTTTGCTTTTTCCTGCTCCTCTTAGCATGATAAAGAAGATTCAAAGAGAGTGAGATGCCAGCTCCTTTCATTCAGTCAGTAGCTTCAATCATTTCTGGACGTTTTTCAATGGCAAAAATCAATGAATATTGTAAATGCACAAACAGTAATTTCTCCGCATTGCAAGGTGCAATTCTGAAATTTTTTGCTTTTTCCTGCTCCTCTTAGCATGATAAAGAAGATTCAAAGAGAGTGAGATGCCAGCTCCTTTCATTCAGTCAGTAGCTTCAATCATTTCTGGACGTTTTTCAATGGCAAAAATCAATGAATATTGTAAATGCACAAACAGTAATTTCTCCGCATTGCAAGTTGCAATTCTGAAATTTTTTGCTTTTTCCTGCTCCTCTTAGCATGATAAAGAAGATTCAAAGAGAGTGAGATGCCAGCTCCTTTCATTCAGTCAGTAGCTTCAATCATTTCTGGACGTTTTTCAATGGCAAAAATCAATGAATATTGTAAATGCACAAACAGTAATTTCTCCGCATTGCAAGGTGCAATTCTGAAATTTTTTGCTTTTTCCTGCTCCTCTTAGCATGATAAAGAAGATTCAAAAAGAGTGAGATGCCAGCTCCTTTCATTCAGTCAGTAGCTTCAATCATTTCTGGACGTTTTTCAATGGCAAAAATCAATGAATATTGTAAATGCACAAACAGTAATTTCTCCGCATTGCAAGGTGCAATTCTGAAATTTTTTGCTTTTTCCTGCTCCTCTTAGCATGATAAAGAAGATTCAAAGAGAGTGAGATGCCAGCTCCTTTCATTCAGTCAGTAGCTTCAATCATTTCTGGTATATGAATAACATGATGTTTTTCAATGGCAAAAATCAATGAATATTGTAAATGCACAAACAGTAATTTCTCCGCATTGCAAGGTGCAATTCTGAAATTTTTTGCTTTTTCCTGCTCCTCTTAGCATGATAAAGAAGATTCAAAGAGAGTGAGATGCCAGCTCCTTTCATTCAGTCAGTAGCTTCAATCATTTCTGGACATTTTTCAATGGCAAAAATCAATGAATATTGTAAATGCACAAACAGTAATTTCTCCGCATTGCAAGGTGCAATTCTGAAATTTTTTGCTTTTTCCTGCTCCTCTTAGCATGATAAAGAAGATTCAAAGAGAGTGAGATGCCAGCTCCTTTCATTCAGTCAGTAGCTTCAAACATTTCTGGTATAAACATTTCTGGACGTTTTTCAATGGCAAAAATCAATGAATATTGTAAATGCACAAACAGTAAGATCTCCACATTGCAAGGTGCAATTCTGAAATTTTTTGCTTTTTCCTGCTAATCCTAGCATGATAAAGAAGATTCAAATAGAGTGAGATGCCAGCTCCTTTCATTCAGTCAGTAGCTTCAAACATTTCTGGACGTTTTTCAATGGCAAAAATCAATGAATATTGTAAATGCACAAACAGTAATATCTCCACATTGCAAGGTGCAATTCTGAAATTTTTTGCTTTTTCCTGCTAATCCTAGCATGATAAAGAAGATTCAAAGAGAGTGAGATGCCAGCTCCTTTCATTCAGTCAGTAGCTTCAAACATTTCTGGACGTTTTTCAATGGCAAAAATCAATGAATATTGTAAATGCACAAACAGTAATATCTCCACATTGCAAGGTGCAATTCTGAAATTTTTTGCTTTTTCCTGCTACTCCTAGCATGATAAAGAAGATTCAAAGAGAGTGAGATGCCAGCTCCTTTCATTCAGTCAGTAGCTTCAATAATTTCTGGACGTTTTTCAATGGCAAAAATCAATGAATATTGTAAATGCACAAACAGTAATTTCTCCGCATTGCAAGGTGCAATTCTGAAATTTTTTGCTTTTTCCTGCTCCTCTTAGCATGATAAAGAAGATTCAAAAAGAGTGAGATGCCAGCTCCTTTCATTCAGTCAGTAGCTTCAATCATTTCTGGACGTTTTTCAATGGCAAAAATCAATGAATATTGTAAATGCACAAACAGTAATTTCTCCGCATTGCAAGGTGCAATTCTGAAATTTTTTGCTTTTTCCTGCTCCTCTTAGCATGATAAAGAAGATTCAAAGAGAGTGAGATGCCAGCTCCTTTCATTCAGTCAGTAGCTTCAATCATTTCTGGTATATGAATAACATGTTGTTTTTCAATGGCAAAAATCAATGAATATTGTAAATGCACAAACAGTAATTTCTCCGCATTGCAAGGTGCAATTCTGAAATTTTTTGCTTTTTCCTGCTCCTCTTAGCATGATAAAGAAGATTCAAAGAGAGTGAGATGCCAGCTCCTTTCATTCAGTCAGTAGCTTCAATCATTTCTGGACGTTTTTCAATGGCAAAAATCAATGAATATTGTAAATGCACAAACAGTAATTTCTCCGCATTGCAAGGTGCAATTCTGAAATTTTTTGCTTTTTCCTGCTCCTCTTAGCATGATAAAGAAGATTCAAAGAGAGTGAGATGCCAGCTCCTTTCATTCAGTCAGTAGCTTCAAACATTTCTGGTATAAACATTTCTGGACGTTTTTCAATGGCAAAAATCAATGAATATTGTAAATGCACAAACAGTAATATCTCCACATTGCAAGGTGCAATTCTGAAATTTTTTGCTTTTTCCTGCTAATCCTAGCATGATAAAGAATATTCAAATAGAGTGAGTTGCCAGCTCCTTTCATTCAGTCAGTAGCTTCAAACATTTCTGGACGTTTTTCAATGGCAAAAATCAATGAATATTGTAAATGCACAAACAGTAATATCTCCACATTGCAAGGTGCAATTCTGAAATTTTTTGCTTTTTCCTGCTAATCCTAGCATGATAAAGAAGATTCAAAGAGAGTGAGATGCCAGCTCCTTTCATTCAGTCAGTAGCTTCAAACATTTCTGGACGTTTTTCAATGGCAAAAATCAATGAATATTGTAAATGCACAAACAGTAATATCTCCACATTGCAAGGTGCAATTCTGAAATTTTTTGCTTTTTCCTGCTACTCCTAGCATGATAAAGAAGATTCAAAGAGAGTGAGATACCAGCTCCTTTCATTCAGTCAGTAGCTTCAAACATTTCTGGACGTTTTTCAATGGCAAAAATCAATGAATATTGTAAATGCACAAACAGTAATATCTCCACATTGCAAGGTGCAATTCTGAAATTTTTTGCTTTTTCCTGCTCCTCTTAGCATGATAAAGAAGATTCAAAGAGAGTGAGATGCCAGCTCCTTTCATTCAGTCAGTAGCTTCAATCATTTCTGGACGTTTTTCAATGGCAAAAATCAATGAATATTGTAAATGCACAAACAGTAATTTCTCCGCATTGTAAGGTGCAATTCTGAAATTTTTTGCTTTTTCCTGCTCCTCTTAGCATGATAAAGAAGATTCAAAGATAGTGAGATGCCAGCTTCTTTCATTCAGTCAGTAGCTTCAAACATTTCTGGTATATGAATAACATGATGTTTTTCAATGGCAAAAATCAATGAATATTGTAAATGCACAAACAGTAATTTCTCCGCATTGCAAGGTGCAATTCTGAAATTTTTTGCTTTTTCCTGCTCCTCTTAGCATGATAAAGAAGATTCAAAGAGAGTAAGATGCCAGCTCCTTTCATTCAGTCAGTAGCTTCAAACATTTCTGGACGTTTTTCAATGGCAAAAATCAATGAATATTGTAAATGCACAAACAGTAATTTCTCCGCATTGCAAGGTGCAATTCTGAAATTTTTTGCTTTTTCCTGCTCCTCTTAGCATGATAAAGAAGATTCAAAGAGAGTGAGATGCCAGCTCCTTTCATTCAGTCAGTAGCTTCAATCATTTCTAGACGTTTTTCAATGGCAAAAATCAATGAATATTGTAAATGCACAAACAGTAATTTCTCCGCATTGTAAGGTGCAATTCTGAAATTTTTTGCTTTTTCCTGCTCCTCTTAGCATGATAAAGAAGATTCAAAGATAGTGAGATGCCAGCTTCTTTCATTCAGTCAGTAGCTTCAAACATTTCTGGTATATGAATAACATGATGTTTTTCAATGGCAAAAATCAATGAATATTGTAAATGCACAAACAGTAATTTCTCCGCATTGCAAGGTGCAATTCTGAAATTTTTTGCTTTTTCCTGCTCCTCTTAGCATGATAAAGAAGATTCAAAGAGAGTGAGATGCCAGCTCCTTTCATTCAGTCAGTAGCTTCAATCATTTCTGGACGTTTTTCAATGGCAAAAATCAATGAATATTGTAAATGCACAAACAGTAATTTCTCCGCATTGCAAGGTGCAATTCTGAAATTTTTTGCTTTTTCCTGCTCCTCTTAGCATGATAAAGAAGATTCAAAGAGAGTGAGATGCCAGCTCCTTTCATTCAGTCAGTAGCTTCAATCATTTCTGGACGTTTTTCAATGGCAAAAATCAATGAATATTGTAAATGCACAAACAGTAATTTCTCCGCATTGCAAGGTGCAATTCTGAAATTTTTTGATTTTTCCTGCTCCTCTTAGCATGATAAAGAAGATTCAAAGAGAGTGAGATGCCAGCTCCTTTCATTCAGTCAGTAGCTTCAATTATTTCTGGTATATGAATAACATGATGTTTTTCAATGTCAAAAATCAATGAATATTGTAAATGCACAAACAGTAATTTCTCCGCATTGCAAGGTGCAATTCTGAAATTTTTTGCTTTTTCCTGCTCCTCTTAGCATGGTAAAGAAGATTCAAAGAGAGTGAGATGCCAACTCCTTTCATTCAGTCAGTAGCTTCAATCATTTCTGGACGTTTTTCAATGGCAAAAATCAATGAATATTGTAAATGCACAAACAGTAATTTCTCCGCATTGCAAGGTGCAATTCTGAAATTTTTTGCTTTTTCCTGCTCCTCTTAGCATGATAAAGAAGATTCAAAGAGAGTGAGATGCCAGCTCCTTTCATTCAGTCAGTAGCTTCAATCATTTCTGGACGTTTTTCAATGGCAAAAATCAATGAATATTGTAAATGCACAAACAGTAATTTCTCCGCATTGCAAGGTGCAATTCTGAAATTTTTTGCTTTTTCCTGCTCCTCTTAGCATGATAAAGAAGATTCAAAGAGAGTGAGATGCCAGCTCCTTTCATTCAGTCAGTAGCTTCAATCATTTCTGGGTATGAATAACATGATGTTTTTCAATGGCAAAAATCAATGAATATTGTAAATGCACAAACAGTAATTTCTCCGCATTGCAAGGTGCAATTCTGAAATTTTTTGCTTTTTCCTGCTCCTCTTAGCATGATAAAGAAGATTCAAAGAGAGTGAGATGCCAGCTCCTTTCATTCAGTCAGTAGCTTCAATCATTTCTGGACGTTTTTCAATGGCAAAAATCAATGAATATTGTAAATGCACAAACAGTAATTTCTCCGCATTGCAAGGTGCAATTCTGAAATTTTTTGCTTTTTCCTGCTCCTCTTAGCATGATAAAGAAGATTCAAAGAGACTGAGATGCCAGCTCCTTTCATTCAGTCAGTAGCTTCAATCATTTCTGGACGTTTTTCAATGGCAAAAATCAATGAATATTGTAAATGCACAAACAGTAATTTCTCCGCATTGCAAGGTGCAATTCTGAAATTTTTTGCTTTTTCCTGCTCCTCTTAGCATGATAAAGAAGATTCAAAGAGAGTGAGATGCCAGCTCCTTTCATTCAGTCAGTAGCTTCAATCATTTCTGGGTATGAATAACATGATGTTTTTCAATGGCAAAAATCAATGAATATTGTAAATGCACAAACAGTAATTTCTCCGCATTGCAAGGTGCAATTCTGAAATTTTTTGCTTTTTCCTGCTCCTCTTAGCATGATAAAGAAGATTCAAAGAGAGTGAGATGCCAGCTCCTTTCATTCAGTCAGTAGCTTCAATCATTTCTGGACGTTTTTCAATGGCAAAAATCAATGAATATTGTAAATGCACAAACAGTAATTTCTCCGCATTGCAAGGTGCAATTCTGAAATTTTTTGCTTTTTCCTGCTCCTCTTAGCATGATAAAGAAGATTCAAAGAGAGTGAGATGCCAGCTCCTTTCATTCAGTCAGTAGTTTCAATCATTTCTGGACGTTTTTCAATGGCAAAAATCAATGAATATTGTAAATGCACAAACAGTAATTTCTCCGCATTGCAAGGTGCAATTCTGAATTTTTTTGCTTTTTCCTGCTCCTCTTAGCATGATAAAGAAGATTCAAAGAGAGTGAGATGCCAGCTCCTTTCATTCAGTCAGTAGCTTCAAACATTTCTGGTATAAACATTTCTGGACGTTTTTCAATGGCAAAAATCAATGAATATTGTAAATGCACAAACAGTAATATCTCCACATTGCAAGGTGCAATTCTGAAATTTTTTGCTTTTTCCTGCTAATCCTAGCATGATAAAGAAGATTCAAATAGAGTGAGATGCCAGCTCCTTTCATTCAGTCAGTAGCTTCAAACATTTCTGGACGTTTTTCAATGGCAAAAATCAATGAATATTGTAAATGCACAAACAGTAATATCTCCACATTGCAAGGTGCAATTCTGAAATTTTTTGCTTTTTCCTGCTAATCCTAGCATGATAAAGAAGATTCAAAGAGAGTGAAATGCCAGCTCCTTTCATTCAGTCAGTAGCTTCAAACATTTCTGGTATATGAATAACATGATGTTTTTCAATGGCAAAAATCAATGAATATTGTAAATGCACAAACAGTAATATCTCCACATTGCAAGGTGCAATTTTGAAATTTTTTGCTTTTTCCTGCTAATCCTAGCATGATAAAGAAGATTCAAAGAGAGTGAGATGCCAGCTCCTTTCATTCAGTCAGTAGCTTCAAACATTTCTGGACGTTTTTCAATGGAAAAAATCAATGAATATTGTAAATGCACAAACAGTAATATCTCCACATTGCAAGGTGCAATTCTGAAATTTTTTGCTTTTTCCTGCTACTCCTAGCATGATAAAGAAGATTCAAAGAGAGTGAGATGCCAGCTCCTTTCATTCAGTCAGTAGCTTCAAACATTTCTGGACGTTTTTCAATGGCAAAAATCAATGAATATTGTAAATGCACAAACAGTAATATCTCCACATTGCAAGGTGCAATTCTGAAATTTTTTGCTTTTTCCTGCTAATCCTAGCATGATAAAGAAGATTCAAAGAGAGTGAGATGCCAGCTCATTTCAT
Organism: Phyllobates terribilis; assembly: GCF_046119375.1. Lineage (NCBI taxonomy): Eukaryota > Metazoa > Chordata > Amphibia > Anura > Dendrobatidae > Phyllobates > Phyllobates terribilis. Next base: position 325,595 of record NW_027363188.1, read on the forward strand.
TCAGTCAGTAGCTTCAAACATTTCTGGACGTTTTTCAATGGCAAAAATCAATTAATATTGTAAATGCACAAACAGTAATATCTCCACATTGCAAGGTGCAATTCTGAAATTTTTTGCTTTTTCCTGCTAATCCTAGCATGATAAAGAAGATTCAAAGAGAGTGAGATGCCAGCTCCTTTCATTCAGTCAGTAGCTTCAATCATTTCTGGTATATGAATAACATGATGTTTTTCAATGGCAAAAATCAATGAATATTGTAAATGCACAAACAGTAATTTCTCCGCATTGCAAGGTGCAATTCTGAATTTTTTTGCTTTTTCCTGCTCCTCTTAGCATGATAAAGAAGATTCAAAGAGAGTGAGATGCCAGCTCCTTTCATTCAGTCAGTAGCTTCAAACATTTCTGGTATAAACATTTCTGGACGTTTTTCAATGGCAAAAATCAATGAATATTGTAAATGCACAAACAGTAATAGCTCCACATTGCAAGGTGCAATTCTGAAATTTTTTGCTTTTTCCTGCTAATCCTAGCATGATAAAGAAGATTCAAATAGAGTGAGATGCCAGCTCCTTTCATTCAGTCAGTAGCTTCAAACATTTCTGGACGTTTTTCAATGGCAAAAATCAATGAATATTGTAAATGCACAAACAGTAATATCTCCACATTGCAAGGTGCAATTCTGAAATTTTTTGCTTTTTCCTGCTAATCCTAGCATGATAAAGAAGATTCAAAGAGAGTGAGATGCCAGCTCCTTTCATTCAGTCAGTAGCTTCAAACATTTCTGGTATATGAATAACATGATGTTTTTCAATGGCAAAAATCAATGAATATTGTAAATGCACAAACAGTAATATCTCCACATTGCAAGGTGCAATTCTGAAATTTTTTGCTTTTTCCTGCTAATCCTAGCATGATAAAGAAGATTCAAAGAGAGTGAGATGCCAGCTCCTTTCATTCAGTCAGTAGCTTCAAACATTTCTGGACGTTTTTCAATGGAAAAAATCAATGAATATTGTAAATGCACAAACAGTAATATCTCCACATTGCAAGGTGCAATTCTGAAATTTTTTGCTTTTTCCTGCTACTCCTAGCATGATAAAGAAGATTCAAAGAGAGTGAGATGCCAGCTCCTTTCATTCAGTCAGTAGCTTCAAACATTTCTGGACGTTTTTCAATGGCAAAAATCAATGAATATTGTAAATGCACAAACAGTAATATCTCCACATTGCAAGGTGCAATTCTGAAATTTTTTGCTTTTTCCTGCTAATCCTAGCATGATAAAGAAGATTCAAAGAGAGTGAGATGCCAGCTCCTTTCATTCAGTCAGTAGCTTCAATCATTTCTGGTATATGAATAACATGATGTTTTTCAAAGGCAAAAATCAATGAATATTGTAAATGCACAAACAGTAATTTCTCCGCATTGCAAGGTGCAATTCTGAAATTTTTTGCTTTTTCCTGCTCCTCTTAGCATGATAAATAATATTCAAAGAGAGTGAGATGCCAGCTCCTTTCATTCAGTCAGTAGCTTCAAACATTTCTGGTATAAACATTTCTGGACGTTTTTCAATGGCAAAAATCAATGAATATTGTAAATGCACAAACAGTAATATCTCCACATTGCAAGGTGCAATTCTGAAATTTTTTGCTTTTTCCTGCTAACCCTAGCATGATAAAGAAGATTCAAAGAGAGTGAGATGCCAGCTCCTTTCATTCAGTCAGTAGCTTCAAACATTTCTGGACGTTTTTCAATGGCAAAAATCAATTAATATTGTAAATGCACAAACAGTAATATCTCCACATTGCAAGGTGCAATTCTGAAATTTTTTGCTTTTTCCTGCTAAACCTATCATGATAAAGAAGATTCAAAGAGAGTGAGATGCCAGCTCCTTTCATTCAGTCAGTAGCTTCAAACATTTCTGGACGTGTTTCAATGGCAAAAATCAATGAATATTGTAAATGCACAAACAGTAATTTCTCCGCATTGCAAGATGCAATTCTGAAATTTTTTGCTTTTTCCTGCTCCTCTTAGCATGATAAAGAAGATTCAAAGAGAGTGAGATGCCAGCTCCTTTCATTCAGTCAGTAGCTTCAATCATTTCTGGACGTTTTTCAATGGCAAAAATCAATGAATATTGAAAATGCACAAGCAGTAATTTCTCCGCATTGCAAGGTGCAATTCTGAAATTTTTTGCTTTTTCCTGCTCCTCTTAGCATGATAAAGAAGATTCAAAGAGAGTGAGATGCCAGCTCCTTTCATTCAGTCAGTGGCTTCAATCATTTCTGGATGTTTTTCAATGGCAAAAATCAATGAATATTGTAAATGCACAAAGAGTAATTTCTCCGCATTGCAAGATGCAATTCTGAAATTTTTTGCTTTTTCCTGCTCCTCTTAGCATGAAAAAGAAGATTCAAAGAGAGTGAGATGCCAGCTCCTTTCATTCAGTCAGTAGCTTCAATCATTTCTGGTATATGAATAACATGATGTTTTTCAATGGCAAAAATCAATGAATATTGTAAATGCACAAACAGTAATTTCTCCGCATTGCAAGGTGCAATTCTGATTTTTTTTGCTTTTTCCTGCTCCTCTTAGCATGATAAAGAAGATTCAAAGAGAGTGAGATGCCAGCTCCTTTCATTCAGTCAGTAGCTTCAATCATTTCTGGACGTTTTTCAATGGCAAAAATCAATGAATATTGTAAATGCACAAACAGTAATTTCTCCGCATTGCAAGGTGCAATTCTGAAATTTTTTGCTTTTTCCTGCTCCTCTTAGCATGATAAAGAAGATTCAAAGAGAGTGAGATGCCAGCTCCTTTCATTCAGTCAGTAGCTTCAATCATTTCTGGACGTTTTTCAATGGCAAAAATCAATGAATTATGTAAATGCACAAACAGTAATATCTCCACATTGCAAGGTGCAATTCTGAAATTTTTTGCTTTTTCCTGCTACTCCTAGCATGATAAAGAAGATTCAAAGAGAGTGAGATGCCAGCTCCTTTCATTTAGTCAGTACCTTCAAACATTTCTGGACGTTTTTCAATGGCAAAAATCAATGAATATTGTAAATGCACAAACAGTAATATCTCCACATTGCAAGGTGCAATTCTGAAATTTTTTGCTTTTTCCTGCTAATCCTAGCATGATAATGAAGATTCAAAGAGAGTGAGATGCCAGCTCCTTTCATTCAGTCAGTAGCTTCAAACATTTCTGGACGTTTTTCAACGGCAAAAATCAATGAATATTGTAAATGCACAAACAGTAATATCTCCACATTGCAAGGTGCAATTCTGAAATTTTTTACTTTTTCCTGCTAATCCTAGCATGATAAAGAAGATTCAAAGAGAGTGAGATGCCAGCTCCTTTCATTCAGTCAGTAGCTTCAATCATTTCTGGTATATGAATAACATGAAGTTTTTCAAAGGCAAAAATCAATGAATATTGTAAATGCACAAACAGTAATTTCTCCGCATTGCAAGGTGCAATTCTGAAATTTTTTGCTTTTTCCTGCTCCTCTTAGCATGATAAATAAGATTCAAAGAGAGTGAGATGCCAGCTCCTTTCATTCAGTCAGTAGCTTCAAACATTTCTGGTATAAACATTTCTGGACGTTTTTCAATGGCAAAAATCAATGAATATTGTAAATGCACAAACAGTAATATCTCCACATTGCAAGGTGCAATTCTGAAATTTTTTGCTTTTTCCTGCTAACCCTAGCATGATAAAGAAGATTCAAAGAGAGTGAGATGCCAGCTCCTTTCATTCAGTCAGTAGCTTCAAACATTTCTGGACGTTTTTCAATGGCAAAAATCAATGAATATTGTAAATGCACAAACAGTAATATCTCCACATTGCAAGGTGCAATTCTGAAATTTTTTGCTTTTTCCTGCTAATCCTATCATGATAAAGAAGATTCAAAGAGAGTGAGATGCCAGCTCCTTTCATTCAGTCAGTAGTTTCAATCATTTCTGGACGTTTTTCAATGGCAAAAATCAATGAATATTGTAAATGCACAAGCAGTAATTTCTCCGCATTGCAAGGTGCAATTCTGAAATTTTTTGCTTTTTCCTGCTCCTCTTAGCATGATAAAGAAGATTCAAAGAGAGTGAGATGCCAGCTCCTTTCATTCAGTCAGTGGCTTCAATCATTTCTGGATGTTTTTCAATGGCAAAAATCAATGAATATTGTAAATGCACAAAGAGTAATTTCTCCGCATTGCAAGATGCAATTCTGAAATTTTTTGCTTTTTCCTGCTCCTCTGAGCATGAAAAAGAAGATTCAAAGAGAGTGAGATGCCAGCTCCTTTCATTCAGTCAGTAGCTTCAATCATTTCTGGTATATGAATAACATGATGTTTTTCAATGGCAAAAATCAATGAATATTGTAAATGCACAAACAGTAATTTCTCCGCATTGCAAGGTGCAATTCTGAATTTTTTTGCTTTTTCCTGCTCCTCTTAGCATGATAAAGAAGATTCAAAGAGAGTGAGATGCCAGCTCCTTTCATTCAGTCAGTAGCTTCAATCATTTCTGGACGTTTTTCAATGGCAAAAATCAATGAATATTGTAAATGCACAAACAGTAATTTCTCCGCATTGCAAGGTGCAATTCTGAAATTTTTTGCTTTTTCCTGCTCCTCTTAGCATGATAAAGAAGATTCAAAGAGAGTGAGATGCCAGCTCCTTTCATTCAGTCAGTAGCTTCAATCATTTCTGGACGTTTTTCAATGGCAAAAATCAATGAATATTGTAAATGCACAAACAGTAATTTCTCCGCATTGCAAAGTGCAATTCTGAAATTTTTTGCTTTTTCCTGCTCCTCTTAGCATGATAAAGAAGATTCAAAGAGAGTGAGATGCCAGCTCCTTTCATTCAGTCAGTAGCTTCAAACATTTCTGGTATATGAATAACATGATGTTTTTCAATGGCAAAAATCAATGAATATTGTAAATGCACAAACAGTAATTTCTCCGCATTGCAAGGTGCAATTCTGAAATTTTTTGCTTTTTCCTGCTCCTCTTAGCATGATAAAGAAGATTCAAAGAGAGTGAGATGCCAGCTCCTTTCATTCAGTCAGTAGCTTCAATCATTTCTGGACGTTTTTCAATGGCAAAAATCAATGAATATTGTAAATGCACAAACAGTAATTTCTCCGCATTGCAAGGTTTCAGAATTGCACCTTGCAATGTGGAGATCTTACTGTTTGTGCATTTACAGTATTCATTGATTTTTGCCATTGAAAAACGTCCAGAAATGTTTGAAGCTACTGACTGAATGAAGGGAGCTGGCATCTCACTCACTTTGAATGTTCTTTATCATGCTAGGATTAGCAGGAAAAAGCAAAAAATTTCAGAATTGCACCTTGCAATGTGGAGATATTACTGTTTGTTCATTTACAATATTCATTGATTTTTGCCATTGAAAAACATCATGTTATTCATATACCAGAAATGTTTGAGGCTACTGACTGAATGAAAGGATCTGGCATCTCACTATCTTTGAATCTTCTTTATCATGCTAGGATTAGCAGGAAAAAGCAAAAAATTTCAGAATTGCACCTTGCAATGTTTAGATATTACTGTTTGTGCATTTACAATATTCATTGATTTTTGCCATTGAAAAACGTCCAGAAATGTTTGAAGCTACTGACTGAATGAAAGGAGCTAGCATCTCACTCTATTTGAATCTTCTTTATCATGCTAGGATTAGCAGGAAAAAGCAAAAAATTTCAGAATTGCACCTTGCAATGTGGAGATATTACTGTTTGTGCATTTACAATATTCATTGATTTTTGCCTTTGAAAAACGTCCAGAAATGTTTATACCAGAAATGTTTGAAGCTACTGACTGAATGAAAGGAGCTGGCATCTCACTCTCTTTGAATCTTCTTTATCATGCTGAGGAGCAGGAAAAAGCAAAAAAATTCAGAATTGCACCTTGCAATGCGGAGAAATTACTGTTTGTGCATTTACAATATTCATTGATTTTTGCCATTGAAAAACATCATGTTATTCATATACCAGAAATGATTGAAGCTACTGACTGAATGAAAGGAGCTGGCATCTCACTCTCTTTGAATCTTCTTTATCATGCTAGGATTAGCAGGAAAAAGCAAAAAATTTCAGAATTGCACCTTGCAATGTGGAGATATTACTGTTTGTGCATTTACAATATTCATTGATTTTTGCCATTGAAAAACGTCCAGAAATGTTTGAAGCTACTGACTGAATGAAAGGAGCTGGCATCTCACTCTCTTTGAATCTTCTTTATCATGCTAGGATTAGCAGGAAAAAGCAAAAAATTTCAGAATTGCACCTTGCAATGTGGAGATATTACTGTTTGTGCATTTACAATATTCATTGATTTTTGCCATTGAAAAACGTCCAGAAATGTTTGAAGCTACTGACTGAATGAAAGGAGCTGGCATCTCACTCTCTTTGAATCTTCTTTATCATGCTAGGATTAGCAGGAAAAAGCAAAAAATTTCAGAATTGCACCTTGCAATGTGGAGATATTACTGTTTGTGCATTTACAATATTCATTGATTTTTGCCATTGAAAAACGTCCAGAAATGTTTGAAGCTACTGACTGAATGAAAGGAGCTGGCATCTCACTCTCTTTGAATCTTCTTTATCATGCTAGGAGTAGCAGGAAAAAGCAAAAAATTTCAGAATTGCACCTTGCAATGTGGAGATATTACTGTTTGTGCATTTACAATATTCATTGATTTTTGCCATTGAAAAACATCATGTTATTCATATACCAGAAATGTTTGAGGCTACTGACTGAATGAAAGGACCTGGCATCTCACTCTCTTTGAATCTTCTTTATCATGCTAGGATTAGCAGGAAAAAGCAAAAAATTTCAGAATTGCACCTTGCAATGTGGAGATATTACTGTTTGTGCATTTACAATATTCATTGATTTTTGCCATTGAAAAACGTCCAGAAATGTTTGAAGCTACTGACTGAATGAAAGGAGCTGGCATCTCACTCTATTTGAATATTCTTTATCATGCTAGGATTAGCAGGAAAAAGCAAAAAATTTCAGAATTGCACCTTGCAATGCGGAGAAATTACTGTTTGTGCATTTACAATATTCATTGATTTTTGCCATTGAAAAACGTCCAGAAATGATTGAAGCTACTGACTGAATGAAAGGAGCTGGCATCTCACTCTCTTTGAATCTTCTTTATCATGCTAAGAGGAGCAGGAAAAAGCAAAAAATTTCAGAATTGCACCTTGCAATGCGGAGAAATTACTGTTTGTGCATTTACAATATTCATTGATTTTTGCCATTGAAAAACGTCCAGAAATGATTGAAGCTACTGACTGAATGAAAGGAGCTGGCATCTCACTCTCTTTGAATCTTCTTTATCATGCTAAGAGGAGCAGGAAAAAGCAAAAAATTTCAGAATTGCACCTTGCAATGCGGAGAAATTACTGTTTGTGCATTTACAATATTCATTGATTTTTGCCATTGAAAAACGTCCAGAAATGATTGAAGCTACTGACTGAATGAAAGGAGCTGGCATCTCACTCTCTTTGAATCTTCTTTACCATGCTAAGAGGAGCAGGAAAAAGCAAAAAATTTCAGAATTGCACCTTGCAATGCGGAGAAATTACTGTTTGTGCAGTTACAATATTCATTGATTTTTGCCATTGAAAAACATCATGTTATTCATATACCAGAAATGATTGAAGCTACTGACTGAATGAAAGGAGCTGGCATCTCACTCTCTTTGAATCTTCTTTATCATGCTAAGAGGAGCAGGAAAAAGCAAAAAATTTCAGAATTGCACCTTGCATTGCGGAGAAATTACTGTTTGTGCATTTACAATATTCATTGATTTTTGCCATTGAAAAACGTCCAGAAATGATTGAAGCTACTGACTGAATGAAAGGAGCTGGCATCTCACTCTCTTTGAATCTTCTTTATCATGCTAAGAGGAGCAGGAAAAAGCAACAAATTTCAGAATTGCACCTTGCAATGCGGAGAAATTACTGTTTGTGCATTTACAATATTCATTGATTTTTGCCATTGAAAAACGTCCAGAAATGATTGAAGCTACTGACTGAATGAAAGGAGCTGGCATCTCACTCTCTTTGAATCTTCTTTATCATGCTAAGAGGAGCAGGAAAAAGCAAAAAAATTCAGAATTGCACCTTGCAATGCGGAGAAATTACTGTTTGTGCATTTACAATATTCATTGATTTTTGCCATTGAAAAACATCATGTTATTCATATACCAGAAATGATTGAAGCTACTGACTGAATGAAAGGAGCGGGCATCTCATTCTCTTTGAATCTTCTTTTTCATGCTAAGAGGAGCAGGAAAAAGCAAAAAATTTCAGAATTGCACCTTGCAATGCGGAGAAATTACTGTTTGTGCATTTACAATATTCATTGATTTTTGCCATTGAAAAACGTCCAGAAATGATTGAAGCTACTGACTGAATGAAAGGAGCTGGCATCTCACTCTCTTTGAATCTTCTTTATCATGCTAGGATTAGCAGGAAAAAGCAAAAAATTTCAGAATTGCACCTTGCAATGTGGAGATATTACTGTTTGTGCATTTACAATATTCATTGATTTTTGCCTTTGAAAAACGTCCAGAAATGTTTATACCAGAAATGTTTGAAGCTACTGACTGAATGAAAGGAGCTGGCATCTCACTCTCTTTGAATCTTCTTTATCATGCTAAGAGGAGCAGGAAAAAGCAAAAAAATTCAGAATTGCACCTTGCAATGCGGAGAAATTACTGTTTGTGCATTTACAATATTCATTGATTTTTGCCATTGAAAAACATCATGTTATTCATATACCAGAAATGATTGAAGCTACTGACTGAATGAAAGGAGCTGGCATCTCACTCTCTTTGAATCTTCTTTATCATGATAGGATTAGCAGGAAAAAGCAAAAAATTTCAGAATTGCACCTTGCAATGTGGAGATATTACTGTTTGTGCATTTACAATATTCATTGATTTTTGCCATTGAAAAACGTCCAGAAATGTTTGAAGCTACTGACTGAATGAAAGGAGCTGGCATCTCACTCTCTTTGAATCTTCTTTATCATGCTAGGATTAGCAGGAAAAAGCAAAAAATTTCAGAATTGCACCTTGCAATGTGGAGATATTACTGTTTGTGCATTTACAATATTCATTGATTTTTGCCATTGAAAAACGTACAGAAATGTTTGAAGCTACTGACTGAATGAAAGGAGCTGGCATCTCACTCTCTTTGAATCTTCTTTATCATGCTAGGAGTAGCAGGAAAAAGCAAAAAATTTCAGAATTGCACCTTGCAATGTGGAGATATTACTGTTTGTGCATTTACAATATTCATTGATTTTTGCCATTGAAAAACGTCCAGAAATGTTTGAAGCTACTGACTGAATGAAAGGAGCTGGCATCTCACTCTCTTTGAATCTTCTTTATCATGCTAGGATTAGCAGGAAAAAGCAAAAAATTTCAGAATTGCACCTTGCAATGTGGAGATATTACTGTTTGTGCATTTACAATATTCATTGATTTTTGCCATTGAAAAACATCATGTTATTCATATACCAGAAATGTTTGAGGCTACTGACTGAATGAAAGGACCTGGCATCTCACTCTCTTTGAATCTTCTTTATCATGCTAGGATTAGCAGGAAAAAGCAAAAAATTTCAGAATTGCACCTTGCAATGTGGAGATATTACTGTTTGTGCATTTACAATATTCATTGATTTTTGCCATTGAAAAACGTCCAGAAATGTTTGAAGCTACTGACTGAATGAAAGGAGCTGGCATCTCACTCTATTTGAATATTCTTTATCATGCTAGGATTAGCAGGAAAAAGCAAAAAATTTCAGAATTGCACCTTGCAATGTGGAGATATTACTGTTTGTGCATTTACAATATTCATTGATTTTTGCCATTGAAAAACGTCCAGAAATGTTTATACCAGAAATGTTTGAAGTTACTGACTGAATGAAAGGAGCTGGCATCTCACTCTCTTTGAATCTTCTTTATCATGTCAAGAGGAGCAGGAAAAAGCAAAAAAATTCAGAATTGCACCTTGCAATGCGGAGAAATTACTGTTTGTGCATTTACAATATTCATTGATTTTTGCCATTGAAAAACGTCCAGAAATGATTGAAACTACTGACTGAATGAAAGGAGCTGGCATCTCACTCTCTTTGAATCTTCTTTATCATGCTAAGAGGAGCAGGAAAAAGCAAAAAATTTCAGAATTGCACCTTGCAATGCGGAGAAATTACTGTTTGTGCATTTACAATATTCATTGATTTTTGCCATTGAAAAACGTCCAGAAATGATTGAAGCTACTGACTGAATGAAAGGAGCTGGCATCTCACTCTCTTTGAATCTTCTTTACCATGCTAAGAGGAGCAGGAAAAAGCAAAAAATTTCAGAATTGCACCTTGCAATGCGGAGAAATTACTGTTTGTGCATTTACAATATTCATTGATTTTTGCCATTGAAAAACATCATGTTATTCATATACCAGAAATGATTGAAGCTACTGACTGAATGAAAGGAGCTGGCATCTCACTCTCTTTGAATCTTCTTTATCATGCTAAGAGGAGCAGGAAAAAGCAAAAAATTTCAGAATTGCACCTTGCAATGCGGAGAAATTACTGTTTGTGCATTTACAATATTCATTGATTTTTGCCATTGAAAAACGTCCAGAAATGATTGAAGCTACTGACTGAATGAAAGGAGCTGGCATGTAACTCTCTTTGAGTCTTCTTTATCATGCTAAGAGGAGCAGGAAAAAGCAAAAAATTTCAGAATTGCACCTTGCAATGCGGAGAAATTACTCTTTGTGCATTTACAATATTCATTGATTTTTGCCATTGAAAAACATCATGTTATTCATATACCAGAAATGTTTGAAGCTACTGACTGAATGAAAGAAGCTGCCATCTCACTATCTTTGAATCTTCTTTATCATGCTAAGAGGAGCAGGAAAAGGCAAAAAATTTCAAAATTCCACCTTACAATGCGGAGAAATTACTGTTTGTGCATTTACAATATTCATTGATTTTTGCCATTGAAAAACGTCCAGAAAAGATTGAAGCTACTGACTGAATGAAAGGAGCTGGCATCTCACTCTCTTTGAATCTTCTTTATCATGCTAAGAGGAGCAGGAAAAAGCAAAAAATTTCAGAATTGCACCTTGCAATGCGGAGAAATTACTGTTTGTGCATTTACAATATTCATTGATTTTTGCCATTGAAAAACATCATGATATTCATATACCAGAAATGTTTGAAGCTACTGACTGAATGAAAGGAGCTGGCATCTCACTCTCTTTGAATCTTCTTTATCATGCTAAGAGTAGCAAGAAAAAGCAAAAAATTTCAGAATTGCACCTTGCAATGCGGAGAAATTACTGTTTGTGCATTTACAATATTCATTGATTTTTGCCATTGAAAAACGTCCATAAATGATTGAAGCTACTGACTGAATGAAAGGAGCTGACATGTCACTCTCTTTGAATCTTCTTTATCATGCTAAGAGGAGCAGGAAAAAGCAAAAAATTTCAGAATTGCACCTTGCAATGCGGAGAAATTACTGTTTGTGCATTTACAATATTCATTGATTTTTGCCATTGAAAAACGTCCAGAAATGATTGAAGCTACTGACTGAATGAAAGGAGCTGGCATCTCACTCTCTATGAATCTTCTTTACCATGCTAAGAGGAGCAGGAAAAAGCAAAAAATTTCAGAATTGCACCTTGCAATGCGGAGAAATTACTGTTTGTGCATTTACAATATTCATTGATTTTTGCCATTGAAAAACATGTTATTCATATACCAGAAATGATTGAAGCTACTGACTGAATGAAAGGAGCTGGCATCTCACTCTCTTTGAATCTTCTTTATCATGCTAAGAGGAGCAGGAAAAAGCAAAAAATTTCAGAATTGCACCTTGCAATGCGGAGAAATTACTGTTTGTGCATTTACAATATTCATTGATTTTTGCCATTGAAAAACGTCCAGAAATGATTGAAGCTACTGACTGAATGAAAGGAGCTGGCATCTCACTCTCTTTGAATCTTCTTTATCATGCTAAGAGGAGCAGGAAAAAGCAAAAAATTTCAGAATTGCACCTTGCAATGCGGAGAAATTACTGTTTGTGCATTTACAATATTCATTGATTTTTGCCATTGAAAAACGTCCAGAAATGATTGAAGCTACTGACTGAATGAAAGGAGCTGGCATGTAACTCTCTTTGAGTCTTCTTTATCATGCTAAGAGGAGCAGGAAAAAGCAAAAAATTTCAGAATTGCACCTTGCAATGCGGAGAAATTACTCTTTGTGCATTTACAATATTCATTGATTTTTGCCATTGAAAAACATCATGTTATTCATATACCAGAAATGTTTGAAGCTACTGACTGAATGAAAGAAGCTGGCATCTCACTATCTTTGAATCTTCTTTATCATGCTAAGAGGAGCAGGAAAAAGCAAAAAATTTCAGAATTCCACCTTACAATGCGGAGAAATTACTGTTTGTGCATTTACAATATTCATTGATTTTTGCCATTGAAAAACGTCCAGAAATGATTGAAGCTACTGACTGAATGAAAGGAGCTGGCATGTAACTCTCTTTGAGTCTTCTTTATCATGCTAAGAGGAGCAGGAAAAAGCAAAAAATTTCAGAATTGCACCTTGCAATGCGGAGAAATTACTCTTTGTGCATTTACAATATTCATTGATTTTTGCCATTGAAAAACATCATGTTATTCATATACCAGAAATGTTTGAAGCTACTGACTGAATGAAAGAAGCTGGCATCTCACTATCTTTGAATCTTCTTTATCATGCTAAGAGGAGCAGGAAAAAGCAAAAAATTTCAGAATTGCACCTTGCAATGCGGAGAAATTACTGTTTGTGCATTTACAATATTCATTGATTTTTGCCATTGAAAAACGTCCAGAAATGATTGAAGCTACTGACTGAATGAAAGGAGCTGGCATCTCACTCTCTTTGAATCTTCTTTATCATGCTAAGAGGAGCAGGAAAAAGCAAAAAAATTCAGAATTGCACCTTGCAATGCGGAGAAATTACTGTTTGTGCATTTACAATATTCATTGATTTTTGCCATTGAAAAACATCATGTTATTCATATACCAGAAATGATTGAAGCTACTGACTGAATGAAAGGAGCGGGCATCTCATTCTCTTTGAATCCTCTTTTTCATGCTAAGAGGAGCAGGAAAAAGCAAAAAATTTCAGAATTGCACCTTGCAATGCGGAGAAATTACTGTTTGTGCATTTACAATATTCATTGATTTTTGCCATTGAAAAACGTCCAGAAATGATTGAAGCTACTGACTGAATGAAAGGAGCTGGCATCTCACTCTCTTTGAATCTTCTTTATCATGCTAAGAGGAGCAGGAAAAAGCAAAAAATTTCAGAATTGCACCTTGCAATGCGGAGAAATTACTGCTTGTGCATTTACAATATTCATTGATTTTTGCCATTGAAAAACGTCCAGAAATGATTGAAGCTACTGACTGAATGAAAGGAGCTGGCATCTCACTCTCTTTGAATCTTTATCATGCTAAGAGGAGCAGGAAAAAGCAAAAAATTTCAGAATTGCACCTTGCAATGCGGAGAAATTACTGTTTGTGCATTTACAATATTCATTGATTTTTGCCATTGAAAAACGTCCAGAAATGTTTGAAGCTACTGACTGAATGAAAGGAGCTGGCATCTCACTCTCTTTGAATCTTCTTTATCATGCTAGGATTAGCAGGAAAAAGCAAAAAATTTCAGAATTGCACCTTGCAATGTGGAGATATTACTGTTTGTGCATTTACAATATTCATTGATTTTTGCCATTGAAAAACGTCCAGAAATGTTTGAAGCTACTGACTGAATGAAAGGAGCTGGCATCTCACTCTCTTTGAATCTTCTTTATCATGCTAGCAGTAGCAGGAAAAAGCAAAAAATTTCAGAATTGCACCTTGCAATGTGGAGATATTACTGTTTGTGCATTTACAATATTCATTGATTTTTGCCATTGAAAAACGTCCAGAAATGTTTGAAGCTACTGACTGAATGAAAGGAGCTGGCATCTCACTCTCTTTGAATCTTCTTTATCATGCTAGGATTAGCAGGAAAAAGCAAAAAATTTCAGAATTGCACCTTGCAATGTGGAGATATTACTGTGTGTGCATTTACAATATTCATTGATTTTTGCCATTGAAAAACATCATGTTATTCATATACCAGAAATGTTTGAAGCTACTGACTGAATGAAAGGAGCTGGCATCTCACTCTCTTTGAATCTTCTTTATCATGCTAGGATTAGCAGGAAAAAGCAAAAAATTTCAGAATTGCACCTTGCAATGTGGAGATATTACTGTTTGTGCATTTACAATATTCATTGATTTTTGCCATTGAAAAACGTCCAGAAATGTTTGAAGCTACTGACTGAATGAAAGGAGCTGGCATCTCACTCTATTTGAATCTTCTTTATCATGCTAGGATTAGCAGGAAAAAGCAAAAAATTTCAGAATTGCACCTTGCAATGTGGAGATATTACTGTTTGTGCATTTACAATATTCATTGATTTTTGCCATTGAAAAACGTCCAGAAATGTTTATACCAGAAATGTTTGAAGCTACTGACTGAATGAAAGGAGCTGGCATCTCACTCTCTTTGAATCTTCTTTATCATGCTAAGAGGAGCAGGAAAAAGCAAAAAATTTCAGAATTGCACCTTGCAATGCGGAGAAATTACTGTTTGTGCATTTACAATATTCATTGATTTTTGCCATTGAAAAACGTCCAGAAATGACTGAAGCTACTGACTGAATGAAAGGAGCTGGCATCTCACTCTCTTTGAATCTTCTTTATCATGCTAAGAGGAGCAGGAAAAAGCAAAAAATTTCAGAATTGCACCTTGCAATGCGGAGAAATTACTGTTTGTGCATTTACAATATTCATTGATTTTTGCCATTGAAAAACGTCCAGAAATGACTGAAGCTACTCACTGAATGAAAGGAGCTGGCATCTCACTCTCTTTGAATCTTCTTTATCATGCTAAGAGGAGCAGGAAAAAGCAAAAAATTTCAGAATTGCACCTTGCAATGCGGAGAAATTACTCTTTGTGCATTTACAATATTCATTGATTTTTGCCATTGAAAAACATCATGTTATTCATATACCAGAAATGATTGAAGCTACTGACTGAATGAAAGGAGCTGGCATCTCACTCTCTTTGAATCTTCTTTATCATGCTAAGAGGAGCAGGAAAAAGCAAAAAATTTCAGAATTGCACCTTGCAATGCGGAGAAATTACTGTTTGTGCATTTACAATATTCATTGATTTTTGCCATTGAAAAACGTCCAGAAATGATTGAAGCTACTGACTGAATGAAAGGAGCTGGCATCTCACTCTCTTTGAATCTTCTTTATCATGCTAAGAGGAGCAGGAAAAAGCAAAAAATTTCAGAATTGCACCTTGCAATGCGGAGAAATTACTGTTTGTGCATTTACAATATTCATTGATTTTTGCCATTGAAAAACGTCCAGAAATGATTGAAGCTACTGACTGAATGAAAGGAACTGGCATCTCACTCTCTTTGAATCTTCTTTATCATGCTAGGATTAGCAGGAAAAAGCAAAAAATTTCAGAATTGCACCTTGCAATGTGGAGATATTACTGTTTGTGCATTTACAATATTCATTGAATTTTGCCATTGAAAAACGTCCAGAAATGTTTGAAGCTACTGACTGAATGAAAGGAGCTGGCATCTCACTCTATTTGAATCTTCTTTATCATGCTTGGATTAGCAGGAAAAAGCAAAAAATTTCAGAATTGCACCTTGCAATGTGGAGATATTACTGTTTGTGCATTTACAATATTCATTGATTTTTGCCATTGAAAAACGTCCAGAAATGTTTATACCAGAAATGTTTGAAGCTACTGACTGAATGAAAGGAGCTGGCATCTCACTCTCTTTGAATCTTCTTTATCATGCTAAGAGGAGCAGGAAAAAGCAAAAAATTTCAGAATTGCACCTTGCAATGCGGAGAAATTACTGTTTGTGCATTTACAATATTCATTGATTTTTGCCATTGAAAAACGTACAGAAATGACTGAAGCTACTGACTGAATGAAAGGAGCTGGCATCTCACTCTCTTTGAATCTTCTTTATCATGCTAAGAGGAGCAGGAAAAAGCAAAACATTTCAGAATTGCACCTTGCAATGCGGAGAAATTACTGTTTGTGCATTTACAATATTCATTTATTTTTGCCATTGAAAAACATCCAGAAATGATTGAAGCTACTGACTGAATGAAAGGAGCTGGCATCTCACTCTCTTTGAATATTCTTTATCATGCTAAGAGGAGCAGGAAAAAGCAAAAAATTTCAGAATTGCACCTTGTAATGCGGAGAAATTACTGTTTGTGCATTTACAATATTCATTGATTTTTGCCATTGAAAAACATCATGTTATTCATATACCAGAAATGATTGAAGCTACTGACTGAATGAAAGGAGCTGGCATCTCACTCTCTTTGAATCTTCTTTATCATGCTAAGAGGAGCAGGAAAAAGCAAAAAATTTCAGAATTGCACCTTGCAATGCGGAGAAATTACTGTTTGTGCATTTACAATATTCATTGATTTTTGCCATTGAAAAACGTCCAGAAATGATTGAAGCTACTGACTGAATGAAAGGAGCTGGCATCTCACTCTCTTTGAATCTTCTTTATCATGCTAAGAGGAGCAGGAAAAAGCAAAAAATTTCAGAATTGCACCTTGCAATGCGGAGAAATTACTGTTTGTGCATTTACAATATTCATTGATTTTTGCCATTGAAAAACGTCCAGAAATGATTGAAGCTACTGACTGAATGAAAGGAGCTAGCATCTCACTCTCTTTGAATCTTCTTTATCATGCTAAGAGGAGCAGGAAAAAGCAAAAAATTTCAGAATTGCACCTTGCAATGCGGAGAAATTACTGTTTGTGCATTTACAATATTCATTGATTTTTGCCATTGAAAAACGTCCAGAAATGATTGAAGCTACTGACTGAATGAAAGGAGCTGGCATCTCAGTCTCTTTGAATCTTCTTTATCATGCTAAGAAGAGCAGGAAAAAGCAAAAAATTTCAGAATTGCAACTTGCAATGCGGAGAAATTACTGTTTGTGCATTTACAATATTCATTGATTTTTGCCATTGAAAAACATCATGTTATTCATATACCAGAAATGATTGAAGCTACTGACTGAATGAAAGGAGCTGGCATCTCACTCTCTTTGAATCTTCTTTATCATGCTAAGAGGAGCAGGAAAAAGCAAAAAATTTCAGAATTGCACCTTGCAATGCGGAGAAATTACTGTTTGTGCATTTACAATATTCATTGATTTTTGCCATTGAAAAACGTCCAGAAATGACTGAAGCTACTGACTGAATGAAAGGAGCTGGCATCTCACTCTCTTTGAATCTTCTTTATCATGCTAAGAGGAGCAGGAAAAAGCAAAAAATTTCAGAATTGCACCTTGCAATGCGGAGAAATTACTGTTTGTGCATTTACAATATTCATTGATTTTTGCCATTGAAAAACGTCCAGAAATGATTGAAGCTACTCACTGAATGAAAGGAGCTGGCATCTCACTCTCTTTGAATCTTCTTTATCATGCTAAGAGGAGCAGGAAAAAGCAAAAAATTTCAGAATTGCACCTTGCAATGCGGAGAAATTACTCTTTGTGCATTTACAATATTCATTGATTTTTGCCATTGAAAAACATCATGTTATTCATATACCAGAAATGATTGAAGCTACTGACTGAATGAAAGGAGCTGGCATCTCACTCTCTTTGAATCTTCTTTATCATGCTAAGAGGAGCAGGAAAAAGCAAAAAATTTCAGAATTGCACCTTGCAATGCGGAGAAATTACTGTTTGTGCATTTACAATATTCATTGATTTTTGCCATTGAAAAACGTCCAGAAATGATTGAAGCTACTGACTGAATGAAAGGAGCTGGCATCTCACTCTCTTTGAATCTTCTTTATCATGCTAAGAGGAGCAGGAAAAAGCAAAAAATTTCAGAATTGCACCTTGCAATGCGGAGAAATTACTGTTTGTGCATTTACAATATTCATTGATTTTTGCCATTGAAAAACGTCCAGAAATGATTGAAGCTACTGACTGAATGAAAGGAGCTGGCATCTCACTCTCTTTGAATCTTCTTTATCATGCTAGGATTAGCAGGAAAAAGCAAAAAATTTCAGAATTGCACCTTGCAATGTGGAGATATTACTGTTTGTGCATTTACAATATTCATTGAATTTTGCCATTGAAAAACGTCCAGAAATGTTTGAAGCTACTGACTGAATGAAAGGAGCTGGCATCTCACTCTATTTGAATCTTCTTTATCATGCTAGGATTAGCAGGAAAAAGCAAAAAATTTCAGAATTGCACCTTGCAATGTGGAGATATTACTGTTTGTGCATTTACAATATTCATTGATTTTTGCCATTGAAAAACGTCCAGAAATGTTTATACCAGAAATGTTTGAAGCTACTGACTGAATGAAAGGAGCTGGCATCTCACTCTCTTTGAATCTTCTTTATCATGCTAAGAGGAGCAGGAAAAAGCAAAAAATTTCAGAATTGCACCTTGCAATGCGGAGAAATTACTGTTTGTGCATTTACAATATTCATTGATTTTTGCCATTGAAAAACGTACAGAAATGACTGAAGCTACTGACTGAATGAAAGGAGCTGGCATCTCACTCTCTTTGAATCTTCTTTATCATGCTAAGAGGAGCAGAAAAAGCAAAACATTTCAGAATTGCACCTTGCAATGCGGAGAAATTACTGTTTGTGCATTTACAATATTCATTGATTTTTGCCATTGAAAAACATCCAGAAATGATTGAAGCTACTGACTGAATGAAAGGAGCTGGCATCTCACTCTCTTTGAATCTTCTTTATCATGCTAAGAGGAGCAGGAAAAAGCAAAAAATTTCAGAATTGCACCTTGTAATGCGGAGAAATTACTGTTTGTGCATTTACAAGATTCATTGATTTTTGCCATTGAAAAACATCATGTTATTCATATACCAGAAATGATTGAAGCTACTGACTGAATGAAAGGAGCTGGCATCTCACTCTCTTTGAATCTTCTTTATCATGCTAAGAGGAGCAGGAAAAAGCAAAAAATTTCAGAATTGCACCTTGCAATGCGGAGAAATTACTGTTTGTGCATTTACAATATTCATTGATTTTTGCCATTGAAAAACGTCCAGAAATGATTGAAGCTACTGACTGAATGAAAGGAGCTGGCATCTCACTCTCTTTGAATCTTCTTTATCATGCTAAGAGGAGCAGGAAAAAGCAAAAAATTTCAGAATTGCACCTTGCAATGCGGAGAAATTACTGTTTGTGCATTTACAATATTCATTGATTTTTGCCATTGAAAAACATCATGTTATTCATATACCAGAAATGATTGAAGCTACTGACTGAATGAAAGGAGCTGGCATCTCACTCTCTTTGAATCTTCTTTATCATGCTAAGAGGAGCAGGAAAAAGCAAAAAATTTCAGAATTGCACCTTGCAATGCGGAGAAATTACTGTTTGTGCATTTACAATATTCATTGATTTTTGCCATTGAAAAACGTCCAGAAATGATTGA
The DNA here is from genome assembly GCF_046119375.1 of Phyllobates terribilis. NCBI lineage: Eukaryota > Metazoa > Chordata > Amphibia > Anura > Dendrobatidae > Phyllobates > Phyllobates terribilis. The sequence goes on from NW_027363188.1 coordinate 345,261, forward strand.
AGCTACTGACTGAATGAAAGGAGCTGGCATCTCACTCTCTTTGAATCTTCTTTATCATGCTAAGAGGAGCAGGAAAAAGCAAAAAATTTCAGAATTGCACCTTGCAATGCGGAGAAATTACTGTTTGTGCATTTACAATATTCATTGATTTTTGCCATTGAAAAACGTCCAGAAATGTTTGAAGCTACTGACTGAATGAAAGGAGCTGGCATCTCACTCTCTTTGAATCTTCTTTATCATGCTAGGATTAGCAGGAAAAAGCAAAAAATTTCAGAATTGCACCTTGCAATGTGGAGATATTACTGTTTGTGCATTTACAATATTCATTGATTTTTGCCATTGAAAAACGTCCAGAAATGTTTGAAGCTACTGACTGAATGAAAGGAGCTGGCATCTCACTCTCTTTGAATCTTCTTTATCATGCTAGGAGTAGCAGGAAAAAGCAAAAAATTTCAGAATTGCACCTTGCAATGTGGAGATATTACTGTTTGTGCATTTACAATATTCATTGATTTTTGCCATTGAAAAACGTCCAGAAATGTTTGAAGCTACTGACTGAATGAAAGGAGCTGGCATCTCAATCTCTTTGAATCTTCTTTATCATGCTAGGATTAGCAGGAAAAAGCAAAAAATTTCAGAATTGCACCTTGCAATGTGGAGATATTACTGTTTGTGCATTTACAATATTCATTGATTTTTGCCATTGAAAAACATCATGTTATTCATATACCAGAAATGTTTGAAGGTACTGACTGAATGAAAGATGCTGACATCTCATTCTCTTTGAATCTTCTTTATCATGCTAGGATTAGCAGGAAAAAGCAAAAAATTTCAGAATTGCACCTTGCAATGTGGAGATATTTACTGTTTGTGCATTTACAATATTCATTGATTTTTGCCATTGAAAAACGTCCAGAAATGTTTGAAGCTACTGACTGAATGAAAGGAGCTGGCATCTCACTCTATTTGAATCTTCTTTATCATGCTAGGATTAGCAGGAAAAAGCAAAAAATTTCAGCATTGCACCTTGCAATGTGGAGATATTACTGTTTGTGCATTTACAATATTCATTGATTTTTGCCAATGAAAAACGTCAAGAAATGTTTATACCAGAAATGTTTGAGGCTACTGACTGAATGAAAGGAGCTGGCATCTCATTCTCTTTGAATCTTCTTTATCATGCTAAGAGGAGCAGGAAAAAGCAAAAAATTTCAGAATTGCACCTTGCAATGCGGAGAAATTACTGTTTGTGCATTTACAATATTCATTGATTTTTGCCATTGAAAAACGTCCAGAAATGACTGAAGCTACTGACTGAATGAAAGGAGCTGGCATCTCACTCTCTTTGAATCTTCTTTATCATGCTAAGAGGAGCAGGAAAAAGCAAAAAATTTCAGAATTGCATCTTGCAATGCGGAGAAATTACTGTTTGTGCATTTACAATATTCATTGATTTTTGCCATTGAAAAACGTCCAGAAATGATTGAAGCTACTGACTGAATGAAAGGAGCTGGCATCTCACTCTCTTTGAATCTTCTTTATCATGCTAAGAGGAGCAGGAAAAAGCAAAAAATTTCAGAATTGCACCTTGCAATGCGGAGAAATTACTGTTTGTGCATTTACAATATTCATTGATTTTTGCCATTGAAAAACATCATGTTATTCATATACCAGAAATGATTGAAGCTACTGACTGAATGAAAGGAGCTGGCATCTCACTCTCTTTGAATCTTCTTTATCATGCTAAGAGGAGCAGGAAAAAGCAAAAAATTTCAGAATTGCACCTTGCAATGCGGAGAAATTACTGTTTGTGCATTTACAATATTCATTGATTTTTGCCATTGAAAAACATCCAGAAATGATTGAAGCTACTGACTGAATGAAAGGAGCTGGCATCTCACTCTCTTTGAATCATCTTTATCATGCTAAGAGGAGCAGGAAAAAGCAAAAAATTTCAGAATTGCACCTTGCAATGCGGAGAAATTACTGTTTGTGCATTTACAATATTCATTGATTTTTGCCATTGAAAAACGTCCAGAAATGATTGAAGCTACTGACTGAATGAAAGGAGCTGGCATCTCACTCTCTTTGAATCTTCTTTATCATGCTAGGATTAGCAGGAAAAAGCAAAAAATTTCAGAATTGCACCTTGCAATGTGGAGATATTACTGTTTGTGCATTTACAATATTCATTGATTTTTGCCATTGAAAAACGTCCAGAAATGTTTATACCAGAAATGTTTGAAGCTACTGACTGAATGAAAGGAGCTGGCATCTCACTCTCTTTGAATCTTCTTTATCATGCTAAGAGGAGCAGGAAAAAGCAAAAAATTTCAGAATTGCACCTTGCAATGCGGAGAAATTACTGTTTGTGCATTTACAATATTCATTGATTTTTGCCATTGAAAAACGTCCAGAAATGACTGAAGCTACTGACTGAATGAAAGGAGCTGGCATCTCACTCTCTTTGAATCTTCTTTATCATGCTAAGAGGAGCAGGAAAAAGCAAAAAATTTCAGAATTGCACCTTGCAATGCGGAGAAATTACTGTTTGTGCATTTACAATATTCATTGATTTTTGCCATTGAAAAACGTCCAGAAATGATTGAAGCTACTGACTGAATGAAAGGAGCTGGCATCTCACTCTCTTTGAATCTTCTTTATCATGCTAGGAGTAGCAGGAAAAAGCAAAAAATTTCAGAATTGCACCTTGCAATGTGGAGATATTACAGTTTGTGCATTTACAATATTCATTGATTTTTGCCATTGAAAAACGTCCAGAAATGTTTGAAGCTACTGACTGAATGAAAGGAGCTGGCATCTCACTCTCTTTGAATCTTCTTTATCATGCTAGGATTAGCAGGAAAAAGCAAAAAATTTCAGAATTGCACCTTGCAATGTGGAGATATTACTGTTTGTGCATTTACAATATTCATTGATTTTTGCCATTGAAAAACATCATGTTATTCATATACCAGAAATGTTTGAAGCTACTGACTGAATGAAAGGAGCTGACATCTCACTCTCTTTGAATCTTCTTTATCATGCTAGGATTAGCAGGAAAAATCAAAAAATTTCAGAATTGCACCTTGCAATGTGGAGATATTACTGTTTGTGCATTTACAATATTCATTGATTTTTGCCATTGAAAAACGTCCAGAAATGTTTGAAGCTACTGACTGAATGAAAGGAGCTGGCATCTCACTCTATTTGAATCTTCTTTATCATGCTAGGATTAGCAGGAAAAAGCAAAAAATTTCAGCATTGCACCTTGCAATGTGGAGATATTACTGTTTGTGCATTTACAATATTCATTGATTTTTGCCATTGAAAAACGTCCAGAAATGTTTATACCAGAAAAGTTTGAAGCTACTGACTGAATGAAAGGAGCTGGCATCTCACTCTCTTTGAATCTTCTTTATCATGCTAAGAGGAGCAGGAAAAAGCAAAAAATTTCAGAATTGCACCTTGCAATGCGGAGAAATTACTGTTTGTGCATTTACAATATTCATTGATTTTTGCCATTGAAAAACGTCCAGAAATGACTGAATCTACTGACTGAATGAAAGGAGCTGGCATCTCACTCTCTTTGAATCTTCTTTATCATGCTAAGAGGAGCAGGAAAAAGCAAAAAATTTCAGAATTGCATTTTGCAATGCGGAGAAATTACTGTTTGTGCATTTACAATATTCATTGATTTTTGCCATTGAAAAACGTCCAGAAATGATTGAAGCTACTGACTGAATGAAAGGAGCTGGCATCTCACTCTCTTTGAATCTTCTTTATCATGCTAAGAGGAGCAGGAAAAAGCAAAAAATTTCAGAATTGCACCTTGCAATGCGGAGAAATTACTGTTTGTGCATTTACAATATTCATTGATTTTTGCCATTGAAAAACGTCCAGAAATGATTGAAGCTACTGACTGAATGAAAGGAGCTGGCATCTCACTCTCTTTGAATCTTCTTTATCATGCTAAGAGGAGCAGGAAAAAGCAAAAAATTTCAGAATTGCACCTTGCAATGCGGAGAAATTACTGTTTGTGCATTTACAATATTCATTGATTTTTGCCATTGAAAAACGTCCAGAAATGATTGAAGCTACTGACTGAATGAAAGGAGCTGGCATCTCACTCTCTTTGAATCTTCTTTATCATGCTAGGATTAGCAGGAAAAAGCAAAAAATTTCAGAATTGCACCTTGCAATGTGGAGATATTACTGTTTGTGCATTTACAATATTCATTGAATTTTGCCATTGAAAAACGTCCAGAAATGTTTGAAGCTACTGACTGAATGAAAGGAGCTGGCATCTCACTCTATTTGAATCTTCTTTATCATGCTAGGATTAGCAGGAAAAAGCAAAAAATTTCAGAATTGCACCTTGCAATGTGGAGATATTACTGTTTGTGCATTTACAATATTCATTGATTTTTGCCATTGAAAAACGTCCAGAAATGTTTATACCAGAAATGTTTGAAGCTACTGACTGAATGAAAGGAGCTGGCATCTCACTCTCTTTGAATCTTCTTTATCATGCTAAGAGGAGCAGGAAAAAGCAAAAAATTTCAGAATTGCACCTTGCAATGCGGAGAAATTACTGTTTGTGCATTTACAATATTCATTGATTTTTGCCATTGAAAAACGTCCAGAAATGACTGAAGCTACTGACTGAATGAAAGGAGCTGGCATCTCAGTCTCTTTGAATCTTCTTTATCATGCTAAGAGGAGCAGGAAAAAGCAAAAAATTTCAGAATTGCACCTTGCAATGCGGAGAAATTACTGTTTGTGCATTTACAATATTCATTGATTTTTGCCATTGAAAAACATCATGTTATTCATATACCAGAAATGATTGAAGCTACTGACTGAATGAAAGGAGCTGGCATCTCACTCTCTTTGAATCTTCTTTATCATGCTAAGAGGAGCAGGAAAAAGCAAAAAATTTCAGAATTGCACCTTGCAATGCGGAGAAATTACTGTTTGTGCATTTACAATATTCATTGATTTTTGCCATTGAAAAACGTCCAGAAATGATTGAAGCTACTGACTGAATGAAAGGAGCTGGCATCTCACTCTCTTTGAATCTTCTTTATCATGCTAAGAGGAGCAGGAAAAAGCAAAAAATTTCAGAATTGCATCTTGCAATGCGGAGAAATTACTGTTTGTGCATTTACAATATTCATTGATTTTTGCCATTGAAAAACGTCCAGAAATGATTGAAGCTACTGACTGAATGAAAGGAGCTGGCATCTCACTCTCTTTGAATCTTCTTTATCATGCTAAGAGGAGCAGGAAAAAGCAAAAAATTTCAGAATTGCACCTTGCAATGCGGAGAAATTACTGTTTGTGCATTTACAATATTCATTGATTTTTGCCATTGAAAAACGTCCAGAAATGATTGAAGCTACTGACTGAATGAAAGGAGCTGGAATCTCACTCTCTTTGAATCTTCTTTATCATGCTAAGAGGAGCAGGAAAAAGCAAAAAATTTCAGAATTGCAACTTGCAATGCGGAGAAATTACTGTTTGTGCATTTACAATATTCATTGATTTTTGCCATTGAAAAACATCATGTTATTCATATACCAGAAATGATTGAAGCTACTGACTGAATGAAAGGAGCTGGCATCTCACTCTCTTTGAATCTTCTTTATCATGCTAAGAGGAGCAGGAAAAAGCAAAAAATTTCAGAATTGCACCTTGCAATGCGGAGAAATTACTGTTTGTGCATTTACAATATTCATTGATTTTTGCCATTGAAAAACGTCCAGAAATGATTGAAGCTACTGACTGAATGAAAGGAGCTGGCATCTCACTCTCTTTGAATCTTCTTTATCATGCTAAGAGGAGCAGGAAAAAGCAAAAAATTTCAGAATTGCACCTTGCAATGCGGAGAAATTACTGTTTGTGCATTTACAATATTCATTGATTTTTGCCATTGAAAAACGTCCAGAAATGATTGAAGCTACTGACTGAATGAAAGGAGCTGGCATCTCACTCTCTTTGAATCTTCTTTATCATGCTAAGAGGAGCAGGAAAAAGCAAAAAATTTCAGAATTGCACCTTGCAATGCGGAGAAATTACTGTTTGTGCATTTACAATATTCATTAATTTTTGCCATTGAAAAACATCATGTTATTCATATCCCAGAAATGTTTGAAGCTACTGACTGAATGAAAGAAGCTGGCATCTCACTCTCTTTGAATCTTCTTTATCATGCTAAGAGGAGCAGGAAAAAGCAAAAAATTTCAGAATTGCACCTTGCAATGCGGAGAAATTACTGTTTGTGCATTTACAATATTCATTGATTTTTGCCATTGAAAAACGTCCAGAAATGATTGAAGCTACTGACTGAATGAAAGGAGCTGGCATCTCACTCTCTTTGAATCTTCTTTATCATGCTAAGAGGAGCAGGAAAAAGCAAAAAATTTCAGAATTGCACCTTGCAATGCGGAGAAATTACTGTTTGTGCATTTACAATATTCATTGATTTTTGCCATTGAAAAACATCATGTTATTCATATACCAGAAATGTTTGAAGCTACTGACTGAATGAAAGGAGCTGGCATCTCACTCTCTTTGAATCTTCTTTATCATGCTAAGAGGAGCAGGAAAAAGCAAAAAATTTCAGAATTGCACCTTGCAATGCGGAGAAATTACTGTTTGTGCATTTACAATATTCATTGATTTTTGCCATTGAAAAACGTCCAGAAATGATTGAAGCTACTGACTGAATGAAAGGAGCTGGCATCTCACTCTCTTTGAATCTTCTTTATCATGCTAAGAGGAGCAGGAAAATGCAAGAAATTTCAGAATTGCACCTTGCAATGCGGAGAAATTACTGTTTGTGCATTTACAATATTCATTGATTGTTGCCATTGAAAAACATCCAGAAATGATTGAAGCTACTGACTGAATGAAAGGAGCTGGCTTCTCACTCTCTTTGAATCTTCTTTATCATGCTAAGAGGAGCAGGAAAAAGCAAAAAATTTCAGAATTGCACCTTGCAATGCGGAGAAATTACTGTTTGTGCATTTACAATATTCATTGATTTTTGCCATTGAAAAACATCATGTTATTCATATACCAGAAATGATTGAAGCTACTGACTGAATGAAAGGAGCTGGCATCTCACTCTCCTTGAATCTTCTTTATCATGCTAAGAGGAGCAGGAAAAAGCAAAAAATTTCAGAATTGCACCTTGCAATGCGGAGAAATTACTGTTTGTGCATTTACAATATTCATTGATTTTTGCCATTGAAAAACGTCCAGAAATGATTGAAGCTACTGACTGAATGAAAGGAGCTGGCATCTCACTCTCTTTGAATCTTCTTTATCATGCTAAGAGGAGCAGGAAAAAGCAAAAAATTTCAGAATTGCACCTTGCAATGCGGAGAAATTACTGTTTGTGCATTTACAATATTCATTGATTTTTGCCATTGAAAAACGTCCAGAAATGATTGAAGCTACTGACTGAATGAAAGGAGCTGGCATCTCACTCTCTTTGAATCTTCTTTATCATGCTAAGAGGAGCAGGAAAAAGCAAAAAATTTCAGAATTGCAACTTGCAATGCGGAGAAATTACTGTTTGTGCATTTACAATATTCATTGATTTTTGCCATTGAATAACATCATGTTATTCATATACCAGAAATGATTGAAGCTACTGACTGAATGAAAGGAGCTGGCATCTCACTCTCTTTGAATCTTCTTTATCATGCTAAGAGGAGCAGGAAAAAGCAAAAAATTTCAGAATTGCACCTTGCAATGCGGAGAAATTACTGTTTGTGCATTTACAATATTCATTGATTTTTGCCATTGAAAAACGTCCAGAAATGACTGAAGCTACTGACTGAATGAAAGGAGCTGGCATCTCAGTCTCTTTGAATCTTCTTTATCATGCTAAGAGGAGCAGGAAAAAGCAAAAAATTTCAGAATTGCACCTTGCAATGCGGAGAAATTACTGTTTGTGCATTTACAATATTCATTGATTTTTGCCATTGAAAAACGTCCAGAAATGATTGAAGCTACTGACTGAATGAAAGGAGCTGGCATCTCACTCTCTTTGAATCTTCTTTATCATGCTAAGAGGAGCAGGAAAAAGCAAAAAATTTCAGAATTGCACCTTGCAATGCGGAGAAATTACTGTTTGTGCATTTACAATATTCATTGATTTTTGCCATTGAAAAACGTCCAGAAATGATTGAAGCTACTGACTGAATGAAAGGAGCTGGCATCTCACTCTCTTTGAATCTTCTTTATCATGCTAGGATTAGCAGGAAAAAGCAAAAAATTTCAGAATTGCACCTTGCAATGTGGAGATATTACTGTTTGTGCATTTACAATATTCATTGAATTTTGCCATTGAAAAACGTCCAGAAATGTTTGAAGCTACTGACTGAATGAAAGGAGCTGGCATCTCACTCTATTTGAATCTTCTTTATCATGCTAGGATTAGCAGGAAAAAGCGAAAAATTTCAGAATTGCACTTTGCAATGTGGAGATATTACTGTTTGTGCATTTACAATATTCATTGATTTTTGCCATTGAAAAACGTCCAGAAATGTTTATACCAGAAATGTTTGAAGCTACTGACTGAATGAAAGGAGCTGGCATCTCACTCTCTTTGAATCTTCTTTATCATGCTAAGAGGAGCAGGAAAAAGCAAAAAATTTCAGAATTGCACCTTGCAATGCGGAGAAATTACTGTTTGTGCATTTACAATATTCATTGATTTTTGCCATTGAAAAACGTCCAGAAATGACTGAAGCTACTGACTGAATGAAAGGAGCTGGCATCTCAGTCTCTTTGAATCTTCTTTATCATGCTAAGGGGAGCAGGAAAAAGCAAAAAATTTCAGAATTGCACCTTGCAATGCGGAGAAATTACTGTTTGTGCATTTACAATATTCATTGATTTTTGCCATTGAAAAACATCATGTTATTCATATACCAGAAATGATTGAAGCTACTGACTGAATGAAAGGAGCTGGCATCTCACTCTCTTTGAATCTTCTTTATCATGCTAAGAGGAGCAGGAAAAAGCAAAAAATTTCAGAATTGCACCTTGCAATGCGGAGAAATTACTGTTTGTGCATTTACAATATTCATTGATTTTTGCCATTGAAAAACGTCCAGAAATGATTGAAGCTACTGACTGAATGAAAGGAGCTGGCATCTCACTCTCTTTGAATCTTCTTTATCATGCTAAGAGGAGCAGGAAAAAGCAAAAAATTTCAGAATTGCACCTTGCAATGCGGAGAAATTACTGTTTGTGCATTTACAATATTCATTGATTTTTGCCATTGAAAAACGTCCAGAAATGATTGAAGCTACTGACTGAATGAAAGGAGCTGGCATCTCACTCTCTTTGAATCTTCTTTATCATGCTAAGAGGAGCAGGAAAAAGCAAAAAATTTCAGAATTGCAACTTGCAATGCGGAGAAATTACTGTTTGTGCATTTACAATATTCATTGATTTTTGCCATTGAAAAACATCATGTTATTCATATACCAGAAATGATTGAAGCTACTGACTGAATGAAAGGAGCTGGCATCTCACTCTCTTTGAATCTTCTTTATCATGCTAAGAGGAGCAGGAAAAAGCAAAAAATTTCAGAATTGCACCTTGCAATGCGGAGAAATTACTGTTTGTGCATTTACAATATTCATTGATTTTTGCCATTGAAAAACGTCCAGAAATGACTGAAGCTACTGACTGAATGAAAGGAGCTGGCATCTCAGTCTCTTTGAATCTTCTTTATCATGCTAAGAGGAGCAGGAAAAAGCAAAACATTTCAGAATTGCACCTTGCAATGCGGAGAAATTACTGTTTGTGCATTTACAATATTCATTGATTTTTGCCATTGAAAAACGTCCAGAAATGATTGAAGCTACTGACTGAATGAAAGGAGCTGGCATCTCACTCTCTTTGAATCTTCTTTATCATGCTAAGAGGAGCAGGAAAAATCAAAAAATTTCAGAATTGCACCTTGCAATGCGGAGAAATTACTGTTTGTGCATTTACAATATTCATTGATTTTTGCCATTGAAAAACGTCCAGAAATGATTGAAGCTACTGACTGAATGAAAGGAGCTGGCATCTCACTCTCTTTGAATCTTCTTTATCATGCTAGGATTAGCAGGAAAAAGCAAAAAATTTCAGAATTGCACCTTGCAATGTGGAGATATTACTGTTTGTGCATTTACAATATTCATTGAATTTTGCCATTGAAAAACGTCCAGAAATGTTTGAAGCTACTGACTGAATGAAAGGAGCTGGCATCTCACTCTATTTGAATCTTCTTTATCATGCTAGGATTAGCAGGAAAAAGCAAAAAATTTCAGAATTGCATTTTGCAATGTGGAGATATTACTGTTTGTGCATTTACAATATTCATTGATTTTTGCCATTGAAAAACGTCCAGAAATGTTTATACCAGAAATGTTTGAAGCTACTGACTGAATGAAAGGAGCTGGCATCTCACTCTCTTTGAATCTTCTTTATCATGCTAAGAGGAGCAGGAAAAAGCAAAAAATTTCAGAATTGCACCTTGCAATGCGGAGAAATTACTGTTTGTGCATTTACAATATTCATTGATTTTTGCCATTGAAAAACGTCCAGAAATGACTGAAGCTACTGACTGAATGAAAGGAGCTGGCATCTCAGTCTCTTTGAATCTTCTTTATCATGCTAAGAGGAGCAGGAAAAAGCAAAAAATTTCAGAATTGCACCTTGCAATGCGGAGAAATTACTGTTTGTGCATTTACAATATTCATTGATTTTTGCCATTGAAAAACATCATGTTATTCATATACCAGAAATGATTGAAGCTACTGACTGAATGAAAGGAGCTGGCATCTCACTCTCTTTGAATCTTCTTTATCATGCTAAGAGGAGCAGGAAAAAGCAAAAAATTTCAGAATTGCACCTTGCAATGCGGAGAAATTACTGTTTGTGCATTTACAATATTCATTGATTTTTGCCATTGAAAAACGTCCAGAAATGATTGAAGCTACTGACTGAATGAAAGGAGCTGGCATCTCACTCTCTTTGAATCTTCTTTATCATGCTAAGAGGAGCAGGAAAAAGCAAAAAATTTCAGAATTGCACCTTGCAATGCGGAGAAATTACTGTTTGTGCATTTACAATATTCATGGATTTTTGCCATTGAAAAACGTCCAGAAATGACTGAAGCTACTGACTGAATGAAAGGAGCTGGCATCTCAGTCTCTTTGAATCTTCTTTATCATGCTAAGAGGAGCAGGAAAAATCAAAAAATTTCAGAATTGCACCTTGCAATGCGGAGAAATTACTGTTTGTGCATTTACAATATTCATTGATTTTTGCCATTGAAAAACGTCCAGAAATGATTGAAGCTACTGACTGAATGAAAGGAGCTGGCATCTCACTCTCTTTGAATCTTCTTTATCATGCTAGGATTAGCAGGAAAAAGCAAAAAATTTCAGAATTGCACCTTGCAATGTGGAGATATTACTGTTTGTGCATTTACAATATTCATTGAATTTTGCCATTGAAAAACGTCCAGAAATGTTTGAAGCTACTGACTGAATGAAAGGAGCTGGCATCTCACTCTATTTGAATCTTCTTTATCATGCTAGGATTAGCAGGAAAAAGCAAAAAATTTCAGAATTGCATTTTGCAATGTGGAGATATTACTGTTTGTGCATTTACAATATTCATTGATTTTTGCCATTGAAAAACGTCCAGAAATGTTTATACCAGAAATGTTTGAAGCTACTGACTGAATGAAAGGAGCTGGCATCTCACTCTCTTTGAATCTTCTTTATCATGCTAAGAGGAGCAGGAAAAAGCAAAAAATTTCAGAATTGCACCTTGCAATGCGGAGAAATTACTGTTTGTGCATTTACAATATTCATTGATTTTTGCCATTGAAAAACGTCCAGAAATGACTGAAGCTACTGACTGAATGAAAGGAGCTGGCATCTCAGTCTCTTTGAATCTTCTTTATCATGCTAAGAGGAGCAGGAAAAAGCAAAAAATTTCAGAATTGCACCTTGCAATGCGGAGAAATTACTGTTTGTGCATTTACAATATTCATTGATTTTTGCCATTGAAAAACATCATGTTATTCATATACCAGAAATGATTGAAGCTACTGACTGAATGAAAGGAGCTGGCATCTCACTCTCTTTGAATCTTCTTTATCATGCTAAGAGGAGCAGGAAAAAGCAAAAAATTTCAGAATTGCACCTTGCAATGCGGAGAAATTACTGTTTGTGCATTTACAATATTCATTGATTTTTGCCATTGAAAAACGTCCAGAAATGATTGAAGCTACTGACTGAATGAAAGGAGCTGGCATCTCACTCTCTTTGAATCTTCTTTATCATGCTAAGAGGAGCAGGAAAAAGCAAAAAATTTCAGAATTGCACCTTGCAATGCGGAGAAATTACTGTTTGTGCATTTACAATATTCATTGATTTTTGCCATTGAAAAACGTCCAGAAATGATTGAAGCTACTGACTGAATGAAAGGAGCTGGCATCTCACTCTCTTTGAATCTTCTTTATCATGCTAAGAGGAGCAGGAAAAAGCAAAAAATTTCAGAATTGCACCTTGCAATGCGGAGAAATTACTGTTTGTGCATTTACAATATTCATTAATTTTTGCCATTGAAAAACATCATGTTATTCATATCCCAGAAATGTTTGAAGCTACTGACTGAATGAAAGAAGCTGGCATCTCACTCTCTTTGAATCTTCTTTATCATGCTAAGAGGAGCAGGAAAAAGCAAAAAATTTCAGAATTGCACCTTGCAATGCGGAGAAATTACTGTTTGTGCATTTACAATATTCATTGATTTTTGCCATTGAAAAACGTCCAGAAATGATTGAAGCTACTGACTGAATGAAAGGAGCTGGCATCTCACTCTCTTTGAATCTTCTTTATCATGCTAAGAGGAGCAGGAAAAAGCAAAAAATTTCAGAATTGCACCTTGCAATGCGGAGAAATTACTGTTTGTGCATTTACAATATTCATTGATTTTTGCCATTGAAAAACATCATGTTATTCATATACCAGAAATGTTTGAAGCTACTGACTGAATGAAAGGAGCTGGCATCTCACTCTCTTTGAATCTTCTTTATCATGCTAAGAGGAGCAGGAAAAAGCAAAAAATTTCAGAATTGCACCTTGCAATGCGGAGAAATTACTGTTTGTGCATTTACAATATTCATTGATTTTTGCCATTGAAAAACGTCCAGAAATGATTGAAGCTACTGACTGAATGAAAGGAGCTGGCATCTCACTCTCTTTGAATCTTCTTTATCATGCTAAGAGGAGCAGGAAAATGCAAGAAATTTCAGAATTGCACCTTGCAATGCGGAGAAATTACTGTTTGTGCATTTACAATATTCATTGATTTTTGCCATTGAAAAACATCCAGAAATGATTGAAGCTACTGACTGAATGAAAGGAGCTGGCTTCTCACTCTCTTTGAATCTTCTTTATCATGCTAAGAGGAGCAGGAAAAAGCAAAAAATTTCAGAATTGCACCTTGCAATGCGGAGAAATTACTGTTTGTGCATTTACAATATTCATTGATTTTTGCCATTGAAAAACATCATGTTATTCATATACCAGAAATGATTGAAGCTACTGACTGAATGAAAGGAGCTGGCATCTCACTCTCTTTGAATCTTCTTTATCATGCTAAGAGGAGCAGGAAAAAGCAAAAAATTTCAGAATTGCACCTTGCAATGCGGAGAAATTACTGTTTGTGCATTTACAATATTTATTGATTTTTGCCATTGAAAAACGTCCAGAAATGACTGAAGCTAGTGACTGAATGAAAGGAGCTGGCATCTCAGTCTCTTTGAATCTTCTTTATCATGCTAAGAGGAGCAGGAAAAAGCAAAAAATTTCAGAATTGCACCTTGCAATGCGGAGAAATTACTGTTTGTGCATTTACAATATTCATTGATTTTTGCCATTGAAAAACGTCCAGAAATGATTGAAGCTACTGACTGAATGAAAGGAGCTGGCATCTCACTCTCTTTGAATCTTCTTTATCATGCTAAGAGGAGCAGGAAAAATCAAAAAATTTCAGAATTGCACCTTGCAATGCGGAGAAATTACTGTTTGTGCATTTACAATATTCATTGATTTTTGCCATTGAAAAACGTCCAGAAATGATTGAAGCTACTGACTGAATGAAAGGAGCTGGCATCTCACTCTCCTTGAATCTTCTTTATCATGCTAGGATTAGCAGGAAAAAGCAAAAAATTTCAGAATTGCACCTTGCAATGTGGAGATATTACTGTTTGTGCATTTACAATATTCATTGAATTTTGCCATTGAAAAACGTCCAGAAATGTTTTAAGCTACTGACTGAATGAAAGGAGCTGGCATCTCACTCTATTTGAATCTTCTTTATCATGCTAGGATTAGCAGGAAAAAGCAAAAAATTTCAGAATTGCACTTTGCAATGTGGAGATATTACTGTTTGTGCATTTACAATATTCATTGATTTTTGCCATTGAAAAACGTCCAGAAATGTTTACACTAGAAATGTTTGAAGCTACTGACTGAATGAAAGGAGCTGGCATCTCACTCTCTTTGAATCTTCTTTATCATGCTAAGAGGAGCAGGAAAAGGCAAAAAATTTCAGAATTGCACCTTGCAATGCGGAGAAATTACTGTTTGTGCATTTACAATATTCATTGATTTTTGCCATTGAAAAACGTCCAGAAATGACTGAAGCTACTGACTGAATGAAAGGAGCTGGCATCTCAGTCTCTTTGAATCTTCTTTATCATGCTAAGAGGAGCAGGAAAAAGCAAAAAATTTCAGAATTGCACCTTGCAATGCGGAGAAATTACTGTTTGTGCATTTACAATATTCATTGATTTTTGCCATTGAAAAACATCATGTTATTCATATACCAGAAATGATTGAAGCTACTGACTGAATGAAAGGAGCTGGCATCTCACTCTCTTTGAATCTTCTTTATCATGCTAAGAGGAGCAGGAAAAAGCAAAAAATTTCAGAATTGCACCTTGCAATGCGGAGAAATTACTGTTTGTGCATTTACAATATTCATTGATTTTTGCCATTGAAAAACGTCCAGAAATGATTGAAGCTACTGACTGAATGAAAGGAGCTGGCATCTCACTCTCTTTGAATCTTCTTTATCATGCTAAGAGGAGCAGGAAAAAGCAAAAAATTTCAGAATTGCATCTTGCAATGCGGAGAAATTACTGTTTGTGCATTTACAATATTCATTGATTTTTGCCATTGAAAAACGTCCAGAAATGATTGAAGCTACTGACTGAATGAAAGGAGCTGGCATCTCACTTTCTTTGAATCTTCTTTATCATGCTAAGAGGAGCAGGAAAAAGCAAAAAAATTCAGAATTGCACCTTGCAATGCGGAGAAATTACTGTTTGTGCATTTACAATATTCATTGATTTTTGCCATTGAAAAACGTCCAGAAATGATTGAAGCTACTGACTGAATGAAAGGAGCTGGAATCTCACTCTCTTTGAATCTTCTTTATCATGCTAAAAGGAGCAGGAAAAAGCAAAAAATTTCAGAATTGCAACTTGCAATGCGGAGAAATTACTGTTTGTGCATTTACAATATTCATTGATTTTTGCCATTGAAAAACATCATGTTATTCATATACCAGAAATGATTGAAGCTACTGACTGAATGAAAGGAGCTGGCATCTCACTCTCTTTGAATCTTCTTTATCATGCTAAGAGGAGCAGGAAAAAGCAAAAAATTTCAGAATTGCACCTTGCAATGCGGAGAAATTACTGTTTGTGCATTTACAATATTCATTGATTTTTGCCATTGAAAAACGTCCAGAAATGATTGAAGCTACTGACTGAATGAAAGGAGCTGGCATCTCACTCTCTTTGAATCTTCTTTATCATGCTAAGAGGAGCAGGAAAAAGCAAAAAATTTCAGAATTGCACCTTGCAATGCGGAGAAATTACTGTTTGTGCATTTACAATATTCATTGATTTTTGCCATTGAAAAACGTCCAGAAATGATTGAAGCTACTGACTGAATGAAAGGAGCTGGCATCTCACTCTCTTTGAATCTTCTTTATCATGCTAAGAGGAGCAGGAAAAAGCAAAAAATTTCAGAATTGCATCTTGCAATGCGGAGAAATTACTGTTTGTGCATTTACAATATTCATTGATTTTTGCCATTGAAAAACGTCCAGAAATGATTGAAGCTACTGACTGAATGAAAGGAGCTGGCATCTCACTCTCTTTGAATCTTCTTTATCATGCTAAGAGGAGCAGGAAAAAGCAAAAAATTTCAGAATTGCACCTTGCAATGCGGAGAAATTACTGTTTGTGCATTTACAATATTCATTGATTTTTGCCATTGAAAAACGTCCAGAAATGATTGAAGCTACTGACTGAATGAAAGGAGCTGGAATCTCACTCTCTTTGAATCTTCTTTATCATGCTAAGAGGAGCAGGAAAAAGCAAAAAATTTCAGAATTGCAACTTGCAATGCGGAGAAATTACTGTTTGTGCATTTACAATATTCATTGATTTTTGCCATTGAAAAACATCATGTTATTCATATACCAGAAATGATTGAAGCTACTGACTGAATGAAAGGAGCTGGCATCTCACTCTCTTTGAATCTTCTTTATCATGCTAAGAGGAGCAGGAAAAAGCAAAAAATTTCAGAATTGCACCTTGCAATGCGGAGAAATTACTGTTTGTGCATTTACAATATTCATTGATTTTTGCCATTGAAAAACGTCCAGAAATGATTGAAGCTACTGACTGAATGAAAGGAGCTGGCATCTCACTCTCTTTGAATCTTCTTTATCATGCTAAGAGGAGCAGGAAAAAGCAAAAAATTTCAGAATTGCACCTTGCAATGCGGAGAAATTACTGTTTGTGCATTTACAATATTCATTAATTTTTGCCATTGAAAAACATCATGTTATTCATATCCCAGAAATGTTTGAAGCTACTGAGTGAATGAAAGAAGCTGGCATCTCACTCTCTTTGAATCTTCTTTATCATGCTAAGAGGAGCAGGAAAAAGCAAAAAATTTCAGAATTGCACCTTGCAATGCGGAGAAATTACTGTTTGTGCATTTACAATATTCATTGATTTTTGCCATTGAAAAACGTCCAGAAATGACTGAAGCTACTGACTGAATGAAAGGAGCTGGCATCTCAGTCTCTTTGAATCTTCTTTATCATGCTAAGAGGAGCAGGAAAAAGCAAAAAATTTCAGAATTGCACCTTGCAATGCGGAGAAATTACTGTTTGTGCATTTACAATATTCATTGATTTTTGCCATTGAAAAACATCATGTTATTCATATACCAGAAATGATTGAAGCTACTGACTGAATGAAAGGAGCTGGCATCTCACTCTCCTTGAATCTTCTTTATCATGCTAAGAGGAGCAGGAAAAAGCAAAAAATTTCAGAATTGCACCTTGCAATGCGGAGAAATTACTGTTTGTGCATTTACAATATTCATTGATTTTTGCCATTGAAAAACGTCCAGAAATGATTGAAGCTACTGACTGAATGAAAGGAGCTGGCATCTCACTCTCTTTGAATCTTCTTTATCATGCTAAGAGGAGCAGGAAAAAGCAAAAAATTTCAGAATTGCATCTTGCAATGCGGAGAAATTACTGTTTGTGCATTTACAATATTCATTGATTTTTGCCATTGAAAAACGTCCAGAAATGATTGAAGCTACTGACTGAATGAAAGGAGCTGGCATCTCACTTTCTTTGAATCTTCTTTATCATGCTAAGAGGAGCAGGAAAAAGCAAAAAAATTCAGAATTGCACCTTGCAATGCGGAGAAATTACTGTTTGTGCATTTACAATATTCATTGATTTTTGCCATTGAAAAACGTCCAGAAATGATTGAAGCTACTGACTGAATGAAAGGAGCTGGAATCTCACTCTCTTTGAATCTTCTTTATCATGCTAAAAGGAGCAGGAAAAAGCAAAAAATTTCAGAATTGCAACTTGCAATGCGGAGAAATTACTGTTTGTGCATTTACAATATTCATTGATTTTTGCCATTGAAAAACATCATGTTATTCATATACCAGAAATGATTGAAGCTACTGACTGAATGAAAGGAGCTGGCATCTCACTCTCTTTGAATCTTCTTTATCATGCTAAGAGGAGCAGGAAAAAGCAAAAAATTTCAGAATTGCACCTTGCAATGCGGAGAAATTACTGTTTGTGCATTTACAATATTCATTGATTTTTGCCATTGAAAAACGTCCAGAAATGATTGAAGCTACTGACTGAATGAAAGGAGCTGGCATCTCACTCTCTTTGAATCTTCTTTATCATGCTAAGAGGAGCAGGAAAAAGCAAAAAATTTCAGAATTGCACCTTGCAATGCGGAGAAATTACTGTTTGTGCATTTACAATATTCATTGATTTTTGCCATTGAAAAACGTCCAGAAATGATTGAAGCTACTGACTGAATGAAAGGAGCTGGCATCTCACTCTCTTTGAATCTTCTTTATCATGCTAAGAGGAGCAGGAAAAAGCAAAAAATTTCAGAATTGCATCTTGCAATGCGGAGAAATTACTGTTTGTGCATTTACAATATTCATTGATTTTTGCCATTGAAAAACGTCCAGAAATGATTGAAGCTACTGACTGAATGAAAGGAGCTGGCATCTCACTCTCTTTGAATCTTCTTTATCATGCTAAGAGGAGCAGGAAAAAGCAAAAAATTTCAGAATTGCACCTTGCAATGCGGAGAAATTACTGTTTGTGCATTTACAATATTCATTGATTTTTGCCATTGAAAAACGTCCAGAAATGATTGAAGCTACTGACTGAATGAAAGGAGCTGGAATCTCACTCTCTTTGAATCTTCTTTATCATGCTAAGAGGAGCAGGAAAAAGCAAAAAATTTCAGAATTGCAACTTGCAATGCGGAGAAATTACTGTTTGTGCATTTACAATATTCATTGATTTTTGCCATTGAAAAACATCATGTTATTCATATACCAGAAATGATTGAAGCTACTGACTGAATGAAAGGAGCTGGCATCTCACTCTCTTTGAATCTTCTTTATCATGCTAAGAGGAGCAGGAAAAAGCAAAAAATTTCAGAATTGCACCTTGCAATGCGGAGAAATTACTGTTTGTGCATTTACAATATTCATTGATTTTTGCCATTGAAAAACGTCCAGAAATGATTGAAGCTACTGACTGAATGAAAGGAGCTGGCATCTCACTCTCTTTGAATCTTCTTTATCATGCTAAGAGGAGCAGGAAAAAGCAAAAAATTTCAGAATTGCACCTTGCAATGCGGAGAAATTACTGTTTGTGCATTTACAATATTCATTAATTTTTGCCATTGAAAAACATCATGTTATTCATATCCCAGAAATGTTTGAAGCTACTGACTGAATGAAAGAAGCTGGCATCTCACTCTCTTTGAATCTTCTTTATAATGCTAAGAGGAGCAGGAAAAAGCAAAAAATTTCAGAATTGCACCTTGCAATGCGGAGAAATTACTGTTTGTGCATTTACAATATTCATTGATTTTTGCCATTGAAAAACGTCCAGAAATGATTGAAGCTACTGATTGAATGAAAGGAGCTGGCATCTCACTCTCTTTGAATCTTCTTTATCATGCTAGGATTAGCAGGAAAAAGCAAAAAATTTCAGAATTGCACCTTGCAATGTGGAGATATTACTGTTTGTGCATTTACAATATTCATTGAATTTTGCCATTGAAAAACGTCCAGAAATGTTTGAAGCTACTGACTGAATGAAAGGAGCTGGCATCTCACTCTATTTGAATCTTCTTTATCATGCTAGGATTAGCAGGAAAAAGCAAAAAATTTCAGAATTGCACCTTGCAATGTGGAGATATTACTGTTTGTGCATTTACAATATTCATTGATTTTTGCCATTGAAAAACGTCCAGAAATGTTTATACCAGAAATGTTTGAAGCTACTGACTGAATGAAAGGAGCTGGCATCTCACTCTCTTTGAATCTTCTTTATCATGCTAAGAGGAGCAGGAAAAAGCAAAAAATTTCAGAATTGCACCTTGCAATGCGGAGAAATTACTGTTTGTGCATTTACAATATTCATTGATTTTTGCCATTGAAAAACGTCCAGAAATGACTGAAGCTACTGACTGAATGAAAGGAGCTGGCATCTCAGTCTCTTTGAATCTTCTTTATCATGCTAAGAGGAGCAGGAAAAAGCAAAAAATTTCAGAATTGCACCTTGCAATGCGGAGAAATTACTGTTTGTGCATTTACAATATTCATTGATTTTTGCCATTGAAAAACATCATGTTATTCATATACCAGAAATGATTGAAGCTACTGACTGAATGAAAGGAGCTGGCATCTCACTCTCTTTGAATCTTCTTTATCATGCTAAGAGGAGCAGGAAAAAGCAAAAAATTTCAGAATTGCACCTTGCAATGCGGAGAAATTACTGTTTGTGCATTTACAATATTCATTGATTTTTGCCATTGAAAAACGTCCAGAAATGATTGAAGCTACTGACTGAATGAAAGGAGCTGGCATCTCACTCTCTTTGAATCTTCTTTATCATGCTAAGAGGAGCAGGAAAAAGCAAAAAATTTCAGAATTGCATCTTGCAATGCGGAGAAATTACTGTTTGTGCATTTACAATATTCATTGATTTTTGCCATTGAAAAACGTCCAGAAATGATTGAAGCTACTGACTGAATGAAAGGAGCTGGCATCTCACTCTCTTTGAATCTTCTTTATCATGCTAAGAGGAGCAGGAAAAAGCAAAAAATTTCAGAATTGCACCTTGCAATGCGGAGAAATTACTGTTTGTGCATTTACAATATTCATTGATTTTTGCCATTGAAAAAAGTCCAGAAATGATTGAAGCTACTGACTGAATGAAAGGAGCTGGAATCTCACTCTCTTTGAATCTTCTTTATCATGCTAAGAGGAGCAGGAAAAAGCAAAAAATTTCAGAATTGCAACTTGCAATGCGGAGAAATTACTGTTTGTGCATTTACAATATTCATTGATTTTTGCCATTGAAAAACATCATGTTATTCATATACCAGAAATGATTGAAGCTACTGACTGAATGAAAGGAGCTGGCATCTCACTCTCTTTGAATCTTCTTTATCATGCTAAGAGGAGCAGGAAAAAGCAAAAAATTTCAGAATTGCACCTTGCAATGCGGAGAAATTACTGTTTGTGCATTTACAATATTCATTGATTTTTGCCATTGAAAAACGTCCAGAAATGATTGAAGCTACTGACTGAATGAAAGGAGCTGGCATCTCACTCTCTTTGAATCTTCTTTATCATGCTAGGATTAGCAGGAAAAAGCAAAAAATTTCAGAATTGCACCTTGCAATGTGCAGATATTACTGTTTGTGCATTTACAATATTCATTGAATTTTGCCATTGAAAAACGTCCAGAAATGTTTGAAGCTACTGACTGAATGAAAGGAGCTGGCATCTCACTCTATTTGAATCTTCTTTATCATGCTAGGATTAGCAGGAAAAAGCAAAAAATTTCAGAATTGCACTTTGCAATGTGGAGATATTACTGTTTGTGCATTTACAATATTCATTGATTTTTGCCATTGAAAAACGTCCAGAAATGTTTATACCAGAAATGTTTGAAGCTACTGACTGAATGAAAGGAGCTGGCATCTCACTCTCTTTGAATCTTCTTTATCATGCTAAGAGGAGCAGGAAAAAGCAAAAAATTTCAGAATTGCACCTTGCAATGCGGAGAAATTACTGTTTGTGCATTTACAATATTCATTGATTTTTGCCATTGAAAAACGTCCAGAAATGACTGAAGCTACTGACTGAATGAAAGGAGCTGGCATCTCAGTCTCTTTGAATCTTCTTTATCATGCTAAGAGGAGCAGGAAAAAGCAAAAAATTTCAGAATTGCACCTTGCAATGCGGAGAAATTACTGTTTGTGCATTTACAATATTCATTGATTTTTGCCATTGAAAAACATCATGTTATTCATATACCAGAAATGATTGAAGCTACTGACTGAATGAAAGGAGCTGGCATCTCACTCTCTTTGAATCTTCTTTATCATGCTAAGAGGAGCAGGAAAAAGCAAAAAATTTCAGAATTGCACCTTGCAATGCGGAGAAATTACTGTTTGTGCATTTACAATATTCATTGATTTTTGCCATTGAAAAACGTCCAGAAATGATTGAAGCTACTGACTGAATGAAAGGAGCTGGCATCTCACTCTCTTTGAATCTTCTTTATCATGCTAAGAGGAACAGGAAAAAGCAAAAAAATTCAGAATTGCATCTTGCAATGCGGAGAAATTACTGTTTGTGCATTTACAATATTCATTGATTTTTGCCATTGAAAAACGTCCAGAAATGATTGAAGCTACTGACTGAATGAAAGGAGCTGGCATCTCACTCTCTTTGAATCTTCTTTATCATGCTAAGAGGAGCAGGAAAAAGCAAAAAATTTCAGAATTGCACCTTGCAATGCGGAGAAATTACTGTTTGTGCATTTACAATATTCATTGATTTTTGCCATTGAAAAACGTCCAGAAATGATTGAAGCTACTGACTGAATGAAAGGAGCTGGAATCTCACTCTCTTTGAATCTTCTTTATCATGCTAAAAGGAGCAGGAAAAAGCAAAAAATTTCAGAATTGCAACTTGCAATGCGGAGAAATTACTGTTTGTGCATTTACAATATTCATTGATTTTTGCCATTGAAAAACATCATGTTATTCATATACCAGAAATGATTGAAGCTACTGACTGAATGAAAGGAGCTGGCATCTCACTCTCTTTGAATCTTCTTTATAATGCTAAGAGGAGCAGGAAAAAGCAAAAAATTTCAGAATTGCACCTTGCAATGCGGAGAAATTACTGTTTGTGCATTTACAATATTCATTGATTTTTGCCATTGAAAAACGTCCAGAAATGATTGAAGCTACTGACTGAATGAAAGGAGCTGGCATCTCACTCTCTTTGAATCTTCTTTATCATGCTAAGAGGAGCAGGAAAAAGCAAAAAATTTCAGAATTGCACCTTGCAATGCGGAGAAATTACTGTTTGTGCATTTACAATATTCATTGATTTTTGCCATTGAAAAACGTCCAGAAATGATTGAAGCTACTGACTGAATGAAAGGAGCTGGCATCTCACTCTCTTTGAATCTTCTTTATCATGCTAAGAGGAGCAGGAAAAAGCAAAAAATTTCAGAATTGCATCTTGCAATGCGGAGAAATTACTGTTTGTGCATTTACAATATTCATTGATTTTTGCCATTGAAAAACGTCCAGAAATGATTGAAGCTACTGACTGAATGAAAGGAGCTGGCATCTCAATCTCTTTGAATCTTCTTTATCATGCTAAGAGGAGCAGGAAAAAGCAAAAAATTTCAGAATTGCATCTTGCAATGCGGAGAAATTACTGTTTGTGCATTTACAATATTCATTGATTTTTGCCATTGAAAAACGTCCAGAAATGATTGAAGCTACTGACTGAATGAAAGGAGCTGGAATCTCACTCTCTTTGAATCTTCTTTATCATGCTAAGAGGAGCAGGAAAAAGCAAAAAATTTCAGAATTGCAACTTGCAATGCGGAGAAATTACTGTTTGTGCATTTACAATATTCATTGATTTTTGCCATTGAAAAACATCATGTTATTCATATACCAGAAATGATTGAAGCTACTGACTGAATGAAAGGAGCTGGCATCTCACTCTCTTTGAATCTTCTTTATCATGCTAAGAGGAGCAGGAAAAAGCAAAAAATTTCAGAATTGCACCTTGCAATGCGGAGAAATTACTGTTTGTGCATTTACAATATTCATTGATTTTTGCCATTGAAAAACGTCCAGAAATGATTGAAGCTACTGACTGAATCAAAGGAGCTGGCATCTCACTCTCTTTGAATCTTCTTTATCATGCTAAGAGGAGCAGGAAAAAGCAAAAAATTTCAGAATTGCACCTTGCAATGCGGAGAAATTACTGTTTGTGCATTTACAATATTCATTGATTTTTGCCATTGAAAAACGTCCAGAAATGATTGAAGCTACTGACTGAATGAAAGGAGCTGGCATCTCACTCTCTTTGAATCTTCTTTATCATGCTAAGAGGAGCAGGAAAAAGCAAAAAATTTCAGAATTGCACCTTGCAATGCGGAGAAATTACTGTTTGTGCATTTACAATATTCATTAATTTTTGCCATTGAAAAACATCATGTTATTCATATCCCAGAAATGTTTGAAGCTACTGACTGAATGAAAGAAGCTGGCATCTCACTCTCTTTGAATCTTCTTTATCATGCTAAGAGGAGCAGGAAAAAGCAAAAAATTTCAGAATTGCACCTTGCAATGCGGAGAAATTACTGTTTGTGCATTTACAATATTCATTGATTTTTGCCATTGAAAAACGTCCAGAAATGATTGAAGCTACTGACTGAATGAAAGGAGCTGGCATCTCACTCTCTTTGAATCTTCTTTATCATGCTAGGATTAGCAGGAAAAAGCAAAAAATTTCAGAATTGCACCTTGCAATGTGGAGATATTACTGTTTGTGCATTTACAATATTCATTGAATTTTGCCATTGAAAAACGTCCAGAAATGTTTGAAGCTACTGACTGAATGAAAGGAGCTGGCATCTCACTCTCTTTGAATCTTCTTTATCATGCTAAGAGGAGCAGGAAAAAGCAAAAAATTTCAGAATTGCACCTTGCAATGCGGAGAAATTACTGTTTGTGCATTTACAATATTCATTGATTTTTGCCATTGAAAAACGTCCAGAAATGACTGAAGCTACTGACTGAATGAAAGGAGCTGGCATCTCAGTCTCTTTGAATCTTCTTTATCATGCTAAGAGGAGCAGGAAAAAGCAAAAAATTTCAGAATTGCACCTTGCAATGCGGAGAAATTACTGTTTGTGCATTTACAATATTCATTGATTTTTGCCATTGAAAAACATCATGTTATTCATATACCAGAAATGATTGAAGCTACTGACTGAATGAAAGGAGCTGGCATCTCACTCTCTTTGAATCTTCTTTATCATGCTAAGAGGAGCAGGAAAAAGCAAAAAATTTCAGAATTGCACCTTGCAATGCGGAGAAATTACTGTTTGTGCATTTACAATATTCATTGATTTTTGCCATTGAAAAACGTCCAGAAATGATTGAAGCTACTGACTGAATGAAAGGAGCTGGCATCTCACTCTCTTTGAATCTTCTTTATCATGCTAAGAGGAACAGGAAAAAGCAAAAAAATTCAGAATTGCATCTTGCAATGCGGAGAAATTACTGTTTGTGCATTTACAATATTCATTGATTTTTGCCATTGAAAAACGTCCAGAAATGATTGAAGCTACTGACTGAATGAAAGGAGCTGGCATCTCACTCTCTTTGAATCTTCTTTATCATGCTAAGAGGAGCAGGAAAAAGCAAAAAATTTCAGAATTGCACCTTGCAATGCGGAGAAATTACTGTTTGTGCATTTACAATATTCATTGATTTTTGCCATTGAAAAACGTCCAGAAATGATTGAAGCTACTGACTGAATGAAAGGAGCTGGAATCTCACTCTCTTTGAATCTTCTTTATCATGCTAAAAGAAGCAGGAAAAAGCAAAAAATTTCAGAATTGCAACTTGCAATGCGGAGAAATTACTGTTTGTGCATTTACAATATTCATTGATTTTTGCCATTGAAAAACATCATGTTATTCATATACCAGAAATGATTGAAGCTACTGACTGAATGAAAGGAGCTGGCATCTCACTCTCTTTGAATCTTCTTTATAATGCTAAGAGGAGCAGGAAAAAGCAAAAAATTTCAGAATTGCACCTTGCAATGCGGAGAAATTACTGTTTGTGCATTTACAATATTCATTGATTTTTGCCATTGAAAAACGTCCAGAAATGATTGAAGCTACTGACTGAATGAAAGGAGCTGGCATCTCACTCTCTTTGAATCTTCTTTATCATGCTAAGAGGAGCAGGAAAAAGCAAAAAATTTCAGAATTGCACCTTGCAATGCGGAGAAATTACTGTTTGTGCATTTACAATATTCATTGATTTTTGCCATTGAAAAACGTCCAGAAATGATTGAAGCTACTGACTGAATGAAAAGAGCTGGCATCTCACTCTCTTTGAATCTTCTTTATCATGCTAAGAGGAGCAGGAAAAAGCAAAAAATTTCAGAATTGCATCTTGCAATGCGGAGAAATTACTGTTTGTGCATTTACAATATTCATTGATTTTTGCCATTGAAAAACGTCCAGAAATGATTGAAGCTACTGACTGAATGAAAGGAGCTGGCATCTCAATCTCTTTGAATCTTCTTTATCATGCTAAGAGGAGCAGGAAAAAGCAAAAAATTTCAGAATTGCATCTTGCAATGCGGAGAAATTACTGTTTGTGCATTTACAATATTCATTGATTTTTGCCATTGAAAAACGTCCAGAAATGATTGAAGCTACTGACTGAATGAAAGGAGCTGGAATCTCACTCTCTTTGAATCTTCTTTATCATGCTAAGAGGAGCAGGAAAAAGCAAAAAATTTCAGAATTGCAACTTGCAATGCGGAGAAATTACTGTTTGTGCATTTACAATATTCATTGATTTTTGCCATTGAAAAACATCATGTTATTCATATACCAGAAATGATTGAAGCTACTGACTGAATGAAAGGAGCTGGCATCTCACTCTCTTTGAATCTTCTTTATCATGCTAAGAGGAGCAGGAAAAAGCAAAAAATTTCAGAATTGCACCTTGCAATGCGGAGAAATTACTGTTTGTGCATTTACAATATTCATTGATTTTTGCCATTGAAAAACGTCCAGAAATGATTGAAGCTACTGACTGAATCAAAGGAGCTGGCATCTCACTCTCTTTGAATCTTCTTTATCATGCTAAGAGGAGCAGGAAAAAGCAAAAAATTTCAGAATTGCACCTTGCAATGCGGAGAAATTACTGTTTGTGCATTTACAATATTCATTGATTTTTGCCATTGAAAAACGTCCAGAAATGATTGAAGCTACTGACTGAATGAAAGGAGCTGGCATCTCACTCTCTTTGAATCTTCTTTATCATGCTAAGAGGAGCAGGAAAAAGCAAAAAATTTCAGAATTGCACCTTGCAATGCGGAGAAATTACTGTTTGTGCATTTACAATATTCATTAATTTTTGCCATTGAAAAACATCATGTTATTCATATCCCAGAAATGTTTGAAGCTACTGACTGAATGAAAGAAGCTGGCATCTCACTCTCTTTGAATCTTCTTTATCATGCTAAGAGGAGCAGGAAAAAGCAAAAAATTTCAGAATTGCACCTTGCAATGCGGAGAAATTACTGTTTGTGCATTTACAATATTCATTGATTTTTGCCATTGAAAAACGTCCAGAAATGATTGAAGCTACTGACTGAATGAAAGGAGCTGGCATCTCACTCTCTTTGAATCTTCTTTATCATGCTAGGATTAGCAGGAAAAAGCAAAAAATTTCAGAATTGCACCTTGCAATGTGGAGATATTACTGTTTGTGCATTTACAATATTCATTGAATTTTGCCATTGAAAAACGTCCAGAAATGTTTGAAGCTACTGACTGAATGAAAGGAGCTGGCATCTCACTCTATTTGAATCTTCTTTATCATGCTAGGATTAGCAGGAAAAAGCAAAAAATTTCAGAATTGCACCTTGCAATGTGGAGATATTACTGTTTGTGCATTTACAATATTCATTGATTTTTGCCATTGAAAAACGTCCAGAAATGTTTATACCAGAAATGTTTGAAGCTACTGACTGAATGAAAGGAGCTGGCATCTCACTCTCTTTGAATCTTCTTTATCATGCTAAGAGGAGCAGGAAAAAGCAAAAAATTTCAGAATTGCACCTTGCAATGCGGAGAAATTACTGTTTGTGCATTTACAATATTCATTGATTTTTGCCATTGAAAAACGTCCAGAAATGACTGAAGCTACTGACTGAATGAAAGGAGCTGGCATCTCAGTCTCTTTGAATCTTCTTTATCATGCTAAGAGGAGCAGGAAAAAGCAAAAAATTTCAGAATTGCACCTTGCAATGCGGAGAAATTACTGTTTGTGCATTTACAATATTCATTGATTTTTGCCATTGAAAAACATCATGTTATTCATATACCAGAAATGATTGAAGCTACTGACTGAATGAAAGGAGCTGGCATCTCACTCTCTTTGAATCTTCTTTATCATGCTAAGAGGAGCAGGAAAAAGCAAAAAATTTCAGAATTGCACCTTGCAATGCGGAGAAATTACTGTTTGTGCATTTACAATATTCATTGATTTTTGCCATTGAAAAACGTCCAGAAATGATTGAAGCTACTGACTGAATGAAAGGAGCTGGCATCTCACTCTCTTTGAATCTTCTTTATCATGCTAAGAGGAGCAGGAAAAAGCAAAAAATTTCAGAATTGCACCTTGCAATGCGGAGAAATTACTGTTTGTGCATTTACAATATTCATTGATTTTTGCCATTGAAAAACGTCCAGAAATGATTGAAGCTACTGACTGAATGAAAGGAGCTGGCATCTCACTCTCTTTGAATCTTCTTTATCATGCTAAGAGGAGCAGGAAAAAGCAAAAAATTTCAGAATTGCACCTTGCAATGCGGAGAAATTACTGTTTGTGCATTTACAATATTCATTAATTTTTGCCATTGAAAAACATCATGTTATTCATATCCCAGAAATGTTTGAAGCTACTGACTGAATGAAAGAAGCTGGCATCTCACTCTCTTTGAATCTTCTTTATCATGCTAAGAGGAGCAGGAAAAAGCAAAAAATTTCAGAATTGCACCTTGCAATGCGGAGAAATTACTGTTTGTGCATTTACAATATTCATTGATTTTTGCCATTGAAAAACGTCCAGAAATGATTGAAGCTACTGACTGAATGAAAGGAGCTGGCATCTCACTCTCTTTGAATCTTCTTTATCATGCTAAGAGGAGCAGGAAAAAGCAAAAAATTTCAGAATTGCACCTTGCAATGCGGAGAAATTACTGTTTGTGCATTTACAATATTCATTGATTTTTGCCATTGAAAAACATCATGTTATTCATATACCAGAAATGTTTGAAGCTACTGACTGAATGAAAGGAGCTGGCATCTCACTCTCTTTGAATCTTCTTTATCATGCTAAGAGGAGCAGGAAAAAGCAAAAAATTTCAGAATTGCACCTTGCAATGCGGAGAAATTACTGTTTGTGCATTTACAATATTCATTGATTTTTGCCATTGAAAAACGTCCAGAAATGATTGAAGCTACTGACTGAATGAAAGGAGCTGGCATCTCACTCTCTTTGAATCTTCTTTATCATGCTAAGAGGAACAGGAAAAAGCAAAAAAATTCAGAATTGCATCTTGCAATGCGGAGAAATTACTGTTTGTGCATTTACAATATTCATTGATTTTTGCCATTGAAAAACGTCCAGAAATGATTGAAGCTACTGACTGAATGAAAGGAGCTGGCATCTCACTCTCTTTGAATCTTCTTTATCATGCTAAGAGGAGCAGGAAAAAGCAAAAAATTTCAGAATTGCACCTTGCAATGCGGAGAAATTACTGTTTGTGCATTTACAATATTCATTGATTTTTGCCATTGAAAAACGTCCAGAAATGATTGAAGCTACTGACTGAATGAAAGGAGCTGGAATCTCACTCTCTTTGAA
Source organism: Phyllobates terribilis (assembly GCF_046119375.1). Lineage (NCBI taxonomy): Eukaryota > Metazoa > Chordata > Amphibia > Anura > Dendrobatidae > Phyllobates > Phyllobates terribilis. Next base: position 374,965 of record NW_027363188.1, read on the forward strand.
TCTTCTTTATCATGCTAAAAGGAGCAGGAAAAAGCAAAAAATTTCAGAATTGCAACTTGCAATGCGGAGAAATTACTGTTTGTGCATTTACAATATTCATTGATTTTTGCCATTGAAAAACATCATGTTATTCATATACCAGAAATGATTGAAGCTACTGACTGAATGAAAGGAGCTGGCATCTCACTCTCTTTGAATCTTCTTTATAATGCTAAGAGGAGCAGGAAAAAGCAAAAAATTTCAGAATTGCACCTTGCAATGCGGAGAAATTACTGTTTGTGCATTTACAATATTCATTGATTTTTGCCATTGAAAAACGTCCAGAAATGATTGAAGCTACTGACTGAATGAAAGGAGCTGGCATCTCACTCTCTTTGAATCTTCTTTATCATGCTAAGAGGAGCAGGAAAAAGCAAAAAATTTCAGAATTGCACCTTGCAATGCGGAGAAATTACTGTTTGTGCATTTACAATATTCATTGATTTTTGCCATTGAAAAACGTCCAGAAATGATTGAAGCTACTGACTGAATGAAAGGAGCTGGCATCTCACTCTCTTTGAATCTTCTTTATCATGCTAAGAGGAGCAGGAAAAAGCAAAAAATTTCAGAATTGCATCTTGCAATGCGGAGAAATTACTGTTTGTGCATTTACAATATTCATTGATTTTTGCCATTGAAAAACGTCCAGAAATGATTGAAGCTACTGACTGAATGAAAGGAGCTGGCATCTCAATCTCTTTGAATCTTCTTTATCATGCTAAGAGGAGCAGGAAAAAGCAAAAAATTTCAGAATTGCATCTTGCAATGCGGAGAAATTACTGTTTGTGCATTTACAATATTCATTGATTTTTGCCATTGAAAAACGTCCAGAAATGATTGAAGCTACTGACTGAATGAAAGGAGCTGGAATCTCACTCTCTTTGAATCTTCTTTATCATGCTAAGAGGAGCAGGAAAAAGCAAAAAATTTCAGAATTGCAACTTGCAATGCGGAGAAATTACTGTTTGTGCATTTACAATATTCATTGATTTTTGCCATTGAAAAACATCATGTTATTCATATACCAGAAATGATTGAAGCTACTGACTGAATGAAAGGAGCTGGCATCTCACTCTCTTTGAATCTTCTTTATCATGCTAAGAGGAGCAGGAAAAAGCAAAAAATTTCAGAATTGCACCTTGCAATGCGGAGAAATTACTGTTTGTGCATTTACAATATTCATTGATTTTTGCCATTGAAAAACGTCCAGAAATGATTGAAGCTACTGACTGAATCAAAGGAGCTGGCATCTCACTCTCTTTGAATCTTCTTTATCATGCTAAGAGGAGCAGGAAAAAGCAAAAAATTTCAGAATTGCACCTTGCAATGCGGAGAAATTACTGTTTGTGCATTTACAATATTCATTGATTTTTGCCATTGAAAAACGTCCAGAAATGATTGAAGCTACTGACTGAATGAAAGGAGCTGGCATCTCACTCTCTTTGAATCTTCTTTATCATGCTAAGAGGAGCAGGAAAAAGCAAAAAATTTCAGAATTGCACCTTGCAATGCGGAGAAATTACTGTTTGTGCATTTACAATATTCATTAATTTTTGCCATTGAAAAACATCATGTTATTCATATCCCAGAAATGTTTGAAGCTACTGACTGAATGAAAGAAGCTGGCATCTCACTCTCTTTGAATCTTCTTTATCATGCTAAGAGGAGCAGGAAAAAGCAAAAAATTTCAGAATTGCACCTTGCAATGCGGAGAAATTACTGTTTGTGCATTTACAATATTCATTGATTTTTGCCATTGAAAAACGTCCAGAAATGATTGAAGCTACTGACTGAATGAAAGGAGCTGGCATCTCACTCTCTTTGAATCTTCTTTATCATGCTAGGATTAGCAGGAAAAAGCAAAAAATTTCAGAATTGCACCTTGCAATGTGGAGATATTACTGTTTGTGCATTTACAATATTCATTGAATTTTGCCATTGAAAAACGTCCAGAAATGTTTGAAGCTACTGACTGAATGAAAGGAGCTGGCATCTCACTCTATTTGAATCTTCTTTATCATGCTAGGATTAGCAGGAAAAAGCAAAAAATTTCAGAATTGCACCTTGCAATGTGGAGATATTACTGTTTGTGCATTTACAATATTCATTGATTTTTGCCATTGAAAAACGTCCAGAAATGTTTATACCAGAAATGTTTGAAGCTACTGACTGAATGAAAGGAGCTGGCATCTCACTCTCTTTGAATCTTCTTTATCATGCTAAGAGGAGCAGGAAAAAGCAAAAAATTTCAGAATTGCACCTTGCAATGCGGAGAAATTACTGTTTGTGCATTTACAATATTCATTGATTTTTGCCATTGAAAAACGTCCAGAAATGACTGAAGCTACTGACTGAATGAAAGGAGCTGGCATCTCAGTCTCTTTGAATCTTCTTTATCATGCTAAGAGGAGCAGGAAAAAGCAAAAAATTTCAGAATTGCACCTTGCAATGCGGAGAAATTACTGTTTGTGCATTTACAATATTCATTGATTTTTGCCATTGAAAAACATCATGTTATTCATATACCAGAAATGATTGAAGCTACTGACTGAATGAAAGGAGCTGGCATCTCACTCTCTTTGAATCTTCTTTATCATGCTAAGAGGAGCAGGAAAAAGCAAAAAATTTCAGAATTGCACCTTGCAATGCGGAGAAATTACTGTTTGTGCATTTACAATATTCATTGATTTTTGCCATTGAAAAACGTCCAGAAATGATTGAAGCTACTGACTGAATGAAAGGAGCTGGCATCTCACTCTCTTTGAATCTTCTTTATCATGCTAAGAGGAGCAGGAAAAAGCAAAAAATTTCAGAATTGCACCTTGCAATGCGGAGAAATTACTGTTTGTGCATTTACAATATTCATTGATTTTTGCCATTGAAAAACGTCCAGAAATGATTGAAGCTACTGACTGAATGAAAGGAGCTGGCATCTCACTCTCTTTGAATCTTCTTTATCATGCTAAGAGGAGCAGGAAAAAGCAAAAAATTTCAGAATTGCACCTTGCAATGCGGAGAAATTACTGTTTGTGCATTTACAATATTCATTAATTTTTGCCATTGAAAAACATCATGTTATTCATATCCCAGAAATGTTTGAAGCTACTGACTGAATGAAAGAAGCTGGCATCTCACTCTCTTTGAATCTTCTTTATCATGCTAAGAGGAGCAGGAAAAAGCAAAAAATTTCAGAATTGCACCTTGCAATGCGGAGAAATTACTGTTTGTGCATTTACAATATTCATTGATTTTTGCCATTGAAAAACGTCCAGAAATGATTGAAGCTACTGACTGAATGAAAGGAGCTGGCATCTCACTCTCTTTGAATCTTCTTTATCATGCTAAGAGGAGCAGGAAAAAGCAAAAAATTTCAGAATTGCACCTTGCAATGCGGAGAAATTACTGTTTGTGCATTTACAATATTCATTGATTTTTGCCATTGAAAAACATCATGTTATTCATATACCAGAAATGTTTGAAGCTACTGACTGAATGAAAGGAGCTGGCATCTCACTCTCTTTGAATCTTCTTTATCATGCTAAGAGGAGCAGGAAAAAGCAAAAAATTTCAGAATTGCACCTTGCAATGTGGAGAAATTACTGTTTGTGCATTTACAATATTCATTGATTTTTGCCATTGAAAAACGTCCAGAAATGATTGAAGCTACTGACTGAATGAAAGGAGCTGGCATCTCACTCTCTTTGAATCTTCTTTATCATGCTAAGAGGAGCAGGAAAATGCAAGAAATTTCAGAATTGCACCTTGCAATGCGGAGAAATTACTGTTTGTGCATTTACAATATTCATTGATTTTTGCCATTGAAAAACATCCAGAAATGATTGAAGCTACTGACTGAATGAAAGGAGCTGGCTTCTCACTCTCTTTGAATCTTCTTTATCATGCTAAGAGGAGCAGGAAAAAGCAAAAAATTTCAGAATTGCACCTTGCAATGCGGAGAAATTACTGTTTGTGCATTTACAATATTCATTGATTTTTGCCATTGAAAAACATCATGTTATTCATATACCAGAAATGATTGAAGCTACTGACTGAATGAAAGGAGCTGGCATCTCACTCTCTTTGAATCTTCTTTATCATGCTAAGAGGAGCAGGAAAAAGCAAAAAATTTCAGAATTGCACCTTGCAATGCGGAGAAATTACTGTTTGTGCATTTACAATATTCATTGATTTTTGCCATTGAAAAACGTCCAGAAATGATTGAAGCTACTGACTGAATGAAAGGAGCTGGCATCTCACTCTCTTTGAATCTTCTTTATCATGCTAAGAGGAGCAGGAAAAAGCAAAAAATTTCAGAATTGCACCTTGCAATGCGGAGAAATTACTGTTTGTGCATTTACAATATTCATTGATTTTTGCCATTGAAAAACGTCCAGAAATGATTGAAGCTACTGACTGAATGAAAGGAGCTGGCATCTCACTCTCTTTGAATCTTCTTTATCATGCTAAGAGGAGCAGGAAAAAGCAAAAAATTTCAGAATTGCAACTTGCAATGCGGAGAAATTACTGTTTGTGCATTTACAATATTCATTGATTTTTGCCATTGAAAAACATCATGTTATTCATATACCAGAAATGATTGAAGCTACTGACTGAATGAAAGGAGCTGGCATCTCACTCTCTTTGAATCTTCTGTATCATGCTAAGAGGAGCAGGAAAAAGCAAAAAATTTCAGAATTGCACCTTGCAATGCGGAGAAATTACTGTTTGTGCATTTACAATATTCATTGATTTTTGCCATTGAAAAAAGTCCAGAAATGATTGAAGCTACTGACTGAATGAAAGGAGCTGGAATCTCACTCTCTTTGAATCTTCTTTATCATGCTAAGAGGAGCAGGAAAAAGCAAAAAATTTCAGAATTGCAACTTGCAATGCGGAGAAATTACTGTTTGTGCATTTACAATATTCATTGATTTTTGACATTGAAAAACGTCCAGAAATGATTGAAGCTACTGACTGAATGAAAGGAGCTGGCATCTCACTCTCTTTGAATCTTCTTTATCATGCTAGGATTAGCAGGAAAAAGCAAAAAATTTCAGAATTGCACCTTGCAATGTGGAGATATTACTGTTTGTGCATTTACAATATTCATTGAATTTTGCCATTGAAAAACGTCCAGAAATGTTTGAAGCTACTGACTGAATGAAAGGAGCTGGCATCTCACTCTATTTGAATCTTCTTTATCATGCTAGGATTAGCAGGAAAAAGCAAAAAATTTCAGAATTGCACCTTGCAATGTGGAGATATTACTGTTTGTGCATTTACAATATTCATTGATTTTTGCCATTGAAAAACGTCCAGAAATGTTTATACCAGAAATGTTTGAAGCTACTGACTGAATGAAAGGAGCTGGCATCTCACTCTCTTTGAATCTTCTTTATCATGCTAAGAGGAGCAGGAAAAAGCAAAAAATTTCAGAATTGCACCTTGCAATGCGGAGAAATTACTGTTTGTGCATTTACAATATTCATTGATTTTTGCCATTGAAAAACGTCCAGAAATGACTGAAGCTACTGACTGAATGAAAGGAGCTGGCATCTCAGTCTCTTTGAATCTTCTTTATCATGCTAAGAGGAGCAGGAAAAAGCAAAAAATTTCAGAATTGCACCTTGCAATGCGGAGAAATTACTGTTTGTGCATTTACAATATTCATTGATTTTTGCCATTGAAAAACATCATGTTATTCATATACAAGAAATGATTGAAGCTACTGACTGAATGAAAGGAGCTGGCATCTCACTCTCTTTGAATCTTCTTTATCATGCTAAGAGGAGCAGGAAAAAGCAAAAAATTTCAGAATTGCACCTTGCAATGCGGAGAAATTACTGTTTGTGCATTTACAATATTCATTGATTTTTGCCATTGAAAAACGTCCAGAAATGATTGAAGCTACTGACTGAATGAAAGGAGCTGGCATCTCACTCTCTTTGAATCTTCTTTATCATGCTAAGAGGAGCAGGAAAAAGCAAAAAATTTCAGAATTGCACCTTGCAATGCGGAGAAATTACTGTTTGTGCATTTACAATATTCATTGATTTTTGCCATTGAAAAACGTCCAGAAATGATTGAAGCTACTGACTGAATGAAAGGAGCTGGCATCTCACTCTCTTTGAATCTTCTTTATCATGCTAAGAGGAGCAGGAAAAAGCAAAAAATTTCAGAATTGCACCTTGCAATGCGGAGAAATTACTGTTTGTGCATTTACAATATTCATTAATTTTTGCCATTGAAAAACATCATGTTATTCATATCCCAGAAATGTTTGAAGCTACTGACTGAATGAAAGAAGCTGGCATCTCACTCTCTTTGAATCTTCTTTATCATGCTAAGAGGAGCAGGAAAAAGCAAAAAATTTCAGAATTGCACCTTGCAATGCGGAGAAATTACTGTTTGTGCATTTACAATATTCATTGATTTTTGCCATTGAAAAACGTCCAGAAATGATTGAAGCTACTGACTGAATGAAAGGAGCTGGCATCTCACTCTCTTTGAATCTTCTTTATCATGCTAAGAGGAGCAGGAAAAAGCAAAAAATTTCAGAATTGCACCTTGCAATGCGGAGAAATTACTGTTTGTGCATTTACAATATTCATTGATTTTTGCCATTGAAAAACATCATGTTATTCATATACCAGAAATGTTTGAAGCTACTGACTGAATGAAAGGAGCTGGCATCTCACTCTCTTTGAATCTTCTTTATCATGCTAAGAGGAGCAGGAAAAAGCAAAAAATTTCAGAATTGCACCTTGCAATGCGGAGAAATTACTGTTTGTGCATTTACAATATTCATTGATTTTTGCCATTGAAAAACGTCCAGAAATGATTGAAGCTACTGACTGAATGAAAGGAGCTGGCATCTCACTCTCTTTGAATCTTCTTTATCATGCTAAGAGGAGCAGGAAAATGCAAGAAATTTCAGAATTGCACCTTGCAATGCGGAGAAATTACTGTTTGTGCATTTACAATATTCATTGATTTTTGCCATTGAAAAACATCCAGAAATGATTGAAGCTACTGACTGAATGAAAGGAGCTGGCTTCTCACTCTCTTTGAATCTTCTTTATCATGCTAAGAGGAGCAGGAAAAAGCAAAAAATTTCAGAATTGCACCTTGCAATGCGGAGAAATTACTGTTTGTGCATTTACAATATTCATTGATTTTTGCCATTGAAAAACATCATGTTATTCATATACCAGAAATGATTGAAGCTACTGACTGAATGAAAGGAGCTGGCATCTCACTCTCTTTGAATCTTCTTTATCATGCTAAGAGGAGCAGGAAAAAGCAAAAAATTTCAGAATTGCACCTTGCAATGCGGAGAAATTACTGTTTGTGCATTTACAATATTCATTGATTTTTGCCATTGAAAAACGTCCAGAAATGATTGAAGCTACTGACTGAATGAAAGGAGCTGGCATCTCACTCTCTTTGAATCTTCTTTATCATGCTAAGAGGAGCAGGAAAAAGCAAAAAATTTCAGAATTGCACCTTGCAATGCGGAGAAATTACTGTTTGTGCATTTACAATATTCATTGATTTTTGCCATTGAAAAACGTCCAGAAATGATTGAAGCTACTGACTGAATGAAAGGAGCTGGCATCTCACTCTCTTTGAATCTTCTTTATCATGCTAAGAGGAGCAGGAAAAAGCAAAAAATTTCAGAATTGCAACTTGCAATGCGGAGAAATTACTGTTTGTGCATTTACAATATTCATTGATTTTTGCCATTGAAAAACATCATGTTATTCATATACCAGAAATGATTGAAGCTACTGACTGAATGAAAGGAGCTGGCATCTCACTCTCTTTGAATCTTCTGTATCATGCTAAGAGGAGCAGGAAAAAGCAAAAAATTTCAGAATTGCACCTTGCAATGCGGAGAAATTACTGTTTGTGCATTTACAATATTCATTGATTTTTGCCATTGAAAAAAGTCCAGAAATGATTGAAGCTACTGACTGAATGAAAGGAGCTGGAATCTCACTCTCTTTGAATCTTCTTTATCATGCTAAGAGGAGCAGGAAAAAGCAAAAAATTTCAGAATTGCAACTTGCAATGCGGAGAAATTACTGTTTGTGCATTTACAATATTCATTGATTTTTGCCATTGAAAAACATCATGTTATTCATATACCAGAAATGATTGAAGCTACTGACTGAATGAAAGGAGCTGGCATCTCACTCTCTTTGAATCTTCTTTATCATGCTAAGAGGAGCAGGAAAAAGCAAAAAATTTCAGAATTGCACCTTGCAATGCGGAGAAATTACTGTTTGTGCATTTACAATATTCATTGATTTTTGCCATTGAAAAACGTCCAGAAATGATTGAAGCTACTGACTGAATGAAAGGAGCTGGCATCTCACTCTCTTTGAATCTTCTTTATCATGCTAAGAGGAGCAGGAAAAAGCAAAAAATTTCAGAATTGCACCTTGCAATGCGGAGAAATTACTGTTTGTGCATTTACAATATTCATTGATTTTTGCCATTGAAAAACGTCCAGAAATGATTGAAGCTACTGACTGAATGAAAGGAGCTGGCATCTCACTCTCTTTGAATCTTCTTTATCATGCTAAGAGGAGCAGGAAAAAGCAAAAAATTTCAGAATTGCACCTTGCAATGCGGAGAAATTACTGTTTGTGCATTTACAATATTCATTAATTTTTGCCATTGAAAAACATCATGTTATTCATATCCCAGAAATGTTTGAAGCTACTGACTGAATGAAAGAAGCTGGCATCTCACTCTCTTTGAATCTTCTTTATCATGCTAAGAGGAGCAGGAAAAAGCAAAAAATTTCAGAATTGCACCTTGCAATGCGGAGAAATTACTGTTTGTGCATTTACAATATTCATTGATTTTTGCCATTGAAAAACGTCCAGAAATGATTGAAGCTACTGACTGAATGAAAGGAGCTGGCATCTCACTCTCTTTGAATCTTCTTTATCATGCTAAGAGGAGCAGGAAAAAGCAAAAAATTTCAGAATTGCACCTTGCAATGCGGAGAAATTACTGTTTGTGCATTTACAATATTCATTGATTTTTGCCATTGAAAAACATCATGTTATTCATATACCAGAAATGTTTGAAGCTACTGACTGAATGAAAGGAGCTGGCATCTCACTCTCTTTGAAACTTCTTTATCATGCTAAGAGGAGCAGGAAAAAGCAAAAAATTTCAGAATTGCACCTTGCAATGCGGAGAAATTACTGTTTGTGCATTTACAATATTCATTGATTTTTGCCATTGAAAAACGTCCAGAAATGATTGAAGCTACTGACTGAATGAAAGGAGCTGGCATCTCACTCTCTTTGAATCTTCTTTATCATGCTAAGAGGAGCAGGAAAATGCAAGAAATTTCAGAATTGCACCTTGCAATGCGGAGAAATTACTGTTTGTGCATTTACAATATTCATTGATTTTTGCCATTGAAAAACATCCAGAAATGATTGAAGCTACTGACTGAATGAAAGGAGCTGGCTTCTCACTCTCTTTGAATCTTCTTTATCATGCTAAGAGGAGCAGGAAAAAGCAAAAAATTTCAGAATTGCACCTTGCAATGCGGAGAAATTACTGTTTGTGCATTTACAATATTCATTGATTTTTGCCATTGAAAAACATCATGTTATTCATATACCAGAAATGATTGAAGCTACTGACTGAATGAAAGGAGCTGGCATCTCACTCTCTTTGAATCTTCTTTATCATGCTAAGAGGAGCAGGAAAAAGCAAAAAATTTCAGAATTGCACCTTGCAATGCGGAGAAATTACTGTTTGTGCATTTACAATATTCATTGATTTTTGCCATTGAAAAACGTCCAGAAATGATTGAAGCTACTGACTGAATGAAAGGAGCTGGCATCTCACTCTCTTTGAATCTTCTTTATCATGCTAAGAGGAGCAGGAAAAAGCAAAAAATTTCAGAATTGCACCTTGCAATGCGGAGAAATTACTGTTTGTGCATTTACAATATTCATTGATTTTTGCCATTGAAAAACGTCCAGAAATGATTGAAGCTACTGACTGAATGAAAGGAGCTGGCATCTCACTCTCTTTGAATCTTCTTTATCATGCTAAGAGGAGCAGGAAAAAGCAAAAAATTTCAGAATTGCACCTTGCAATGCGGAGAAATTACTGTTTGTGCATTTACAATATTCATTAATTTTTGCCATTGAAAAACATCATGTTATTCATATCCCAGAAATGTTTGAAGCTACTGACTGAATGAAAGAAGCTGGCATCTCACTCTCTTTGAATCTTCTTTATCATGCTAAGAGGAGCAGGAAAAAGCAAAAAATTTCAGAATTGCACCTTGCAATGCGGAGAAATTACTGTTTGTGCATTTACAATATTCATTGATTTTTGCCATTGAAAAACGTCCAGAAATGATTGAAGCTACTGACTGAATGAAAGGAGCTGGCATCTCACTCTCTTTGAATCTTCTTTATCATGCTAAGAGGAGCAGGAAAAAGCAAAAAATTTCAGAATTGCACCTTGCAATGCGGAGAAATTACTGTTTGTGCATTTACAATATTCATTGATTTTTGCCATTGAAAAACATCATGTTATTCATATACCAGAAATGTTTGAAGCTACTGACTGAATGAAAGGAGCTGGCATCTCACTCTCTTTGAATCTTCTTTATCATGCTAAGAGGAGCAGGAAAAAGCAAAAAATTTCAGAATTGCACCTTGCAATGCGGAGAAATTACTGTTTGTGCATTTACAATATTCATTGATTTTTGCCATTGAAAAACGTCCAGAAATGATTGAAGCTACTGACTGAATGAAAGGAGCTGGCATCTCACTCTCTTTGAATCTTCTTTATCATGCTAAGAGGAGCAGGAAAATGCAAGAAATTTCAGAATTGCACCTTGCAATGCGGAGAAATTACTGTTTGTGCATTTACAATATTCATTGATTTTTGCCATTGAAAAACATCCAGAAATGATTGAAGCTACTGACTGAATGAAAGGAGCTGGCTTCTCACTCTCTTTGAATCTTCTTTATCATGCTAAGAGGAGCAGGAAAAAGCAAAAAATTTCAGAATTGCACCTTGCAATGCGGAGAAATTACTGTTTGTGCATTTACAATATTCATTGATTTTTGCCATTGAAAAACATCATGTTATTCATATACCAGAAATGATTGAAGCTACTGACTGAATGAAAGGAGCTGGCATCTCACTCTCTTTGAATCTTCTTTATCATGCTAAGAGGAGCAGGAAAAAGCAAAAAATTTCAGAATTGCACCTTGCAATGCGGAGAAATTACTGTTTGTGCATTTACAATATTCATTGATTTTTGCCATTGAAAAACGTCCAGAAATGATTGAAGCTACTGACTGAATGAAAGGAGCTGGCATCTCACTCTCTTTGAATCTTCTTTATCATGCTAAGAGGAGCAGGAAAAAGCAAAAAATTTCAGAATTGCACCTTGCAATGCGGAGAAATTACTGTTTGTGCATTTACAATATTCATTGATTTTTGCCATTGAAAAACGTCCAGAAATGATTGAAGCTACTGACTGAATGAAAGGAGCTGGCATCTCACTCTCTTTGAATCTTCTTTATCATGCTAAGAGGAGCAGGAAAAAGCAAAAAATTTCAGAATTGCAACTTGCAATGCGGAGAAATTACTGTTTGTGCATTTACAATATTCATTGATTTTTGCCATTGAAAAACATCATGTTATTCATATACCAGAAATGATTGAAGCTACTGACTGAATGAAAGGAGCTGGCATCTCACTCTCTTTGAATCTTCTGTATCATGCTAAGAGGAGCAGGAAAAAGCAAAAAATTTCAGAATTGCACCTTGCAATGCGGAGAAATTACTGTTTGTGCATTTACAATATTCATTGATTTTTGCCATTGAAAAAAGTCCAGAAATGATTGAAGCTACTGACTGAATGAAAGGAGCTGGAATCTCACTCTCTTTGAATCTTCTTTATCATGCTAAGAGGAGCAGGAAAAAGCAAAAAATTTCAGAATTGCAACTTGCAATGCGGAGAAATTACTGTTTGTGCATTTACAATATTCATTGATTTTTGACATTGAAAAACGTCCAGAAATGATTGAAGCTACTGACTGAATGAAAGGAGCTGGCATCTCACTCTCTTTGAATCTTCTTTATCATGCTAGGATTAGCAGGAAAAAGCAAAAAATTTCAGAATTGCACCTTGCAATGTGGAGATATTACTGTTTGTGCATTTACAATATTCATTGAATTTTGCCATTGAAAAACGTCCAGAAATGTTTGAAGCTACTGACTGAATGAAAGGAGCTGGCATCTCACTCTATTTGAATCTTCTTTATCATGCTAGGATTAGCAGGAAAAAGCAAAAAATTTCAGAATTGCACCTTGCAATGTGGAGATATTACTGTTTGTGCATTTACAATATTCATTGATTTTTGCCATTGAAAAACGTCCAGAAATGTTTATACCAGAAATGTTTGAAGCTACTGACTGAATGAAAGGAGCTGGCATCTCACTCTCTTTGAATCTTCTTTATCATGCTAAGAGGAGCAGGAAAAAGCAAAAAATTTCAGAATTGCACCTTGCAATGCGGAGAAATTACTGTTTGTGCATTTACAATATTCATTGATTTTTGCCATTGAAAAACGTCCAGAAATGACTGAAGCTACTGACTGAATGAAAGGAGCTGGCATCTCAGTCTCTTTGAATCTTCTTTATCATGCTAAGAGGAGCAGGAAAAAGCAAAAAATTTCAGAATTGCACCTTGCAATGCGGAGAAATTACTGTTTGTGCATTTACAATATTCATTGATTTTTGCCATTGAAAAACATCATGTTATTCATATACAAGAAATGATTGAAGCTACTGACTGAATGAAAGGAGCTGGCATCTCACTCTCTTTGAATCTTCTTTATCATGCTAAGAGGAGCAGGAAAAAGCAAAAAATTTCAGAATTGCACCTTGCAATGCGGAGAAATTACTGTTTGTGCATTTACAATATTCATTGATTTTTGCCATTGAAAAACGTCCAGAAATGATTGAAGCTACTGACTGAATGAAAGGAGCTGGCATCTCACTCTCTTTGAATCTTCTTTATCATGCTAAGAGGAGCAGGAAAAAGCAAAAAATTTCAGAATTGCACCTTGCAATGCGGAGAAATTACTGTTTGTGCATTTACAATATTCATTGATTTTTGCCATTGAAAAACGTCCAGAAATGATTGAAGCTACTGACTGAATGAAAGGAGCTGGCATCTCACTCTCTTTGAATCTTCTTTATCATGCTAAGAGGAGCAGGAAAAAGCAAAAAATTTCAGAATTGCACCTTGCAATGCGGAGAAATTACTGTTTGTGCATTTACAATATTCATTAATTTTTGCCATTGAAAAACATCATGTTATTCATATCCCAGAAATGTTTGAAGCTACTGACTGAATGAAAGAAGCTGGCATCTCACTCTCTTTGAATCTTCTTTATCATGCTAAGAGGAGCAGGAAAAAGCAAAAAATTTCAGAATTGCACCTTGCAATGCGGAGAAATTACTGTTTGTGCATTTACAATATTCATTGATTTTTGCCATTGAAAAACGTCCAGAAATGATTGAAGCTACTGACTGAATGAAAGGAGCTGGCATCTCACTCTCTTTGAATCTTCTTTATCATGCTAAGAGGAGCAGGAAAAAGCAAAAAATTTCAGAATTGCACCTTGCAATGCGGAGAAATTACTGTTTGTGCATTTACAATATTCATTGATTTTTGCCATTGAAAAACATCATGTTATTCATATACCAGAAATGTTTGAAGCTACTGACTGAATGAAAGGAGCTGGCATCTCACTCTCTTTGAATCTTCTTTATCATGCTAAGAGGAGCAGGAAAAAGCAAAAAATTTCAGAATTGCACCTTGCAATGCGGAGAAATTACTGTTTGTGCATTTACAATATTCATTGATTTTTGCCATTGAAAAACGTCCAGAAATGATTGAAGCTACTGACTGAATGAAAGGAGCTGGCATCTCACTCTCTTTGAATCTTCTTTATCATGCTAAGAGGAGCAGGAAAATGCAAGAAATTTCAGAATTGCACCTTGCAATGCGGAGAAATTACTGTTTGTGCATTTACAATATTCATTGATTTTTGCCATTGAAAAACATCCAGAAATGATTGAAGCTACTGACTGAATGAAAGGAGCTGGCTTCTCACTCTCTTTGAATCTTCTTTATCATGCTAAGAGGAGCAGGAAAAAGCAAAAAATTTCAGAATTGCACCTTGCAATGCGGAGAAATTACTGTTTGTGCATTTACAATATTCATTGATTTTTGCCATTGAAAAACATCATGTTATTCATATACCAGAAATGATTGAAGCTACTGACTGAATGAAAGGAGCTGGCATCTCACTCTCTTTGAATCTTCTTTATCATGCTAAGAGGAGCAGGAAAAAGCAAAAAATTTCAGAATTGCACCTTGCAATGCGGAGAAATTACTGTTTGTGCATTTACAATATTCATTGATTTTTGCCATTGAAAAACGTCCAGAAATGATTGAAGCTACTGACTGAATGAAAGGAGCTGGCATCTCACTCTCTTTGAATCTTCTTTATCATGCTAAGAGGAGCAGGAAAAAGCAAACAATTTCAGAATTGCACCTTGCAATGCGGAGAAATTACTGTTTGTGCATTTACAATATTCATTGATTTTTGCCATTGAAAAACGTCCAGAAATGATTGAAGCTACTGACTGAATGAAAGGAGCTGGCATCTCACTCTCTTTGAATCTTCTTTATCATGCTAAGAGGAGCAGGAAAAAGCAAAAAATTTCAGAATTGCAACTTGCAATGCGGAGAAATTACTGTTTGTGCATTTACAATATTCATTGATTTTTGCCATTGAAAAACATCATGTTATTCATATACCAGAAATGATTGAAGCTACTGACTGAATGAAAGGAGCTGGCATCTCACTCTCTTTGAATCTTCTGTATCATGCTAAGAGGAGCAGGAAAAAGCAAAAAATTTCAGAATTGCACCTTGCAATGCGGAGAAATTACTGTTTGTGCATTTACAATATTCATTGATTTTTGCCATTGAAAAAAGTCCAGAAATGATTGAAGCTACTGACTGAATGAAAGGAGCTGGAATCTCACTCTCTTTGAATCTTCTTTATCATGCTAAGAGGAGCAGGAAAAAGCAAAAAATTTCAGAATTGCAACTTGCAATGCGGAGAAATTACTGTTTGTGCATTTACAATATTCATTGATTTTTGCCATTGAAAAACATCATGTTATTCATATACCAGAAATGATTGAAGCTACTGACTGAATGAAAGGAGCTGGCATCTCACTCTCTTTGAATCTTCTTTATCATGCTAAGAGGAGCAGGAAAAAGCAAAAAATTTCAGAATTGCACCTTGCAATGCGGAGAAATTACTGTTTGTGCATTTACAATATTCATTGATTTTTGCCATTGAAAAACGTCCAGAAATGATTGAAGCTACTGACTGAATGAAAGGAGCTGGCATCTCACTCTCTTTGAATCTTCTTTATCATGCTAAGAGGAGCAGGAAAAAGCAAAAAATTTCAGAATTGCACCTTGCAATGCGGAGAAATTACTGTTTGTGCATTTACAATATTCATTGATTTTTGCCATTGAAAAACGTCCAGAAATGATTGAAGCTACTGACTGAATGAAAGGAGCTGGCATCTCACTCTCTTTGAATCTTCTTTATCATGCTAAGAGGAGCAGGAAAAAGCAAAAAATTTCAGAATTGCACCTTGCAATGCGGAGAAATTACTGTTTGTGCATTTACAATATTCATTAATTTTTGCCATTGAAAAACATCATGTTATTCATATCCCAGAAATGTTTGAAGCTACTGACTGAATGAAAGAAGCTGGCATCTCACTCTCTTTGAATCTTCTTTATCATGCTAAGAGGAGCAGGAAAAAGCAAAAAATTTCAGAATTGCACCTTGCAATGCGGAGAAATTACTGTTTGTGCATTTACAATATTCATTGATTTTTGCCATTGAAAAACGTCCAGAAATGATTGAAGCTACTGACTGAATGAAAGGAGCTGGCATCTCACTCTCTTTGAATCTTCTTTATCATGCTAAGAGGAGCAGGAAAAAGCAAAAAATTTCAGAATTGCACCTTGCAATGCGGAGAAATTACTGTTTGTGCATTTACAATATTCATTGATTTTTGCCATTGAAAAACATCATGTTATTCATATACCAGAAATGTTTGAAGCTACTGACTGAATGAAAGGAGCTGGCATCTCACTCTCTTTGAAACTTCTTTATCATGCTAAGAGGAGCAGGAAAAAGCAAAAAATTTCAGAATTGCACCTTGCAATGCGGAGAAATTACTGTTTGTGCATTTACAATATTCATTGATTTTTGCCATTGAAAAACGTCCAGAAATGATTGAAGCTACTGACTGAATGAAAGGAGCTGGCATCTCACTCTCTTTGAATCTTCTTTATCATGCTAAGAGGAGCAGGAAAATGCAAGAAATTTCAGAATTGCACCTTGCAATGCGGAGAAATTACTGTTTGTGCATTTACAATATTCATTGATTTTTGCCATTGAAAAACATCCAGAAATGATTGAAGCTACTGACTGAATGAAAGGAGCTGGCTTCTCACTCTCTTTGAATCTTCTTTATCATGCTAAGAGGAGCAGGAAAAAGCAAAAAATTTCAGAATTGCACCTTGCAATGCGGAGAAATTACTGTTTGTGCATTTACAATATTCATTGATTTTTGCCATTGAAAAACATCATGTTATTCATATACCAGAAATGATTGAAGCTACTGACTGAATGAAAGGAGCTGGCATCTCACTCTCTTTGAATCTTCTTTATCATGCTAAGAGGAGCAGGAAAAAGCAAAAAATTTCAGAATTGCACCTTGCAATGCGGAGAAATTACTGTTTGTGCATTTACAATATTCATTGATTTTTGCCATTGAAAAACGTCCAGAAATGATTGAAGCTACTGACTGAATGAAAGGAGCTGGCATCTCACTCTCTTTGAATCTTCTTTATCATGCTAGGATTAGCAGGAAAAAGCAAAAAATTTCAGAATTGCACCTTGCAATGAGGAGATATTACTGTTTGTGCATTTACAATATTCATTGAATTTTGCCATTGAAAAACGTCCAGAAATGTTTGAAGCTACTGACTGAATGAAAGGAGCTGGCATCTCACTCTATTTGAATCTTCTTTATCATGCTAGGATTAGCAGGAAAAAGCAAAAAAATTTCAGAATTGCACCTTGCAATGTGGAGATATTACTGTTTGTGCATTTACAATATTCATTGATTTTTGCCATTGAAAAACGTCCAGAAATGTTTATACCAGAAATGTTTGAAGCTACTGACTGAATGAAAGGAGCTGGCATCTCACTCTCTTTGAATCTTCTTTATCATGCTAAGAGGAGCAGGAAAAAGCAAAAAATTTCAGAATTGCACCTTGCAATGCGGAGAAATTACTGTTTGTGCATTTACAATATTCATTGATTTTTGCCATTGAAAAACGTCCAGAAATGATTGAAGCTACTGACTGATTGAAAGGAGCTGGCATCTCACTCTCTTTGAATCTTCTTTATCATGCTAAGAGGAGCAGGAAAAAGCAAAAAATTTCAGAATTGCAACTTGCAATGCGGAGAAATTACTGTTTGTGCATTTACAATATTCATTGATTTTTGCCATTGAAAAACATCATGTTATTCATATACCAGAAATGATTGAAGCTACTGACTGAATGAAAGGAGCTGGCATCTCACTCTCTTTGAATCTTCTGTATCATGCTAAGAGGAGCAGGAAAAAGCAAAAAATTTCAGAATTGCACCTTGCAATGCGGAGAAATTACTGTTTGTGCATTTACAATATTCATTGATTTTTGCCATTGAAAAAAGTCCAGAAATGATTGAAGCTACTGACTGAATGAAAGGAGCTGGAACCTCAATCTCTTTGAATCTTCTTTATCATGCTAAGAGGAGCAGGAAAAAGCAAAAAATTTCAGAATTGCAACTTGCAATGCGGAGAAATTACTGTTTGTGCATTTACAATATTCATTGATTTTTGCCATTGAAAAACATCCAGAAATGATTGAAGCTACTGACTGAATGAAAGGAGCTGGCATCTCACTCTCTTTGAATCTTCTTTATCATGCTAAGAGGAGCAGGAAAAAGCAAAAAATTTCAGAATTGCACCTTGCAATGCGGAGAAATTACTGTTTGTGCATTTACAATATTCATTGATTTTTGCCATTGAAAAACGTCCAGAAATGATTGAAGCTACTGACTGAATGAAAGGAGCTGGCATCTCACTCTCTTTGAATCTTCTTTATCATGCTAAGAGGAGCAGGAAAAAGCAAAAAATTTCAGAATTGCACCTTGCAATGCGGAGAAATTACTGTTTGTGCATTTACAATATTCATTAATTTTTGCCATTGAAAAACATCATGTTATTCATATACCAGAAATGTTTGAAGCTACTGACTGAATGAAAGGAGCTGGCATCTCACTCTCTTTGAATCTTCTTTATCATGCTAAGAGGAGCAGGAAAAAGCAAAAAATTTCAGAATTGCACCTTGCAATGCGGAGAAATTACTGTTTGTGCATTTACAATATTCATTGATTTTTGCCATTGAAAAACGTCCAGAAATGATTGAAGCTACTGACTGAATGAAAGGAGCTGGCATCTCACTCTCTTTGAATCTTCTTTATCATGCTAAGAGGAGCAGGAAAATGCAAGAAATTTCAGAATTGCACCTTGCAATGCGGAGAAATTACTGTTTGTGCATTTACAATATTCATTGATTTTTGCCATTGAAAAACATCCAGAAATGATTGAAGCTACCGACTGAATGAAAGGAGCTGGCTTCTCACTCTCTTTGAATCTTCTTTATCATGCTAAGAGGAGCAGGAAAAAGCAAAAAATTTCAGAATTGCACCTTGCAATGCGGAGAAATTACTGTTTGTGCATTTACAATATTCATTGATTTTTGCCATTGAAAAACATCATGTTATTCATATACCAGAAATGATTGAAGCTACTGACTGAATGAAAGGAGCTGGCATCTCACTCTCTTTGAATCTTCTTTATCATGCTAAGAGGAGCAGGAAAAAGCAAAAAATTTCAGAATTGCACCTTGCAATGCGGAGAAATTACTGTTTGTGCATTTACAATATTCATTGATTTTTGCCATTGAAAAACGTCCAGAAATGATTGAAGCTACTGACTGAATGAAAGGAGCTGGCATCTCACTCTCTTTGAATCTTCTTTATCATGCTAAGAGGAGCAGGAAAAAGCAAAAAATTTCAGAATTGCACCTTGCAATGCGGAGAAATTACTGTTTGTGCATTTACAATATTCATTGATTTTTGCCATTGAAAAACGTCCAGAAATGATTGAAGCTACTGACTGAATGAAAGGAGCTGGCATCTCACTCTCTTTGAATCTTCTTTATCATGCTAAGAGGAGCAGGAAAAAGCAAAAAATTTCAGAATTGCAACTTGCAATGCGGAGAAATTACTGTTTGTGCATTTACAATATTCATTGATTTTTGCCATTGAAAAACATCATGTTATTCATATACCAGAAATGATTGAAGCTACTGACTGAATGAAAGGAGCTGGCATCTCACTCTCTTTGAATCTTCTGTATCATGCTAAGAGGAGCAGGAAAAAGCAAAAAATTTCAGAATTGCACCTTGCAATGCGGAGAAATTACTGTTTGTGCATTTACAATATTCATTGATTTTTGCCATTGAAAAACGTCCAGAAATGATTGAAGCTACTGACTGAATGAAAGGAGCTGGCATCTCACTCTCTTTGAATCTTCTTTATCATGCTAAGAGGAGCAGGAAAAAGGAAAAAATTTCAGAATTGCACCTTGCAATGCGGAGAAATTACTGTTTGTGCATTTACAATATTCATTGATTTTTGCCATTGAAAAACGTCCAGAAATGATTGAAGCTACTGACTGAATGAAAGGAGCTTGCATCTCACTCTCTTTGAATCTTCTTTATCATGCTAGGATTAGCAGGAAAAAGCAAAAAATTTCAGAATTGCACCTTGCAATGTGGAGATATTACTGTTTGTGCATTTACAATATTCATTGAATTTTGCCATTGAAAAACGTCCAGAAATGTTTGAAGCTACTGACTGAATGAAAGGAGCTGGCATCTCACTCTATTTGAATCTTCTTTATCATGCTAGGATTAGCAGGAAAAAGCAAAAAATTTCAGAATTGCACCTTACAATGTGGAGATATTACTGTTTGTGCATTTACAATATTCATTGATTTTTGCCATTGAAAAACGTCCAGAAATGTTTATACCAGAAATGTTTGAAGCTACTGACTGAATGAAAGGAGCTGGCATCTCACTCTCTTTGAATCTTCTTTATCATGCTAAGAGGAGCAGGAAAAAGCAAAAAATTTCAGAATTGCACCTTGCAATGCGGAGAAATTACTGTTTGTGCATTTACAATATTCATTGATTTTTGCCATTGAAAAACGTCCAGAAATGACTGAAGCTACTGACTGAATGAAAGGAGCTGGCATCTCAGTCTCTTTGAATCTTCTTTATCATGCTAAGAGGAGCAGGAAAAAGCAAAAAATTTCAGAATTGCACCTTGCAATGCGGAGAAATTACTGTTTGTGCATTTACAATATTCATTGATTTTTGCCATTGAAAAACATCATGTTATTCATATACCAGAAATGATTGAAGCTACTGACTGAATGAAAGGAGCTGGCATCTCACTCTCTTTGAATCTTCTTTATCATGCTAAGAGGAGCAGGAAAAAGCAAAAAATTTCAGAATTGCACCTTGCAATGCGGAGAAATTACTGTTTGTGCATTTACAATATTCATTGATTTTTGCCATTGAAAAACGTCCAGAAATGATTGAAGCTACTGACTGAATGAAAGGAGCTGGCATCTCACTCTCTTTGAATCTTCTTTATCATGCTAAGAGGAGCAGGAAAAAGCAAAAAATTTCAGAATTGCATCTTGCAATGCGGAGAAATTACTGTTTGTGCATTTACAATATTCATTGATTTTTGCCATTGAAAAACGTCCAGAAATGATTGAAGCTACTGACTGAATGAAAGGAGCTGGCATCTCACTCTCTTTGAATCTTCTTTATCATGCTAAGAGGAGCAGGAAAATGCAAAAAATTTCAGAATTGCACCTTGCAATGCGGAGAAATTACTGTTTGTGCATTTACAATATTCATTGATTTTTGCCATTGAAAAACGTCCAGAAATGATTGAAGCTACTGACTGAATGAAAGGAGCTGGAATCTCACTCTCTTTGAATCTTCTTTATCATGCTAAGAGGAGCAGGAAAAAGCAAAAAATTTCAGAATTGCAACTTGCAATGCGGAGAAATTACTGTTTGTGCATTTACAATATTCATTGATTTTTGCCATTGAAAAACATCATGTTATTCATATACCAGAAATGATTGAAGCTACTGACTGAATGAAAGGAGCTGGCATCTCACTCTCTTTGAATCTTCTTTATCATGCTAAGAGGAGCAGGAAAAAGCAAAAAATTTCAGAATTGCACCTTGCAATGCGGAGAAATTACTGTTTGTGCATTTACAATATTCATTGATTTTTGCCATTGAAAAACGTCCAGAAATGATTGAAGCTACTGACTGAATGAAAGGAGCTGGCATCTCACTCTCTTTGAATCTTCTTTATCATGCTAAGAGGAGCAGGAAAAAGCAAAAAATTTCAGAATTGCACCTTGCAATGCGGAGAAATTACTGTTTGTGCATTTACAATATTCATTGATTTTTGCCATTGAAAAACGTCCAGAAATGATTGAAGCTACTGACTGAATGAAAGGAGCTGGCATCTCACTCTCTTTGAATCTTCTTTATCATGCTAAGAGGAGCAGGAAAAAGCAAAAAATTTCAGAATTGCATCTTGCAATGCGGAGAAATTACTGTTTGTGCATTTACAATATTCATTGATTTTTGCCATTGAAAAACGTCCATAAATGATTGAAGCTACTGACTGAATGAAAGGAGCTGGCATCTCACTCTCTTTGAATCTTCTTTATCATGCTAAGAGGAGCAGGAAAAAGCAAAAAATTTCAGAATTGCACCTTGCAATGCGGAGAAATTACTGTTTGTGCATTTACAATATTCATTGATTTTTGCCATTGAAAAACGTCCAGAAATGATTGAAGCTACTGACTGAATGAAAGGAGCTGGAATCTCACTCTCTTTGAATCTTCTTTATCATGCTAAGAGGAGCAAGAAAAAGCAAAAAATTTCAGAATTGCAACTTGCAATGCGGAGAAATTACTGTTTGTGCATTTACAATATTCATTGATTTTTGCCATTGAAAAACATCATGCTATTCATATACCAGAAATGATTGAAGCTACTGACTGAATGAAAGGAGCTGGCATCTCACTCTCTTTGAATCTTCTTTATCATGCTAAGAGGAGCAGGAAAAAGCAAAAAATTTCAGAATTGCACCTTGCAATGCGGAGAAATTACTGTTTGTGCATTTACAATATTCATTGATTTTTGCCATTGAAAAACGTCCAGAAATGATTGAAGCTACTGACTGAATGAAAGGAGCTGGAATCTCACTCTCTTTGAATCTTCTTTATCATGCTAAGAGGAGCAGGAAAAAGCAAAAAATTTCAGAATTGCAACTTGCAATGCGGAGAAATTACTGTTTGTGCATTTACAATATTCATTGATTTTTGCCATTGAAAAACATCATGTTATTCATATACCAGAAATGATTGAAGCTACTGACTGAATGAAAGGAGCTGGCATCTCACTCTCTTTGAATCTTCTTTATCATGCTAAGAGGAGCAGGAAAAAGCAAAAAATTTCAGAATTGCACCTTGCAATGCGGAGAAATTACTGTTTGTGCATTTACAATATTCATTGATTTTTGCCATTGAAAAACGTCCAGAAATGATTGAAGCTACTGACTGAATGAAAGGAGCTGGCATCTCACTCTCTTTGAATCTTCTTTATCATGCTAAGAGGAGCAGGAAAAAGCAAAATATTTCAGAATTGCACCTTGCAATGCGGAGAAATTACTATTTGTGCATTTACAATATTCATTGATTTTTGCCATTGAAAAACGTCCAGAAATGATTGAAGCTACTGACTGAATGAAAGGAGCTGGCATCTCACTCTCTTTGAATCTTCTTTATCATGCTAAGAGGAGCAGGAAAAAGCAAAAAATTTCAGAATTGCATCTTGCAATGCGGAGAAATTACTGTTTGTGCATTTACAATATTCATTGATTTTTGCCATTGAAAAACGTCCAGAAATGATGGAAGCTACTGACTGAATGAAAGGAGCTGGCATCTCACTCTCTTTGAATCTTCTTTATCATGCTAAGAGGAGCAGGAAAAAGCAAAAAATTTCAGAATTGCACCTTGCAATGCGGAGAAATTACTGTTTGTGCATTTACAATATTCATTGATTTTTGCCATTGAAAAACGTCCAGAAATGATTGAAGCTACTGACTGAATGAAAGGAGCTGGAATCTCACTCTCTTTGAATCTTCTTTATCATGCTAAGAGGAGCAGGAAAAAGCAAAAAATTTCAGAATTGCAACTTGCAATGCGGAGAAATTACTGTTTGTGCATTTACAATATTCATTGATTTTTGCCATTGAAAAACATCATGTTATTCATATACCAGAAATGATTGAAGCTACTGACTGAATGAAAGGAGCTGGCATCTCACTCTCTTTGAATCTTCTTTATCATGCTAAGAGGAGCAGGAAAAAGCAAAAAATTTCAGAATTGCACCTTGCAATGCGGAGAAATTACTGTTTGTGCATTTACAATATTCATTGATTTTTGCCATTGAAAAACGTCCAGAAATGATTGAAGCTACTGACTGAATGAAAGGAGCTGGCATCTCACTCTCTTTGAATCTTCTTTATCATGCTAAGACGAGCAGGAAAAAGCAAAAAATTTCAGAATTGCACCTTGCAATGCGGAGAAATTACTGTTTGTGCATTTACAATATTCATTGATTTTTGCCATTGAAAAACGTCCAGAAATGATTGAAGCTACTGACTGAATGAAAGGAGCTGGCATCTCACTCTCTTTGAATCTTCTTTATCATGCTAAGAGGAGCAGGAAAAAGCAAAAAATTTCAGAATTGCACCTTGCAATGCGGAGAAATTACTGTTTGTGCATTTACAATATTCATTAATTTTTGCCATTGAAAAACATCATGTTATTCATATCCCAGAAATGTTTGAAGCTACTGACTGAATGAAAGAAGCTGGCATCTCACTCTCTTTGAATCTTCTTTATCATGCTAAGAGGAGCAGGAAAAAGCAAAAAATTTCAGAATTGCACCTTGCAATGCGGAGAAATTACTGTTTGTGCATTTACAATATTCATTGATTTTTGCCATTGAAAAACGTCCAGAAATGATTGAAGCTACTGACTGAATGAAAGGAGCTGGCATCTCACTCTCTTTGAATCTTCTTTATCATGCTAAGAGGAGCAGGAAAAAGCAAAAAATTTCAGAATTGCACCTTGCAATGCGGAGAAATTACTGTTTGTGCATTTACAATATTCATTGATTTTTGCCATTGAAAAACGTCCAGAAATGATTGAAGCTACTGACTGAATGAAAGGAGCTGGCATCTCACTCTCTTTGAATCTTCTTTATCATGCTAAGAGGAGCAGGAAAAAGCAAAAAATTTCAGAATTGCACCTTGCAATGCGGAGAAATTACTGTTTGTGCATTTACAATATTCATTAATTTTTGCCATTGAAAAACATCATGTTATTCATATCCCAGAAATGTTTGAAGCTACTGACTGAATGAAAGAAGCTGGCATCTCACTCTCTTTGAATCTTCTTTATCATGCTAAGAGGAGCAGGAAAAAGCAAAAAACTTCAGAATTGCACCTTGCAATGCGGAGAAATTACTGTTTGTGCATTTACAATATTCATTGATTTTTGCCATTGAAAAACGTCCAGAAATGATTGAAGCTACTGACTGAATGAAAGGAGCTGGCATCTCACTCTCTTTGAATCTTCTTTATCATGCTAAGAGGAGCAGGAAAAAGCAAAAAATTTCAGAATTGCACCTTGCAATGCGGAGAAATTACTGTTTGTGCATTTACAATATTCATTGATTTTTGCCATTGAAAAACATCATGTTATTCATATACCAGAAATGTTTGAAGCTACTGACTGAATGAAAGGAGCTGGCATCTCACTCTCTTTGAATCTTCTTTATCATGCTAAGAGGAGCAGGAAAAAGCAAAAAATTTCAGAATTGCACCTTGCAATGCGGAGAAATTACTGTTTGTGCATTTACAATATTCATTGATTTTTGCCATTGAAAAACGTCCAGAAATGATTGAAGCTACTGACTGAATGAAAGGAGCTGGCATCTCACTCTCTTTGAATCTTCTTTATCATGCTAAGAGGAGCAGGAAAATGCAAGAAATTTCAGAATTGCACCTTGCAATGCGGAGAAATTACTGTTTGTGCATTTACAATATTCATTGATTTTTGCCATTGAAAAACATCCAGAAATGATTGAAGCTACTGACTGAATGAAAGGAGCTGGCATCTCACTCTCTTTGAATCTTCTTTATCATGCTAAGAGGAGCAGGAAAAAGCAAAAAATTTCAGAATTGCACCTTGCAATGCGGAGAAATTACTGTTTGTGCATTTACAATATTCATTGATTTTTGCCATTGAAAAACATCATGTTATTCATATACCAGAAATGATTGAAGCTACTGACTGAATGAAAGGAGCTGGCATCTCACTCTCTTTGAATCTTCTTTATCATGCTAAGAGGAGCAGGAAAAAGCAAAAAATTTCAGAATTGCACCTTGCAATGCGGAGAAATTACTGTTTGTGCATTTACAATATTCATTGATTTTTGCCATTGAAAAACGTCCAGAAATGATTGAAGCTACTGACTGAATGAAAGGAGCTGGCATCTCACTCTCTTTGAATCTTCTTTATCATGCTAAGAGGAGCAGGAAAAAGCAAAAAATTTCAGAATTGCACCTTGCAATGCGGAGAAATTACTGTTTGTGCATTTACAATATTCATTGATTTTTGCCATTGAAAAACGTCCAGAAATGATTGAAGCTACTGACTGAATGAAAGGAGCTGGCATCTCACTCTCTTTGAATCTTCTTTATCATGCTAGGATTAGCAGGAAAAAGCAAAAAATTTCAGAATTGCACCTTGCAATGTGGAGATATTACTGTTTGTGCATTTACAATATTCATTGAATTTTGCCATTGAAAAACGTCCAGAAATGTTTGAAGCTACTGACTGAATGAAAGGAGCTGGCATCTCACTCTATTTGAATCTTCTTTATCATGCTAGGATTAGCAGGAAAAAGCAAAAAATTTCAGAATTGCACCTTGCAATGTGGAGATATTACTGTTTGTGCATTTACAATATTCATTGATTTTTGCCATTGAAAAACGTCCAGAAATGTTTATACCAGAAATGTTTGAAGCTACTGACTGAATGAAAGGAGCTGGCATCTCACTCTCTTTGAATCTTCTTCATCATGCTAAGAGGAGCAGGAAAAAGCAAAAAATTTCAGAATTGCACCTTGCAATGCGGAGAAATTACTGTTTGTGCATTTACAATATTCATTGATTTTTGCCATTGAAAAACATCATGTTATTCATATACCAGAAATGATTGAAGCTACTGACTGAATGAAAGGAGCTGGCATCTCACTCTCTTTGAATCTTCTTTATCATGCTAAGAGGAGCAGGAAAAAGCAAAAAATTTCAGAATTGCACCTTGCAATGCGGAGAAATTACTGTTTGTGCATTTACAATATTCATTGATTTTTGCCATTGAAAAACGTCCAGAAATGATTGAAGCTACTGACTTAATGAAAGGAGCTGGCATCTCACTGTCTTTGAATCTTCTTTATCATGCTAAGAGGAGCAGGAAAAAGCAAAAAATTTCAGAATTGCATCTTGCAATGCGGAGAAATTACTGTTTGTGCATTTACAATATTCATTGATTTTTGCCATTGAAAAACGTCCAGAAATGATTGAAGCTACTGACTGAATGAAAGGAGCTGGCATCTCACTCTCTTTGAATCTTCTTTATCATGCTAAGAGGAGCAGGAAAAAGCAAAAAATTTCAGAATTGCACCTTGCAATGCGGAGAAATTACTGTTTGTGCATTTACAATATTCATTGATTTTTGCCATTGAAAAACGTCCAGAAATGATTGAAGCTACTGACTGAATGAAAGGAGCTGGAATCTCACTCTCTTTGAATCTTCTTTATCATGCTAAGAGGAGCAGGAAAAAGCAAAAAATTTCAGAATTGCAACTTGCAATGCGGAGAAATTACTGTTTGTGCATTTACAATATTCATTGATTTTTGCCATTGAAAAACATCATGTTATTCATATACCAGAAATGATTGTAGCTACTGACTGAATGAAAGGAGCTGGCAACTCACTCTCTTTGAATCTTCTTTATCATGCTAAGAGGAGCAGGAAAAAGCAAAAAATTTCAGAATTGCACCTTGCAATGCGGAGAAATTACTGTTTGTGCATTTACAATATTCATTGATTTTTGCCATTGAAAAACGTCCAGAAATGATTGAAGCTACTGACTGAATGAAAGGAGCTGGAATCTCACTCTCTTTGAATCTTCTTTATCATGCTAAGAGGAGCAGGAAAAAGCAAAAAATTTCAGAATTGCACCTTGCAATGCGGAGAAATTACTGTTTGTGCATTTACAATATTCATTAATTTTTGCCATTGAAAAACATCATGTTATTCATATCCCAGAAATGTTTGAAGCTACTGACTGAATGAAAGAAGCTGGCATCTCACTCTCTTTGAATCTTCTTTATCATGCTAAGAGGAGCAGGAAAAAGCAAAAAATTTCAGAATTGCACCTTGCAATGCGGAGAAATTACTGTTTGTGCATTTACAATATTCATTGATTTTTGCCATTGAAAAACGTCCAGAAATGATTGAAGCTACTGACTGAATGAAAGGAGCTGGCATCTCACTCTCTTTGAATCTTCTTTATCATGCTAAGAGGAGCAGGAAAAAGCAAAAAATTTCAGAATTGCACCTTGCAATGCGGAGAAATTACTGTTTGTGCATTTACAATATTCATTGATTTTTGCCATTGAAAAACGTCCAGAAATGATTGAAGCTACTGACTGAATGAAAGGAGCTGGCATCTCACTCTCTTTGAATCTTCTTTATCATGCTAAGAGGAGCAGGAAAAAGCAAAAAATTTCAGAATTGCACCTTGCAATGCGGAGAAATTACTGTTTGTGCATTTACAATATTCATTAATTTTTGCCATTGAAAAACATCATGTTATTCATATCCCAGAAATGTTTGAAGCTACTGACTGAATGAAAGAAGCTGGCATCTCACTCTCTTTGAATCTTCTTTATCATGCTAAGAGGAGCAGGAAAAAGCAAAAAATTTCAGAATTGCACCTTGCAATGCGGAGAAATTACTGTTTGTGCATTTACAATATTCATTGATTTTTGCCATTGAAAAACGTCCAGAAATGATTGAAGCTACTGACTGAATGAAAGGAGCTGGCATCTCACTCTCTTTGAATCTTCTTTATCATGCTAAGAGGAGCAGGAAAAAGCAAAAAATTTCAGAATTGCACCTTGCAATGCGGAGAAATTACTGTTTGTGCATTTACAATATTCATTGATTTTTGCCATTGAAAAACATCATGTTATTCATATACCAGAAATGTTTGAAGCTACTGACTGAATGAAAGGAGCTGGCATCTCACTCTCTTTGAATCTTCTTTATCATGCTAAGAGGAGCAGGAAAAAGCAAAAAATTTCAGAATTGCACCTTGCAATGCGGAGAAATTACTGTTTGTGCATTTACAATATTCATTGATTTTTGCCATTGAAAAACGTCCAGAAATGATTGAAGCTACTGACTGAATGAAAGGAGCTGGCATCTCACTCTCTTTGAATCTTCTTTATCATGCTAAGAGGAGCAGGAAAATGCAAGAAATTTCAGAATTGCACCTTGCAATGCGGAGAAATTACTGTTTGTGCATTTACAATATTCATTGATTTTTGCCATTGAAAAACATCCAGAAATGATTGAAGCTACTGACTGAATGAAAGGAGCTGGCATCTCACTCTCTTTGAATCTTCTTTATCATGCTAAGAGGAGCAGGAAAAAGCAAAAAATTTCAGAATTGCACCTTGCAATGCGGAGAAATTACTGTTTGTGCATTTACAATATTCATTGATTTTTGCCATTGAAAAACATCATGTTATTCATATACCAGAAATGATTGAAGCTACTGACTGAATGAAAGGAGCTGGCATCTCACTCTCTTTGAATCTTCTTTATCATGCTAAGAGGAGCAGGAAAAAGCAAAAAATTTCAGAATTGCACCTTGCAATGCGGAGAAATTACTGTTTGTGCATTTACAATATTCATTGATTTTTGCCATTGAAAAACGTCCAGAAATGATTGAAGCTACTGACTGAATGAAAGGAGCTGGCATATCACTCTCTTTGAATCTTCTTTATCATGCTAAGAGGAGCAGGAAAAAGCAAAAAATTTCAGAATTGCACCTTGCAATGCGGAGAAATTACTGTTTGTGCATTTACAATATTCATTGATTTTTGCCATTGAAAAACGTCCAGAAATGATTGAAGCTACTGACTGAATGAAAGGAGCTGGCATCTCACTCTCTTTGAATCTTCTTTATCATGCTAGGATTAGCAGGAAAAAGCAAAAAATTTCAGAATTGCACCTTGCAATGTGGAGATATTACTGTTTGTGCATTTACAATATTCATTGAATTTTGCCATTGAAAAACGTCCAGAAATGTTTGAAGCTACTCACTGAATGAAAGGAGCTGGCATCTCACTCTATTTGAATCTTCTTTATCATGCTAGGATTAGCAGGAAAAAGCAAAAAATTTCAGAATTGCACCTTGCAATGTGGAGATATTACTGTTTGTGCATTTACAATATTCATTGATTTTTGCCATTGAAAAACGTCCAGAAATGTTTATACCAGAAATGTTTGAAGCTACTGACTGAATGAAAGGAGCTGGCATCTCACTCTCTTTGAATCTTCTTTATCATGCTAAGAGGAGCAGGAAAAAGCAAAAAATTTCAGAATTGCACCTTGCAATGCGGAGAAATTACTGTTTGTGCATTTACAATATTCATTGATTTTTGCCATTGAAAAACGTCCAGAAATGACTGAAGCTACTGACTGAATGAAAGGAGCTGGCATCTCAGTCTCTTTGAATCTTCTTTATCATGCTAAGAGGAGCAGGAAAAAGCAAAAAATTTCAGAATTGCACCTTGCAATGCGGAGAAATTACTGTTTGTGCATTTACAATATTCATTGATTTTTGCCATTGAAAAACATCATGTTATTCATATACCAGAAATGATTGAAGCTACTGACTGAATGAAAGGAGCTGGCATCTCACTCTCTTTGAATCTTCTTTATCATGCTAAGAGGAGCAGGAAAAAGCAAAAAATTTCAGAATTGCACCTTGCAATGCGGAGAAATTACTGTTTGTGCATTTACAATATTCATTGATTTTTGCCATTGAAAAACGTCCAGAAATGATTGAAGCTACTGACTGAATGAAAGGAGCTGGCATCTCACTGTCTTTGAATCTTCTTTATCATGCTAAGAGGAGCAGGAAAAAGCAAAAAATTTCAGAATTGCATCTTGCAATGCGGAGAAATTACTGTTTGTGCATTTACAATATTCATTGATTTTTGCCATTGAAAAACGTCCAGAAATGATTGAAGCTACTGACTGAATGAAAGGAGCTGGCATCTCACTCTCTTTGAATCTTCTTTATCATGCTAAGAGGAGCAGGAAAAAGCAAAAAATTTCAGAATTGCACCTTGCAATGCGGAGAAATTACTGTTTGTGCATTTACAATATTCATTGATTTTTGCCATTGAAAAACGTCCAGAAATGATTGAAGCTACTGACTGAATGAAAGGAGCTGGCATCTCACTCTCTTTGAATCTTCTTTATCATGCTAAGAGGAGCAGGAAAAAGCAAAAAATTTCAGAATTGCACCTTGCAATGCGGAGAAATTACTGTTTGTGCATTTACAATATTCATTGATTTTTGCCATTGAAAAACGTCCAGAAATGATTGAAGCTACTGACTGAATGAAAGGAGCTGGCATCTCACTCTCTTTGAATCTTCTTTATCATGCTAGGATTAGCAGGAAAAAGCAAAAAATTTCAGAATTGCACCTTGCAATGTGGAGATATTACTGTTTGTGCATTTACAATATTCATTGAATTTTGCCATTGAAAAACGTCCAGAAATGTTTGAAGCTACTGACTGAATGAAAGGAGCTGGCATCTCACTCTATTTGAATCTTCTTTATCATGCTAGGATTAGCAGGAAAAAGCAAAAAATTTCAGAATTGCACCTTGCAATGTGGAGATATTACTGTTTGTGCATTTACAATATTCATTGATTTTTGCCATTGAAAAACGTCCAGAAATGTTTATACCAGAAATGTTTGAAGCTACTGACTGAATGAAAGGAGCTGGCATCTCACTCTCTTTGAATCTTCTTTATCATGCTAAGAGGAGCAGGAAAAAGCAAAAAATTTCAGAATTGCACCTTGCAATGCGGAGAAATTACTGTTTGTGCATTTACAATATTCATTGATTTTTGCCATTGAAAAACGTCCAGAAATGACTGAAGCTACTGACTGAATGAAAGGAGCTGGCATCTCAGTCTCTTTGAATCTTCTTTATCATGCTAAGAGGAGCAGGAAAAAGCAAAAAATTTCAGAATTGCACCTTGCAATGCGGAGAAATTACTGTTTGTGCATTTACAATATTCATTGATTTTTGCCATTGAAAAACATCATGTTATTCATATACCAGAAATGATTGAAGCTACTGACTGAATGAAAGGAGCTGGCATCTCACTCTCTTTGAATCTTCTTTATCATGCTAAGAGGAGCAGGAAAAAGCAAAAAATTTCAGAATTGCACCTTGCAATGCGGAGAAATTACTGTTTGTGCATTTACAATATTCATTGATTTTTGCCATTGAAAAACGTCCAGAAATGATTGAAGCTACTGACTGAATGAAAGGAGCTGGCATCTCACTGTCTTTGAATCTTCTTTATCATGCTAAGAGGAGCAGGAAAAAGCAAAAAATTTCAGAATTGCATCTTGCAATGCGGAGAAATTACTGTTTGTGCATTTACAATATTCATTGATTTTTGCCATTGAAAAACGTCCAGAAATGATTGAAGCTACTGACTGAATGAAAGGAGCTGGCATCTCACTCTCTTTGAATCTTCTTTATCATGCTAAGAGGAGCAGGAAAAAGCAAAAAATTTCAGAATTGCACCTTGCAATGCGGAGAAATTACTGTTTGTGCATTTACAATATTCATTGATTTTTGCCATTGAAAAACGTCCAGAAATGATTGAAGCTACTGACTGAATGAAAGGAGCTGGAATCTCACTCTCTTTGAATCTTCTTTATCATGCTAAGAGGAGCAGGAAAAAGCAAAAAATTTCAGAATTGCAACTTGCAATGCGGAGAAATTACTGTTTGTGCATTTACAATATTCATTGATTTTTGCCATTGAAAAACGTCCAGAAATGATTGAAGCTACTGACTGAATGAAAGGAGCTGGCATCTCACTCTCTTTGAATCTTCTTTATCATGCTAAGAGGAGCAGGAAAAAGCAAAAAATTTCAGAATTGCACCTTGCAATGCGGAGAAATTACTGTTTGTGCATTTACAATATTCATTGATTTTTGCCATTGAAAAACGTCCAGAAATGATTGAAGCTACTGACTGAATGAAAGGAGCTGGCATCTCACTCTCTTTGAATCTTCTTTATCATGCTAAGAGGAGCAGGAAAAAGTAAAAAATTTCAGAATTGCATCTTGCAATGCGGAGATATTACTGTTTGTGCATTTACAATATTCATTGATTTTTGCCATTGAAAAACGTCCAGAAATGATTGAAGCTACTGACTGAATGAAAGGAGCTGGCATCTCACTCTCTTTGAATCTTCTTTATCATGCTAAGAGGAGCAGGAAAAAGCAAAAAATTTCAGAATTGCACCTTGCAAAGCGGAGAAATTACTGTTTGTGCATTTACAATATTCATTGATTTTTGCCATTGAAAAACGTCCAGAAATGATTGAAGCTACTGACTGAATGAAAGGAGCTGGAATCTCACTCTCTTTGAATCTTCTTTATCATGCTAAGAGGAGCAGGAAAAAGCAAAAAATTTCAGAATTGCAACTTGCAATGCGGAGAAATTACTGTTTGTGCATTTACAATATTCATTGATTTTTGCCATTGAAAAACATCATGTTATTCATATACCAGAAATGATTGAAGCTACTGACTGAATGAAAGGAGCTGGCATCTCACTCTCTTTGAATCTTCTTTATCATGCTAAGAGGAGCAGGAAAAAGCAAAAAATTTCAGAATTGCACCTTGCAATGCGGAGAAATTACTGTTTGTGCATTTACAATATTCATTGATTTTTGCCATTGAAAAACGTCCAGAAATGATTGAAGCTACTGACTGAATGAAAGGAGCTGGCATCTCACTCTCTTTGAATCTTCTTTATCATGCTAAGAGGAGCAGGAAAAAGCAAAAAATTTCAGAATTTCACCTTGCAATGCGGAGAAATTACTGTTTGTGCATTTACAATATTCATTGATTTTTGCCATTGAAAAACGTCCAGAAATGATTGAAGCTACTGACTGAATGAAAGGAGCTGGCATCTCACTCTCTTTGAATCTTCTTTATCATGCTAAGAGGAGCAGGAAAAAGCAAAAAATTTCAGAATTGCACCTTGCAATGCGGAGAAATTACTGTTTGTGCATTTACAATATTCATTAATTTTTGCCATTGAAAAACATCATGTTATTCATATCCCAGAAATGTTTGAAGCTACTGACTGAATGAAAGAAGCTGGCATCTCACTCTCTTTGAATCTTCTTTATCATGCTAAGAGGAGCAGGAAAAAGCAAAAAATTTCAGAATTGCACCTTGCAATGCGGAGAAATTACTGTTTGTGCATTTACAATATTCATTGATTTTTGCCATTGAAAAACGTCCAGAAATGATTGAAGCTACTTACTGAATGAAAGGAGCTGGCATCTCACTCTCTTTGAATCTTCTTTATCATGCTAAGAGGAGCAGGAAAAAGCAAAAAATTTCAGAATTGCACCTTGCAATGCGGAGAAATTACTGTTTGTGCATTTACAATATTCATTGATTTTTGCCATTGAAAAACATCATGTTATTCATATACCAGAAATGTTTGAAGCTACTGACTGAATGAAAGAAGCTGGCATCTCACTCTCTTTGAATCTTCTTTATCATGCTAAGAGGAGCAGGAAAAAGCAAAAAATTTCAGAATTGCACCTTGCAATGCGGAGAAATTACTGTTTGTGCATTTACAATATTCATTGATTTTTGCCATTGAAAAACGTCCAGAAATGATTGAAGCTACTTACTGAATGAAAGGAGCTGGCATCTCACTCTCTTTGAATCTTCTTTATCATGCTAAGAGGAGCAGGAAAAAGCAAAAAATTTCAGAATTGCACCTTGCAATGCGGAGAAATTACTGTTTGTGCATTTACAATATTCATTGATTTTTGCCATTGAAAAACGTCCAGAAATGATTGAAGCTACTGACTGAATGAAAGGAGCTGGCATCTCACTCTCTTTGAATCTTCTTTATCATGCTAAGAGGAGCAGGAAAATGCAAGAAATTTCAGAATTGCACCTTGCAATGCGGAGAAATTACTGTTTGTGCATTTACAATATTCATTGATTTTTGCCATTGAAAAACATCCAGAAATGATTGAAGCTACTGACTGAATGAAAGGAGCTGGCATCTCACTCTCTTTGAATCTTCTTTATCATGCTAAGAGGAGCAGGAAAAAGCAAAAAATTTCAGAATTGCACCTTGCAATGCGGAGAAATTACTGTTTGTGCATTTACAATATTCATTGATTTTTGCCATTGAAAAACATCATGTTATTCATATACCAGAAATGATTGAAGCTACTGACTGAATGAAAGGAGCTGGCATCTCACTCTCTTTGAATCTTCTTTATCATGCTAAGAGGAGCAGGAAAAAGCAAAAAATTTCAGAATTGCACCTTGCAATGCGGAGAAATTACTGTTTGTGCATTTACAATATTCATTGATTTTTGCCATTGAAAAACGTCCAGAAATGATTGAAGCTACTGACTGAATGAAAGGAGCTGGCATCTCACTCTCTTTGAATCTTCTTTATCATGCTAAGAGGAGCAGGAAAAAGCAAAAAATTTCAGAATTGCACCTTGCAATGCGGAGAAATTACTGTTTGTGCATTTACAATATTCATTGATTTTTGCCATTGGAAAACGTCCAGAAATGATTGAAGCTACTGACTGAATGAAAGGAGCTGGCATCTCACTCTCTTTGAATCTTCTTTATCATGCTAAGAGGAGCAGGAAAAAGCAAAAATTTCAGAATTGCAACTTGCAATGCGGAGAAATTACTGTTTGTGCATTTACAATATTCATTGATTTTTGCCATTGAAAAACATCATGTTATTCATATACCAGAAATGATTGAAGCTACTGACTGAATGAAAGGAGCTGGCATCTCACTCTCTTTGAATCTTCTTTATCATGCAAAGAGGAGCAGGAAAAAGCAAAAAATTTCAGAATTGCACCTTGCAATGCGGAGAAATTACTGTTTGTGCATTTACAATATTCATTGATTTTTGCCATTGAAAAACGTCCAGAAATGATTGAAGCTACTGACTGAATGAAAGGAGCTGGCATCTCACTCTCTTTGAATCTTCTTTATCATGCTAAGAGGAGCAGGAAAAAGCAAAAAATTTCAGAATTGCACCTTGCAATGCGGAGAAATTACTGTTTGTGCATTTACAATATTCATTGATTTTTGCCATTGAAAAACGTCCAGAAATGATTGAAACTACTGACTGAATGAAAGGAGCTGGCATCTCACTCTCTTTGAATCTTCTTTATCATGCTAAGAGGAGCAGGAAAAAGCAAAAAATTTCAGAATTGCACCTTGCAATGCGGAGAAATTACTGTTTGTGCATTTACAATATTCATTGATTTTTGCCATTGAAAAACGTCCAGAAATGATTGAAGCTACTGACTGAATGAAAGGAGCTGGCATCTCACTCTCTTTGAATCTTCTTTATCATGCTAAGAGGAGCAGGAAAAAGCAAAAAATTTCAGAATTGCAACTTGCAATGCGGAGAAATTACTGTTTGTGCATTTACAATATTCATTGATTTTTGCCATTGAAAAACATCATGTTATTCATATACCAGAAATGATTGAAGCTACTGACTGAATGAAAGGAGCTGGCATCTCACTCTCTTTGAATCTTCTTTATCATGCTAAGAGGAGCAGGAAAAAGCAAAAAATTTCAGAATTGCACCTTGCAATGCGGAGAAATTACTGTTTGTGCATTTACAATATTCATTGATTTTTGCCATTGAAAAACGTCCAGAAATGATTGAAGCTACTGACTGAATGAAAGGAGCTGGCATCTCACTCTCTTTGAATCTTCTTTATCATGCTAAGAGGAGCAGGAAAAAGCAAAAAATTTCAGAATTGCACCTTGCAATGCGGAGAAATTACTGTTTGTGCTTTTACAATATTCATTGATTTTTGCCATTGAAAAACATCATGTTATTCATATACCAGAAATGTTTGAAGCTACTGACTGAATGAAAGGAGCTGGCATCTCACTCTCTTTGAATCTTCTTTATCATGCTAAGAGGAGCAGGAAAAAGCAAAAAATTTCAGAATTGCACCTTGCAATGCGGAGAAATTACTGTTTGTGCATTTACAATATTCATTGATTTTTGCCATTGAAAAATGTCCAGAAATGATTGAAGCTACTGACTGAATGAAAGGAGCTGGCATCTCACTCTCTTTGAATCTTCTTTACCATGCTAAGAGGAGCAGGAAAAAGCAAAAAATTTCAGAATTGCACCTTGCAATGCGGAGAAATTACTGTTTGTGCATTTACAATATTCATTGATTTTTGCCATTGAAAAACATCATGTTATTCATATACCAGAAATGATTGAAGCTACTGACTGAATGAAAGGAGCTGGCATCTTACTCTCTTTGAATCTTCTTTATCATGCTAAGAGGAGCAGGAAAAAGCAAAAAATTTCAGAATTGCACCTTGCAATGCGGAGAAATTACTGTTTGTGCATTTACAATATTCATTGATTTTTGCCATTGAAAAACATCATGTTATTCATATACCAGAAATGATTGAAGCTACTGACTGAATGAAAGGAGCTGGCATCTTACTCTCTTTGAATCTTCTTTATCATGCTAAGAGGAGCAGGAAAAAGCAAAAAATTTCAGAATTGCACCTTGCAATGCGGAGAAATTACTGTTTGTGCATTTACAATATTCATTGATTTTTGCCATTGAAAAACGTCCAGAAATGATTGAAGCTACTGACTGAATGAAAGGAGCTGGCATCTCACTCTCTTTGAATCTTCTTTATCATGCTAAGAGGAGCAGGAAAAAGCAAAAAATTTCAGAATTGCACCTTGCAATGCGGAGAAATTACTGTTTGTGCATTTACAATATTCATTGATTTTTGCCATTGAAAAACATCATGTTATTCATATACCAGAAATGTTTGAAGCTACTGACTGAATGAAAGGAGCTGGCATCTCACTCTCTTTGAATCTTCTTTATCATGCTAAGAGGAGCAGGAAAAAGCAAAAAATTTCAGAATTGCACCTTGCAATGCGGAGAAATTACTGTTTGTGCATTTACAATATTCATTGATTTTTGCCATTGAAAAACGTCCAGAAATGATTGAAGCTACTGACTGAATGAAAGGAGCTGGCATCTCACTCTCTTTGAATCTTCTTTATCATGCTAAGAGGAGCAGGAAAAAGCAAAAAATTTCAGAATTGCACCTTGCAATGCGGAGAAATTACTGTTTGTGCATTTACAATATTCATTGATTTTTGCCATTGAAAAACATCATGTTATTCATATACCAGAAATGATTGAAGCTACTGACTGAATGAAAGGAGCTGGCATCTCGCTCTCTTTGAATCTTCTTTATCATGCTAAGAGGAGCAGGAAAAAGCAAAAAATTTCAGAATTGCACCTTGCAATGCGGAGAAATTACTGTTTGTGCATTTACAATATTCATTGATTTTTGCCATTGAAAAACGTCCAGAAATGATTGAAGCTACTGACTGAATGAAAGGAGCTGGCATCTCACTCTCTTTGAATCTTCTTTATCATGCTAAGAGGAGCAGGAAAAAGCAAAAAATTTCAGAATTGCAACTTGCAATGTGGAGAAATTACTGTTTGTGCATTTACAATATTCATTGATTTTTGCCATTGAAAAACATCATGTTATTCATATACCAGAAATGATTGAAGCTACTGACTGAATGAAAGGAGCTGGCATCTCACTCTCTTTGAATCTTCTTTATCATGCTAAGAGGAGCAGGAAAAAGCAAAAAATTTCAGAATTGCACCTTGCAATGCGGAGAAATTACTGTTTGTGCATTTACAATATTCATTGATTTTTGCCATTGAAAAACGTCCAGAAATGATTGAAGCTACTGACTGAATGAAAGGAGCTGGCATCTCACTCTCTTTGAATCTTCTTTATCATGCTAAGAGGAGCAGGAAAAAGCAAAAAATTTCAGAATTGCACCTTGCAATGCGGAGAAATTACTGTTTGTGCTTTTACAATATTCATTGATTTTTGCCATTGAAAAACATCATGTTATTCATATACCAGAAATGTTTGAAGCTACTGACTGAATGAAAGGAGCTGGCATCTCACTCTCTTTGAATCTTCTTTATCATGCTAAGAGGAGCAGGAAAAAGCAAAAAATTTCAGAATTGCACCTTGCAA
This sequence comes from Phyllobates terribilis, assembly GCF_046119375.1. Taxonomy (NCBI): domain Eukaryota; kingdom Metazoa; phylum Chordata; class Amphibia; order Anura; family Dendrobatidae; genus Phyllobates; species Phyllobates terribilis. The sequence continues at coordinate 413,963 of NW_027363188.1, forward strand.
TGCGGAGAAATTACTGTTTGTGCATTTACAATATTCATTGATTTTTGCCATTGAAAAACGTCCAGAAATGATTGAAGCTACTGACTGAATGAAAGGAGCTGGCATCTCACTCTCTTTGAATCTTCTTTATCATGCTAAGAGGAGCAGGAAAAAGCAAAAAATTTCAGAATTGCACCTTGCAATGCGGAGAAATTACTGTTTGTGCATTTACAATATTCATTGATTTTTGCCATTGAAAAACATCATGTTATTCATATACCAGAAATGTTTGAAGCTACTGACTGAATGAAAGGAGCTGGCATCTCACTCTCTTTGAATCTTCTTTATCATGCTAAGAGGAGCAGGAAAAAGCAAAAAATTTCAGAATTGCACCTTGCAATGCGGAGAAATTACTGTTTGTGCATTTACAATATTCATTGATTTTTGCCATTGAAAAATGTCCAGAAATGATTGAAGCTACTGACTGAATGAAAGGAGCTGGCATCTCACTCTCTTTGAATCTTCTTTATCATGCTAAGAGGAGCAGGAAAAAGCAAAAAATTTCAGAATTGCACCTTGCAATGCGGAGAAATTGCTGTTTGTGCATTTACAATATTCATTGATTTTTGCCATTGAAAAACGTCCAGAAATGATTGAAGCACTGACTGAATGAAAGGAGCTGGCATCTCACTCTCTTTGAATCTTCTTTATCATGCTAAGAGGAGCAGGAAAAAGCAAAAAATTTCAGAATTGCACCTTGCAATGCGGAGAAATTACTGTTTGTGCATTTACAATATTCATTGATTTTTGCCATTGAAAAACATCATGTTATTCATATACCAGAAATGTTTGAAGCTACTGACTGAATGAAAGGAGCTGGCATCTCACTCTCTTTGAATCTTCTTTATCATGCTAAGAGGAGCAGGAAAAAGCAAAAAATTTCAGAATTGCACCTTGCAATGCGGAGAAATTACTGTTTGTGCATTTACAATATTCATTGATTTTTGCCATTGAAAAACGTCCAGAAATGATTGAAGCTACTGACTGAATGAAAGGAGCTGGCATCTCACTCTCTTTGAATCTTCTTTATCATGCTAAGAGGAGCAGGAAAAAGCAAAAAATTTCAGAATTGCACCTTGCAATGCGGAGAAATTACTGTTTGTGCATTTACAATATTCATTGATTTTTGCCATTGAAAAACATCATGTTATTCATATACCAGAAATGATTGAAGCTACTGACTGAATGAAAGGAGCTGGCATCTCGCTCTCTTTGAATCTTCTTTATCATGCTAAGAGGAGCAGGAAAAAGCAAAAAATTTCAGAATTGCACCTTGCAATGCGGAGAAATTACTGTTTGTGCATTTACAATATTCATTGATTTTTGCCATTGAAAAACGTCCAGAAATGATTGAAGCTACTGACTGAATGAAAGGAGCTGGCATCTCACTCTCTTTGAATCTTCTTTATCATGCTAAGAGGAGCAGGAAAAAGCAAAAAATTTCAGAATTGCACCTTGCAATGCGGAGAAATTACTGTTTGTGCATTTACAATATTCATTGATTTTTGCCATTGAAAAACGTCCAGAAATGATTGAAGCTACTGACTGAATGAAAGGAGCTGGCATCTCACTCTCTTTGAATCTTCTTTATCATGCTAAGAGGAGCAGGAAAAAGCAAAAAATTTCAGAATTGCACCTTGCAATGTGGAGAAATTACTGTTTGTGCATTTACAATATTCATTGATTTTCGCCATTGAAAAACATCATGTTATTCATATACCAGAAATGATTGAAGCTACTGACTGAATGAAAGGAGCTGGCATCTCACTCTCTTTGAATCTTCTTTATCATGCTAAGAGGAGCAGGAAAAAGCAAAAAATTTCAGAATTGCACCTTGCAATGCGGAGAAATTACTGTTTGTGCATTTACAATATTCATTGATTTTTGCCATTGAAAAACGTCCAGAAATGATTGAAGCTACTGACTGAATGAAAGGAGCTGGCATCTCACTCTCTTTGAATCTTATTTATCATGCTAAGAGGAGCAGGAAAAAGCAAAAAATTTCAGAATTGCACCTTGCAATGTGGAGAAATTACTGTTTGTGCATTTACAATATTCATTGATTTTTGCCATTGAAAAACATCATGTTATTCATATACCAGAAATGATTGAAGCTACTGACTGAATGAAAGGAGCTGGCATCTCACTCTCTTTGAATCTTCTTTATCATGCTAAGAGGAGCAGGAAAAAGCAAAAAATTTCAGAATTGCACCTTGCAATGCGGAGAAATTACTGTTTGTGCATTTACAATATTCATTGATTTTTGCCATTGAAAAACGTCCAGAAATGATTGAAGCTACTGACTGAATGAAAGGAGCTGGCATCTCACTCTCTTTGAATCTTCTTTATCATGCTAAGAGGAGCAGGAAAAAGCAAAAAATTTCAGAATTGCACCTTGCAATGCGGAGAAATTACTGTTTGTGCTTTTACAATATTCATTGATTTTTGCCATTGAAAAACATCATGTTATTCATATACCAGAAATGTTTGAAGCTACTGACTGAATGAAAGGAGCTGGCATCTCACTCTCTTTGAATCTTCTTTATCATGCTAAGAGGAGCAGGAAAAAGCAAAAAATTTCAGAATTGCACCTTGCAATGCGGAGAAATTACTGTTTGTGCATTTACAATATTCATTGATTTTTGCCATTGAAAAACATCCAGAAATGATTGCAGCTACTGACTGAATGAAAGGAGCTGGCATCTCACTCTCTTTGAATCTTTTTTATCATGCTAAGAGGAGCAGGAAAAAGCAAAAAATTTCAGAATTGCACCTTGCAATGCGGAGAAATTACTGTTTGTGCATTTACAATATTCATTGATTTTTGCCATTGAAAAACATCATGTTATTCATATACCAGAAATGTTTGAAGCTACTGACTGAATGAAAGGAGCTGGCATCTCACTCTCTTTGAATCTTCTTTATCATGCTAAGAGGAGCAGGAAAAAGCAAAAAATTTCAGAATTGCACCTTGCAATGCGGAGAAATTACTGTTTGTGCATTTACAATATTCATTGATTTTTGCCATTGAAAAACGTCCAGAAATGATTGAAGCTACTGACTGAATGAAAGGAGCTGGCATCTCACTCTCTTTGAATCTTCTTTATCATGCTAAGAGGAGCAGTAAAAAGCAAAAAATTTCAGAATTGCACCTTGCAATGCGGAGAAATTACTGTTTGTGCTTTTACAATATTCATTGATTTTTGCCATTGAAAAACGTCCAGAAATGATTGAAGCTACTGACTGAATGAAAGGAGCTGGCATCTCACTCTCTTTGATCTTCTTTATCATGCTAAGAGGAGCAGGAAAAAGCAAAAAATTTCAGAATTGCACCTTGCAATGCGGAGAAATTACTGTTTGTGCATTTACAATATTCATTGATTTTTGCCATTGAAAAACATCATGTTATTCATATACCAGAAATGATTGAAGCTACTGACTGAATGAAAGGAGCTGGCATCTCACTCTCTTTGAATCTTCTTTATCATGCTAAGAGGAGCAGGAAAAAGCAAAAAATTTCAGAATTGCACCTTGCAATGCGGAGAAATTACTGTTTGTGCATTTACAATATTCATTGATTTTTGCCATTGAAAAACATCATGTTATTCATATACCAGAAATGTTTGAAGCTACTGACTGAATGAAAGGAGCTGGCATCTCACTCTCTTTGAATCTTCTTTATCATGCTAAGAGGAGCAGGAAAAAGCAAAAAATTTCAGAATTGCACCTTGCAATGTGGAGAAATTACTGTTTGTGCATTTACAATATTCATTGATTTTTACCATTGAAAAACGTCCAGAAATGATTGAAGCTACTGACTGAATGAAAGTAGCTGGCATCTCACTCTCTTTGAATCTTCTTTATCATGCTAAGAGGAGCAGGAAAAAGCAAAAAATTTCAGACTTGCACCTTGCAATGCGGAGAAATTACTGTTTGTGCATTTACAATATTCATTGATTTTTGCCATTGAAAAACATCATGTTATTCATATACCAGAAATGTTTGAAGCTACTGACTGAATGAAAGGAGCTGGCATCTCACTCTCTTTGAATCTTCTTTATCATGCTAAGAGGAGCAGGAAAAAGCAAAAAATTTCAGAATTGCACCTTGCAATGCGGAGAAATTACTGTTTGTGCATTTACAATATTCATTGATTTTTGCCATTGAAAAACGTCCAGAAATGATTGAAGCTACTGACTGAATGAAAGGAGCTGGCATCTCACTCTCTTTGAATCTTCTTTATCATGCTAAGAGGAGCAGGAAAAAGCAAAAAATTTCAGAATTGCACCTTGCAATGCGGAGAAATTACTGTTTGTGCATTTACAATATTCATTGATTTTTGCCATTGAAAAACGTCCAGAAATGATTGAAGCTACTGACTGAATGAAAGGAGCTGGCATCTCACTCTCTTTGAATCTTCTTTATCATGCTAAGAGGAGCAGGAAAAATCAAAAAATTTTAGAATTGCACCTTGCAATGCGGAGAAATTACTGTTTGTGCATTTACAATATTCATTGATTTTTGCCATTGAAAAACATGTTATTCATATACCAGAAATGTTTGAAGCTACTGACTGAATGAAAGGAGCTGGCACCTCACTCTCTTTGAATCTTCTTTATCATGCTAAGAGGAGCGGGAAAAAGCAAAAAATTTCAGAATTGCACCTTGCAATGCGGAGAAATTACTGTTTGTGCATTTACAATATTCATTGATTTTTGCCATTGAAAAACGTCCAGAAATGATTGAAGGTACTGACTGAATGAAAGGAGCTGGCATCTCACTCTCTTTGAATCTTCTTTATCATGCTAAGAGGAGCAGGAAAAAGCAAAAAATTTCAGAATTGCACCTTGCAATGCGGAGAAATTACTGTTTGTGCATTTACAATATTCATTGATTTTTGCCATTGAAAAACGTCCAGAAATGATTGAAGCTACTGACTGAATGAAAGGAGCTGGCATCTCACTCTCTTTGAATCTTCTTTATCATGCTAAGAGGAGCAGGAAAAAGCAAAAAATTTCAGAATTGCACCTTGCAATGCGGAGAAATTACAGTTTGTGCATTTACAATATTCATTGATTTTTTCCATTGAAAAACATCCAGAAATGATTGAAGCTACTGACTGAATGAAAGGAGCTGGCATCTCACTCTCTTTGAATATTCTTTATCATGCTAAGAGGAGCAGGAAAAAGCAAAAAATTTCAGAATTGCACCTTGCAATGCGGAGAAATTACTGTTTGTGCATTTACAATATTCATTGATTTTTGCCATTGAAAAACATCATGTTATTCATATACCAGAAATGTTTGAAGCTACTGACTGAATGAAAGGAGCTGGCATCTCACTCTCTTTGAATCTTCTTTATCATGCTAAGAGGAGCAGGAAAAAGCAAAAAATTTCAGAATTGCACCTTGCAATGCGGAGAAATTACTGTTTGTGCATTTACAATATTCATTGATTTTTGCCATTGAAAAACATCATGTTATTCATATACCAGAAATGTTTGAAGCTACTGACTGAATGAAAGGAGCTGGCATCTCACTCTCTTTGAATCTTCTTTATCATGCTAAGAGGAGCAGGAAAAAGCAAAAAATTTCAGAATTGCACCTTGCAATGTGGAGAAATTACTGTTTGTGCATTTACAATATTCATTGATTTTTACCATTGAAAAACGTCCAGAAATGATTGAAGCTACTGACTGAATGAAAGTAGCTGGCATCTCACTCTCTTTGAATCTTCTTTATCATGCTAAGAGGAGCAGGAAAAAGCAAAAAATTTCAGAATTGCACCTTGCAATGCGGAGAAATTACTGTTTGTGCATTTACAATATTCATTGATTTTTGCCATTGAAAAACATCATGTTATTCATATACCAGAAATGTTTGAAGCTACTGACTGAATGAAAGGAGCTGGCATCTCACTCTCTTTGAATCTTCTTTATCATGCTAAGAGGAGCAGGAAAAAGCAAAAAATTTCAGAATTGCACCTTGCAATGTGGAGAAATTACTGTTTGTGCATTTACAATATTCATTGATTTTTACCATTGAAAAACGTCCAGAAATGATTGAAGCTACTGACTGAATGAAAGTAGCTGGCATCTCACTCTCTTTGAATCTTCTTTATCATGCTAAGAGGAGCAGGAAAAAGCAAAAAATTTCAGAATTGCACCTTGCAATGCGGAGAAATTACTGTTTGTGCATTTACAATATTCATTGATTTTTGGCATTGAAAAACGTCCAGAAATGATTGAAGCTACTGACTGAATGAAAGGAGCTGGCACCTCACTCTCTTTGAATCTTGTTTATCATGCTAAGAGGAGCAGGAAAAAGCAAAAAATTTCAGAATTGCACCTTGCAATGCGGAGAAATTACTGTTTGTGCATTTACAATATTCATTGATTTTTGCCATTGAAAAACGTCCAGAAATGATTGAAGCTACTGACTGAATGAAAGGAGCTGGCATCTCACTCTCTTTGAATCTTCTTTATCATGCTAAGAAGAGCAGGAAAAAGCAAAAAATTTCAGAATTGCACCTTGCAATGCGGAGAAATTACTATTTGTGCATTTACAATATTCATTGATTTTTGCCATTGAAAAACATCATGTTATTCATATACCAGAAATGTTTGAAGCTACTGACTGAATGAAAGGAGCTGACATCTCACTCTCTTTGAATCTTCTTTATCATGCTAAGAGGAGCAGGAAAAAGCAAAAAATTTCAGAATTGCACCTTGCAATGCGGAGAAATTACTGTTTGTGCATTTACAATACTCATTGATTTTTGCCATTGAAAAACTTCCAGAAATGATTGAAGCTACTGACTGAATGAAAGGAGCTGGCATCTCACTCTCTTTGAATCTTCTTTATCATGCTAAGAGGAGCAGGAAAAAGCAAAAAATTTCAGAATTACACCTTGCAATGCGGAGAAATTACTGTTTGTGCATTTACAATATTCATTGATTTTTGCCATTGAAAAACATCATGTTATTCATATACCAGAAATGTTTGAAGCTACTGACTGAATGAAAGGAGCTGGCATCTCACTCTCTTTGAATCTTCTTTATCATGCTAAGAGGAGCAGGAAAAAGCAAAAAATTTCAGAATTGCACCTTGCAATGTGGAGAAATTACTGTTTGTGCATTTACAATATTCATTGATTTTTACCATTGAAAAACGTCCAGAAATGATTGAAGCTACTGACTGAATGAAAGTAGCTGGCATCTCACTCTCTTTGAATCTTCTTTATCATGCTAAGAGGAGCAGGAAAAAGCAAAAAATTTCAGAATTGCACCTTGCAATGCGGAGAAATTACTGTTTGTGCATTTACAATATTCATTGATTTTTGGCATTGAAAAACGTCCAGAAATGATTGAAGCTACTGACTGAATGAAAGGAGCTGGCACCTCACTCTCTTTGAATCTTGTTTATCATGCTAAGAGGAGCAGGAAAAAGCAAAAAATTTCAGAATTGCACCTTGCAATGCGGAGAAATTACTGTTTGTGCATTTACAATATTCATTGATTTTTGCCATTGAAAAACGTCCAGAAATGATTGAAGCTACTGACTGAATGAAAGGAGCTGGCATCTCACTCTCTTTGAATCTTCTTTATCATGCTAAGAAGAGCAGGAAAAAGCAAAAAATTTCAGAATTTCACCTTGCAATGCGGAGAAATTACTATTTGTGCATTTACAATATTCATTGATTTTTGCCATTGAAAAACATCATGTTATTCATATACCAGAAATGTTTGAAGCTACTGACTGAATGAAAGGAGCTGACATCTCACTCTCTTTGAATCTTCTTTATCATGCTAAGAGGAGCAGGAAAAAGCAAAAAATTTCAGAATTGCACCTTGCAATGCGGAGAAATTACTGTTTGTGCATTTACAATACTCATTGATTTTTGCCATTGAAAAACGTCCAGAAATGATTGAAGCTACTGACTGAATGAAAGGAGCTGGCATCTCACTCTCTTTGAATCTTCTTTATCATGCTAAGAGGAGCAGGAAAAAGCAAAAAATTTCAGAATTACACCTTGCAATGCGGAGAAATTACTGTTTGTGCATTTACAATATTCATTGATTTTTGCCATTGAAAAACATCATGTTATTCATATACCAGAAATGTTTGAAGCTACTGACTGAATGAAAGGAGCTGGCATCTCACTCTCTTTGAATCTTCTTTATCATGCTAAGAGGAGCAGGAAAAAGCAAAAAATTTCAGAATTGCACCTTGCAATGCGGAGAAATTACTGTTTGTGCATTTACAATATTCATTGATTTTTGCCATTGAAAAACATCATGTTATTCATATACCAGAAATGTTTGAAGCTACTGACTGAATGAAAGGAGCTGACATCTCACTCTCTTTGAATCTTCTTTATCATGCTAAGAGGAGCAGGAAAAAGCAAAAAATTTCAGAATTGCACCTTGCAATGCGGAGAAATTACTGTTTGTGCATTTACAATATTCATTGATTTTTGCCATTGAAAAACATCATGTTATTCATATACCAGAAATGTTTGAAGCTACTGACTGAATGAAAGGAGCTGGCATCTCACTCTCTTTGAATCTTCTTTATCATGCTAAGAGGAGCAGGAAAAAGCAAAAAATTTCAGAATTGCACCATGCAATGCGGAGAAATTACTGTTTGTGCATTTACAATATTCATTGATTTTTGCCATTGAAAAACATCATGTTATTCATATACCAGAAATGTTTGAAGCTACTGACTGAATGAAAGGAGCTGGCATCTCACTCTCTTTGAATCTTCTTTATCATGCTAAGAGGAGCGGGAAAAAGCAAAAAATTTCAGAATTGCACCTTGCAATGCGGAGAAATTACTGTTTGTGCATTTACAATATTCATTGATTTTTGCCATTGAAAAACGTCCAGAAATGATTGAAGGTACTGACTGAATGAAAGGAGCTGGCATCTCACTCTCTTTGAATCTTCTTTATCATGCTAAGAGGAGCAGGAAAAAGCAAAAAATTTCAGAATTGCACCTTGCAATGCGGAGAAATTACTGTTTGTGCATTTACAATATTCATTGATTTTTGCCATTGAAAAACGTCCAGAAATGATTGAAGCTACTGACTGAATGAAAGGAGCTGGCATCTCACTCTCTTTGAATCTTCTTTATCATGCTAAGAGGAGCAGGAAAAAGCAAAAAATTTCAGAATTGCACCTTGCAATGCGGAGAAATTACAGTTTGTGCATTTACAATATTCATTGATTTTTGCCATTGAAAAACATCCAGAAATGATTGAAGCTACTGACTGAATGAAAGGAGCTGGCATCTCACTCTCTTTGAATCTTCTTTATCATGCTAAGAGGAGCAGGAAAAAGCAAAAAATTTCAGAATTGCACCTTGCAATGCGGAGAAATTACTGTTTGTGCATTTACAATATTCATTGATTTTTGCCACTGAAAAACATCATGTTATTCATATACCAGAAATGTTTGAAGCTACTGACTGAATGAAAGGAGCTGGCATCTCAGTCTCTTTGAATCTTCTTTATCATGCTAAGAGGAGCAGGAAAAAGCAAAAAATTTCAGAATTGCACCTTGCAATGTGGAGAAATTGCTGTTTGTGCATTTACAATATTCATTGATTTTTACCATTGAAAAACGTCCAGAAATGATTGAAGCTACTGACTGAATGAAAGTAGCTGGCATCTCACTCTCTTTGAATCTTCTTTATCATGCTAAGAGGAGCAGGAAAAAGCAAAAAATTTCAGACTTGCACCTTGCAATGCGGAGAAATTACTGTTTGTGCATTTACAATATTCATTGATTTTTGCCATTGAAAAACATCATGTTATTCATATACCAGAAATGTTTGAAGCTACTGACTGAATGAAAGGAGCTGGCATCTCACTCTCTTTGAATCTTCTTTATCATGCTAAGAGGAGCAGGAAAAAGCAAAAAATTTCAGAATTGCACCTTGCAATGCGGAGAAATTACTGTTTGTGCATTTACAATATTCATTGATTTTTGCCATTGAAAAACATCATGTTATTCATATACCAGAAATGTTTGAAGCTACTGACTGAATGAAAGGAGCTGGCATCTCACTCTCTTTGAATCTTCTTTATCATGCTAAGAGGAGCAGGAAAAAGCAAAAAATTTCAGAATTGCACCTTGCAATGTGGAGAAATTACTGTTTGTGCATTTACAATATTCATTGATTTTTACCATTGAAAAACGTCCAGAAATGATTGAAGCTACTGACTGAATGAAAGTAGCTGGCATCTCACTCTCTTTGAATCTTCTTTATCATGCTAAGAGGAGCAGGAAAAAGCAAAAAATTTCAGACTTGCACCTTGCTATGCGGAGAAATTACTGTTTGTGCATTTACAATATTCATTGATTTTTGCCATTGAAAAACATCATGTTATTCATATACCAGAAATGTTTGAAGCTACTGACTGAATGAAAGGAGCTGGCATCTCACTCTCTTTGAATCTTCTTTATCATGCTAAGAGGAGCAGGAAAAAGCAAAAAATTTCAGAATTGCACCTTGCAATGCGGAGAAATTACTGTTTGTGCATTTACAATATTCATTGAATTTTGCTATTGAAAAACATCATGTTATTCATATACCAGAAATGTTTGAAGCTACTGACTGAATGAAAGGAGCTGGCATCTCACTCTCTTTGAATCTTCTTTATCATGCTAAGAGGAGCAGGAAAAAGCAAAAAATTTCAGAATTGCACCTTGCAATGCGGAGAAATTACTGTTTGTGCATTTACAATATTCATTGATTTTTGCCATTGAAAAACATCATGTTATTCATATACCAGAAATGTTTGAAGCTACTGACTGAATGAAAGGAGCTGGCATCTCACTCTCTTTGAATCTTCTTTATCATGCTAAGAGGAGCAGGAAAAAGCAAAAAATTTCAGAATTGCACCTTGCAATGTGGAGAAATTACTGTTTGTGCATTTACAATATTCATTGATTTTTACCATTGAAAAACGTCCAGAAATGATTGAAGCTACTGACTGAATGAAAGTAGCTGGCATCTCACTCTCTTTGAATCTTCTTTATCATGCTAAGAGGAGCAGGAAAAAGCAAAAAATTTCAGACTTGCACCTTGCAATGCGGAGAAATTACTGTTTGTGCATTTACAATATTCATTGATTTTTGCCATTGAAAAACATCATGTTATTCATATACCAGAAATGTTTGAAGCTACTGACTGAATGAAAGGAGCTGGCATCTCACTCTCTTTGAATCTTCTTTATCATGCTAAGAGGAGCAGGAAAAAGCAAAAAATTTCAGAATTGCACCTTGCAATGCGGAGAAATTACTGTTTGTGCATTTACAATATTCATTGATTTTTGCCATTGAAAAACGTCCAGAAATGATTGAAGCTACTGACTGAATGAAAGGAGCTGGCATCTCACTCTCTTTGAATCTTCTTTATCATGCTAAGAGGAGCAGGAAAAAGCAAAAAATTTCAGAATTGCACCTTGCAATGCGGAGAAATTACTGTTTGTGCATTTACAATATTCATTGATTTTTGCCATTGAAAAACGTCCAGAAATGATTGAAGCTACTGACTGAATGAAAGGAGCTGGCATCTCACTCTCTTTGAATCTTCTTTATCATGCTAAGAGGAGCAGGAAAAATCAAAAAATTTTAGAATTGCACCTTGCAATGCGGAGAAATTACTGTTTGTGCATTTACAATATTCATTGATTTTTGCCATTGAAAAACATGTTATTCATATACCAGAAATGTTTGAAGCTACTGACTGAATGAAAGGAGCTGGCACCTCACTCTCTTTGAATCTTCTTTATCATGCTAAGAGGAGCGGGAAAAAGCAAAAAATTTCAGAATTGCACCTTGCAATGCGGAGAAATTACTGTTTGTGCATTTACAATATTCATTGATTTTTGCCATTGAAAAACGTCCAGAAATGATTGAAGGTACTGACTGAATGAAAGGAGCTGGCATCTCACTCTCTTTGAATCTTCTTTATCATGCTAAGAGGAGCAGGAAAAAGCAAAAAATTTCAGAATTGCACCTTGCAATGCGGAGAAATTACTGTTTGTGCATTTACAATATTCATTGATTTTTGCCATTGAAAAACGTCCAGAAATGATTGAAGCTACTGACTGAATGAAAGGAGCTGGCATCTCACTCTCTTTGAATCTTCTTTATCATGCTAAGAGGAGCAGGAAAAAGCAAAAAATTTCAGAATTGCACCTTGCAATGCGGAGAAATTACAGTTTGTGCATTTACAATATTCATTGATTTTTTCCATTGAAAAACATCCAGAAATGATTGAAGCTACTGACTGAATGAAAGGAGCTGGCATCTCACTCTCTTTGAATATTCTTTATCATGCTAAGAGGAGCAGGAAAAAGCAAAAAATTTCAGAATTGCACCTTGCAATGCGGAGAAATTACTGTTTGTGCATTTACAATATTCATTGATTTTTGCCATTGAAAAACATCATGTTATTCATATACCAGAAATGTTTGAAGCTACTGACTGAATGAAAGGAGCTGGCATCTCACTCTCTTTGAATCTTCTTTATCATGCTAAGAGGAGCAGGAAAAAGCAAAAAATTTCAGAATTGCACCTTGCAATGCGGAGAAATTACTGTTTGTGCATTTACAATATTCATTGATTTTTGCCATTGAAAAACATCATGTTATTCATATACCAGAAATGTTTGAAGCTACTGACTGAATGAAAGGAGCTGGCATCTCACTCTCTTTGAATCTTCTTTATCATGCTAAGAGGAGCAGGAAAAAGCAAAAAATTTCAGAATTGCACCTTGCAATGTGGAGAAATTACTGTTTGTGCATTTACAATATTCATTGATTTTTACCATTGAAAAACGTCCAGAAATGATTGAAGCTACTGACTGAATGAAAGTAGCTGGCATCTCACTCTCTTTGAATCTTCTTTATCATGCTAAGAGGAGCAGGAAAAAGCAAAAAATTTCAGAATTGCACCTTGCAATGCGGAGAAATTACTGTTTGTGCATTTACAATATTCATTGATTTTTGCCATTGAAAAACATCATGTTATTCATATACCAGAAATGTTTGAAGCTACTGACTGAATGAAAGGAGCTGGCATCTCACTCTCTTTGAATCTTCTTTATCATGCTAAGAGGAGCAGGAAAAAGCAAAAAATTTCAGAATTGCACCTTGCAATGTGGAGAAATTACTGTTTGTGCATTTACAATATTCATTGATTTTTACCATTGAAAAACGTCCAGAAATGATTGAAGCTACTGACTGAATGAAAGTAGCTGGCATCTCACTCTCTTTGAATCTTCTTTATCATGCTAAGAGGAGCAGGAAAAAGCAAAAAATTTCAGAATTGCACCTTGCAATGCGGAGAAATTACTGTTTGTGCATTTACAATATTCATTGATTTTTGGCATTGAAAAACGTCCAGAAATGATTGAAGCTACTGACTGAATGAAAGGAGCTGGCACCTGACTCTCTTTGAATCTTGTTTACCATGCTAAGAGGAGCAGGAAAAAGCAAAAAATTTCAGAATTGCACCTTGCAATGCGGAGAAATTACTATTTGTGCATTTACAATATTCATTGATTTTTGCCATTGAAAAACATCACGTTATTCATATACCAGAAATGTTTGAAGCTACTGACTGAATGAAAGGAGCTGACATCTCACTCTCTTTGAATCTTCTTTATCATGCTAAGAGGAGCAGGAAAAAGCAAAAAATTTCAGAATTGCACCTTGCAATGCGGAGAAATTACTGTTTGTGCATTTACAATACTCATTGATTTTTGCCATTGAAAAACGTCCAGAAATGATTGAAGCTACTGACTGAATGAAAGGAGCTGGCATCTCACTCTCTTTGAATCTTCTTTATCATGCTAAGAGGAGCAGGAAAAAGCAAAAAATTTCAGAATTACACCTTGCAATGCGGAGAAATTACTGTTTGTGCATTTACAATATTCATTGATTTTTGCCATTGAAAAACATCATGTTATTCATATACCAGAAATGTTTGAAGCTACTGACTGAATGAAAGGAGCTGGCATCTCACTCTCTTTGAATCTTCTTTATCATGCTAAGAGGAGCAGGAAAAAGCAAAAAATTTCAGAATTGCACCTTGCAATGCGGAGAAATTACTGTTTGTGCATTTACAATATTCATTGATTTTTGCCATTGAAAAACATCATGTTATTCATATACCAGAAATGTTTGAAGCTACTGACTGAATGAAAGGAGCTGACATCTCACTCTCTTTGAATCTTCTTTATCATGCTAAGAGGAGCAGGAAAAAGCAAAAAATTTCAGAATTGCACCTTGCAATGCGGAGAAATTACTGTTTGTGCATTTACAATACTCATTGATTTTTGCCATTGAAAAACGTCCAGAAATGATTGAAGCTACTGACTGAATGAAAGGAGCTGGCATCTCACTCTCTTTGAATCTTCTTTATCATGCTAAGAGGAGCAGGAAAAAGCAAAAAATTTCAGAATTGCACCTTGCAATGCGGAGAAATTACTGTTTGTGCATTTACAATATTCATTGATTTTTGCCATTGAAAAACATCATGTTATTCATATACCAGAAATGTTTGAAGCTACTGACTGAATGAAAGGAGCTGGCATCTCACTCTCTTTGAATCTTCTTTATCATGCTAAGAGGAGCAGGAAAAAGCAAAAAATTTCAGAATTGCACCTTGCAATGCGGAGAAATTACTGTTTGTGCATTTACAATATTCATTGATTTTTGCCATTGAAAAACATCATGTTATTCATATACCAGAAATGTTTGAAGCTACTGACTGAATGAAAGGAGTTGGCATCTCACTCTCTTTGAATCTTCTTTATCATGCTAAGAGGAGCGGGAAAAAGCAAAAAATTTCAGAATTGCACCTTGCAATGCGGAGAAATTACTGTTTGTGCATTTACAATATTCATTGATTTTTGCCATTGAAAAACGTCCAGAAATGATTGAAGGTACTGACTGAATGAAAGGAGCTGGCATCTCACTCTCTTTGAATCTTCTTTATCATGCTAAGAGGAGCAGGAAAAAGCAAAAAATTTCAGAATTGCACCTTGCAATGCGGAGAAATTACTGTTTGTGCATTTACAATATTCATTGATTTTTGCCATTGAAAAACGTCCAGAAATGATTGAAGCTACTGACTGAATGAAAGGAGCTGGCATCTCACTCTCTTTGAATCTTCTTTATCATGCTAAGAGGAGCAGGAAAAAGCAAAAAATTTCAGAATTGCACCTTGCAATGCGGAGAAATTACAGTTTGTGCATTTACAATATTCATTGATTTTTGCCATTGAAAAACATCCAGAAATGATTGAAGCTACTGACTGAATGAAAGGAGCTGGCATCTCACTCTCTTTGAATCTTCTTTATCATGCTAAGAGGAGCAGGAAAAAGCAAAAAATTTCAGAATTGCACCTTGCAATGCGGAGAAATTACTGTTTGTGCATTTACAATATTCATTGATTTTTGCCACTGAAAAACATCATGTTATTCATATACCAGAAATGTTTGAAGCTACTGACTGAATGAAAGGAGCTGGCATCTCACTCTCTTTGAATCTTCTTTATCATGCTAAGAGGAGCAGGAAAAAGCAAAAAATTTCAGAATTGCACCTTGCAATGTGGAGAAATTGCTGTTTGTGCATTTACAATATTCATTGATTTTTACCATTGAAAAACGTCCAGAAATGATTGAAGCTACTGACTGAATGAAAGTAGCTGGCATCTCACTCTCTTTGAATCTTCTTTATCATGCTAAGAGGAGCAGGAAAAAGCAAAAAATTTCAGACTTGCACCTTGCAATGCGGAGAAATTACTGTTTGTGGATTTACAATATTCATTGATTTTTGCCATTGAAAAACATCATGTTATTCATATACCAGAAATGTTTGAAGCTACTGACTGAATGAAAGGAGCTGGCATCTCACTCTCTTTGAATCTTCTTTATCATGCTAAGAGGAGCAGGAAAAAGCAAAAAATTTCAGAATTGCACCTTGCAATGTGGAGAAATTACTGTTTGTGCATTTACAATATTCATTGATTTTTACCATTGAAAAACGTCCAGAAATGATTGAAGCTACTGACTGAATGAAAGTAGCTGGCATCTCACTCTCTTTGAATCTTCTTTATCATGCTAAGAGGAGCAGGAAAAAGCAAAAAATTTCAGACTTGCACCTTGCTATGCGGAGAAATTACTGTTTGTGCATTTACAATATTCATTGATTTTTGCCATTGAAAAACATCATGTTATTCATATACCAGAAATGTTTGAAGCTACTGACTGAATGAAAGGAGCTGGCATCTCACTCTCTTTGAATCTTCTTTATCATGCTAAGAGGAGCAGGAAAAAGCAAAAAATTTCAGAATTGCACCTTGCAATGCGGAGAAATTACTGTTTGTGCATTTACAATATTCATTGAATTTTGCCATTGAAAAACATCATGTTATTCATATACCAGAAATGTTTGAAGCTACTGACTGAATGAAAGGAGCTGGCATCTCACTCTCTTTGAATCTTCTTTATCATGCTAAGAGGAGCAGGAAAAAGCAAAAAATTTCAGAATTGCACCTTGCAATGCGGAGAAATTACTGTTTGTGCATTTACAATATTCATTGATTTTTGCCACTGAAAAACATCATGTTATTCATATACCAGAAATGTTTGAAGCTACTGACTGAATGAAAGGAGCTGGCATCTCACTCTCTTTGAATATTCTTTATCATGCTAAGAGGAGCAGGAAAAAGCAAAAAATTTCAGAATTGCACCTTGCAATGTGGAGAAATTGCTGTTTGTGCATTTACAATATTCATTGATTTTTACCATTGAAAAACGTCCAGAAATGATTGAAGCTACTGACTGAATGAAAGTAGCTGGCATCTCACTCTCTTTGAATCTTCTTTATCATGCTAAGAGGAGCAGGAAAAAGCAAAAAATTTCAGACTTGCACCTTGCAATGCGGAGAAATTACTGTTTGTGCATTTACAATATTCATTGATTTTTGCCATTGAAAAACATCATGTTATTCATATACCAGAAATGTTTGAAGCTACTGACTGAATGAAAGGAGCTGGCATCTCACTCTCTTTGAATCTTCTTTATCATGCTAAGAGGAGCAGGAAAAAGCAAAAAATTTCAGAATTGCACCTTGCAATGCGGAGAAATTACTGTTTGTGCATTTACAATATTCATTGATTTTTGCCATTGAAAAACATCATGTTATTCATATACCAGAAATGTTTGAAGCTACTGACTGAATGAAAGGAGCTGGCATCTCACTCTCTTTGAATCTTCTTTATCATGCTAAGAGGAGCAGGAAAAAGCAAAAAATTTCAGAATTGCACCTTGCAATGTGGAGAAATTACTGTTTGTGCATTTACAATATTCATTGATTTTTACCATTGAAAAACGTCCAGAAATGATTGAAGCTACTGACTGAATGAAAGTAGCTGGCATCTCACTCTCTTTGAATCTTCTTTATCATGCTAAGAGGAGCAGGAAAAAGCAAAAAATTTCAGACTTGCACCTTGCTATGCGGAGAAATTACTGTTTGTGCATTTACAATATTCATTGATTTTTGCCATTGAAAAACATCATGTTATTCATATACCAGAAATGTTTGAAGCTACTGACTGAATGAAAGGAGCTGGCATCTCACTCTCTTTGAATCTTCTTTATCATGCTAAGAGGAGCAGGAAAAAGCAAAAAATTTCAGAATTGCACCTTGCAATGCGGAGAAATTACTGTTTGTGCATTTACAATATTCATTGAATTTTGCCATTGAAAAACATCATGTTATTCATATACCAGAAATGTTTGAAGCTACTGACTGAATGAAAGGAGCTGGCATCTCACTCTCTTTGAATCTTCTTTATCATGCTAAGAGGAGCAGGAAAAAGCAAAAAATTTCAGAATTGCACCTTGCAATGTGGAGAAATTACTGTTTGTGCATTTACAATATTCATTGATTTTTACCATTGAAAAACGTCCAGAAATGATTGAAGCTACTGACTGAATGAAAGTAGCTGGCATCTCACTCTCCTTGAATCTTCTTTATCATGCTAAGAGGAGCAGGAAAAAGCAAAAAATTTCAGACTTGCACCTTGCAATGCGGAGAAATTACTGTTTGTGCATTTACAATATTCATTGATTTTTGCCATTGAAAAACATCATGTTATTCATATACCAGAAATGTTTGAAGCTACTGACTGAATGAAAAGAGCTGGCATCTCACTCTCTTTGAATCTTCTTTATCATGCTAAGAGGAGCAGGAAAAAGCAAAAAATTTCAGAATTGCACCTTGCAATGCGGAGAAATTACTGTTTGTGCATTTACAATATTCATTGATTTTTGCCTTTGAAAAACGTCCAGAAATGATTGAAGCTACTGACTGAATGAAAGGAGCTGGCATCTCACTCTCTTTGAATCTTCTTTATCATGCTAAGAGGAGCAGGAAAAAGCAAAAAATTTCAGAATTGCACCTTGCAATGCGGAGAAATTACTGTTTGTGCATTTACAATATTCATTGATTTTTGCCATTGAAAAACATCCAGAAATGATTGAAGCTACTGACTGAATGAAAGGAGCTGGCATCTCACTCTCTTTGAATCTTCTTTATCATGCTAAGAGGAGCAGGAAAAAGCAAAAAATTTCAGAATTGCACCTTGCAATGCGGAGAAATTACTGTTTGTGCATTTACAATATTCATTGATTTTTGCCATTGAAAAACATCATGTTATTCATATACCAGAAATGTTTGAAGCTACTGACTGAATGAAAGGAGCTGGCATCTCACTCTCTTTGAATCTTCTTTATCATGCTAAGAGGAGCAGGAAAAAGCAAAAAATTTCAGAATTGCACCTTGCAATGCGGAGAAATTACTGTTTGTGCATTTACAATATTCATTGATTTTTGCCATTGAAAAACGTCCAGAAATGATTGAAGCTACTGACTGAATGAAAGGAGCTGGCATCTCACTCTCTTTGAATCTTCTTTATCATGCTAAGAGGAGCAGGAAAAAGCAAAAAATTTCAGAATTGCACCTTGCAATGCGGAGAAATTACTGTTTGTGCATTTACAATATTCATTGATTTTTGCCATTGAAAAACATCATGTTATTCATATACCAGAAATGATTGAAGCTACTGACTGAATGAAAGGAGCTGGCATCTCACTCTCTTTGAATCTTCTTTATCATGCTAAGAGGAGCAGGAAAAAGTAAAAAATTTCAGAATTGCACCTTGCAATGCGGAGAAATTACTGTTTGTGCATTTATAATATTCAATGATTTTTGCCATTGAAAAATGTCCAGAAATGATTGAAGCTACTGACTGAACGAAAGGAGCTGGCATCTCACTCTCTTTGAATCTTCTTTATCATGCTAAGAGGAGCAGGAAAAAGCAAAAAATTTCAGAATTGCACCTTGCAATGCGGAGAAATTACTGTTTGTGCATTTACAATATTCATTGATTTTTCCCATTGAAAAACATCATGTTATTCATATACCAGAAATGTTTGAAGCTACTGATTGAATGAAAGGAGCTGGCATCTCACTCTCTTTGAATCTTCTTTATCATGCTAAGAGGAGCAGGAAAAAGCAAAAAATTTCAGAATTGCACCTTGCAATGCGGAGAAATTACTGTTTGTGCATTTACAATATTCATTGATTTTTGCCATTGAAAAACGTCCAGAAATGATTGAAGCTACTGACTGAATGAAAGGAGCTGGCATCTCACTCTCTTTGAATCTTCTTTATCATGCTAAGAGGAGCAGGTAAAAGCAAAAAATTTCAGAATTGCACCTTGCAATGCGGAGAAATTACTGTTTGTGCATTTACAATATTCATTGATTTTTGCCATTGAAAAACGTCCAGAAATGATTGAAGCTACTGACTGAATGAAAGGAGCTGGCATCTCACTCGCTTTGAATCTTGTTTATCATGCTAAGAGGAGCAGGAAAAAGCAAAAAATTTCAGAATTGCACCTTGCAATGCGGAGAAATTACTGTTTGTGCATTTGCAATATTCATTGATTTTTGCCATTGAAAAACGTCCAGAAATGATTGAAGCTACTGACTGAATGAAAGGAGCTGGCATCTCACTCTCTTTGAATCTTCTTTATCATGCTAAGAGGAGCAGGAAAAAGCAAAAAATTTCAGAATTGCACCTTGCAATGCGGAGAAATTACTGTTTGTGCATTTACAATATTCATTGATTTTTGCCATTGAAAAACATCATGTTATTCATATACCAGAAATGATTGAAGCTACTGACTGAATGAAAGGAGCTGGCATCTCACTCTCTTTGAATCTTCTTTATCATGCTAAGAGGAGCAGGAAAAAGTAAAAAATTTCAGAATTGCACCTTGCAATGCGGAGAAATTACTGTTTGTGCATTTATAATATTCAATGATTTTTGCCATTGAAAAACGTCCAGAAATGATTGAAGCTACTGACTGAACGAAAGGAGCTGGCATCTCACTCTCTTTGAATCTTCTTTATCATGCTAAGAGGAGCAGGAAAAAGCAAAAAATTTCAGAATTGCACCTTGCAATGCGGAGAAATTACTGTTTGTGCATTTACAATATTCATTGATTTTTGCCATTGAAAAACGTCCAGAAATGATTGAAGCTACTGACTGAATGAAAGGAGCTGGCATCTCACTCTCTTTGAATCTTCTTTATCATGCTAAGAGGAGCAGGAAAAAGCAAAAAATTTCAGAATTGCAACTTGCAATGCGGAGAAATTACTGTTTGTGCATTTACAATATTCATTGATTTTTGCCATTGAAAAACATCATGTTATTCATATACCAGAAATGTTTGAAGCTACTGACTGAATGAAAGGAGCTGGCATCTCACTCTCTTTGAATCTTCTTTATCATGCTAAGAGGAGCAGGAAAAAGCAAAAAATTTCAGAATTGCACCTTGCAATGCGGAGAAATTACTGTTTGTGCATTTACAATATTCATAGATTTTTGCCATTGAAAAACGTCCAGAAATGATTGAAGCTACTGACTGAATGAAAGGAGCTGGCATCTCACTCTCTTTGAATCTTCTTTATCATGCTAAGAGGAGCAGGAAAAAGCAAAAAATTTCAGAATTGCAGCTTGCAATGCGGAGAAATTACTGTTTGTGCATTTACAATATTCATTGATTTTTGCCATTGAAAAACATCATGTTATTCATATACCAGAAATGTTTGAAGCTACTGACTGAATGAAAGGAGCTGGCATCTCACTCTCTTTGAATCTTCTTTATCATGCTAAGAGGAGCAGGAAAAAGCAAAAAATTTCAGAATTGCACCTTGCAATGCGGAGAAATTACTGTTTGTGCATTTACAATATTCATTGATTTTTGCCATTGAAAAACATCATGTTATTCATATACCAGAAATGTTTGAAGCTACTGACTGAATGAAAGGAGATGGCATCTCACTCTCTTTGAATCTTCTTTATCATGCTAAGAGGAGCAGGAAAAAGCAAAAAATTTCAGAATTGCACCTTGCAATGTGGAGAAATTACTGTTTGTGCATTTACAATATTCATTGATTTTTACCATTGAAAAACGTCCAGAAATGATTGAAGCTACTGACTGAATGAAAGTAGCTGGCATCTCACTCTCTTTGAATCTTCTTTATCATGCTAAGAGGAGCAGGAAAAAGCAAAAAATTTCAGACTTGCACCTTGCAATGCGGAGAAATTACTGTTTGTGCATTTACAATATTCTTTGATTTTTGCCATTGAAAAACAACCTGTTATTCATATACCAGAAATGTTTGAAGCTACTGACTGAATGAAAGGAGCTGGCATCTCACTCTCTTTGAATCTTCTTTATCATGCTAAGAGGAGCAGGAAAAAGCAAAAAATTTCAGAATTGCACCTTGCAATGCGGAGAAATTACTGTTTGTGCATTTACAATATTCATTGATTTTTGCCATTGAAAAACGTCCAGAAATGATTGAAGCTACTGACTGAATGGAGCTGGCATCTCACTCTCTTTGAATCTTCTTTATCATGCTAAGAGGAGCAGGAAAAAGCAAAAAATTTCAGACTTGCACCTTGCAATGCGGAGAAATTACTGTTTGTGCATTTACAATATTCATTGATTTTTGCCATTGAAAAACATGTTATTCATATACCAGAAATGTTTGAAGCTACTGACTGAATGAATGGAGCTGGCACCTCACTCTCTTTGAATCTTCTTTATCATGCTAAGAGGAGCGGGAAAAAGCAAAAAATTTCAGAATTGCACCTTGCAATGCGGAGAAATTACTGTTTGTGCATTTACAATATTCATTGATTTTTGCCATTGAAAAACGTCCAGAAATGATTGAAGGTACTGACTGAATGAAAGGAGCTGGCATCTCACTCTCTTTGAATCTTCTTTATCATGCTAAGAGGAGCAGGAAAACGCAAAAAATTTCAGAATTGCACCTTGCAATGCGGAGAATGTACTGTTTGTGCATTTACAATATTCATTGATTTTTGCCATTGAAAAACGTCCAGAAATTATTGAAGCTACTGACTGAATGAAAGGAGCTGGCATCTCACTCTCTTTGAATCTTCTTTATCATGCTAAGAGGAGCAGGAAAAAGCAAAAAATTTCAGAATTGCACCTTGCAATGCGGAGAAATTACAGTTTGTGCATTTACAATATTCATTGATTTTTGCCATTGAAAAACATCCAGATATGATTGAAGCTACTGACTGAATGAAAGGAGCTGGCATCTCACTCTCTTTGAATCTTCTTTATCATGCTAAGAGGAGCAGGAAAAAGCAAAAAATTTCAGAATTGCACCTTGCAATGCGGAGAAATTACTGTTTGTGCATTTACAATATTCATTGATTTTTGCCATTGAAAAACATCATGTTATTCATATACCAGAAAAGTTTGAAGCTACTGACTGAATGAAAGGAGCTGGCATCTTACTCTCTTTGAATCTTCTTTATCATGCTAAGAGGAGCAGGAAAAAGCAAAAAATTTCAGAATTGCACCTTGCAATGTGGAGAAATTACTGTTTGTGCATTTACAATATTCATTGCTTTTTACCATTGAAAAACGTCCAGAAATGATTGAAGCTACTGACTGAATGAAAGTAGCTGGCATCTCACTCTCTTTGAATCTTCTTTATCATGCTAAGAGGAGCAGGAAAAAGCAAAAAATTTCAGACTTGCACCTTGCAATGCGGAGAAATTACTGTTTGTGCATTTACAATATTCATTGATTTTTGCCATTGAAAAACATCATGTTATTCATATACCAGAAATGTTTGAAGCTACTGACTGAATGAAAGGAGCTGGCATCTCACTCTCTTTGAATCTTCTTTATCATGCTAAGAGGAGCAGGAAAAAGCAAAAAATTTCAGAATTGCACCTTGCAATGCGGAGAAATTACTGTTTGTGCATTTACAATATTCATAGATTTTTGCCATTGAAAAACGTCCAGAAATGATTGAAGCTACTGACTGAATGAAAGGAGCTGGCATCTCACTCTCTTTGAATCTTGTTTATCATGCTAAGAGGAGCAGGAAAAAGCAAAAAATTTCAGAATTGCACCTTGCAATGCGGAGAAATTACTGTTTGTGCATTTACAATATTCATTGATTTTTGCCATTGAAAAACGTCCAGAAATGATTGAAGCTACTGACTGAATGAAAGAAGCTGGCATCTCACTCTCTTTGAATCTTCTTTATCATGCTAAGAGGAGCAGGAAAAAGCAAAAAATTTCAGAATTGCACCTTGCAATGCGGAGAAATTACTGTTTGTGCATTTACAACATTCATTGATTTTTGCCATTGAAAAACAACCTGTTATTCATATACCAGAAATGTTTGAAGCTACTGACTGAATGAAAGGAGCTGGCATCTCACTCTCTTTGAATCTTCTTTATCATGCTAAGAGGAGCAGGAAAAAGCAAAAAATTTCAGAATTGCACCTTGCAATGCGGAGAAATTACTGTTTGTGCATTTACAATATTCATTGATTTTTGCCATTGAAAAACGTCCAGAAATGATTGAAGCTACTGACTGAATGGAGCTGGCATCTCACTCTCTTTGAATCTTCTTTATCATGCTAAGAGGAGCAGGAAAAAGCAAAAAATTTCAGACTTGCACCTTGCAATGCGGAGAAATTACTGTTTGTGCATTTACAATATTCATTGATTTTTGCCATTGAAAAACATGTTATTCATATACCAGAAATGTTTGAAGCTACTGACTGAATGAATGGAGCTGGCACCTCACTCTCTTTGAATCTTCTTTATCATGCTAAGAGGAGCGGGAAAAAGCAAAAAATTTCAGAATTGCACCTTGCAATGCGGAGAAATTACTGTTTGTGCATTTACAATATTCATTGATTTTTGCCATTGAAAAACGTCCAGAAATGATTGAAGGTACTGACTGAATGAAAGGAGCTGGCATCTCACTCTCTTTGAATCTTCTTTATCATGCTAAGAGGAGCAGGAAAACGCAAAAAATTTCAGAATTGCACCTTGCAATGCGGAGAATGTACTGTTTGTGCATTTACAATATTCATTGATTTTTGCCATTGAAAAACGTCCAGAAATTATTGAAGCTACTGACTGAATGAAAGGAGCTGGCATCTCACTCTCTTTGAATCTTCTTTATCATGCTAAGAGGAGCAGGAAAAAGCAAAAAATTTCAGAATTGCACCTTGCAATGCGGAGAAATTACAGTTTGTGCATTTACAATATTCATTGATTTTTGCCATTGAAAAACATCCAGATATGATTGAAGCTACTGACTGAATGAAAGGAGCTGGCATCTCACTCTCTTTGAATCTTCTTTATCATGCTAAGAGGAGCAGGAAAAAGCAAAAAATTTCAGAATTGCACCTTGCAATGCGGAGAAATTACTGTTTGTGCATTTACAATATTCATTGATTTTTGCCATTGAAAAACATCATGTTATTCATATACCAGAAAAGTTTGAAGCTACTGACTGAATGAAAGGAGCTGGCATCTTACTCTCTTTGAATCTTCTTTATCATGCTAAGAGGAGCAGGAAAAAGCAAAAAATTTCAGAATTGCACCTTGCAATGTGGAGAAATTACTGTTTGTGCATTTACAATATTCATTGCTTTTTACCATTGAAAAACGTCCAGAAATGATTGAAGCTACTGACTGAATGAAAGTAGCTGGCATCTCACTCTCTTTGAATCTTCTTTATCATGCTAAGAGGAGCAGGAAAAAGCAAAAAATTTCAGACTTGCACCTTGCAATGCGGAGAAATTACTGTTTGTGCATTTACAATATTCATTGATTTTTGCCATTGAAAAACATCATGTTATTCATATACCAGAAATGTTTGAAGCTACTGACTGAATGAAAGGAGCTGGCATCTCACTCTCTTTGAATCTTCTTTATCATGCTAAGAGGAGCAGGAAAAAGCAAAAAATTTCAGAATTGCACCTTGCAATGCGGAGAAATTACTGTTTGTGCATTTACAATATTCATAGATTTTTGCCATTGAAAAACGTCCAGAAATGATTGAAGCTACTGACTGAATGAAAGGAGCTGGCATCTCACTCTCTTTGAATCTTGTTTATCATGCTAAGAGGAGCAGGAAAAAGCAAAAAATTTCAGAATTGCACCTTGCAATGCGGAGAAATTACTGTTTGTGCATTTACAATATTCATTGATTTTTGCCATTGAAAAACGTCCAGAAATGATTGAAGCTACTGACTGAATGAAAGAAGCTGGCATCTCACTCTCTTTGAATCTTCTTTATCATGCTAAGAGGAGCAGGAAAAAGCAAAAAATTTCAGAATTGCACCTTGCAATGCGGAGAAATTACTGTTTGTGCATTTACAACATTCATTGATTTTTGCCATTGAAAAACATCATGTTATTCATATACCAGAAATGATTGAAGCTACTGACTGAATGAATGGAGCTGGCATCTCACTCTCTTTGAATCTTCTTTATCATGCTAAGAGGAGCAGGAAAAAGTAAAAAATTTCAGAATTGCACCTTGCAATGCGGAGAAATTACTGTTTGTGCATTTATAATATTCAATGATTTTTGCCATTGAAAAACGTCCAGAAATGATTGAAGCTACTGACTGAACGAAAGGAGCTGGCATCTCCCTCTCTTTGAATCTTCTTTATCATGCTAAGAGGAGCAGGAAAAAGCAAAAAATTTCAGAATTGCACCTTGCAATGCGGAGAAATTACTGTTTGTGCATTTACAATATTCATTGATTTTTGCCATTGAAAAACGTCCAGAAATAATTGAAGCTACTGACTGAATGAAAGGAGCTGGCATCTCACTCTCTTTGAATCTTCTTTATCATGCTAAGAGGAGCAGGAAAAAGCAAAAAATTTCAGAATTGTACCTTGCAATGCGGATAAATTACTGTTTGTGCATTTACAATATTCATTGATTTTTGCCATTGAAAAACATCATGTTATTCATATACAGAAATGTTTGAAGCTACTGACTGAATGAAAGGAGCTGACATCTCACTCTCTTTGAATCTTCTTTATCATGCTAAGAGGAGCAGGAAAAAGCAAAAAATTTCAGAATTGCACCTTGCAATGCGGAGAAATTACTGTTTGTGCATTTACAATATTCATTGATTTTTGCCATTGAAAAACGTCCAGAAATGATTGAAGCTACTGACTGAATGAAAGGAGCTGGCATCTCACTCTCTTTGAATCTTCTTTATCATGCTAAGAGGAGCAGGAAAAAGCAAAAAATTTCAGAATTGCACCTTGCAATGCGGAGAAATTACTGTTTGTGCATTTACAATATTCATTGATTTTTGCCATTGAAAAACATCATGTTATTCATATACCAGAAATGTTTGAAGCTACTGACTGAATGAAAGGAGCTGGCATCTCACTCTCTTTGAATCTTCTTTATCATGCTAAGAGGAGCAGGAAAAAGCAAAAAATTTCAGAATTGCACCTTGCAATGCGGAGAAATTACTGTTTGTGCATTTACAATATTCATTGATTTTTGCCACTGAAAAACATCATGTTATTCATATACCAGAAATGTTTGAAGCTACTGACTGAATGAAAGGAGCTGGCATCTCACTCTCTTTGAATATTCTTTATCATGCTAAGAGGAGCAGGAAAAAGCAAAAAATTTCAGAATTGCACCTTGCAATGTGGAGAAATTGCTGTTTGTGCATTTACAATATTCATTGATTTTTACCATTGAAAAACGTCCAGAAATGATTGAAGCTACTGACTGAATGAAAGTAGCTGGCATCTCACTCTCTTTGAATCTTCTTTATCATGCTAAGAGGAGCAGGAAAAAGCAAAAAATTTCAGACTTGCACCTTGCAATGCGGAGAAATTACTGTTTGTGCATTTACAATATTCATTGATTTTTGCCATTGAAAAACATCATGTTATTCATATACCAGAAATGTTTGAAGCTACTGACTGAATGAAAGGAGCTGGCATCTCACTCTCTTTGAATCTTCTTTATCATGCTAAGAGGAGCAGGAAAAAGCAAAAAATTTCAGAATTGCACCTTGCAATGCGGAGAAATTACTGTTTGTGCATTTACAATATTCATTGATTTTTGCCATTGAAAAACATCATGTTATTCATATACCAGAAATGTTTGAAGCTACTGACTGAATGAAAGGAGCTGGCATCTCACTCTCTTTGAATCTTCTTTATCATGCTAAGAGGAGCAGGAAAAAGCAAAAAATTTCAGAATTGCACCTTGCAATGTGGAGAAATTACTGTTTGTGCATTTACAATATTCATTGATTTTTACCATTGAAAAACGTCCAGAAATGATTGAAGCTACTGACTGAATGAAAGTAGCTGGCATCTCACTCTCTTTGAATCTTCTTTATCATGCTAAGAGGAGCAGGAAAAAGCAAAAAATTTCAGACTTGCACCTTGCTATGCGGAGAAATTACTGTTTGTGCATTTACAATATTCATTGATTTTTGCCATTGAAAAACATCATGTTATTCATATACCAGAAATGTTTGAAGCTACTGACTGAATGAAAGGAGCTGGCATCTCACTCTCTTTGAATCTTCTTTATCATGCTAAGAGGAGCAGGAAAAAGCAAAAAATTTCAGAATTGCACCTTGCAATGCGGAGAAATTACTGTTTGTGCATTTACAATATTCATTGAATTTTGCCATTGAAAAACATCATGTTATTCATATACCAGAAATGTTTGAAGCTACTGACTGAATGAAAGGAGCTGGCATCTCACTCTCTTTGAATCTTCTTTATCATGCTAAGAGGAGCAGGAAAAAGCAAAAAATTTCAGAATTGCACCTTGCAATGTGGAGAAATTACTGTTTGTGCATTTACAATATTCATTGATTTTTACCATTGAAAAACGTCCAGAAATGATTGAAGCTACTGACTGAATGAAAGTAGCTGGCATCTCACTCTCCTTGAATCTTCTTTATCATGCTAAGAGGAGCAGGAAAAAGCAAAAAATTTCAGACTTGCACCTTGCAATGCGGAGAAATTACTGTTTGTGCATTTACAATATTCATTGATTTTTGCCATTGAAAAACATCATGTTATTCATATACCAGAAATGTTTGAAGCTACTGACTGAATGAAAAGAGCTGGCATCTCACTCTCTTTGAATCTTCTTTATCATGCTAAGAGGAGCAGGAAAAAGCAAAAAATTTCAGAATTGCACCTTGCAATGCGGAGAAATTACTGTTTGTGCATTTACAATATTCATTGATTTTTGCCTTTGAAAAACGTCCAGAAATGATTGAAGCTACTGACTGAATGAAAGGAGCTGGCATCTCACTCTCTTTGAATCTTCTTTATCATGCTAAGAGGAGCAGGAAAAAGCAAAAAATTTCAGAATTGCACCTTGCAATGCGGAGAAATTACTGTTTGTGCATTTACAATATTCATTGATTTTTGCCATTGAAAAACATCCAGAAATGATTGAAGCTACTGACTGAATGAAAGGAGCTGGCATCTCACTCTCTTTGAATCTTCTTTATCATGCTAAGAGGAGCAGGAAAAAGCAAAAAATTTCAGAATTGCACCTTGCAATGCGGAGAAATTACTGTTTGTGCATTTACAATATTCATTGATTTTTGCCATTGAAAAACATCATGTTATTCATATACCAGAAATGTTTGAAGCTACTGACTGAATGAAAGGAGCTGGCATCTCACTCTCTTCGAATCTTCTTTATCATGCTAAGAGGAGCAGGAAAAAGCAAAAAATTTCAGAATTGCACCTTGCAATGCGGAGAAATTACTGTTTGTGCATTTACAATATTCATTGATTTTTGCCATTGAAAAACGTCCAGAAATGATTGAAGCTACTGACTGAATGAAAGGAGCTGGCATCTCACTCTCTTTGAATCTTCTTTATCATGCTAAGAGGAGCAGGAAAAAGCAAAAAATTTCAGAATTGCACCTTGCAATGCGGAGAAATTACTGTTTGTGCATTTACAATATTCATTGATTTTTGCCATTGAAAAACATCATGTTATTCATATACCAGAAATGATTGAAGCTACTGACTGAATGAAAGGAGCTGGCATCTCACTCTCTTTGAATCTTCTTTATCATGCTAAGAGGAGCAGGAAAAAGTAAAAAATTTCAGAATTGCACCTTGCAATGCGGAGAAATTACTGTTTGTGCATTTATAATATTCAATGATTTTTGCCATTGAAAAATGTCCAGAAATGATTGAAGCTACTGACTGAACGAAAGGAGCTGGCATCTCACTCTCTTTGAATCTTCTTTATCATGCTAAGAGGAGCAGGAAAAAGCAAAAAATTTCAGACTTGCACCTTGCTATGCGGAGAAATTACTGTTTGTGCATTTACAATATTCATTGATTTTTCCCATTGAAAAACATCATGTTATTCATATACCAGAAATGTTTGAAGCTACTGACTGAATGAAAGGAGCTGGCATCTCACTCTCTTTGAATCTTCTTTATCATGCTAAGAGGAGCAGGAAAAAGCAAAAAATTTCAGAATTGCACCTTGCAATGCGGAGAAATTACTGTTTGTGCATTTACAATATTCATTGATTTTTGCCATTGAAAAACGTCCAGAAATGATTGAAGCTACTGACTGAATGAAAGGAGCTGGCATCTCACTCTCTTTGAATCTTCTTTATCATGCTAAGAGGAGCAGGTAAAAGCAAAAAATTTCAGAATTGCACCTTGCAATGCGGAGAAATTACTGTTTGTGCATTTACAATATTCATTGATTTTTGCCATTGAAAAACGTCCAGAAATGATTGAAGCTACTGACTGAATGAAAGGAGCTGGCATCTCACTCGCTTTGAATCTTGTTTATCATGCTAAGAGGAGCAGGAAAAAGCAAAAAATTTCAGAATTGCACCTTGCAATGCGGAGAAATTACTGTTTGTGCATTTGCAATATTCATTGATTTTTGCCATTGAAAAACGTCCAGAAATGATTGAAGCTACTGACTGAATGAAAGGAGCTGGCATCTCACTCTCTTTGAATCTTCTTTATC
The DNA here is from genome assembly GCF_046119375.1 of Phyllobates terribilis. NCBI lineage: Eukaryota > Metazoa > Chordata > Amphibia > Anura > Dendrobatidae > Phyllobates > Phyllobates terribilis. Next base: position 444,483 of record NW_027363188.1, read on the forward strand.
ATGCTAAGAGGAGCAGGAAAAAGCAAAAAATTTCAGAATTGCACCTTGCAATGCGGAGAAATTACTGTTTGTGCATTTACAATATTCATTGATTTTTGCCATTGAAAAACATCATGTTATTCATATACCAGAAATGATTGAAGCTACTGACTGAATGAAAGGAGCTGGCATCTCACTCTCTTTGAATCTTCTTTATCATGCTAAGAGGAGCAGGAAAAAGTAAAAAATTTCAGAATTGCACCTTGCAATGCGGAGAAATTACTGTTTGTGCATTTATAATATTCAATGATTTTTGCCATTGAAAAACGTCCAGAAATGATTGAAGCTACTGACTGAACGAAAGGAGCTGGCATCTCACTCTCTTTGAATCTTCTTTATCATGCTAAGAGGAGCAGGAAAAAGCAAAAAATTTCAGAATTGCACCTTGCAATGCGGAGAAATTACTGTTTGTGCATTTACAATATTCATTGATTTTTGCCATTGAAAAACGTCCAGAAATGATTGAAGCTACTGACTGAATGAAAGGAGCTGGCATCTCACTCTCTTTGAATCTTCTTTATCATGCTAAGAGGAGCAGGAAAAAGCAAAAAATTTCAGAATTGCACCTTGCAATGCGGAGAAATTACTGTTTGTGCATTTACAATATTCATTGATTTTTGCCATTGAAAAACATCATGTTATTCATATACCAGAAATGTTTGAAGCTACTGACTGAATGAAAGGAGCTGGCATCTCACTCTCTTTGAATCTTCTTTATCATGCTAAGAGGAGCAGGAAAAAGCAAAAAATTTCAGAATTGCACCTTGCAATGCGGAGAAATTACTGTTTGTGCATTTACAATATTCATAGATTTTTGCCATTGAAAAACGTCCAGAAATGATTGAAGCTACTGACTGAATGAAAGGAGCTGGCATCTCACTCTCTTTGAATCTTCTTTATCATGCTAAGAGGAGCAGGAAAAAGCAAAAAATTTCAGAATTGCAGCTTGCAATGCGGAGAAATTACTGTTTGTGCATTTACAATATTCATTGATTTTTGCCATTGAAAAACATCATGTTATTCATATACCAGAAATGTTTGAAGCTACTGACTGAATGAAAGGAGCTGGCATCTCACTCTCTTTGAATCTTCTTTATCATGCTAAGAGGAGCAGGAAAAAGCAAAAAATTTCAGAATTGCACCTTGCAATGCGGAGAAATTACTGTTTGTGCATTTACAATATTCATTGATTTTTGCCATTGAAAAACATCATGTTATTCATATACCAGAAATGTTTGAAGCTACTGACTGAATGAAAGGAGATGGCATCTCACTCTCTTTGAATCTTCTTTATCATGCTAAGAGGAGCAGGAAAAAGCAAAAAATTTCAGAATTGCACCTTGCAATGTGGAGAAATTACTGTTTGTGCATTTACAATATTCATTGATTTTTACCATTGAAAAACGTCCAGAAATGATTGAAGCTACTGACTGAATGAAAGTAGCTGGCATCTCACTCTCTTTGAATCTTCTTTATCATGCTAAGAGGAGCAGGAAAAAGCAAAAAATTTCAGACTTGCACCTTGCAATGCGGAGAAATTACTGTTTGTGCATTTACAATATTCTTTGATTTTTGCCATTGAAAAACAACCTGTTATTCATATACCAGAAATGTTTGAAGCTACTGACTGAATGAAAGGAGCTGGCATCTCACTCTCTTTGAATCTTCTTTATCATGCTAAGAGGAGCAGGAAAAAGCAAAAAATTTCAGAATTGCACCTTGCAATGCGGAGAAATTACTGTTTGTGCATTTACAATATTCATTGATTTTTGCCATTGAAAAACATCATGTTATTCATATACCAGAAATGTTTGAAGCTACTGACTGAATGAAAGGAGCTGGCATCTCACTCTCTTTGAATCTTCTTTATCATGCTAAGAGGAGCAGGAAAAAGCAAAAAATTTCAGAATTGCACCTTGCAATGCGGAGAAATTACTGTTTGTGCATTTACAATATTCATAGATTTTTGCCATTGAAAAACGTCCAGAAATGATTGAAGCTACTGACTGAATGAAAGGAGCTGGCATCTCACTCTCTTTGAATCTTGTTTATCATGCTAAGAGGAGCAGGAAAAAGCAAAAAATTTCAGAATTGCACCTTGCAATGCGGAGAAATTACTGTTTGTGCATTTACAATATTCATTGATTTTTGCCATTGAAAAACGTCCAGAAATGATTGAAGCTACTGACTGAATGAAAGAAGCTGGCATCTCACTCTCTTTGAATCTTCTTTATCATGCTAAGAGGAGCAGGAAAAAGCAAAAAATTTCAGAATTGCACCTTGCAATGCGGAGAAATTACTGTTTGTGCATTTACAACATTCATTGATTTTTGCCATTGAAAAACATCATGTTATTCATATACCAGAAATGATTGAAGCTACTGACTGAATGAATGGAGCTGGCATCTCACTCTCTTTGAATCTTCTTTATCATGCTAAGAGGAGCAGGAAAAAGTAAAAAATTTCAGAATTGCACCTTGCAATGCGGAGAAATTACTGTTTGTGCATTTATAATATTCAATGATTTTTGCCATTGAAAAACGTCCAGAAATGATTGAAGCTACTGACTGAACGAAAGGAGCTGGCATCTCCCTCTCTTTGAATCTTCTTTATCATGCTAAGAGGAGCAGGAAAAAGCAAAAAATTTCAGAATTGCACCTTGCAATGCGGAGAAATTACTGTTTGTGCATTTACAATATTCATTGATTTTTGCCATTGAAAAACGTCCAGAAATGATTGAAGCTACTGACTGAATGAAAGGAGCTGGCATCTCACTCTCTTTGAATCTTCTTTATCATGCTAAGAGGAGCAGGAAAAAGCAAAAAATTTCAGAATTGTACCTTGCAATGCGGATAAATTACTGTTTGTGCATTTACAATATTCATTGATTTTTGCCATTGAAAAACATCATGTTATTCATATACAGAAATGTTTGAAGCTACTGACTGAATGAAAGGAGCTGACATCTCACTCTCTTTGAATCTTCTTTATCATGCTAAGAGGAGCAGGAAAAAGCAAAAAATTTCAGAATTGCACCTTGCAATGCGGAGAAATTACTGTTTGTGCATTTACAATATTCATTGATTTTTGCCATTGAAAAACGTCCAGAAATGATTGAAGCTACTGACTGAATGAAAGGAGCTGGCATCTCACTCTCTTTGAATCTTCTTTATCATGCTAAGAGGAGCAGGAAAAAGCAAAAAATTTCAGAATTGCACCTTGCAATGCGGAGAAATTACTGTTTGTGCATTTACAATATTCATTGATTTTTGCCATTGAAAAACATCATGTTATTCATATACCAGAAATGTTTGAAGCTACTGACTGAATGAAAGGAGCTGGCATCTCACTCTCTTTGAATCTTCTTTATCATGCTAAGAGGAGCAGGAAAAAGCAAAAAATTTCAGAATTGCACCTTGCAATGCGGAGAAATTACTGTTTGTGCATTTACAATATTCATTGATTTTTGCCACTGAAAAACATCATGTTATTCATATACCAGAAATGTTTGAAGCTACTGACTGAATGAAAGGAGCTGGCATCTCACTCTCTTTGAATATTCTTTATCATGCTAAGAGGAGCAGGAAAAAGCAAAAAATTTCAGAATTGCACCTTGCAATGTGGAGAAATTGCTGTTTGTGCATTTACAATATTCATTGATTTTTACCATTGAAAAACGTCCAGAAATGATTGAAGCTACTGACTGAATGAAAGTAGCTGGCATCTCACTCTCTTTGAATCTTCTTTATCATGCTAAGAGGAGCAGGAAAAAGCAAAAAATTTCAGACTTGCACCTTGCAATGCGGAGAAATTACTGTTTGTGCATTTACAATATTCATTGATTTTTGCCATTGAAAAACATCATGTTATTCATATACCAGAAATGTTTGAAGCTACTGACTGAATGAAAGGAGCTGGCATCTCACTCTCTTTGAATCTTCTTTATCATGCTAAGAGGAGCAGGAAAAAGCAAAAAATTTCAGAATTGCACCTTGCAATGCGGAGAAATTACTGTTTGTGCATTTACAATATTCATTGATTTTTGCCATTGAAAAACATCATGTTATTCATATACCAGAAATGTTTGAAGCTACTGACTGAATGAAAGGAGCTGGCATCTCACTCTCTTTGAATCTTCTTTATCATGCTAAGAGGAGCAGGAAAAAGCAAAAAATTTCAGAATTGCACCTTGCAATGTGGAGAAATTACTGTTTGTGCATTTACAATATTCATTGATTTTTACCATTGAAAAACGTCCAGAAATGATTGAAGCTACTGACTGAATGAAAGTAGCTGGCATCTCACTCTCTTTGAATCTTCTTTATCATGCTAAGAGGAGCAGGAAAAAGCAAAAAATTTCAGACTTGCACCTTGCTATGCGGAGAAATTACTGTTTGTGCATTTACAATATTCATTGATTTTTGCCATTGAAAAACATCATGTTATTCATATACCAGAAATGTTTGAAGCTACTGACTGAATGAAAGGAGCTGGCATCTCACTCTCTTTGAATCTTCTTTATCATGCTAAGAGGAGCAGGAAAAAGCAAAAAATTTCAGAATTGCACCTTGCAATGCGGAGAAATTACTGTTTGTGTATTTACAATATTCATTGAATTTTGCCATTGAAAAACATCATGTTATTCATATACCAGAAATGTTTGAAGCTACTGACTGAATGAAAGGAGCTGGCATCTCACTCTCTTTGAATCTTCTTTATCATGCTAAGAGGAGCAGGAAAAAGCAAAAAATTTCAGAATTGCACCTTGCAATGTGGAGAAATTACTGTTTGTGCATTTACAATATTCATTGATTTTTACCATTGAAAAACGTCCAGAAATGATTGAAGCTACTGACTGAATGAAAGTAGCTGGCATCTCACTCTCCTTGAATCTTCTTTATCATGCTAAGAGGAGCAGGAAAAAGCAAAAAATTTCAGACTTGCACCTTGCAATGCGGAGAAATTACTGTTTGTGCATTTACAATATTCATTGATTTTTGCCATTGAAAAACATCATGTTATTCATATACCAGAAATGTTTGAAGCTACTGACTGAATGAAAAGAGCTGGCATCTCACTCTCTTTGAATCTTCTTTATCATGCTAAGAGGAGCAGGAAAAAGCAAAAAATTTCAGAATTGCACCTTGCAATGCGGAGAAATTACTGTTTGTGCATTTACAATATTCATTGATTTTTGCCTTTGAAAAACGTCCAGAAATGATTGAAGCTACTGACTGAATGAAAGGAGCTGGCATCTCACTCTCTTTGAATCTTCTTTATCATGCTAAGAGGAGCAGGAAAAAGCAAAAAATTTCAGAATTGCACCTTGCAATGCGGAGAAATTACTGTTTGTGCATTTACAATATTCATTGATTTTTGCCATTGAAAAACATCCAGAAATGATTGAAGCTACTGACTGAATGAAAGGAGCTGGCATCTCACTCTCTTTGAATCTTCTTTATCATGCTAAGAGGAGCAGGAAAAAGCAAAAAATTTCAGAATTGCACCTTGCAATGCGGAGAAATTACTGTTTGTGCATTTACAATATTCATTGATTTTTGCCATTGAAAAACATCATGTTATTCATATACCAGAAATGTTTGAAGCTACTGACTGAATGAAAGGAGCTGGCATCTCACTCTCTTCGAATCTTCTTTATCATGCTAAGAGGAGCAGGAAAAAGCAAAAAATTTCAGAATTGCACCTTGCAATGCGGAGAAATTACTGTTTGTGCATTTACAATATTCATTGATTTTTGCCATTGAAAAACGTCCAGAAATGATTGAAGCTACTGACTGAATGAAAGGAGCTGGCATCTCACTCTCTTTGAATCTTCTTTATCATGCTAAGAGGAGCAGGAAAAAGCAAAAAATTTCAGAATTGCACCTTGCAATGCGGAGAAATTACTGTTTGTGCATTTACAATATTCATTGATTTTTGCCATTGAAAAACATCATGTTATTCATATACCAGAAATGATTGAAGCTACTGACTGAATGAAAGGAGCTGGCATCTCACTCTCTTTGAATCTTCTTTATCATGCTAAGAGGAGCAGGAAAAAGTAAAAAATTTCAGAATTGCACCTTGCAATGCGGAGAAATTACTGTTTGTGCATTTATAATATTCAATGATTTTTGCCATTGAAAAATGTCCAGAAATGATTGAAGCTACTGACTGAACGAAAGGAGCTGGCATCTCACTCTCTTTGAATCTTCTTTATCATGCTAAGAGGAGCAGGAAAAAGCAAAAAATTTCAGACTTGCACCTTGCTATGCGGAGAAATTACTGTTTGTGCATTTACAATATTCATTGATTTTTCCCATTGAAAAACATCATGTTATTCATATACCAGAAATGTTTGAAGCTACTGACTGAATGAAAGGAGCTGGCATCTCACTCTCTTTGAATCTTCTTTATCATGCTAAGAGGAGCAGGAAAAAGCAAAAAATTTCAGAATTGCACCTTGCAATGCGGAGAAATTACTGTTTGTGCATTTACAATATTCATTGATTTTTGCCATTGAAAAACGTCCAGAAATGATTGAAGCTACTGACTGAATGAAAGGAGCTGGCATCTCACTCTCTTTGAATCTTCTTTATCATGCTAAGAGGAGCAGGTAAAAGCAAAAAATTTCAGAATTGCACCTTGCAATGCGGAGAAATTACTGTTTGTGCATTTACAATATTCATTGATTTTTGCCATTGAAAAACGTCCAGAAATGATTGAAGCTACTGACTGAATGAAAGGAGCTGGCATCTCACTCGCTTTGAATCTTGTTTATCATGCTAAGAGGAGCAGGAAAAAGCAAAAAATTTCAGAATTGCACCTTGCAATGCGGAGAAATTACTGTTTGTGCATTTGCAATATTCATTGATTTTTGCCATTGAAAAACGTCCAGAAATGATTGAAGCTACTGACTGAATGAAAGGAGCTGGCATCTCACTCTCTTTGAATCTTCTTTATCATGCTAAGAGGAGCAGGAAAAAGCAAAAAATTTCAGAATTGCACCTTGCAATGCGGAGAAATTACTGTTTGTGCATTTACAATATTCATTGATTTTTGCCATTGAAAAACATCATGTTATTCATATACCAGAAATGATTGAAGCTACTGACTGAATGAAAGGAGCTGGCATCTCACTCTCTTTGAATCTTCTTTATCATGCTAAGAGGAGCAGGAAAAAGTAAAAAATTTCAGAATTGCACCTTGCAATGCGGAGAAATTACTGTTTGTGCATTTATAATATTCAATGATTTTTGCCATTGAAAAACGTCCAGAAATGATTGAAGCTACTGACTGAACGAAAGGAGCTGGCATCTCACTCTCTTTGAATCTTCTTTATCATGCTAAGAGGAGCAGGAAAAAGCAAAAAATTTCAGAATTGCACCTTGCAATGCGGAGAAATTACTGTTTGTGCATTTACAATATTCATTGATTTTTGCCATTGAAAAACGTCCAGAAATGATTGAAGCTACTGACTGAATGAAAGGAGCTGGCATCTCACTCTCTTTGAATCTTCTTTATCATGCTAAGAGGAGCAGGAAAAAGCAAAAAATTTCAGAATTGCACCTTGCAATGCGGAGAAATTACTGTTTGTGCATTTACAATATTCATTGATTTTTGCCATTGAAAAACATCATGTTATTCATATACCAGAAATGTTTGAAGCTACTGACTGAATGAAAGGAGCTGGCATCTCACTCTCTTTGAATCTTCTTTATCATGCTAAGAGGAGCAGGAAAAAGCAAAAAATTTCAGAATTGCACCTTGCAATGCGGAGAAATTACTGTTTGTGCATTTACAATATTCATAGATTTTTGCCATTGAAAAACGTCCAGAAATGATTGAAGCTACTGACTGAATGAAAGGAGCTGGCATCTCACTCTCTTTGAATCTTCTTTATCATGCTAAGAGGAGCAGGAAAAAGCAAAAAATTTCAGAATTGCAGCTTGCAATGCGGAGAAATTACTGTTTGTGCATTTACAATATTCATTGATTTTTGCCATTGAAAAACATCATGTTATTCATATACCAGAAATGTTTGAAGCTACTGACTGAATGAAAGGAGCTGGCATCTCACTCTCTTTGAATCTTCTTTATCATGCTAAGAGGAGCAGGAAAAAGCAAAAAATTTCAGAATTGCACCTTGCAATGCGGAGAAATTACTGTTTGTGCATTTACAATATTCATTGATTTTTGCCATTGAAAAACATCATGTTATTCATATACCAGAAATGTTTGAAGCTACTGACTGAATGAAAGGAGATGGCATCTCACTCTCTTTGAATCTTCTTTATCATGCTAAGAGGAGCAGGAAAAAGCAAAAAATTTCAGAATTGCACCTTGCAATGTGGAGAAATTACTGTTTGTGCATTTACAATATTCATTGATTTTTACCATTGAAAAACGTCCAGAAATGATTGAAGCTACTGACTGAATGAAAGTAGCTGGCATCTCACTCTCTTTGAATCTTCTTTATCATGCTAAGAGGAGCAGGAAAAAGCAAAAAATTTCAGACTTGCACCTTGCAATGCGGAGAAATTACTGTTTGTGCATTTACAATATTCTTTGATTTTTGCCATTGAAAAACAACCTGTTATTCATATACCAGAAATGTTTGAAGCTACTGACTGAATGAAAGGAGCTGGCATCTCACTCTCTTTGAATCTTCTTTATCATGCTAAGAGGAGCAGGAAAAAGCAAAAAATTTCAGAATTGCACCTTGCAATGCGGAGAAATTACTGTTTGTGCATTTACAATATTCATTGATTTTTGCCATTGAAAAACGTCCAGAAATGATTGAAGCTACTGACTGAATGGAGCTGGCATCTCACTCTCTTTGAATCTTCTTTATCATGCTAAGAGGAGCAGGAAAAAGCAAAAAATTTCAGACTTGCACCTTGCAATGCGGAGAAATTACTGTTTGTGCATTTACAATATTCATTGATTTTTGCCATTGAAAAACATGTTATTCATATACCAGAAATGTTTGAAGCTACTGACTGAATGAATGGAGCTGGCACCTCACTCTCTTTGAATCTTCTTTATCATGCTAAGAGGAGCGGGAAAAAGCAAAAAATTTCAGAATTGCACCTTGCAATGCGGAGAAATTACTGTTTGTGCATTTACAATATTCATTGATTTTTGCCATTGAAAAACGTCCAGAAATGATTGAAGGTACTGACTGAATGAAAGGAGCTGGCATCTCACTCTCTTTGAATCTTCTTTATCATGCTAAGAGGAGCAGGAAAACGCAAAAAATTTCAGAATTGCACCTTGCAATGCGGAGAATGTACTGTTTGTGCATTTACAATATTCATTGATTTTTGCCATTGAAAAACGTCCAGAAATTATTGAAGCTACTGACTGAATGAAAGGAGCTGGCATCTCACTCTCTTTGAATCTTCTTTATCATGCTAAGAGGAGCAGGAAAAAGCAAAAAATTTCAGAATTGCACCTTGCAATGCGGAGAAATTACAGTTTGTGCATTTACAATATTCATTGATTTTTGCCATTGAAAAACATCCAGATATGATTGAAGCTACTGACTGAATGAAAGGAGCTGGCATCTCACTCTCTTTGAATCTTCTTTATCATGCTAAGAGGAGCAGGAAAAAGCAAAAAATTTCAGAATTGCACCTTGCAATGCGGAGAAATTACTGTTTGTGCATTTACAATATTCATTGATTTTTGCCATTGAAAAACATCATGTTATTCATATACCAGAAAAGTTTGAAGCTACTGACTGAATGAAAGGAGCTGGCATCTTACTCTCTTTGAATCTTCTTTATCATGCTAAGAGGAGCAGGAAAAAGCAAAAAATTTCAGAATTGCACCTTGCAATGTGGAGAAATTACTGTTTGTGCATTTACAATATTCATTGCTTTTTACCATTGAAAAACGTCCAGAAATGATTGAAGCTACTGACTGAATGAAAGTAGCTGGCATCTCACTCTCTTTGAATCTTCTTTATCATGCTAAGAGGAGCAGGAAAAAGCAAAAAATTTCAGACTTGCACCTTGCAATGCGGAGAAATTACTGTTTGTGCATTTACAATATTCATTGATTTTTGCCATTGAAAAACATCATGTTATTCATATACCAGAAATGTTTGAAGCTACTGACTGAATGAAAGGAGCTGGCATCTCACTCTCTTTGAATCTTCTTTATCATGCTAAGAGGAGCAGGAAAAAGCAAAAAATTTCAGAATTGCACCTTGCAATGCGGAGAAATTACTGTTTGTGCATTTACAATATTCATAGATTTTTGCCATTGAAAAACGTCCAGAAATGATTGAAGCTACTGACTGAATGAAAGAGCTGGCATCTCACTCTCTTTGAATCTTGTTTATCATGCTAAGAGGAGCAGGAAAAAGCAAAAAATTTCAGAATTGCACCTTGCAATGCGGAGAAATTACTGTTTGTGCATTTACAATATTCATTGATTTTTGCCATTGAAAAACGTCCAGAAATGATTGAAGCTACTGACTGAATGAAAGAAGCTGGCATCTCACTCTCTTTGAATCTTCTTTATCATGCTAAGAGGAGCAGGAAAAAGCAAAAAATTTCAGAATTGCACCTTGCAATGCGGAGAAATTACTGTTTGTGCATTTACAACATTCATTGATTTTTGCCATTGAAAAACATCATGTTATTCATATACCAGAAATGATTGAAGCTACTGACTGAATGAATGGAGCTGGCATCTCACTCTCTTTGAATCTTCTTTATCATGCTAAGAGGAGCAGGAAAAAGTAAAAAATTTCAGAATTGCACCTTGCAATGCGGAGAAATTACTGTTTGTGCATTTATAATATTCAATGATTTTTGCCATTGAAAAACGTCCAGAAATGATTGAAGCTACTGACTGAACGAAAGGAGCTGGCATCTCCCTCTCTTTGAATCTTCTTTATCATGCTAAGAGGAGCAGGAAAAAGCAAAAAATTTCAGAATTGCACCTTGCAATGCGGAGAAATTACTGTTTGTGCATTTACAATATTCATTGATTTTTGCCATTGAAAAACGTCCAGAAATGATTGAAGCTACTGACTGAATGAAAGGAGCTGGCATCTCACTCTCTTTGAATCTTCTTTATCATGCTAAGAGGAGCAGGAAAAAGCAAAAAATTTCAGAATTGTACCTTGCAATGCGGATAAATTACTGTTTGTGCATTTACAATATTCATTGATTTTTGCCATTGAAAAACATCATGTTATTCATATACAGAAATGTTTGAAGCTACTGACTGAATGAAAGGAGCTGACATCTCACTCTCTTTGAATCTTCTTTATCATGCTAAGAGGAGCAGGAAAAAGCAAAAAATTTCAGAATTGCACCTTGCAATGCGGAGAAATTACTGTTTGTGCATTTACAATATTCATAGATTTTTGCCATTGAAAAACGTCCAGAAATGATTGAAGCTACTGACTGAATGAAAGGAGCTGGCATCTCACTCTCTTTGAATCTTCTTTATCATGCTAAGAGGAGCAGGAAAAAGCAAAAAATTTCAGAATTGCACCTTGCAATGCGGAGAAATTACTGTTTGTGCATTTACAATATTCATTGATTTTTGCCATTGAAAAACATCATGTTATTCATATACCAGAAATGTTTGAAGCTACTGACTGAATGAAAGGAGCTGGCATCTCACTCTCTTTGAATCTTCTTTATCATGCTAAGAGGAGCAGGAAAAAGCAAAAAATTTCAGAATTGCACCTTGCAATGCGGAGAAATTACTGTTTGTGCATTTACAATATTCATTGATTTTTGCCATTGAAAAACGTCCAGAAATGATTGAAGCTACTGACTGAATGAAAGGAGCTGGCATCTCACTCTCTTTGAATCTTGTTTATCATGCTAAGAGGAGCAGGAAAAAGCAAAAAATTTCAGAATTGCACCTTGCAATGCGGAGAAATTACTGTTTGTGCATTTACAATATTCATTGATTTTTGCCATTGAAAAACGTCCAGAAATGATTGAAGCTACTGACTGAATGAAAGGAGCTGGCATCTCACTCTCTTTGAATCTTGTTTATCATGCTAAGAGGAGCAGGAAAAAGCAAAAAATTTCAGAATTGCACCTTGCAATGCGGAGAAATTACTGTTTGTGCATTTACAATATTCATTGATTTTTGCCATTGAAAAACATCATGTTATTCATATACCAGAAATGATTGAAGCTACTGACTGAATGAAAGGAGCTGGCATCTCACTCTCTTTGAATCTTCTTTATCATGCTAAGAGGAGCAGGAAAAAGCAAAAAATTTCAGAATTGCACCTTGCAATGCGGAGAAATTACTGTTTGTGCATTTACAATATTCATTGATTTTTGCCATTGAAAAACGTCCAGAAATGATTGAAGCTACTGACTGAATGAAAGGAGCTGGCATCTCACTCTCTTTGAATCTTCTTTATCATGCTAAGAGGAGCAGGAAAAAGCAAAAAATTTCACAATTGCACCTTGCAATGCGGAGAAATTACTGTTTGTGCATTTACAATATTCATTGATTTTTGCCATTGAAAAACATCATGTTATTCATATACCAGAAATGTTTGAAGCTACTGACTGAATGAAAGGAGCTGACATCTCACTCTCTTTGAATCTTCTTTATCATGCTAAGAGGAGCAGGAAAAAGCAAAAAATTTCAGAATTGCACCTTGCAATGCGGAGAAATTACTGTTTGTGCATTTACAATATTCATTGATTTTTGCCATTGAAAAACGTCCAGAAATGATTGAAGCTACTGACTGAATGAAAGGAGCTGGCATCTCACTCTCTTTGAATCTTCTTTATCATGCTAAGAGGAGCAGGAAAAAGCAAAAAATTTCAGAATTGCACCTTGCAATGCGGAGAAATTACTGTTTGTGCATTTACAATATTCATTGATTTTTGCCATTGAAAAACATCATGTTATTCATATACCAGAAATGTTTGAAGCTACTGACTGAATGAAAGGAGCTGGCATCTCACTCTCTTTGAATCTTCTTTATCATGCTAAGAGGAGCAGGAAAAAGCAAAAAATTTCAGAATTGCACCTTGCAATGCGGAGAAATTACTGTTTGTGCATTTACAATATTCATTGATTTTTGCCATTGAAAAACATCATGTTATTCATATACCAGAAATGTTTGAAGCTACTGACTGAATGAAAGGAGCTGGCATCTCACTCTCTTTGAATCTTCTTTATCATGCTAAGAGGAGCAGGAAAAAGCAAAAAATTTCAGAATTGCACCTTGCAATGTGGAGAAATTACTGTTTGTGCATTTACAATATTCATTGATTTTTACCATTGAAAAACGTCCAGAAATGATTGAAGCTACTGACTGAATGAAAGTAGCTGGCATCTCACTCTCTTTGAATCTTCTTTATCATGCTAAGAGGAGCAGAAAAAAGCAAAAAATTTCAGACTTGCACCTTGCAATGCGGAGAAGTTACTGTTTGTGCATTTACAATATTCATTGATTTTTGCCATTGAAAAACATCCAGAAATGATTGAAGCTACTGACTGAATGAAAGGAGCTGGCATCTCACTCTCTTTGAATATTCTTTATCATGCTAAGAGGAGCAGGAAAAATCAAAAAATTTCAGAATTGCACCTTGCAATGCGGAGAAATTACTGTTTGTGCATTTACAATATTCATTGATTTTTGCCATTGAAAAACATCATGTTATTCATATACCAGAAATGTTTGAAGCTACTGACTGAATGAAAGGAGCTGGCATCTCACTCTCTTTGAATCTTCTTTATCATGCTAAGAGTAGCAGGAAAAAGCAAAAAATTTCAGAATTGCACCTTGCAATGTGGAGAAATTACTGTTTGTGCATTTACAATATTCATTGATTTTTACCATTGAAAAACGTCCAGAAATGATTGAAGCTACTGACTGAATGAAAGTAGCTGGCATCTCACTCTCTTTGAATCTTCTTTATCATGCTAAGAGGAGCAGGAAAAAGCAAAAAATTTCAGACTTGCACCTTGCAATGCGGAGAAATTACTGTTTGTGCATTTACAATATTCATTGATTTTTGCCATTAAAAAACATCATGTTATTCATATACCAGAAATGTTTGAAGCTACTGACTGAATGAAAGGAGCTGGCATCTCACTCTCTTTGAATCTTCTTTATCATGCTAAGAGGAGCAGGAAAAAGCAAAAAATTTCAGAATTGCACCTTGCAATGCGGAGAAATTACTGTTTGTGCATTTACAATATTCATTGATTTTTGCCATTGAAAAACGTCCAGAAATGATTGAAGCTACTGACTGAATGAAAGGAGCTGGCATCTCACTCTCTTTGAATCTTGTTTATCATGCTAAGAGGAGCAGGAAAAAGCAAAAAATTTCAGAATTGCACCTTGCAATGCGGAGAAATTACTGTTTGTGCATTTACAATATTCATTGATTTTTGCCATTGAAAAACGTCCAGAAATGATTGAAGCTACTGACTGAATGAAAGGAGCTGGCATCTCACTCTCTTTGAATCTTCTTTATCATGCTAAGAGGAGCAGGAAAAAGCAAAAAATTTCAGAATTGCACCTTGCAATGCGGAGAAATTACTGTTTGTGCATTTACAATATTCATTGATTTTTGCCATTGAAAAACGTCCAGAAATGATTGAAGCTACTGACTGAATGAAAGGAGTTGGCATCTCACTCTCTTTGAATCTTGTTTATCATGCTAAGAGGAGCAGGAAAAAGCAAAAAATTTCAGAATTGCACCTTGCAATGCGGAGAAATTACTGTTTGTGCATTTACAATATTCATTGATTTTTGCCATTGAAAAACGTCCAGAAATGATTGAAGCTACTGACTGAATGAAAGGAGCTGGCATCTCACTCTCTTTGAATCTTCTTTATCATGCTAAGAGGAGCAGGAAAAAGCAAAAAATTTCAGAATTGCACCTTGCAATGCGGAGAAATTACTGTTTGTGCATTTACAATATTCATTGATTTTTGCCATTGAAAAACATCATGTTATTCATATACCAGAAATGTTTGAAGCTACTGACTGAATGAAAGGAGCTGGCATCTCACTCTCTTTGAATCTTCTTTATCATGCTAAGAGGAGCAGGAAAAAGCAAAAAATTTCAGAATTGCACCTTGCAATGCGGAGAAATTACTGTTTGTGCATTTACAATATTCATTGATTTTTGCCATTGAAAAACATCATGTTATTCATATACCAGAAATGTTTGAAGCTACTGACTGAATGAAAGGAGCTGGCATCTCACTCTCTTTGAATCTTCTTTATCATGCTAAGAGGAGCAGGAAAAAGCAAAAAATTTCAGAATTGCACCTTGCAATGTGGAGAAATTACTGTTTGTGCATTTACAATATTCATTGATTTTTACCATTGAAAAACGTCCAGAAATGATTGAAGCTACTGACTGAATGAAAGTAGCTGGCATCTCACTCTCTTTGAATCTTCTTTATCATGCTAAGAGGAGCAGGAAAAAGCAAAAAATTTCAGACTTGCACCTTGCAATGCGGAGAAATTACTGTTTGTGCATTTACAATATTCATTGATTTTTGCCATTGAAAAATATCATGTTATTCATATACCAGAAATGTTTGAAGCTACTGACTGAATGAAAGGAGCTGGCATCTCACTCTCTTTGAATCTTCTTTATCATGCTAAGAGGAGCAGGAAAAAGCAAAAAATTTCAGAATTGCACCTTGCAATGCGGAGAAATTACTGTTTGTGCATTTACAATATTCATTGATTTTTGCCATTGAAAAACATCATGTTATTCATATACCAGAAATGTTTGAAGCTACTGACTGAATGAAAGGAGCTGGCATCTCACTCTCTTTGAATCTTCTTTATCATGCTAAGAGGAGCAGGAAAAAGCAAAAAATTTCAGAATTGCACCTTGCAATGTGGAGAAATTACTGTTTGTGCATTTACAATATTCATTGATTTTTACCATTGAAAAACGTCCAGAAATGATTGAAGCTACTGACTGAATGAAAGTAGCTGGCATCTCACTCTCCTTGAATCTTCTTTATCATGCTAAGAGGAGCAGGAAAAAGCAAAAAATTTCAGACTTGCACCTTGCAATGCGGAGAAATTACTGTTTGTGCATTTACAATATTCATTGATTTTTGCCATTGAAAAACATCATGTTATTCATATACCAGAAATGTTTGAAGCTACTGACTGAATGAAAGGAGCTGGCATCTCACTCTCTTTGAATCTTCTTTATCATGCTAAGAGGAGCAGGAAAAAGCAAAAAATTTCAGAATTGCACCTTGCAATGCGGAGAAATTACTGTTTGTGCATTTACAATATTCATTGATTTTTGCCATTGAAAAACGTCCAGAAATGATTGAAGCTACTGACTGAATGAAAGGAGCTGGCATCTCACTCTCTTTGAATCTTGTTTATCATGCTAAGAGGAGCAGGAAAAAGCAAAAAATTTCAGAATTGCACCTTGCAATGCGGAGAAATTACTGTTTGTGCATTTACAATATTCAATGATTTTTGCCATTGAAAAACGTCCAGAAATGATTGAAGCTACTGACTGAATGAAAGGAGCTGGCATCTCACTCTCTTTGAATCTTCTTTATCATGCTAAGAGGAGCAGGAAAAAGCAAAAAATTTCAGAATTGCACCTTGCAATGCGGAGAAATTACTGTTTGTGCATTTACAATATTCATTGATTTTTGCCATTGAAAAACATCATGTTATTCATATACCAGAAATGATTGAAGCTACTGACTGAATGAAAGGAGCTGGCATCTCACTCTCTTTGAATCTTCTTTATCATGCTAAGAGGAGCAGGAAACAGCAAAAAATTTCAGAATTGCACCTTGCAATGCGGAGAAATTACTGTTTGTGCATTTACAATATTCATTGATTTTTGCCATTGAAAAACGTCCAGAAATGATTGAAGCTACTGACTGAATGAAAGGAGCTGGCATCTCACTCTCTTTGAATCTTCTTTATCATGCTAAGAGGAGCAGGAAAAAGCAAAAAATTTCAGAATTGCACCTTGCAATGCGGAGAAATTACTGTTTGTGCATTTACAATATTCATTGATTTTTGCCATTGAAAAACATCATATTATTCATATACCAGAAATGTTTGAAGCTACTGACTGAATGAAAGGAGCTGACATCTCACTCTCTTTGAATCTTCTTTATCATGCTAAGAGGAGCAGGAAAAAGCAAAAAATTTCAGAATTGCACCTTGCAATGCGGAGAAATTACTGTTTGTGCATTTACAATATTCATTGATTTTTGCCATTGAAAAACGTCCAGAAATGATTGAAGCTACTGACTGAATGAAAGGAGATCGCATCTCACTCTCTTTGAATCTTCTTTATCATGCTAAGAGGAGCAGGAAAAAGCAAAAAATTTCAGAATTGCACCTTGCAATGCGGAGAAATTACTGTTTGTGCATTTACAATATTCATTGATTTTTGCCATTGAAAAACATCATGTTATTCATATACCAGAAATGTTTGAAGCTACTGACTGAATGAAAGGAGCTGGCATCTCACTCTCTTTGAATCTTCTTTATCATGCTAAGAGGAGCAGGAAAAAGCAAAAAATTTCAGAATTGCACCTTGCAATGCGGAGAAATTACTGTTTGTGCATTTACAATATTCATTGATTTTTGCCTTTGAAAAACATCATGTTATTCATATACCAGAAATGTTTGAAGCTACTGACTGAATGAAAGGAGCTGGCATCTCACTCTCTTTGAATCTTCTTTATCATGCTAAGAGGAGCAGGAAAAAGCAAAAAATTTCAGACTTGCACCTTGCAATGCGGAGAAGTTACTGTTTGTGCATTTACAATATTCATTGATTTTTGCCATTGAAAAACATCCAGAGATGATTGAAGCTACTGACTGAATGAAAGGAGCTGGCATCTCACTCTCTTTGAATATTCTTTATCATGCTAAGAGGAGCAGGAAAAAGCAAAAAATTTCAGAATTGCACCTTGCAATGCGGAGAAATTACTGTTTGTGCATTTACAATATTCATTGATTTTTGCCATTGAAAAACATCATGTTATTCATATACCAGAAATGTTTTAAGCTACTGACTGAATTAAAGGAGCTGGCATCTCACTCTCTTTGAGTCTTCTTTATCATGCTAAGAGGAGCAGGAAAAAGCAAAAAATTTCAGAATTGCACCTTGCAATGCGGAGAAATTACTGTTTGTGCATTTACAATATTCATTGATTTTTGCCATTGAAAAACATCATGTTATTCATATACCAGAAATGTTTGAAGCTACTGACTGAATGAAAGGAGCTGGCATCTCACTCTCTTTGAATCTTCTTTATCATGCTAAGAGTAGCAGGAAAAAGCAAAAAATTTCAGAATTGCACCTTGCAATGTGGAGAAATTACTGTTTGTGCATTTACAATATTCATTGATTTTTACCATTGAAAAACGTCCAGAAATGATTGAAGCTACTGACTGAATGAAAGTAGCTGGCATCTCACTCTCTTTGAATCTTCTTTATCATGCTAAGAGGAGCAGGAAAAAGCAAAAAATTTCAGACTTGCACCTTGCAATGCGGAGAAATTACTGTTTGTGCATTTACAATATTCATTGATTTTTGCCATTAAAAAACATCATGTTATTCATATACCAGAAATGTTTGAAGCTACTGACTGAATGAAAGGAGCTGGCATCTCACTCTCTTTGAATCTTCTTTATCATGCTAAGAGGAGCAGGAAAAAGCAAAAAATTTCAGAATTGCACCTTGCAATGCGGAGAAATTACTGTTTGTGCATTTACAATATTCATTGATTTTTGCCATTGAAAAACGTCCAGAAATGATTGAAGCTACTGACTGAATGAAAGGAGCTGGCATCTCACTCTCTTTGAATCTTGTTTATCATGCTAAGAGGAGCAGGAAAAAGCAAAAAATTTCAGAATTGCACCTTGCAATGCGGAGAAATTACTGTTTGTGCATTTACAATATTCATTGATTTTTGCCATTGAAAAACGTCCAGAAATGATTGAAGCTACTGACTGAATGAAAGGAGCTGGCATCTCACTCTCTTTGAATCTTCTTTATCATGCTAAGAGGAGCAGGAAAAAGTAAAAAATTTCAGAATTGCACCTTGCAATGCGGAGAAATTACTGTTTGTGCATTTACAATATTCATTGATTTTTGCCATTGAAAAACGTCCAGAAATGATTGAAGCTACTGACTGAATGAAAGGAGTTGGCATCTCACTCTCTTTGAATCTTGTTTATCATGCTAAGAGGAGCAGGAAAAAGCAAAAAATTTCAGAATTGCACCTTGCAATGCGGAGAAATTACTGTTTGTGCATTTACAATATTCATTGATTTTTGCCATTGAAAAACGTCCAGAAATGATTGAAGCTACTGACTGAATGAAAGGAGCTGGCATCTCACTCTCTTTGAATCTTCTTTATCATGCTAAGAGGAGCGGGAAAAAGCAAAAAATTTCAGAATTGCACCTTGCAATGCGGAGAAATTACTGTTTGTGCATTTACAATATTCATTGATTTTTGCCATTGAAAAACATCATGTTATTCATATACCAGAAATGATTGAAGCTACTGACTGAATGAAAGGAGCTGGCATCTCACTCTCTTTGAATCTTCTTTATCATGCTAAGAGGAGCAGGAAAAAGCAAAAAATTTCAGAATTGCACCTTGCAATGCGGATAAATTACTGTTTGTGCATTTACAATATTCATTGATTTTTGCCATTGAAAAACATCATGTTATTCATATACCAGAAATGTTTGAAGCTACTGACTGAATGAAAGGAGCTGACATCTCACTCTCTTTGAATCTTCTTTATCATGCTAAGAGGAGCAGGAAAAAGCAAAAAATTTCAGAATTGCACCTTGCAATGCGGAGAAATTACTGTTTGTGCATTTACAATATTCATTGATTTTTGCCATTGGAAAACGTCCAGAAATGATTGAAGCTACTGACTGAATGAAAGGAGCTGGCATCTCACTCTCTTTGAATCTTCTTTATCATGCTAAGAGGAGCAGGAAAAAGCAAAAAATTTCAGAATTGCACCTTGCAATGCGGAGAAATTACTGTTTGTGCATTTACAATATTCATTGATTTTTGCCATTGAAAAACATCATGTTATTCATATACCAGAAATGTTTGAAGCTACTGACTGAATGAAAGGAGCTGGCATCTCACTCTCTTTGAATCTTCTTTATCATGCTAAGAGGAGCAGGAAAAAGCAAAAAATTTCAGAATTGCACCTTGCAATGCGGAGAAATTACTGTTTGTGCATTTACAATATTCATTGATTTTTGCCATTGAAAAACATCATGTTATTCATATACCAGAAATGTTTGAAGCTACTGACTGAATGAAAGGAGCTGGCATCTCACTCTCTTTGAATCTTCTTTATCATGCTAAGAGGAGCAGGAAAAAGAAAAAAATTTCAGAATTGCACCTTGCAATGTGGAGAAATTACTGTTTGTGCATTTACAATATTCATTGATTTTTACCATTGAAAAACGTCCAGAAATGATTGAAGCTACTGACTGAATGAAAGTAGCTGGCATCTCACAATCTTTGAATCTTCTTTATCATGCTAAGAGGAGCAGGAAAAAGCAAAAAATTTCAGACTTGCACCTTGCAATGCGGAGAAGTTACTGTTTGTGCATTTACAATATTCATTGATTTTTGCCATTGAAAAACATCCAGAAATGATTGAAGCTACTGACTGAATGAAAGGAGCTGGCATCTCACTCTCTTTGAATATTCTTTATCATGCTAAGAGGAGCAGGAAAAAGCAAAAAATTTCAGAATTGCACCTTGCAATGCGGAGAAATTACTGTTTGTGCATTTACAATATTCATTGATTTTTGCCATTGAAAAACATCATGTTATTCATATACCAGAAATGTTTGAAGCTACTGACTGAATGAAAGGAGCTGGCATCTCACTCTCTTTGAATCTTCTTTATCATGCTAAGAGGAGCAGGAAAAAGCAAAAAATTTCAGAATTGCACCTTGCAATGTGGAGAAATTACTGTTTGTGCATTTACAATATTCATTGATTTTTACCATTGAAAAACGTCCAGAAATGATTGAAGCTACTGACTGAATGAAAGTAGCTGGCATCTCACTCTCTTTGAATCTTCTTTATCATGCTAAGAGGAGCAGGAAAAAGCAAAAAATTTCAGACTTGCACCTTGCAATGCGGAGAAATTACTGTTTGTGCATTTACAATATTCATTGATTTTTGCCATTGAAAAACATCATGTTATTCATATACCAGAAATGTTTGAAGCTACTGACTGAATGAAAGGAGCTGGCATCTCACTCTCTTTGAATCTTCTTTATCATGCTAAGAGGAGCAGGAAAAAGCAAAAAATTTCAGAATTGCACCTTGCAATGCGGAGAAATTACTGTTTGTGCATTTACAATATTCATTGATTTTTGCCATTGAAAAACGTCCAGAAATGATTGAAGGTACTGACTGAATGAAAGGAGCTGGCATCTCACTCTCTTTGAATCTTGTTTATCATGCTAAGAGGAGCAGGAAAAAGCAAAAAATTTCAGAATTGCACCTTGCAATGCGGAGAAATTACTGTTTGTGCATTTACAATATTCATTGATTTTTGCCATTGAAAAACATCATGTTATTCATATACCAGAAATGATTGAAGCTACTGACTGAATGAAAGGAGCTGGCATCTCACTCTCTTTGAATCTTCTTTATCATGCTAAGAGGAGCAGGAAAAAGCAAAAAATTTCAGAATTGCACCTTGCAATGCGGAGAAATTACTGTTTGTGCATTTACAATATTCATTGATTTTTGCCATTGAAAAACATCATGTTATTCATATACCAGAAATGTTTGAAACTACTGACTGAATGAAAGGAGCTGGCATCTCACTCTCTTTGAATCTTCTTTATCATGCTAAGAGGAGCAGGAAAAAGCAAAAAATTTCAGAATTGCACCTTGCAATGTGGAGAAATTACTGTTTGTGCATTTACAATATTCATTGATTTTTACCATTGAAAAACGTCCAGAAATGATTGAAGCTACTGACTGAATGAAAGTAGCTGGCATCTCACTCTCTTTGAATCTTCTTTATCATGCTAAGAGGAGCAGGAAAAAGCAAAAAATTTCAGACTTGCACCTTGCAATGCGGAGAAATTACTGTTTGTGCATTTACAATATTCATTGATTTTTGCCATTGAAAAACATCATGTTATTCATATACCAGAAATGTTTGAAGCTACTGACTGAATGAAAGGAGCTGGCATCTCACTCTCTTTGAATCTTCTTTATCATGCTAAGAGGAGCAGGAAAAAGCAAAAAATTTCAGAATTGCACCTTGCAATGCGGAGAAATTACTGTTTGTGCATTTACAATATTCATTGATTTTTGCCATTGAAAAACGTCCAGAAATGATTGAAGCTACTGACTGAATGAAAGGAGCTGGCATCTCACTCTCTTTGAATCTTCTTTATCATGCTAAGAGGAGCAGGAAAAAGCAAAAAATTTCAGAATTGCACCTTGCAATGCGGAGAAATTACTGTTTGTGCATTTACAATATTCATTGATTTTTGCCATTGAAAAACATGTTATTCATATACCAGAAATGTTTGAAGCTACTGACTGAATGAAAGGAGCTGGCACCTCACTCTCTTTGAATCTTCTTTATCATGCTAAGAGGAGCGGGAAAAAGCAAAAAATTTCAGAATTGCACCTTGCAATGCGGAGAAATTACTGTTTGTGCATTTACAATATTCATTGATTTTTGCCATTGAAAAACGTCCAGAAATGATTGAAGGTACTGACTGAATGAAAGGAGCTGGCATCTCACTCTCTTTGAATCTTCTTTATCATGCTAAGAGGAGCAGGAAAAAGCAAAAAATTTCAGAATTGCACCTTGCAATGCGGAGAAATTACTGTTTGTGCATTTACAATATTCATTGATTTTTGCCATTGAAAAACGTCCAGAAATGATTGAAGCTACTGACTGAATGAAAGGAGCTGGCATCTCACTCTCTTTGAATCTTCTTTATCATGCTAAGAGGAGCAGGAAAAAGCAAAAAATTTCAGAATTGCACCTTGCAATGCGGAGAAATTACAGTTTGTGCATTTACAATATTCATTGATTTTTGCCATTGAAAAACATCCAGAAATGATTGAAGCTACTGACTGAATGAAAGGAGCTGGCATCTCACTCTCTTTGAATCTTCTTTATCATGCTAAGAGGAGCAGGAAAAAGCAAAAAATTTCAGAATTGCACCTTGCAATGCGGAGAAATTACTGTTTGTGCATTTACAATATTCATTGATTTTTGCCATTGAAAAACATCATGTTATTCATATACCAGAAATGTTTGAAGCTACTGACTGAATGAAAGGAGCTGGCATCTCACTCTCTTTGAATCTTCTTTATCATGCTAAGAGGAGCAGGAAAAAGCAAAAAATTTCAGAATTGCACCTTGCAATGTGGAGAAATTACTGTTTGTGCATTTACAATATTCATTGATTTTTACCATTGAGAAACGTCCAGAAATGATTGAAGCTACTGACTGAATGAAAGTAGCTGGCATCTCACTCTCTTTGAATCTTCTTTATCATGCTAAGAGGAGCAGGAAAAAGCAAAAAATTTCAGACTTGCACCTTGCAATGCGGAGAAATTACTGTTTGTGCATTTACAATATTCATTGATTTTTGCCATTGAAAAACATCATGTTATTCATATACCAGAAATGTTTGAAGCTACTGACTGAATGAAAGGAGCTGGCATCTCACTCTCTTTGAATCTTCTTTATCATGCTAAGAGGAGCAGGAAAAAGCAAAAAATTTCAGAATTGCACCTTGCAATGCGGAGAAATTACTGTTTGTGCATTTACAATATTCATTGATTTTTGCCATTGAAAAACATCATGTTATTCATATACCAGAAATGTTTGAAGCTACTGACTGAATGAAAGGAGCTGGCATCTCACTCTCTTTGAATCTTCTTTATCATGCTAAGAGGAGCAGGAAAAAGCAAAAAATTTCAGAATTGCACCTTGCAATGTGGAGAAATTACTGTTTGTGCATTTACAATATTCATTGATTTTTACCATTGAAAAACGTCCAGAAATGATTGAAGCTACTGACTGAATGAAAGTAGCTGGCATCTCACTCTCTTTGAATCTTCTTTATCATGCTAAGAGGAGCAGGAAAAAGCCAAAAATTTCAGACTTGCACCTTGCAATGCGGAGAAATTACTGTTTGTGCATTTACAATATTCATTGATTTTTGCCATTGAAAAACATCATGTTATTCATATACCAGAAATGTTTGAAGCTACTGACTGAATGAAAGGAGCTGGCATCTCACTCTCTTTGAATCTTCTTTATCATGCTAAGAGGAGCAGGAAAAAGCAAAAAATTTCAGAATTGCACCTTGCAATGCGGAGAAATTACTGTTTGTGCATTTACAATATTCATTGATTTTTGCCATTGAAAAACATCATGTTATTCATATACCAGAAATGTTTGAAGCTACTGACTGAATGAAAGGAGCTGGCATCTCACTCTCTTTGAATCATGTTTATCATGCTAAGAGGATCAGGAAAAAGCAAAAAATTTCAGAATTGCACCTTGCAATGCGGAGAAATTACTGTTTGTGCATTTACAATATTCATTGATTTTTGCCATTGAAAAACGTCCAGAAATGATTGAAGCTACTGCCTGAATGAAAGGAGCTGGCATCTCACTCTCTTTGAATCTTCTTTATCATGCTAAGAGGAGCAGGAAAAAGCAAAAAATTTTAGAATTGCACCTTGCAATGCGGAGAAATTACTGTTTGTGCATTTACAATATTCATTGATTTTTGCCATTGAAAAACATCATGTTATTCATATACCAGAAATGATTGAAGCTACTGACTGAATGAAAGGAGCTGGCATCTCACTCTCTTTGAATCTTCTTTATCATGCTAAGAGGAGCAGGAAAAAGTAAAAAATTTCAGAATTGCACCTTGCAATGCGGAGAAATTACTGTTTGTGCATTTATAATATTCAATGATTTTTGCCATTGAAAAACGTCCAGAAATGATTGAAGCTACTGACTGAACGAAAGGAGCTGGCATCTCACTCTCTTTGAATCTTCTTTATCATGCTAAGAGGAGCAGGAAAAAGCAAAAAATTTCAGAATTGCACCTTGCAATGCGGAGAAATTACTGTTTGTGCATTTACAATATTCATTGATTTTTGCCATTGAAAAACATCATGTTATTCATATACCAGAAATGTTTGAAGCTACTGACTGAATGAAAGGAGCTGGCATCTCACTCTCTTTGAATCTTCTTTATCATGCTAAGAGGAGCAGGAAAAAGCAAAAAATTTCAGAATTGCACCTTGCAATGCGGAGAAATTACTGTTTGTGCATTTACAATATTCATTGATTTTTGCCATTGAAAAACATCCAGAAATGATTGAAGCTACTGACTGAATGAAAGGAGCTGGCATCTCACTCTCTTTGAATCTTCTTTATCATGCTAAGAGGAGCAGGTAAAAGCAAAAAATTTCAGAATTGCACCTTGCAATGCGGAGAAATTACTGTTTGTGCATTTACAATATTCATTGATTTTTGCCATTGAAAAACGTCCAGAAATGATTGAAGCTACTGACTGATAGAAAGGAGCTGGCATCTCACTCTCTTTGAGCCTTGTTTATCATGCTAAGAGGAGCAGGAAAAAGCAAAAAATTTCAGAATTGCACCTTGCAATGCGGAGAAATTACTGTTTGTGCATTTGCAATATTCATTGATTTTTGCCATTGAAAAACGTCCAGAAATGATTGAAGCTACTGACTGAATGAAAGGAGCTGGCATCTCACTCTCTTTGAATCTTCTTTATCATGCTAAGAGGAGCAGGAAAAAGCAAAAAATTTCAGAATTGCACCTTGCAATGTGGAGAAATTACTGTTTGTGCATTTACAATATTCATTGATTTTTACCATTGAAAAACGTCCAGAAATGATTGAAGCTACTGACTGAATGAAAGTAGCTGGCATCTCACTCTCTTTGAATCTTCTTTATCATGCTAAGAGGAGCAGGAAAAAGCAAAAAATTTCAGACTTGCACCTTGCAATGCGGAGAAATTACTGTTTGTGCATTTACAATATTCATTGATTTTTGCCATTGAAAAACATCATGTTATTCATATACCAGAAATGTTTGAAGCTACTGACTGAATGAAAGGAGCTGGCATCTCACTCTCTTTGAATCTTCTTTATCATGCTAAGAGGAGCAGGAAAAAGCAAAAAATTTCAGAATTGCACCTTGCAATGCGGAGAAATTACTGTTTGTGCATTTACAATATTCATTGATTTTTGCCATTGAAAAACATCATGTTATTCATATACCAGAAATGTTTGAAGCTACTGACTGAATGAAAGGAGCTGGCATCTCACTCTCTTTGAATCTTCTTTATCATGCTAAGAGGAGCAGGAAAAAGCAAAAAATTTCAGAATTGCACCTTGCAATGTGGAGAAATTACTGTTTGTGCATTTACAATATTCATTGATTTTTACCATTGAAAAACGTCCAGAAATGATTGAAGCTACTGACTGAATGAAAGTAGCTGGCATCTCACTCTCTTTGAATCTTCTTTATCATGCTAAGAGGAGCAGGAAAAAGCAAAAAATTTCAGACTTGCACCTTGCAATGCGGAGAAATTACTGTTTGTGCATTTACAATATTCATTGATTTTTGCCATTGAAAAACATCATGTTATTCATATACCAGAAATGTTTGAAGCTACTGACTGAATGAAAGGAGCTGGCATCTCACTCTCTTTGAATCTTCTTTATCATGCTAAGAGGAGCAGGAAAAAGCAAAAAATTTCAGAATTGCACCTTGCAATGCGGAGAAATTACTGTTTGTGCATTTACAAAATTCATTGATTTTTGCCATTGAAAAACATCATGTTATTCATATACCAGAAATGTTTGAAGCTACTGACTGAATGAAAGGAGCTGGCATCTCACTCTCTTTCAATCATGTTTATCATGCTAAGAGGAGCAGGAAAAAGCAAAAAATTTCAGAATTGCACCTTGCAATGCGGAGAAATTACTGTTTGTGCATTTACAATATTCATTGATTTTTGCCATTGAAAAACGTCCAGAAATGATTGAAGCTACTGACTGAATGAAAGGAGCTGGCATCTCACTCTCTTTGAATCATGTTTATCATGCTAAGAGGAGCAGGAAAAAGCAAAAAATTTCAGAATTGCACCTTGCAATGCGGAGAAATTACTGTTTGTGCATTTACAATATTCATTGATTTTTGCCATTGAAAAACATCATGTTATTCATATACCAGAAATGATTGAAGCTACTGACTGAATGAAAGGAGCTGGCATCTCACTCTCTTTGAATCTTCTTTATCATGCTAAGAGGAGCAGGAAAAAGTAAAAAATTTCAGAATTGCACCTTGCAATGCGGAGAAATTACTGTTTGTGCATTTATAATATTCAATGATTTTTGCCATTGAAAAACGTCCAGAAATGATTGAAGCTACTGACTGAACGAAAGGAGCTGGCATCTCACTCTCTTTGAATCTTCTTTATCATGCTAAGAGGAGCAGGAAAAAGCAAAAAATTTCAGAATTGCACCTTGCAATGCGGAGAAATTACTGTTTGTGCATTTACAATATTCATTGATTTTTGCCATTGAAAAACATCATGTTATTCATATACCAGAAATGTTTGAAGCTACTGACTGAATGAAAGGAGCTGGCATCTCACTCTCTTTGAATCTTCTTTATCATGCTAAGAGGAGCAGGAAAAAGCAAAAAATTTCAGAATTGCACCTTGCAATGCGGAGAAATTACTGTTTGTGCATTTACAATATTCATTGATTTTTGCCATTGAAAAACGTCCAGAAATGATTGAAGCTACTGACTGAATGAAAGGAGCTGGCATCTCACTCTCTTTGAATCTTCTTTATCATGCTAAGAGGAGAAGGTAAAAGCAAAAAATTTCAGAATTGCACCTTGCAATGCGGAGAAATTACTGTTTGTGCATTTACAATATTCATTGATTTTTGCCATTGAAAAACGTCCAGAAATGATTGAAGCTACTGACTGATAGAAAGGAGCTGGCATCTCACTCTCTTTGAGCCTTGTTTATCATGCTAAGAGGAGCAGGAAAAAGCAAAAAATTTCAGAACTGCACCTTGCAATGCGGAGAAATTACTGTTTGTGCATTTGCAATATTCATTGATTTTTGCCATTGAAAAACGTCCAGAAATGATTGAAGCTACTGACTGAATGAAAGGAGCTGGCATCTCACTCTCTTTGAATCTTCTTTATCATGCTAAGAGGAGCAGGAAAAAGCAAAAAATTTCAGAATTGCACCTTGCAATGCGGACAAATTACTGTTTGTGCATTTACAATATTCATTGATTTTTGCCATTGAAAAACATCATGTTATTCATATACCAGAAATGATTGAAGCTACTGACTGAATGAAAGGAGCTGGCATCTCACTCTCTTTGAATCTTCTTTATCATGCTAAGAGGAGCAGGAAAAAGTAAAAAATTTCAGAATTGCACCTTGCAATGCGGAGAAATTACTGTTTGTGCATTTATAATATTCAATGATTTTTGCCATTGAAAAACGTCCAGAAATGATTGAAGCTACTGACTGAACGAAAGGAGCTGGCATCTCACTCTCTTTGAATCTTCTTTATCATGCTAAGAGGAGCAGGAAAAAGCAAAAAATTTCAGAATTGCACCTTGCAATGCGGAGAAATTACTGTTTGTGCATTTACAATATTCATTGATTTTTGCCATTGAAAAACGTCCAGAAATGATTGAAGCTACTGACTGAATGAAAGGAGCTGGCATCTCACTCTCTTTGAATCTTCTTTATCATGCTAAGAGGAGCAGGAAAAAGCAAAAAATTTCAGAATTGCAGCTTGCAATGCGGAGAAATTACTGTTTGTGCATTTACAATATTCATTGATTTTTGCCATTGAAAAACATCATGTTATTCATATACCAGAAATGTTTGAAGCTACTGACTGAATGAAAGGAGCTGGCATCTCACTCTCTTTGAATCTTCTTTATCATGCTAAGAGGAGCAGGAAAAAGCAAAAAATTTCAGAATTGCACCTTGCAATGTGGAGAAATTACTGTTTGTGCATTTACAATATTCATTGATTTTTACCATTGAAAAACGTCCAGAAATGATTGAAGCTACTGACTGAATGAAAGTAGCTGGCATCTCACTCTCTTTGAATCTTCTTTATCATGCTAAGAGGAGCAGGAAAAAGCAAAAAATTTCAGACTTGCACCTTGCAATGCGGAGAAATTACTGTTTGTGCATTTACAATATTCTTTGATTTTTGCCATTGAAAAACATCATGTTATTCATATACCAGAAATGTTTGAAGCTACTGACTGAATGAAAGGAGCTGGCATCTCACTCTCTTTGAATCTTCTTTATCTTGCTAAGAGGAGCAGGAAAAAGCAAAAAATTTCAGAATTGCACCTTGCAATGCGGAGAAATTACTGTTTGTGCATTTACAATATTCATTGATTTTTGCCATTGAAAAACGTCCAGAAATGATTGAAGCTACTGACTGAATGAAAGGAGCTGGTATCTCACTCTCTTTGAATATTCTTTATCATGCTAAGCAGAGCAGGAAAAAGCAAAAAATTTCAGAATTGCACCTTGCAATGCGGAGAAATTACTGTTTGTGCATTTACAATATTCATTGATTTTTGCCATTGAAAAACGTCCAGAAATGATTGAAGCTACTGACTGAATGAAAGGAGCTGGCATCTCACTCTCTTTGAATCTTCTTTATCATGCTAAGAGGAGCAGGAAAAAGCAAAAAATTTCAGAATTGCACCTTGCAATGCGGAGAAATTACTGTTTGTGCATTTACAATATTCATTGATTTTTGCCATTGA
Organism: Phyllobates terribilis; assembly: GCF_046119375.1. Lineage (NCBI taxonomy): Eukaryota > Metazoa > Chordata > Amphibia > Anura > Dendrobatidae > Phyllobates > Phyllobates terribilis. Next base: position 474,426 of record NW_027363188.1, read on the forward strand.
AAAACATGTTATTCATATACCAGAAATGTTTGAAGCTACTGACTGAATGAAAGGAGCTGGCACCTCACTCTCTTTGAATCTTCTTTATCATGCTAAGAGGAGCGGGAAAAAGCAAAAAATTTCAGAATTGCACCTTGCAATGCGGAGAAATTACTGTTTGTGCATTTACAATATTCATTGATTTTTGCCATTGAAAAACGTCCAGAAATGATTGAAGGTACTGACTGAATGAAAGGAGCTGGCATCTCACTCTCTTTGAATCTTCTTTATCATGCTAAGAGGAGCAGGAAAAAGCAAAAAATTTCAGAATTGCACCTTGCAATGCGGAGAAATTACTGTTTGTGCATTTACAATATTCATTGATTTTTGCCATTGAAAAATGTCCAGAAATGATTGAAGCTACTGACTGAATGAAAGGAGCTGGCATCTCACTCTCTTTGAATCTTCTTTATCATGCTAAGAGGAGCAGGAAAAAGCAAAAAATTTCAGAATTGCACCTTGCAATGCGGAGAAATTACAGTTTGTGCATTTACAATATTCATTGATTTTTGACATTGAAAAACATCCAGAAATGATTGAAGCTACTGACTGAATGAAAGGAGCTGGCATCTCACTCTCTTTGAATCTTCTTTATCATGCTAAGAGGAGCAGGAAAAAGCAAAAAATTTCAGAATTGCACCTTGCAATGCGGAGAAATTACTGTTTGTGCATTTACAATATTCATTGATTTTTGCCATTGAAAAACATCATGTTATTCATATACCAGAAATGTTTGAAGCTACTGACTGAATGAAAGGAGCTGGCATCTCACTCTCTTTGAATCTTCTTTATCATGCTAAGAGGAGCAGGAAAAAGCAAAAAATTTCAGAATTGCACCTTGCAATGTGGAGAAATTACTGTTTGTGCATTTACAATATTCATTGATTTTTACCATTGAAAAACGTCCAGAAATGATTGAAGCTACTGACTGAATGAAAGTAGCTGGCATCTCACTCTCTTTGAATCTTCTTTATCATGCTAAGAGGAGCAGGAAAAAGCAAAAAATTTCAGACTTGCACCTTGCAATGCGGAGAAATTACTGTTTGTGCATTTACAATATTCATTGATTTTTGCCATTGAAAAACATCATGTTATTCATATACCAGAAATGTTTGAAGCTACTGACTGAATGAAAGGAGCTGGCATCTCACTCTCTTTGAATCTTCTTTATCATGCTAAGAGGAGCAGGAAAAAGCAAAAAATTTCAGAATTGCACCTTGCAATGCGGAGAAATTACTGTTTGTGCATTTACAATATTCATTGATTTTTGCCATTGAAAAACATCATGTTATTCATATACCAGAAATGTTTGAAGCTACTGACTGAATGAAAGGAGCTGGCATCTCACTCTCTTTGAATCTTCTTTATCATGCTAAGAGGAGCAGGAAAAAGCAAAAAATTTCAGAATTGCACCTTGCAATGTGGAGAAATTACTGTTTGTGCATTTACAATATTCATTGATTTTTACCATTGAAAAACGTCCAGAAATGATTGAAGCTACTGACTGAATGAAAGTAGCTGGCATCTCACTCTCTTTGAATCTTCTTTATCATGCTAAGAGGAGCAGGAAAAAGCAAAAAATTTCAGACTTGCACCTTGCAATGCGGAGAAATTACTGTTTGTGCATTTACAATATTCATTGATTTTTGCCATTGAAAAACATCATGTTATTCATATACCAGAAATGTTTGAAGCTACTGACTGAATGAAAGGAGCTGGCATCTCACTCTCTTTGAATCTTCTTTATCATGCTAAGAGGAGCAGGAAAAAGCAAAAAATTTCAGAATTGCACCTTGCAATGCGGAGAAATTACTGTTTGTGCATTTCCAATATTCATTGATTTTTGCCATTGAAAAACGTCCAGAAATGATTGAAGCTACTGACTGAATGAAAGGAGCTGGCATCTCACTCTCTTTGAATCTTGTTTATCATGCTAAGAGGAGCAGGAAAAAGCAAAAAATTTCAGAATTGCACCTTGCAATGCGGAGAAATTACTGTTTGTGCATTTACAATATTCATTGATTTTTGCCATTGAAAAACGTCCAGAAATGATTGAAGCTACTGACTGAATGAAAGGAGCTGGCATCTCACTCTCTTTGAATCTTCTTTATCATGCTAAGAGGAGCAGGAAAAAGCAAAAAATTTCAGAATTGCACCTTGCAATGCGGAGAAATTACTGTTTGTGCATTTACAATATTCATTGATTTTTGCCATTGAAAAACATCATGTTATTCATATACCAGAAATGATTGAAACTACTGACTGAATGAAAGGAGCTGGCATCTCACTCTCTTTGAATCTTCTTTATCATGCTAAGAGGAGCAGGAAAAAGTAAAAAATTTCAGAATTGCACCTTGCAATGCGGAGAAATTACTGTTTGTGCATTTATAATATTCAATGATTTTTGCCATTGAAAAACGTCCAGAAATGATTGAAGCTACTGACTGAATGAAAGGAGCTGGCATCTCACTCTCTTTGAATCTTCTTTATCATGCTAAGAGGAGCAGGAAAAAGCAAAAAATTTCAGAATTGCACCTTGCAATGCGGAGAAATTACTGTTTGTGCATTTACAATATTCATTGATTTTTGCCATTGAAAAACGTCCAGAAATGATTGAAGCTACTGACTGAATGAAAGGAACTGGCATCTCACTCTCTTTGAATCTTCTTTATCATGCTAAGAGGAGCAGGAAAAAGCAAAAAATTTCAGAATTGCACCTTGCAATGCGGAGAAATTACTGTTTGTGCATTTACAATATTCATTGATTTTTGCCATTGAAAAACGTCCAGAAATGATTGAAGCTACTGACTGAATGAAAGGAACTGGCATCTCACTCTCTTTGAATCTTCTTTATCATGCTAAGAGGAGCAGGAAAAAGCAAAAAATTTCAGAATTGCACCTTGCAATGCGGAGAAATTACTGTTTGTGCATTTACAATATTCATTGATTTTTGCCATTGAAAAACATCATGTTATTCATATACCAGAAATGTTTGAAGCTACTGACTGAATGAAAGGAGCTGACATCTCACTCTCTTTGAATCTTCTTTATCATGCTAAGAGGAGCAGGAAAAAGCAAAAAATTTCAGAATTGCACCTTGCAATGCGGAGAAATTACTGTTTGTGCATTTACAATATTCATTGATTTTTGCCATTGAAAAACATCCAGAAATGATTGAAGCTACTGACTGAATGAAAGGAGCTGGCATCTCACTCTCTTTGAATCTTCTTTATCATGCTAAGAGGAGCAGGAAAAAGCAAAAAATTTCAGAATTGCACCTTGCAATGCGGAGAAATTACTGTTTGTGCATTTACAATATTCATTGATTTTTGCCATTGAAAAACTTCATGTTATTCATATACCAGAAATGTTTGAAGCTACTGACTGAATGAAAGGAGCTGGCATCTCACTCTCTTTGAATCTTCTTTATCATGCTAAGAGGAGCAGGAAAAAGCAAAAAATTTCAGAATTGCACCTTGCAATGCGGAGAAATTACTGTTTGTGCATTTACAATATTCATTGATTTTTGCCATTGAAAAACATCATGTTATTCATATACCAGAAATGTTTGAAACTACTGACTGAATGAAAGGAGCTGGCATCTCACTCTCTTTGAATCTTCTTTATCATGCTAAGAGGAGCAGGAAAAAGCAAAAAATTTCAGAATTGCAACTTGCAATGTGGAGAAATTAGTGTTTGTGCATTTACAATATTCATTGATTTTTACCATTGAAAAACGTCCAGAAATGATTGAAGCTACTGACTGAATGAAAGGAGCTGGCATCTCACTCTCTTTGAATCTTCTTTATCATGCTAAGAGGAGCAGGAAAAAGCAAAAAATTTCAGACTTGCACCTTGCAATGCGGAGAAATTACTGTTTGTGCATTTACAATATTCATTGATTTTTGCCATTGACAAACATCATGTTATTCATATACCAGAAATGTTTGAAGCTACTGACTGAATGAAAGGAGCTGGCATCTCACTCTCTTTGAATCTTCTTTATCATGCTAAGAGGAGCAGGAAAAAGCAAAAAATTTCAGACTTGCACCTTGCAATGCGGAGAAATTACTGTTTGTGCATTTACAATATTCATTGATTTTTGCCATTGACAAACATCATGTTATTCATATACCAGAAATGTTTGAAGCTACTGACTGAATGAAAGGAGCTGGCATCTCACTCTCTTTGAATCTTCTTTATCATGCTAAGAGGAGCAGGAAAAAGCAAAAAATTTCAGAATTGCACCTTGCAATGCGGAGAAATTACTGTTTGTGCATTTACAATATTCATTGATTTTTGCCATTGAAAAACATCATGTTATTCATATACCAGAAATGTTTGAAGCTACTGACTGAATGAAAGGAGCTGGCATCTCACTCTCTTTGAATCTTCTTTATCATGCTAAGAGGAGCAGGAAAAAGCAAAAAATTTCAGAATTGCACCTTGCAATGTGGAGAAATTACTGTTTGTGCATTTACAATATTCATTGATTTTTACCATTGAAAAACGTCCAGAAATGATTGAAGCTACTGACTGAATGAAAGTAGCTGGCATCTCACTCTCTTTGAATCTTCTTTATCATGCTAAGAGGAGCAGGAAAAAGCAAAAAATTTCATACTTGCACCTTGCAATGCGGAGAAATTACTGTTTGTGCATTTACAATATTCATTGATTTTTGCCATTGAAAAACATCATGTTATTCATATACCAGAAATGTTTGAAGCTACTGACTGAATGAAAGGAGCTGGCATCTCACTCTCTTTGAATCTTCTTTATCATGCTAAGAGGAGCAGGAAAAAGCAAAAAATTTCAGAATTGCACCTTGCAATGCGGAGAAATTACTGTTTGTGCATTTACAATATTCATTGATTTTTGCCATTGAAAAACATCATGTTATTCATATACCAGAAATGTTTGAAGCTACTGACTGAATGAAAGGAGCTGGCATCTCACTCTCTTTGAATCATGTTTATCATGCTAAGAGGAGCAGGAAAAAGCAAAAAATTTCAGAATTGCACCTTGCAATGCGGAGAAATTACTGTTTGTGCATTTACAATATTCATTGATTTTTGCCATTGAAAAACGTCCAGAAATGATTGAAGCTACTGACTGAATGAAAGGAGCTGGCATCTCACTCTCTTTGAATCTTCTTTATCATGCTAAGAGGAGCAGGAAAAAGCAAAAAATTTCAGAATTGCACCTTGCAATGCGGAGAAATTACTGTTTGTGCATTTAAAATATTCTTTGATTTTTGCCATTGAAAAACATCATGCTATTCATATACCAGAAATGATTGAAGCTACTGACTGAATGAAAGGAGCTGGCATCTCACTCTCTTTGAATCTTCTTTATCATGCTAAGAGGAGCAGGAAAAAGTAAAAAATTTCAGAATTGCACCTTGCAATGCGGAGAAATTACTGTTTGTGCATTTATAATATTCAATGATTTTTGCCATTGAAAAACGTCCAGAAATGATTGAAGCTACTGACTGAACGAAAGGAGCTGGCATCTCACTCTCTTTGAATCTTCTTTATCATGCTAAGAGGAGCAGGAAAAAGCAAAAAATTTCAGAATTGCACCTTGCAATGCGGAGAAATTACTGTTTGTGCATTTACAATATTCATTGATTTTTGCCATTGAAAAACATCATGTTATTGATATACCAGAAATGTTTGAAGCTACTGACTGAATGAAAGGAGCTGGCATCTCACTCTCTTTGAATCTTCTTTATCATGCTAAGAGGAGCAGGAAAAAGCAAAAAATTTCAGAATTGCACCTTGCAATGCGGAGAAATTACTGTTTGTGCATTTACAATATTCATTGATTTTTGCCATTGAAAAACGTCCAGAAATGATTGAAGCTACTGACTGAATGAAAGGAGCTGGCATCTCACTCTCTTTGAATCTTCTTTATCATGCTAAGAGGAGCAGGTAAAAGCAAAAAATTTCAGAATTGCACCTTGCAATGCGGAGAAATTACTGTTTGTGCATTTACAATATTCATTGATTTTTGCCATTGAAAAACGTCCAGAAATGATTGAAGCTACTGACTGATAGAAAGGAGCTGGCATCTGACTCTCTTTGAGCCTTGTTTATCATGCTAAGAGGAGCAGGAAAAAGCAAAAAATTTCAGAATTGCACCTTGCAATGCGGAGAAATTACTGTTTTTGCATTTGCAATATTCATTGATTTTTGCCATTGAAAAACGTCCAGAAATGATTGAAGCTACTGACTGAATGAAAGGAGCTGGCATCTCACTCTCTTTGAATCTTCTTTATCATGCTAAGAGGAGCAGGAAAAAGCAAAAAATTTCAGAATTGCACCTTGCAATGCGGAGAAATTACTGTTTGTGCATTTACAATATTCATTGATTTTTGCCATTGAAAAACATCATGTTATTCATATACCAGAAATGATTGAAGCTACTGACTGAATGAAAGGAGCTGGCATCTCACTCTCTTTGAATCTTCTTTATCATGCTAAGAGGAGCAGGAAAAAGTAAAAAATTTCAGAATTGCACCTTGCAATGCGGAGAAATTACTGTTTGTGCATTTATAATATTCAATGATTTTTGCCATTGAAAAACGTCCAGAAATGATTGAAGCTACTGACTGAACGAAAGGAGCTGGCATCTCACTCTCTTTGAATCTTCTTTATCATGCTAAGAGGAGCAGGAAAAAGCAAAAAATTTCAGAATTGCACCTTGCAATGCGGAGAAATTACTGTTTGTGCATTTACAATATTCATTGATGTTTGCCATTGAAAAACGTCCAGAAATGATTGAAGCTACTGACTGAATGAAAGGAGCTGGCATCTCACTCTCTTTGAATCTTCTTTATCATGCTAAGAGGAGCAGGAAAAAGCAAAAAATTTCAGAATTGCACTTTGCAATGCGGAGAAATTACTGTTTGTGCATTTACAATATTCATTGACTTTTGCCATTGAAAAACATCATGTTATTCATATACCAGAAATGTTTGAAGCTACTGACTGAATGAAAGGAGCTGACATCTCACTCTCTTTGAATCTTCTTTATCATGCTAAGAGGAGCAGGAAAAAGCAAAAAATTTCAGAATTGCACCTTGCAATGCGGAGAAATTACTGTTTGTGCATTTACAATATTCATTGATTTTTGCCATTGAAAAACGTCCAGAAATGATTGAAGCTACTGACTGAATGAAAGGAGCTGGCATCTCACTCTCTTTGAATCTTCTTTATCATGCTAAGAGGAGCAGGAAAAAGCAAAAAATTTCAGAATTGCAGCTTGCAATGCGGAGAAATTACTGTTTGTGCATTTACAATATTCATTGATTTTTGCCATTGAAAAACATCATGTTATTCATATACCAGAAATGTTTGAAGCTACTGACTGAATGAAAGGAGCTGGCATCTCACTCTCTTTGAATCTTCTTTATCATGCTAAGAGGAGCAGGAAAAAGCAAAAAATTTCAGAATTGCACCTTGCAATGCGGAGAAATTACTGTTTGTGCATTTACAATATTCATTGATTTTTGCCATTGAAAAACATCATGTTATTCATATACCAGAAATGTTTGAAGCTACTGACTGAATGAAAGGAGCTGGCATCTCACTCTCTTTGAATCTTCTTTATCATGCTAAGAGGAGCAGGAAAAAGCAAAAAATTTCAGAATTGCACCTTGCAATGTGGAGAAATTACTGTTTGTGCATTTACAATATTCATTGATTTTTACCATTGAAAAACGTCCAGAAATGATTGAAGCTACTGACTGAATGAAAGTAGCTGGCATCTCACTCTCTTTGAATCTTCTTTATCATGCTAAGAGGAGCAGGAAAAAGCAAAAAATTTCAGACTTGCACCTTGCAATGCGGAGAAATTACTGTTTGTGCATTTACAATATTCTTTGATTTTTGCCATTGAAAAACATCATGTTATTCATATACCAGAAATGTTTGAAGCTACTGACTGAATGAAAGGAGCTGGCATCTCACTCTCTTTGAATCTTCTTTATCATGCTAAGAGGAGCAGGAAAAAGCAAAAAATTTCAGAATTGCACCTTGCAATGCGGAGAAATTACTGTTTGTGCATTTACAATATTCATTGATTTTTGCCATTGAAAAACGTCCAGAAATGATTGAAGCTACTGACTGAATGAAAGGAGCTGGCATCTCACTCTCTTTGAATATTCTTTATCATGCTAAGAGGAGCAGGAAAAAGCAAAAAATTTCAGAATTGCACCTTGCAATGCGGAGAAATTACTGTTTGTGCATTTACAATATTCATTGATTTTTGCCATTGAAAAACGTCCAGAAATGATTGAAGCTACTGACTGAATGAAAGGAGCTGGCATCTCACTCTCTTTGAATCTTCTTTATCATGCTAAGAGGAGCAGGAAAAAGCAAAAAATTTCAGAATTGCACCTTGCAATGCGGAGAAATTACTGTTTGTGCATTTACAATATTCATTGATTTTTGCCATTGAAAAACATGTTATTCATATACCAGAAATGTTTGAAGCTACTGACTGAATGAAAGGAGCTGGCACCTCACTCTCTTTGAATCTTCTTTATCATGCTAAGAGGAGCGGGAAAAAGCAAAAAATTTCAGAATTGCACCTTGCAATGCGGAGAAATTACTGTTTGTGCATTTACAATATTCATTGATTTTTGCCATTGAAAAACGTCCAGAAATGATTGAAGGTACTGACTGAATGAAAGGAGCTGGCATCTCACTCTCTTTGAATCTTCTTTATCATGCTAAGAGGAGCAGGAAAAAGCAAAAAATTTCAGAATTGCACCTTGCAATGCGGAGAAATTACTGTTTGTGCATTTACAATATTCATTGATTTTTGCCATTGAAAAACGTCCAGAAATGATTGAAGCTACTGACTGAATGAAAGGAGCTGGCATCTCACTCTCTTTGAATCTTCTTTATCATGCTAAGAGGAGCAGGAAAAAGCAAAAAATTTCAGAATTGCACCTTGCAATGCGGAGAAATTACAGTTTGTGCATTTACAATATTCATTGATTTTTGCCATTGAAAAACATCCAGAAATGATTGAAGCTACTGACTGAATGAAAGGAGCTGGCATCTCACTCTCTTTGAATCTTCTTTATCATGCTAAGAGAAGCAGGAAAAAGCAAAAAATTTCAGAATTGCACCTTGCAATGCGGAGAAATTACTGTTTGTGCATTTACAATATTCATTGATTTTTGCCATTGAAAAACATCATGTTATTCATATACCAGAAATGTTTGAAGCTACTGACTGAATGAAAGGAGCTGGCATCTCACTCTCTTTGAATCTTCTTTATCATGCTAAGAGGAGCAGGAAAAAGCAAAAAATTTCAGAATTGCACCTTGCAATGTGGAGAAATTACTGTTTGTGCATTTACAATATTCATTGATTTTTACCATTGAAAAACGTCCAGAAATGATTGAAGCTACTGACTGAATGAAAGTAGCTGGCATCTCACTCTCTTTGAATCTTCTTTATCATGCTAAGAGGAGCAGGAAAAAGCAAAAAATTTCAGACTTGCTCCTTGCAATGCGGAGAAATTACTGTTTGTGCATTTACAATATTCATTGATTTTTGCCATTGAAAAACATCATGTTATTCATATACCAGAAATGTTTGAAGCTACTGACTGAATGAAAGGAGCTGGCATCTCACTCTCTTTGAATCTTCTTTATCATGCTAAGAGGAGCAGGAAAAAGCAAAAAATTTCAGAATTGCACCTTGCAATGTGGAGAAATTACTGTTTGTGCATTTACAATATTCATTGATTTTTACCATTGAAAAACGTCCAGAAATGATTGAAGCTACTGACTGAATGAAAGTAGCTGGCATCTCACTCTCTTTGAATCTTCTTTATCATGCTAAGAGGAGCAGGAAAAAGCAAAAAATTTCAGACTTGCACCTTGCAATGCGGAGAAATTACTGTTTGTGCATTTACAATATTCATTGATTTTTGCCATTGAAAAACATCATGTTATTCATATACCAGAAATGTTTGAAGCTACTGACTGAATGAAAGGAGCTGGCATCTCACTCTCTTTGAATCTTCTTTATCATGCTAAGAGGAGCAGGAAAAAGCAAAAAATTTCAGAATTGCACCTTGCAATGCGGAGAAATTACTGTTTGTGCATTTACAATATTCATTGATTTTTGCCATTGAAAAACATCATGTTATTCATATACCAGAAATGTTTGAAGCTACTGACTGAATGAAAGGAGCTGGCATCTCACTCTCTTTGAATCTTCTTTATCATGCTAAGAGGAGCAGGAAAAAGCAAAAAATTTCAGAATTGCACCTTGCAATGTGGAGAAATTACTGTTTGTGCATTTACAATATTCATTGATTTTTACCATTGAAAAACGTCCAGAAATGATTGAAGCTACTGACTGAATGAAAGTAGCTGGCATCTCACTCTCCTTGAATCTTCTTTATCATGCTAAGAGGAGCAGGAAAAAGCAAAAAATTTCAGACTTGCACCTTGCAATGCGGAGAAATTACTGTTTGTGCATTTACAATATTCATTGATTTTTGCCATTGAAAAACATCATGTTATTCATATACCAGAAATGTTTGAAGCTACTGACTGAATGAAAGGAGCTGGCATCTCACTCTCTTTGAATTTTCTTTATCATGCTAAGAGGAGCAGGAAAAAGCAAAAAATTTCAGAATTGCACCTTGCAATGCGGAGAAATTACTGTTTGTGCATTTACAATATTCATTGATTTTTGCCATTGAAAAACGTCCAGAAATGATTGAAGCTACTGACTGAATGAAAGGAGCTGGCATCTCACTCTCTTTGAATCTTGTTTATCATGCTAAGAGGAGCAGGAAAAAGCAAAAAATTTCAGAATTGCACCTTGCAATGCGGAGAAATTACTGTTTGTGCATTTACAATATTCATTGATTTTTGCCATTGAAAAACGTCCAGAAATGATTGAAGCTACTGACTGAATGAAAGAAGCTGGCATCTCACTCTCTTTGAATCTTCTTTATCATGCTAAGAGGAGCAGGAAAAAGCAAAAAATTTCAGAATTGCACCTTGCAATGCGGAGAAATTACTGTTTGTGCATTTACAATATTCATTGATTTTTCCCATTGAAAAACATCATGTTATTCATATACCAGAAATGATTGAAGCTACTGACTGAATGAAAGGAGCTGGCATCTCACTCTCTTTGAATCTTCTTTATCATGCTAAGAGGAGCAGGAAAAAGTAAAAAATTTCAGAATTGCACCTTGCAATGCAGAGAAATTACTGTTTGTGCATTTATAATATTCAATGATTTTTGCCATTGAAAAACGTCCAGAAATGATTGAAGCTACTGACTGAACGAAAGGAGCTGGCATCTCACTCTCTTTGAATCTTCTTTATCATGCTAAGAGGAGCAGGAAAAAGCAAAAAATTTCAGAATTGCACCTTGCAATGCGGAGAAATTACTGTTTGTGCATTTACAATATTCATTGATTTTTGCCATTGAAAAACGTCCAGAAATGATTGAAGCTACTGACTGAATGAAAGGAGCTGGCATCTCACTCTCTTTGAATCTTCTTTATCATGCTAAGAGGAGCAGGAAAAAGCAAAAAATTTCAGAATTGCACCTTGCAATGCGGATAAATTACTGTTTGTGCATTTACAATATTCATTGATTTTTGCCATTGAAAAACATCATGTTATTCATATACCGGAAATGTTTGAAGCTACTGACTGAATGAAAGGAGCTGACATCTCACTCTCTTTGAATCTTCTTTATCATGCTAAGAGGAGCAGGAAAAAGCAAAAAATTTCAGAATTGCACCTTGCAATGTGAAGAAATTACTGTTTGTGCATTTACAATATTCATTGATTTTTGCCATTGAAAAACGTCCAGAAATGATTGAAGCTACTGACTGAATGAAAGGAGCTGGCATCTCACTCTCTTTGAATCTTCTTTATCATGCTAAGAGGAGCAGGAAAAAGCAAAAAATTTCAGAATTGCACCTTGCAATGCGGAGAAATTACTGTTTGTGCATTTACAATATTCATTGATTTTTGCCATTGAAAAACATCATGTTATTCATATACCAGAAATGTTTGAAGCTACTGACTGAATGAAAGGAGCTGGCATCTCACTCTCTTTGAATCTTTTTTATCATGCTAAGAGGAGCAGGAAAAAGCAAAAAATTTCAGAATTGCACCTTGCAATGTGGAGAAATTACTGTTTGTGCATTTACAATATTCATTGATTTTTACCATTGAAAAACGTCCAGAAATGATTGAAGCTACTGACTGAATGAAAGTAGCTGGCATCTCACTCTCTTTGAATCTTCTTTATCATGCTAAGAGGAGCAGGAAAAAGCAAAAAATTTCAGACTTGCACCTTGCAATGCGGAGAAATTACTGTTTGTGCATTTACAATATTCATTGATTTTTGCCATTGAAAAACATCATGTTATTCATATACCAGAAATGTTTGAAGCTACTGACTGAATGAAAGGAGCTGGCATCTCACTCTCTTTGAATCTTCTTTATCATGCTAAGAGGAGCAGGAAAACGCAAAAAATTTCAGAATTGCACCTTGCAATGCGGAGAAATTACTGTTTGTGCATTTACAATATTCATTGATTTTTGCCATTGAAAAACATCATGTTATTCATATACCAGAAATGTTTGAAGCTACTGACTGAATGAAAGGAGCTGGCATCTCACTCTCTTTGAATCTTCTTTATCATGCTAAGAGGAGCAGGAAAAAGCAAAAAATTTCAGAATTGCACCTTGCAATGTGGAGAAATTACTGTTTGTGCATTTACAATATTCATTGATTTTTACCATTGAAAAACGTCCAGAAATGATTGAAGCTACTGACTGAATGAAAGTAGCTGGCATCTCACTCTCCTTGAATCTTCTTTATCATGCTAAGAGGAGCAGGAAAAAGCAAAAAATTTCAGACTTGCACCTTGCAATGCGGAGAAATTACTGTTTGTGCATTTACAATATTCATTGATTTTTGCCATTGAAAAACATCATGTTATTCATATACCAGAAATGATTGAAGCTACTGACTGAATGAAAGGAGCTGGCATCTCACTCTCTTTGAATCTTCTTTATCATGCTAAGAGGAGCAGGAAAAAGTAAAAAATTTCAGAATTGCACCTTGCAATGCAGAGAAATTACTGTTTGTGCATTTATAATATTCAATGATTTTTGCCATTGAAAAACGTCCAGAAATGATTGAAGCTACTGACTGAACGAAAGGAGCTGGCATCTCACTCTCTTTGAATCTTCTTTATCATGCTAAGAGGAGCAGGAAAAAGCAAAAAATTTCAGAATTGCACCTTGCAATGCGGAGAAATTACTGTTTGTGCATTTACAATATTCATTGATTTTTGCCATTGAAAAACGTCCAGAAATGATTGAAGCTACTGACTGAATGAAAGGAGCTGGCATCTCACTCTCTTTGAATCTTCTTTATCATGCTAAGAGGAGCAGGAAAAAGCAAAAAATTTCAGAATTGCACCTTGCAATGCGGATAAATTACTGTTTGTGCATTTACAATATTCATTGATTTTTGCCATTGAAAAACATCATGTTATTCATATACCGGAAATGTTTGAAGCTACTGACTGAATGAAAGGAGCTGACATCTCACTCTCTTTGAATCTTCTTTATCATGCTAAGAGGAGCAGGAAAAAGCAAAAAATTTCAGAATTGCACCTTGCAATGTGAAGAAATTACTGTTTGTGCATTTACAATATTCATTGATTTTTGCCATTGAAAAACGTCCAGAAATGATTGAAGCTACTGACTGAATGAAAGGAGCTGGCATCTCACTCTCTTTGAATCTTCTTTATCATGCTAAGAGGAGCAGGAAAAAGCAAAAAATTTCAGAATTGCACCTTGCAATGCGGAGAAATTACTGTTTGTGCATTTACAATATTCATTGATTTTTGCCATTGAAAAACATCATGTTATTCATATACCAGAAATGTTTGAAGCTACTGACTGAATGAAAGGAGCTGGCATCTCACTCTCTTTGAATCTTTTTTATCATGCTAAGAGGAGCAGGAAAAAGCAAAAAATTTCAGAATTGCACCTTGCAATGTGGAGAAATTACTGTTTGGCATTTACAATATTCATTGATTTTTACCATTGAAAAACGTCCAGAAATGAATGAAGCTACTGACTGAATGAAAGTAGCTGGCATCTCACTCTCTTTGAATCTTCTTTATCATGCTAAGAGGAGCAGGAAAAAGCAAAAAATTTCAGACTTGCACCTTGCAATGCGGAGAAATTACTGTTTGTGCATTTACAATATTCATTGATTTTTGCCATTGAAAAACATCATGTTATTCATATACCAGAAATGTTTGAAGCTACTGACTGAATGAAAGGAGCTGGCATCTCACTCTCTTTGAATCTTCTTTATCATGCTAAGAGGAGCAGGAAAACGCAAAAAATTTCAGAATTGCACCTTGCAATGCGGAGAAATTACTGTTTGTGCATTTACAATATTCATTGATTTTTGCCATTGAAAAACATCATGTTATTCATATACCAGAAATGTTTGAAGCTACTGACTGAATGAAAGGAGCTGGCATCTCACTCTCTTTGAATCTTCTTTATCATGCTAAGAGGAGCAGGAAAAAGCAAAAAATTTCAGAATTGCACCTTGCAATGTGGAGAAATTACTGTTTGTGCATTTACAATATTCATTGATTTTTACCATTGAAAAACGTCCAGAAATGATTGAAGCTACTGACTGAATGAAAGTAGCTGGCATCTCACTCTCCTTGAATCTTCTTTATCATGCTAAGAGGAGCAGGAAAAAGCAAAAAATTTCAGACTTGCACCTTGCAATGCGGAGAAATTACTGTTTGTGCATTTACAATATTCATTGATTTTTGCCATTGAAAAACATCATGTTATTCATATACCAGAAATGTTTGAAGCTACTGACTGAATGAAAGGAGCTGGCATCTCACTCTCTTTGAATCTTCTTTATCATGCTAAGAGGAGCAGGAAAAAGCAAAAAATTTCAGAATTGCACCTTGCAATGCGGAGAAATTACTGTTTGTGCATTTACAATATTCATTGATTTTTGCCATTGAAAAACGTCCAGAAATGATTGAAGCTACTGACTGAATGAAAGGAGCTGGCATCTCACTCTCTTTGAATCTTGTTTATCATGCTAAGAGGAGCAGGAAAAAGCAAAAAATTTCAGAATTGCACCTTGCAATGCGGAGAAATTACTGTTTGTGCATTTACAATATTCATTGATTTTTGCCATTGAAAAACGTCCAGAAATGATTGAAGCTACTGACTGAATGAAAGGAGCTGGCATCTCACTCTCTTTGAATCTTCTTTATCATGCTAAGAGGAGCAGGAAAAAGCAAAAAATTTCAGAATTTCACCTTGCAATTCGGAGAAATTACTGTTTGTGCATTTACAATATTCATTGATTTTTGCCATTGAAAAACATCATGTTATTCATATACCAGAAATGATTGAAGCTACTGACTGAATGAAAGGAGCTGGCATCTCACTCTCTTTGAATCTTCTTTATCATGCTAAGAGGAGCAGGAAAAAGCAAAAAATTTCAGAATTGCACCTTGCAATGCGGAGAAATTACTGTTTGTGCATTTACAATATTCATTGATTTTTGCCATTGAAAAACGTCCAGAAATGATTGAAGCTACTGACTGAATGAAAGGAGCTGGCATCTCACTCTCTTTGAATCTTCTTTATCATGCTAAGAGGAGCAGGAAAAAGCAAAAAATTTCAGAATTGCACCTTGCAATGCGGATAAATTACTGTTTGTGCATTTACAATATTCATTGATTTTTGCCATTGAAAAACATCATGTTATTCATATACCAGAAATGTTTGAAGCTACTGACTGAATGAAAGGAGCTGACATCTCACTCTCTTTGAATCTTCTTTATCATGCTAAGAGGAGCAGGAAAAAGCTAAAAATTTCAGAATTGCACCTTGCAATGCGGAGAAATTACTGTTTGTGCATTTACAATATTCATTGATTTTTGCCATTGAAAAACGTCCAGAAATGATTGAAGCTACTGACTGAATGAAAGGAGCTGGCATCTCACTCTCTTTGAATCTTCTTTATCATGCTAAGAGGAGCAGGAAAAAGCAAAAAATTTCAGAATTGCACCTTGCAATGCGGAGAAATTACTGTTTGTGCATTTACAATATTCATTGATTTTTGCCATTGAAAAACATCATGTTATTCATATACCAGAAATGTTTGAAGCTACTGACTGAATGAAAGGAGCTGGCATCTCACTCTCTTTGAATCTTCTTTATGATGCTAAGAGGAGCAGGAAAAAGCAAAAAATTTCAGAATTGCACCTTGCAATGCGGATAAATTACTGTTTGTGCATTTACAATATTCATTGATTTTTGCCATTGAAAAACATCATGTTATTCATATACCAGAAATGTTTGAAGCTACTGACTGAATGAAAGGAGCTGGCATCTCACTCTCTTTGAATCTTCTTTATCATGCTAAGAGGAGCAGGAAAAAGCAAAAAATTTCAGAATTGCACCTTGCAATGTGGAGAAATTACTGTTTGTGCATTTACAATATTCATTGATTTTTACCATTGAAAAACGTCCAGAAATGATTGAAGCTACTGACTGAATGGAAGTAGCTGGCATCTCACTCTCCTTGAATCTTCTTTATCATGCTAAGAGGAGCAGGAAAAAGCAAAAAATTTCAGACTTGCACCTTGCAATGCGGAGAAATTACTGTTTGTGCATTTACAATATTCATTGATTTTTGCCATTGAAAAACATCATGTTATTCATATACCAGAAATGTTTGAAGCTACTGACTGAATGAAAGGAGCTGGCATCTCACTCTCTTTGAATCTTCTTTATCATGCTAAGAGGAGCAGGAAAAAGCAAAAAATTTCAGAATTGCACCTTGCAATGCGGAGAAATTACTGTTTGTGCATTTACAATATTCATTGATTTTTGCCATTGAAAAACGTCCAGAAATGATTGAAGCTACTGACTGAATGAAAGGAGCTGGCATCTCACTCTCTTTGAATCTTGTTTATCATGCTAAGAGGAGCAGGAAAAAGCAAAAAATTTCAGAATTGCACCTTGCAATGCGGAGAAATTACTGTTTGTGCATTTACAATATTCATTGATTTTTGCCATTGAAAAACGTCCAGAAATGATTGAAGCTACTGACTGAATGAAAGGAGCTGGCATCTCACTCTCTTTGAATCTTCTTTATCATGCTAAGAGGAGCAGGAAAAAGCAAAAAATTTCAGAATTGCACCTTGCAATTCGGAGAAATTACTGTTTGTGCATTTACAATATTCATTGATTTTTGCCATTGAAAAACATCATGTTATTCATATACCAGAAATGATTGAAGCTACTGACTGAATGAAAGGAGCTGGCATCTCACTCTCTTTGAATCTTCTTTATCATGCTAAGAGGAGCAGGAAAAAGCAAAAAATTTCAGAATTGCACCTTGCAATGCGGAGAAATTACTGTTTGTGCATTTACAATATTCATTGATTTTTGCCATTGAAAAACGTCCAGAAATGATTGAAGCTACTGACTGAATGAAAGGAGCTGGCATCTCACTCTCTTTGAATCTTCTTTATCATGCTAAGAGGAGCAGGAAAAAGCAAAAAATTTCAGAATTGCACCTTGCAATGCGGATAAATTACTGTTTGTGCATTTACAATATTCATTGATTTTTGCCATTGAAAAACATCATGTTATTCATATACCAGAAATGTTTGAAGCTACTGACTGAATGAAAGGAGCTGACATCTCACTCTCTTTGAATCTTCTTTATCATGCTAAGAGGAGCAGGAAAAAGCTAAAAATTTCAGAATTGCACCTTGCAATGCGGAGAAATTACTGTTTGTGCATTTACAATATTCATTGATTTTTGCCATTGAAAAACGTCCAGAAATGATTGAAGCTACTGACTGAATGAAAGGAGCTGGCATCTCACTCTCTTTGAATCTTCTTTATCATGCTAAGAGGAGCAGGAAAAAGCAAAAAATTTCAGAATTGCACCTTGCAATGCGGAGAAATTACTGTTTGTGCATTTACAATATTCATTGATTTTTGCCATTGAAAAACATCATGTTATTCATATACCAGAAATGTTTGAAGCTACTGACTGAATGAAAGGAGCTGGCATCTCACTCTCTTTGAATCTTCTTTATCATGCTAAGAGGAGCAGGAAAAAGCAAAAAATTTCAGAATTGCACCTTGCAATGCGGAGAAATTACTGTTTGTGCATTTACAATATTCATTGATTTTTGCCATTGAAAAACATCATGTTATTCATATACCAGAAATGTTTGAAGCTACTGACTGAATGAAAGGAGCTGGCATCTCACTCTCTTTGAATCTTCTTTATCATGCTAAGAGGAGCAGGAAAAAGCAAAAAATTTCAGAATTGCACCTTGCAATGTGGAGAAATTACTGTTTGTGCATTTACAATATTCATTGATTTTTACCATTGAAAAACGTCCAGAAATGATTGAAGCTACTGACTGAATGAAAGTAATAGTAGCTGGCATCTCACTCTCCTTGAATCTTCTTTATCTTGCTAATGAGGAGCAGGAAAAAGCAAAAAATTTCAGACTTCACTTGCAATGCGTAGAAATTACTGTTTGTGCATTTACAATATTCATTGATTTTGCCATTGAAAAACATCATGTTATTCATATACCAGAAATGTTTGAAAGCTACTGACTGAATGAAAGGAGCTGGCATCTCACTCTCTTTGAATCTTCTTTATCATGCTAAGAGGAGCAGGAAAAAGCAAAAAATTTCAGAATTGCACCTTGCAATGCGGAGAAATTACTGTTTGTGCATTTACAATATTCATTGATTTTTGCCATTGAAAAACGTCCAGAAATGATTGAAGCTACTGACTGAATGAAAGGAGCTGGCATCTCACTCTCTTTGAATCTTGTTTATCATGCTAAGAGGAGCAGGAAAAAGCAAAAAATTTCAGAATTGCACCTTGCAATCGGAGAAATTACTGTTTTGTGCATTTACAATATTCATTGATTTTTGCCATTGAAAACGTCCAGAAATGATTGAAGCTACTGACTGAATGAAAGGAGCTGGCATCTCACTCTCTTTGAATCTTCTTTATCATGCAAAGAGGAGCAGGAAAAAGCAAAAAATTTCAGAATTGCACCTTGCAATGCGGAGAAATTACTGTTTGTGCATTTACAATATTCATTGATTTTTGCCATTGAAAAACATCATGTTTATTCATATACCAGAAATGATTGAAGCTACTGACTGAATGAAAGGAGCTGGCATCTCACTCTCTTTGAATCTTCTTTATCATGCTAAGAGGAGCAGGAAAAGCAAAAAATTTCAGAATTGCACCTTGCAATGCGGAGAAATTACTGTTTGTGCATTTACAATATTCATTGATTTTTGCCATTGAAAAACGTCCAGAAATGATTGAAGCTACTGACTGAATGAAAGGAGCTGGCATCTCACTCTCTTTGAATCTTCTTTATCATGCTAAGAGGAGCAGGAAAATGCAAAAATTTCAGAATTGCACCTTGCAATGCGGATAAATTACTGTTTGTGCATTTACAATATTCATTGATTTTTGCCATTGAAAAACATCATGTTATTCATATACCAGAAATGTTTGAAGCTACTGACTGAATGAAAGGAGCTGACATCTCACTCTCTTTGAATCTTCTTTATCATGCTAAGAGGAGCAGGAAAAAGCAAAAAATTTCAGAATTGCACCTTGCAATGCGGAGAAATTACTGTTTGTGCATTTACAATATTCATTGATTTTTGCCATTGAAAAACGTCCAGAAATGATTGAAGCTACTGACTGAATGAAAGGAGCTGGCATCTCACTCTCTTTGAATCTTCTTTATCATGCTAAGAGGAGCAGGAAAAAGCAAAAAAATTCAGAATTGCACCTTGCAATGCGGAGAAATTACTGTTTGTGCATTTACAATATTCATTGATTTTTGCCATTGAAAAACATCCAGAAATGATTGAAGCTACTGACTGAATGAAAGGAGCTGGCATCTCACTCTCTTTGAATCTTCTTTATCATGCTAAGAGGAGCAGGAAAAAAGCAAAAAATTTCAGAATTGCACCTTGCAATGCGGAGAAATTACTGTTTGTGCATTTACAATATTCATTGATTTTGCCATTGAAAAACATCATGTTATTCATATACCAGAAATGTTTTGAAGCTACTGACTGAATGAAAGGAGCTGGCATCTCAATCTCTTTGAATCTTCTTTATCATGCTAAGAGGAGCAGGAAAAAGCAAAAAATTTCAGAATTGCACCTTGCAATGTGGAGAAATTACTGTTTGTGCATTTACAATATTCATTGATTTTTACCATTGAAAAACGTCCAGAAATGATTGAAGCTACTGACTGAATGAAAGTAGCTGGCATCTCACTCTCTTTGAATCTTCTTTATCATGCTAAGAGGAGCAGGAAAAAGCAAAAAATTTCAGACTTGCACCTTGCAATGCGGAGAAATTACTGTTTGTGCATTTACAATATTCATTGATTTTTGCCATTGAAAACATCATGTTATTCATATACCAGAAATGTTTGAAGCTACTGACTGAATGAAAGGAGCTGGCATCTCACTCTCTTTGAATCTTCTTTATCATGCTAAGAGGAGCAGGAAAAAGCAAAAAATTTCAGAATTGCACCTTGCAATGCGGAGAAATTACTGTTTGTGCATTTACAATATTCATTGATTTTTGCCATTGAAAAACGTCCAGAAATGATTGAAGGTACTGACTGAATGAAAGGAGCTGGCATCTCACTCTCTTTGAATCTTCTTTATCATGCTAAGAGGAGCAGGAAAAAGCAAAAAATTTCAGATTGCCCTTGCAATGCGGAGAAATTACTGTTTGTGCATTTACAATATTCATTGATTTTTGCCATTGAAAAACGTCCAGAAATGATTGAAGCTACTGACTGAATGAAAGGAGCTGGCATCTCACTCTCTTTGAATCTTCTTTATCATGCTAAGAGGAGCAGGAAAAATCAAAAAATTTCAGAATTGCACCTTGCAATGCGGAGAAATTACAGTTTGTGCATTTACAATATTCATTGATTTTTGCCATTGAAAAACGTCCAGAAATGATTGAAGCTACTGACTGAATGAAAGGAGCTGGCATCTCACTCTCTTTGAATCTTCTTTATCATGCTAAGAGGAGCAGGAAAAAGCAAAAAATTTCAGAATTGCACCTTGCAATGCGGAGAAATTACTGTTTGTGCATTTACAATATTCGTTGATTTTTGCCATTGAAAAACGTCCAGAAATGATTGAAGCTACTGACTGAATGAAAGGAGCTGGCATCTCACTCCTCTTTGAATCTTCTTTATCATGCTAAGTGGAGCAGGAAAAAGCAAAAAATTTCAGAATTGCACCTTGCAATGCGGAGAAATTACTGTTTGTGCATTTACAATATTCATTGATTTTTGCCATTGAAAAACATCATGTTATTCATATACCAGAAATGTTTGAAGCTACGACTGAATGAAAGGAGCTGGCATCTCACTCTCTTTGAATCTTCTTTATCATGCTAAGAGGAGCAGGAAAAAGCAAAAAATTCAGAATTGCACCTTGCAATGCGGAGAAATTACTGTTTGTGCATTTACAATATTCATTGATTTTTGCCATTGAAAAACATCCAGAAATGATTGAAGCTACTGACTGAATGAAAGGAGCTGGCATCTCACTCTCTTTGAATCTTCTTTATCATGCTAAGAGGAGCAGGAAAAAGCAAAAAATTTCAGAATTGCACCTTGCAATGCGGAGAAATTACTGTTTGTGCATTTACAATATTCATTGATTTTTGCCATTGAAAAACATCATGTTATTCATATACCAGAAATGTTTGAAGCTACTGACTGAATGAAAGGAGCTGGCATCTCAATCTCTTTGAATCTTCTTTATCATGCTAAGAGGAGCAGGAAAAAGCAAAAAATTTCAGAATTGCACCTTGCAATGTGGAGAAATTACTGTTTGTGCATTTACAATATTCATTGATTTTTACCATTGAAAAACGTCCAGAAATGATTGAAGCTACTGACTGAATGAAAGTAGCTGGCATCTCACTCTCTTTGAATCTTCTTTATCATGCTAAGAGGAGCAGGAAAAAGCAAAAAATTTCAGACTTGCACCTTGCAATGCGGAGAAATTACTGTTTGTGCATTTACAATATTCATTGATTTTTGCCATTGAAAAACATCATGTTATTCATATACCAGAAATGTTTGAAGCTACTGACTGAATGAAAGGAGCTGGCATCTCACTCTCTTTGAATCTTCTTTATCATGCTAAGAGGAGCAGGAAAAAGCAAAAAATTTCAGAATTGCACCTTGCAATGCGGAGAAATTACTGTTTGTGCATTTACAATATTCATTGATTTTTGCCATTGAAAAACGTCCAGAAATGATTGAAGGTACTGACTGAATGAAAGGAACTGGCATCTCACTCTCTTTGAATCTTCTTTATCATGCTAAGAGGAGCAGGAAAAAGCAAAAAATTTCAGAATTGCACCTTGCAATGCGGAGAAATTACTGTTTGTGCATTTACAATATTCATTGATTTTTGCCATTGAAAAACGTCCAGAAATGATTGAAGCTACTGACTGAATGAAAGGAGCTGGCATCTCACTCTCTTTGAATCTTCTTTATCATGCTAAGAGGAGCAGGAAAAAGCAAAAAATTTCAGAATTGCACCTTGCAATGCGGAGAAATTACAGTTTGTGCATTTACAATATTCATTGATTTTTGCCATTGAAAAACGTCCAGAAATGATTGAAGCTACTGACTGAATGAAAGGAGCTGGCATCTCACTCTCTTTGAATCTTCTTTATCATGCTAAGAGGAGCAGGAAAAAGCAAAAAATTTCAGAATTGCACCTTGCAATGCGGAGAAATTACTGTTTGTGCATTTACAATATTCGTTGATTTTTGCCATTGAAAAACGTCCAGAAATGATTGAAGCTACTGACTGAATGAAAGGAGCTGGCATCTCACTCTCTTTGAATCTTCTTTATCATGCTAAGTGGAGCAGGAAAAAGCAAAAAATTTCAGAATTGCACCTTGCAATGCGGAGAAATTACTGTTTGTGCATTTACAATATTCATTGATTTTTGCCATTGAAAAACATCATGTTATTCATATACCAGAAATGTTTGAAGCTACTGACTGAATGAAAGGAGCTGGCATCTCACTCTCTTTGAATCTTCTTTATCATGCTAAGAGGAGCAGGAAAAAGCAAAAAATTTCAGAATTGCACCTTGCAATGCGGAGAAATTACTGTTTGTGCATTTACAATATTCATTGATTTTTGCCATTGAAAAACATCATGTTATTCATATACCAGAAATGTTTGAAGCTACTGACTGAATGAAAGGAGCTGGCATCTCACTCTCTTTGAATCTTCTTTATCATGCTAAGAGGAGCAGGAAAAAGCAAAAAATTTCAGAATTGCACCTTGCAATGCGGAGAAATTACTGTTTGTGCATTTACAATATTCATTGATTTTTGCCATTGAAAAACATCATGTTATTCATATACCAGAAATGTTTGAAGCTACTGACTGAATGAAAGGAGCTGGCATCTCACTCTCTTTGAATCTTCTTTATCATGCTAAGAGGAGCAGGAAAAAGCAAAAAATTTCAGAATTGCACCTTGCAATGCGGAGAAATTACTGTTTGTGCATTTACAATATTCATTGATTTTTGCCATTGAAAAACATCATGTTATTCATATACCAGAAATGTTTGAAGCTACTGACTGAATGAAAGGAGCTGGCATCTCACTCTCTTTGAATCTTCTTTATCATGCTAAGAGGAGCAGGAAAAAGCAAAAAATTTCAGAATTGCACCTTGCAATGTGGAGAAATTACTGTTTGTGCATTTACAATATTCATTGATTTTTACCATTGAAAAACGTCCAGAAATGATTGAAGCTACTGACTGAATGAAAGTAGCTGGCATCTCACTCTCTTTGAATCTTCTTTATCATGCTAAGAGGAGCAGGAAAAAGCAAAAAAATTCAGAATTGCACCTTGCAATGCGGAGAAATTACTGTTTGTGCATTTACAATATTCATTGATTTTTGCCATTGAAAAACGTCCAGAAATGATTGAAGCTACTGACTGAATGAAAGGAGCTGGCATCTCACTCTCTTTGAATCTTCTTTATCATGCTAAGAGGAGCAGGAAAAAGCAAAAAATTTCAGAATTGCACCTTGCAATGCGGAGAAATTACAGTTTGTGCATTTACAATATTCATTGATTTTTGCCATTGAAAAACATCCAGAAATGATTGAAGCTACTGACTGAATGAAAGGAGCTGGCATCTCACTCTCTTTGAATCTTCTTTATCATGCTAAGAGGAGCAGGAAAAAGCAAAAAATTTCAGAATTGCACCTTGCAATGCGGAGAAATTACTGTTTGTGCATTTACAATATTCATTGATTTTTGCCATTGAAAAACATCATGTTATTCATATACCAGAAATGTTTGAAGCTACTGACTGAATGAAAGGAGCTGGCATCTCAATCTCTTTGAATCTTCTTTATCATGCTAAGAGGAGCAGGAAAAAGCAAAAAATTTCAGAATTGCAACTTGCAATGTGGAGAAATTACTGTTTGTGCATTTACAATATTCATTGATTTTTACCATTGAAAAACGTCCAGAAATGATTGAAGCTACTGACTGAATGAAAGTAGCTGGCATCTCACTCTCTTTGAATCTTCTTTATCATGCTAAGAGGAGCAGGAAAAAGCAAAAAATTTCAGACTTGCACCTTGCAATGCGGAGAAATTACTGTTTGTGCATTTACAATATTCATTGATTTTTGCCATTGAAAAACATCATGTTATTCATATACCAGAAATGTTTGAAGCTACTGACTGAATGAAAGGAGCTGGCATCTCACTCTCTTTGATTCTTCTTTATCATGCTAAGAGGAGCAGGAAAAAGCAAAAAATTTCAGACTTGCACCTTGCAATGCGGAGAAATTACTGTTTGTGCATTTACAATATTCATTGATTTTTGCCATTGAAAAACATCATGTTATTCATATACCAGAAATGTTTGAAGCTACTGACTGAATGAAAGGAGCTGGCATCTCACTCTCTTTGAATCTTCTTTATCATGCTAAGAGGAGCAGGAAAAAGCAAAAAATTTCAGAATTGCACCTTGCAATGCGGAGAAATTACTGTTTGTGCATTTACAATATTCATTGATTTTTGCCATTGAAAAACGTCCAGAAATGATTGAAGCTACTGACTGAATGAAAGGAGCTGGCATCTCACTCTCTTTGAATCTTCTTTATCATGCTAAGAGGAGCAGGAAAAAGCAAAAAATTTCAGAATTGCACCTTGCAATGCGGAGAAATTACAGTTTGTGCATTTACAATATTCATTGATTTTTGCCATTGAAAAACGTCCAGAAATGATTGAAGCTACTGACTGAATGAAAGGAGCTGGCATCTCACTCTCTTTGAATCTTCTTTATCATGCTAAGTGGAGCAGGAAAAAGCAAAAAATTTCAGAATTGCACCTTGCAATGCGGAGAAATTACTGTTTGTGCATTTACAATATTCATTGATTTTTGCCATTGAAAAACATCATGTTATTCATATACCAGAAATGTTTGAAGCTACTGACTGAATGAAAGGAGCTGGCATCTCACTCTCTTTGAATCTTCTTTATCATGCTAAGAGGAGCAGGAAAAAGCAAAAAATTTCAGAATTGCACCTTGCAATGCGGAGAAATTACTGTTTGTGCATTTACAATATTCATTGATTTTTGCCATTGAAAAACATCATGTTATTCATATACCAGAAATATTTGAAGCTACTGACTGAATGAAAGGAGCTGGCATCTCACTCTCTTTGAATCTTCTTTATCATGCTAAGAGGAGCAGGAAAAAGCAAAAAATTTCAGAATTGCACCTTGCAATGTGGAGAAATTACTGTTTGTGCATTTACAATATTCATTGATTTTTACCATTGAAAAACGTCCAGAAATGATTGAAGCTACTGACTGAATGAAAGGAGCTGGCATCTCACTCTCTTTGAATCTTCTTTATCATGCTAAGAGGAGCAGGAAAAAGCAAAAAATTTCAGAATTGCACCTTGCAATGCGGAGAAATTACTGTTTGTGCATTTACAATATTCATTGATTTTTGCCATTGAAAAACATCATGTTATTCATATACCAGAAATGTTTGAAGCTACTGACTGAATGAAAGGAGCTGGCATCTCACTCTCTTTGAATCTTCTTTATCATGCTAAGAGGAGCAGGAAAAAGCAAAAAATTTCAGAATTGCACCTTGCAATGCGGAGAAATTACTGTTTGTGCATTTACAATATTCATTGATTTTTGCCATTGAAAAACATCATGTTATTCATATACCAGAAATGTTTGAAGCTACTGACTGAATGAAAGGAGCTGGCATCTCACTCTCTTTGAATCTTCTTTATCATGCTAAGAGGAGCAGGAAAAAGCAAAAAATTTCAGAATTGCACCTTGCAATGTGGAGAAATTACTGTTTGTGCATTTACAATATTCATTGATTTTTACCATTGAAAAACGTCCAGAAATGATTGAAGCTACTGACTGAATGAAAGTAGCTGGCATCTCACTCTCTTTGAATCTTCTTTATCATGCTAAGAGGAGCAGGAAAAAGCAAAAAATTTCAGACTTGCACATTGCAATGCGGAGAAATTACTGTTTGTGCATTTACAATATTCATTGATTTTTGCCATTGAAAAACATCATGTTATTCATATACCAGAAATGTTTGAAGCTACTGACTGAATGAAAGGAGCTGGCATCTCACTCTCTTTGAATCTTCTTTATCATGCTAAGAGGAGCAGGAAAAAGCAAAAAATTTCAGAATTGCACCTTGCAATGCGGAGAAATTACTGTTTGTGCATTTACAATATTCATTGATTTTTGCCATTGAAAAACGTCCAGAAATGATTGAAGCTACTGACTGAATGAAAGGAGCTGGCATCTCACTCTCTTTGAATCTTCTTTATCATGCTAAGAGGAGCAGGAAAAAGCAAAAAATTTCAGAATTGCACCTTGCAATGCGGAGAAATTACTGTTTGTGCATTTACAATATTCATTGATTTTTGCCATTGAAAAACGTCCAGAAATGATTGAAGCTACTGACTGAATGAAAGGAGCTGGCATCTCACTCTCTTTGAATCTTCTTTATCATGCTAAGAGGAGCAGGAAAAAGCAAAAAATTTCAGAATTGCACCTTGCAATGCGGAGAAATTACTGTTTGTGCATTTACAATATTCATTGATTTTTGCCATTGAAAAACATGTTATTCATATACCAGAAATGTTTGAAGCTACTGACTGAATGAAAGGAGCTGGCACCTCACTCTCTTTGAATCTTCTTTATCATGCTAAGAGGAGCGGGAAAAAGCAAAAAATTACAGAATTGCACCTTGCAATGCGGAGAAATTACTGTTTGTGCATTTACAATATTCATTGATTTTTGCCATTGAAAAACGTCCTGAAATGATTGAAGGTACTGACTGAATGAAAGGAGATGGCATCTCACTCTCTTTGAATCTTCTTTATCATGCTAAGAGGAGCAGGAAAAAGCAAAAAATTTCAGAATTGCACCTTGCAATGCGGAGAAATTACTGTTTGTGCATTTACAATATTCATTGATTTTTGCCATTGAAAAACGTCCAGAAATGATTGAA
This sequence comes from Phyllobates terribilis, assembly GCF_046119375.1. Lineage (NCBI taxonomy): Eukaryota > Metazoa > Chordata > Amphibia > Anura > Dendrobatidae > Phyllobates > Phyllobates terribilis. The sequence continues at coordinate 502,212 of NW_027363188.1, forward strand.
GCTACTGACTGAATGAAAGGAGCTGGCATCTCACTCTCTTTGAATCTTCTTTATCATGCTAAGAGGAGCAGGAAAAAGCAAAAAATTTCAGAATTGCACCTTGCAATGCGGAGAAATTACAGTTTGTGCATTTACAATATTCATTGATTTTTGCCATTGAAAAACATCCAGAAATGATTGAAGCTACTGACTGAATGAAAGGAGCTGGCATCTCACTCTCTTTGAATCTTCTTTATCATGCTAAGAGGAGCAGGAAAAAGCAAAAAATTTCAGAATTGCACCTTGCAATGCGGAGAAATTACTGTTTGTGCATTTACAATATTCATTGATTTTTGCCATTGAAAAACATCATGTTATTCATATACCAGAAATGTTTGAAGCTACTGACTGAATGAAAGGAGCTGGCATCTCACTCTCTTTGAATCTTCTTTATCATGCTAAGTGGAGCAGGAAAAAGCAAAAAATTTCAGAATTGCACCTTGCAATGTGGAGAAATTACTGTTTGTGCATTTACAATATTCATTGATTTTTACCATTGAAAAACGTCCAGAAATGATTGAAGCTACTGACTGAATGAAAGTAGCTGGCATCTCACTCTCTTTGAATCTTCTTTATCATGCTAAGAGGAGCAGGAAAAAGCAAAAAATTTCAGACTTGCACCTTGCAATGCGGAGAAATTACTGTTTGTGCATTTACAATATTCATTGATTTTTGCCATTGAAAAACATCATGTTATTCATATACCAGAAATGTTTGAAGCTACTGACAATGAAAGGAGCTGGCATCTCACTCTCTTTGAATCTTCTTTATCATGCTAAGAGGAGCAGGAAAAAGCAAAAAATTTCAGAATTGCACTTTGCAATGCGGAGAAATTACTGTTTGTGCATTTACAATATTCATTGATTTTTGCCATTGAAAAACATCATGTTATTCATATACCAGAAATGTTTGAAGCTACTGACTGAATGAAAGGAGCTGGCATCTCACTCTCTTTGAATCTTCTTTATCATGCTAAGAGGAGCAGGAAAAAGCAAAAAATTTCAGAATTGCACCTTGCAATGCGGAGAAATTACTGTTTGTGCATTTACAATATTCATTGATTTTTGCCATTGAAAAACGTCCAGAAATGATTGAAGCTACTGACTGAATGAAAGGAGCTGGCATCTCACTCTCTTTGAATCTTCTTTATCATGCTAAGAGGAGCAGGAAAAAGCAAAAAATTTCAGAATTGCACCTTGCAATGCGGAGAAATTACTGTTTGTGCATTTACAATATTCATTGATTTTTGCCATTGAAAAACATCATGTTATTCATATACCAGAAATGTTTGAAGCTACTGACTGAATGAAAGGAGCTGGCATCTCACTCTCTTTGAATCTTCTTTATCATGCTAAGAGGAGCAGGAAAAAGCAAAAAATTTCAGAATTGCACCTTGCAATGCGGAGAAATTACTGTTTGTGCATTTATAATATTCAATGATTTTTGCCATTGAAAAACGTCCAGAAATGATTGAAGCTACTGACTGAACGAAAGGAGCTGGCATCTCACTCTCTTTGAATCTTCTTTATCATGCTAAGAGGAGCAGGAAAAAGCAAAAAATTTCAGAATTGCACCTTGCAATGCGGAGAAATTACTGTTTGTGCATTTACAATATTCATTGATTTTTGCCATTGAAAAACATCATGTTATTCATATACCAGAAATGTTTGAAGCTACTGACTGAATGAAAGGAGCTGGCATCTCACTCTCTTTGAATCTTCTTTATCATGCTAAGAGGAGCAGGAAAAAGCAAAAAATTTCAGAATTGCACCTTGCAATGCGGAGAAATTACTGTTTGTGCATTTACAATATTCATTGATTTTTGCCATTGAAAAACGTCCAGAAATGATTGAAGCTACTGACTGAATGAAAGGAGCTGGCATCTCACTCTCTTTGAATCTTCTTTATCATGCTAAGAGGAGCAGGAAAAAGCAAAAAATTTCAGAATTGCACCTTGCAATGCGGAGAAATTACTGTTTGTGCATTTACAATATTCATTGATTTTTGCCATTGAAAAACGTCCAGAAATGATTGAAGCTACTGACTGAATGAAAGGAGCTGGCATCTCACTCTCTTTGAATCTTCTTTATCATGCTAAGAGGAGCAGGAAAAAGCAAAAAATTTCAGAATTGCATCTTGCAATGCGGAGAAATTACAGTTTGTGCATTTACAATATTCATTGATTTTTGCCATTGAAAAACATCCAGAAATGATTGAAGCTACTGACTGAATGAAAGGAGCTGGCATCTCACTCTCTTTGAATCTTCTTTATCATGCTAAGAGGAGCAGGAAAAAGCAAAAAATTTCAGAATTGCACCTTGCAATGCGGAGAAATTACTGTTTGTGCATTTACAATATTCATTGATTTTTGCCATTGAAAAACATCATGTTATTCATATACCAGAAATGTTTGAAGCTACTGACTGAATGAAAGGAGCTGGCATCTCACTCTCTTTGAATCTTCTTTATCATGCTAAGAGGAGCAGGAAAAAGCAAAAAATTTCAGAATTGCACCTTGCAATGTGGAGAAATTACTGTTTGTGCATTTACAATATTCATTGATTTTTACCATTGAAAAACGTCCAGAAATGATTGAAGCTACTGACTGAATGAAAGTAGCTGGCATCTCACTCTCTTTGAAACTTCTTTATCATGCTAAGAGGAGCAGGAAAAAGCAAAAAATTTCAGACTTGCACCTTGCAATGCGGAGAAATTACTGTTTGTGCATTTACAATATTCATTGATTTTTGCCATTGAAAAACATCATGTTATTCATATACCAGAAATGTTTGAAGCTACTGACTGAATGAAAGGAGCTGGCATCTCACTCTCTTTGAATCTTCTTTATCATGCTAAGAGGAGCAGGAAAAAGCAAAAAATTTCAGAATTGCACCTTGCAATGCGGAGAAATTACTGTTTGTGCATTTACAATATTCATTGATTTTTGCCATTGAAAAACATCATGTTATTCATATACCAGAAATGTTTGAAGCTACTGACTGAATGAAAGGAGCTGGCATCTCACTCTCTTTGAATCTTCTTTATCATGCTAAGAGGAGCAGGAAAAAGCAAAAAATTTCAGAATTGCACCTTGCAATGTGGAGAAATTACTGTTTGTGCATTTACAATATTCATTGATTTTTACCATTGAAAAACGTCCAGAAATGATTGAAGCTACTGACTGAATGAAAGTAGCTGGCATCTCACTCTCTTTGAATCTTCTTTATCATGCTAAGAGGAGCAGGAAAAAGCAAAAAATTTCAGACTTGCACCTTGCAATGCGGAGAAATTACTGTTTGTGCATTTACAATATTCATTGATTTTTGCCATTGAAAAACATCATGTTATTCATATACCAGAAATGTTTGAAGCTACTGACTGAATGAAAGGAGCTGGCATCTCACTCTCTTTGAATCTTCTTTATCATGCTAAGAGGAGCAGGAAAAAGCAAAAAATTTCAGAATTGCACCTTGCAATGCGGAGAAATTACTGTTTGTGCATTTACAATATTCATTGATTTTTGCCACTGAAAAACGTCCAGAAATGATTGAAGCTACTGACTGAATGAAAGGAGCTGGCATCTCACTCTCTTTGAATCTTCTTTATCATGCTAAGAGGAGCAGGAAAAAGCAAAAAATTTCAGAATTGCACCTTGCAATGCGGAGAAATTATTGTTTGTGCATTTACAATATTCATTGATTTTTGCCATTGAAAAACATCATGTTATTCATATACCAGAAATGTTTGAAGCTACTGACTGAATGAAAGGAGCTGGCATCTCACTCTCTTTGAATCTTCTTTATCATGCTAAGAGGAGCAGGAAAAAGCAAAAAATTTCAGAATTGCACCTTGCAATGCGGAGAAATTACTGTTTGTGCATTTATAATATTCAATGATTTTTGCCATTGAAAAACATCCAGAAATGATTGAAGCTACTGACTGAACGAAAGGAGCTGGCATCTCACTCTCTTTGAATCTTCTTTATCATGCTAAGAGGAGCAGGAAAAAGCAAAAAATTTCAGAATTGCACCTTGCAATGCGGAGAAATTACTGTTTGTGCATTTACAATATTCATTGATTTTTGCCATTGAAAAACATCATGTTATTCATATACCAGAAATGTTTGAAGCTACTGACTGAATGAAAGGAGCTGGCATCTCACTCTCTTTGAATCTTCTTTATCATGCTAAGAGGAGCAGGAAAAAGCAAAAAATTTCAGAATTGCACCTTGCAATGCGGAGAAATTACTGTTTGTGCATTTACAATATTCATTGATTTTTGCCATTGAAAAACGTCCAGAAATGATTGAAGCTACTGACTGAATGAAAGGAGCTGGCATCTCACTCTCTTTGAATCTTCTTTATCATGCTAAGAGGAGCAGGAAAAAGCAAAAAATTTCAGAATTGCACCTTGCAATGCGGAGAAATTACTGTTTGTGCATTTACAATATTCATTGATTTTTGCCATTGAAAAACGTCCAGAAATGATTGAAGCTACTGACTAAATGAAAGGAGCTGGCATCTCACTCTCTTTGAATCTTGTTTATCATGCTAAGAGGAGCAGGAAAAAGCAAAAAATTTCAGAATTGCACCTTGCAATGCGGAGAAATTACTGTTTGTGCATTTACAATATTCATTGATTTTTGCCATTGAAAAACGTCCAGAAATGATTGAAGCTACTGACTGAATGAAAGGAGCTGGCATCTCACTCTCTTTGAATCTTCTTTATCATGCTAAGAGGAGCAGGAAAAAGCAAAAAATTTCAGAATTGCACCTTGCAATGCGGAGAAATTACAGTTTGTGCATTTACAATATTCATTGATTTTTGCCATTGAAAAACATCCAGAAATGATTGAAGCTACTGACTGAATGAAAGGAGCTGGCATCTCACTCTCTTTGAATCTTCTTTATCATGCTAAGAGGAGCAGGAAAAAGCAAAAAATTTCAGAATTGCACCTTGCAATGCGGAGAAATTACTGTTTGTGCATTTACAATATTCATTGATTTTTGCCATTGAAAAACATCATGTTATTCATATACCAGAAATGTTTGAAGCTACTGACTGAATGAAAGGAGCTGGCATCTCACTCTCTTTGAATCTTCTTTATCATGCTAAGAGGAGCAGGAAAAAGCAAAAAATTTCAGAATTGCACCTTGCAATGTGGAGAAATTACTGTTTGTGCATTTACAATATTCATTGATTTTTACCATTGAAAAACGTCCAGAAATGATTGAAGCTACTGACTGAATGAAAGTAGCTGGCATCTCACTCTCTTTGAATCTTCTTTATCATGCTAAGAGGAGCAGGAAAAAGCAAAAAATTTCAGACTTGCACCTTGCAATGCGGAGAAATTACTGTTTGTGCATTTACAATATTCATTGATTTTTGCCATTGAAAAACATCATGTTATTCATATACCAGAAATGTTTGAAGCTACTGACTGAATGAAAGGAGCTGGCATCTCACTCTCTTTGAATCTTCTTTATCATGCTAAGAGGAGCAGGAAAAAGCAAAAAATTTCAGAATTGCACCTTGCAATGCGGAGAAATTACTGTTTGTGCATTTACAATATTCATTGATTTTTGCCACTGAAAAACGTCCAGAAATGATTGAAGCTACTGACTGAATGAAAGGAGCTGGCATCTCACTCTCTTTGAATCTTCTTTATCATGCTAAGAGGAGCAGGAAAAAGCAAAAAATTTCAGAATTGCACCTTGCAATGCGGAGAAATTATTGTTTGTGCATTTACAATATTCATTGATTTTTGCCATTGAAAAACATCATGTTATTCATATACCAGAAATGTTTGAAGCTACTGACTGAATGAAAGGAGCTGGCATCTCACTCTCTTTGAATCTTCTTTATCATGCTAAGAGGAGCAGGAAAAAGCAAAAAATTTCAGAATTGCACCTTGCAATGCGGAGAAATTACTGTTTGTGCATTTATAATATTCAATGATTTTTGCCATTGAAAAACATCCAGAAATGATTGAAGCTACTGACTGAACGAAAGGAGCTGGCATCTCACTCTCTTTGAATCTTCTTTATCATGCTAAGAGGAGCAGGAAAAAGCAAAAAATTTCAGAATTGCACCTTGCAATGCGGAGAAATTACTGTTTGTGCATTTACAATATTCATTGATTTTTGCCATTGAAAAACATCATGTTATTCATATACCAGAAATGTTTGAAGCTACTGACTGAATGAAAGGAGCTGGCATCTCACTCTCTTTGAATCTTCTTTATCATGCTAAGAGGAGCAGGAAAAAGCAAAAAATTTCAGAATTGCACCTTGCAATGCGGAGAAATTACTGTTTGTGCATTTACAATATTCATTGATTTTTGCCATTGAAAAACGTCCAGAAATGATTGAAGCTACTGACTGAATGAAAGGAGCTGGCATCTCACTCTCTTTGAATCTTCTTTATCATGCTAAGAGGAGCAGGAAAAAGCAAAAAATTTCAGAATTGCACCTTGCAATGCGGAGAAATTACTGTTTGTGCATTTACAATATTCATTGATTTTTGCCATTGAAAAACATCATGTTATTCATATACCAGAAATGTTTGAAGCTACTGACTGAATGAAAGGAGCTGGCATCTCACTCTCTTTGAATCTTCTTTATCATGCTAAGAGGAGCAGGAAAAAGCAAAAAATTTCAGAATTGCACCTTGCAATGCGGAGAAATTACTGTTTGTGCATTTACAATATTCATTGATTTTTGCCATTGAAAAACATCATGTTATTCATATACCAGAAATGTTTGAAGCTACTGACTGAATGAAAGGAGCTGGCATCTCACTCTCTTTGAATCTTCTTTATCATGCTAAGAGGAGCAGGAAAAAGCAAAAAATTTCAGAATTGCACCTTGCAATGCGGAGAAATTACTGTTTGTGCATTTATAATATTCAATGATTTTTGCCATTGAAAAACGTCCAGAAATGATTGAAGCTACTGACTGAACGAAAGGAGCTGGCATCTCACTCTCTTTGAATCTTCTTTATCATGCTAAGAGGAGCAGGAAAAAGCAAAAAATTTCAGAATTGCACCTTGCAATGCGGAGAAATTACTGTTTGTGCATTTACAATATTCATTGATTTTTGCCATTGAAAAACATCATGTTATTCATATACCAGAAATGTTTGAAGCTACTGACTGAATGAAAGGAGCTGGCATCTCACTCTCTTTGAATCTTCTTTATCATGCTAAGAGGAGCAGGAAAAAGCAAAAAATTTCAGAATTGCACCTTGCAATGCGGAGAAATTACTGTTTGTGCATTTACAATATTCATTGATTTTTGCCATTGAAAAACGTCCAGAAATGATTGAAGCTACTGACTGAATGAAAGGAGCTGGCATCTCACTCTCTTTGAATCTTCTTTATCATGCTAAGAGGAGCAGGAAAAAGCAAAAAATTTCAGAATTGCACCTTGCAATGCGGAGAAATTACTGTTTGTGCATTTACAATATTCATTGATTTTTGCCATTGAAAAACGTCCAGAAATGATTGAAGCTACTGACTGAATGAAAGGAGCTGGCATCTCACTCTCTTTGAATCTTCTTTATCATGCTAAGAGGAGCAGGAAAAAGCAAAAAATTTCAGAATTGCATCTTGCAATGCGGAGAAATTACAGTTTGTGCATTTACAATATTCATTGATTTTTGCCATTGAAAAACATCCAGAAATGATTGAAGCTACTGACTGAATGAAAGGAGCTGGCATCTCACTCTCTTTGAATCTTCTTTATCATGCTAAGAGGAGCAGGAAAAAGCAAAAAATTTCAGAATTGCACCTTGCAATGCGGAGAAATTACTGTTTGTGCATTTACAATATTCATTGATTTTTGCCATTGAAAAACATCATGTTATTCATATACCAGAAATGTTTGAAGCTACTGACTGAATGAAATGAGCTGGCATCTCACTCTCTTTGAATCTTCTTTATCATGCTAAGAGGAGCAGGAAAAAGCAAAAAATTTCAGAATTGCACCTTGCAATGTGGAGAAATTACTGTTTGTGCATTTACAATATTCATTGATTTTTACCATTGAAAAACGTCCAGAAATGATTGAAGCTACTGACTGAATGAAAGTAGCTGGCATCTCACTCTCTTTGAAACTTCTTTATCATGCTAAGAGGAGCAGGAAAAAGCAAAAAATTTCAGACTTGCACCTTGCAATGCGGAGAAATTACTGTTTGTGCATTTACAATATTCATTGATTTTTGCCATTGAAAAACATCATGTTATTCATATACCAGAAATGTTTGAAGCTACTGACTGAATGAAAGGAGCTGGCATCTCACTCTCTTTGAATCTTCTTTATCATGCTAAGAGGAGCAGGAAAAAGCAAAAAATTTCAGAATTGCACCTTGCAATGCGGAGAAATTACTGTTTGTGCATTTACAATATTCATTGATTTTTGCCATTGAAAAACATCATGTTATTCATATACCAGAAATGTTTGAAGCTACTGACTGAATGAAAGGAGCTGGCATCTCACTCTCTTTGAATCTTCTTTATCATGCTAAGAGGAGCAGGAAAAAGCAAAAAATTTCAGAATTGCACCTTGCAATGTGGAGAAATTACTGTTTGTGCATTTACAATATTCATTGATTTTTACCATTGAAAAACGTCCAGAAATGATTGAAGCTACTGACTGAATGAAAGTAGCTGGCATCTCACTCTCTTTGAATCTTCTTTATCATGCTAAGAGGAGCAGGAAAAAGCAAAAAATTTCAGACTTGCACCTTGCAATGCGGAGAAATTACTGTTTGTGCATTTACAATATTCATTGATTTTTGCCATTGAAAAACATCATGTTATTCATATACCAGAAATGTTTGAAGCTACTGACTGAATGAAAGGAGCTGGCATCTCACTCTCTTTGAATCTTCTTTATCATGCTAAGAGGAGCAGGAAAAAGCAAAAAATTTCAGAATTGCACCTTGCAATGCGGAGAAATTACTGTTTGTGCATTTACAATATTCATTGATTTTTGCCACTGAAAAACGTCCAGAAATGATTGAAGCTACTGACTGAATGAAAGGAGCTGGCATCTCACTCTCTTTGAATCTTCTTTATCATGCTAAGAGGAGCAGGAAAAAGCAAAAAATTTCAGAATTGCACCTTGCAATGCGGAGAAATTATTGTTTGTGCATTTACAATATTCATTGATTTTTGCCATTGAAAAACATCATGTTATTCATATACCAGAAATGTTTGAAGCTACTGACTGAATGAAAGGAGCTGGCATCTCACTCTCTTTGAATCTTCTTTATCATGCTAAGAGGAGCAGGAAAAAGCAAAAAATTTCAGAATTGCACCTTGCAATGCGGAGAAATTACTGTTTGTGCATTTATAATATTCAATGATTTTTGCCATTGAAAAACATCCAGAAATGATTGAAGCTACTGACTGAACGAAAGGAGCTGGCATCTCACTCTCTTTGAATCTTCTTTATCATGCTAAGAGGAGCAGGAAAAAGCAAAAAATTTCAGACTTGCACCTTGCAATGCGGAGAAATTACTGTTTGTGCATTTACAATATTCATTGATTTTTGCCATTGAAAAACATCATGTTATTCATATACCAGAAATGTTTGAAGCTACTGACTGAATGAAAGGAGCTGGCATCTCACTCTCTTTGAATCTTCTTTATCATGCTAAGAGGAGCAGGAAAAAGCAAAAAATTTCAGAATTGCACCTTGCAATGCGGAGAAATTACTGTTTGTGCATTTACAATATTCATTGATTTTTGCCATTGAAAAACGTCCAGAAATGATTGAAGCTACTGACTGAATGAAAGGAGCTGGCATCTCACTCTCTTTGAATCTTCTTTATCATGCTAAGAGGAGCAGGAAAAAGCAAAAAATTTCAGAATTGCACCTTGCAATGCGGAGAAATTACTGTTTGTGCATTTACAATATTCATTGATTTTTGCCATTGAAAAACGTCCAGAAATGATTGAAGCTACTGACTAAATGAAAGGAGCTGGCATCTCACTCTCTTTGAATCTTGTTTATCATGCTAAGAGGAGCAGGAAAAAGCAAAAAATTTCAGAATTGCACCTTGCAATGCGGAGAAATTACTGTTTGTGCATTTACAATATTCATTGATTTTTGCCATTGAAAAACGTCCAGAAATGATTGAAGCTACTGACTGAATGAAAGGAGCTGGCATCTCACTCTCTTTGAATCTTCTTTATCATGCTAAGAGGAGCAGGAAAAAGCAAAAAATTTCAGAATTGCACCTTGCAATGCGGAGAAATTACAGTTTGTGCATTTACAATATTCATTGATTTTTGCCATTGAAAAACATCCAGAAATGATTGAAGCTACTGACTGAATGAAAGGAGCTGGCATCTCACTCTCTTTGAATCTTCTTTATCATGCTAAGAGGAGCAGGAAAAAGCAAAAAATTTCAGAATTGCACCTTGCAATGCGGAGAAATTACTGTTTGTGCATTTACAATATTCATTGATTTTTGCCATTGAAAAACATCATGTTATTCATATACCAGAAATGTTTGAAGCTACTGACTGAATGAAAGGAGCTGGCATCTCACTCTCTTTGAATCTTCTTTATCATGCTAAGAGGAGCAGGAAAAAGCAAAAAATTTCAGAATTGCACCTTGCAATGTGGAGAAATTACTGTTTGTGCATTTACAATATTCATTGATTTTTACCATTGAAAAACGTCCAGAAATGATTGAAGCTACTGACTGAATGAAAGTAGCTGGCATCTCACTCTCTTTGAATCTTCTTTATCATGCTAAGAGGAGCAGGAAAAAGCAAAAAATTTCAGACTTGCACCTTGCAATGCGGAGAAATTACTGTTTGTGCATTTACAATATTCATTGATTTTTGCCATTGAAAAACATCATGTTATTCATATACCAGAAATGTTTGAAGCTACTGACTGAATGAAAGGAGCTGGCATCTCACTCTCTTTGAATCTTCTTTATCATGCTAAGAGGAGCAGGAAAAAGCAAAAAATTTCAGAATTGCACCTTGCAATGCGGAGAAATTACTGTTTGTGCATTTACAATATTCATTGATTTTTGCCACTGAAAAACGTCCAGAAATGATTGAAGCTACTGACTGAATGAAAGGAGCTGGCATCTCACTCTCTTTGAATCTTCTTTATCATGCTAAGAGGAGCAGGAAAAAGCAAAAAATTTCAGAATTGCACCTTGCAATGCGGAGAAATTATTGTTTGTGCATTTACAATATTCATTGATTTTTGCCATTGAAAAACATCATGTTATTCATATACCAGAAATGTTTGAAGCTACTGACTGAATGAAAGGAGCTGGCATCTCACTCTCTTTGAATCTTCTTTATCATGCTAAGAGGAGCAGGAAAAAGCAAAAAATTTCAGAATTGCACCTTGCAATGCGGAGAAATTACTGTTTGTGCATTTATAATATTCAATGATTTTTGCCATTGAAAAACATCCAGAAATGATTGAAGCTACTGACTGAACGAAAGGAGCTGGCATCTCACTCTCTTTGAATCTTCTTTATCATGCTAAGAGGAGCAGGAAAAAGCAAAAAATTTCAGAATTGCACCTTGCAATGCGGAGAAATTACTGTTTGTGCATTTACAATATTCATTGATTTTTGCCATTGAAAAACATCATGTTATTCATATACCAGAAATGTTTGAAGCTACTGACTGAATGAAAGGAGCTGGCATCTCACTCTCTTTGAATCTTCTTTATCATGCTAAGAGGAGCAGGAAAAAGCAAAAAATTTCAGAATTGCACCTTGCAATGCGGAGAAATTACTGTTTGTGCATTTACAATATTCATTGATTTTTGCCATTGAAAAACGTCCAGAAATGATTGAAGCTACTGACTGAATGAAAGGAGCTGGCATCTCACTCTCTTTGAATCTTCTTTATCATGCTAAGAGGAGCAGGAAAAAGCAAAAAATTTCAGAATTGCACCTTGCAATGCGGAGAAATTACTGTTTGTGCATTTACAATATTCATTGATTTTTGCCATTGAAAAACGTCCAGAAATGATTGAAGCTACTGACTAAATGAAAGGAGCTGGCATCTCACTCTCTTTGAATCTTGTTTATCATGCTAAGAGGAGCAGGAAAAAGCAAAAAATTTCAGAATTGCACCTTGCAATGCGGAGAAATTACTGTTTGTGCATTTACAATATTCATTGATTTTTGCCATTGAAAAACGTCCAGAAATGATTGAAGCTACTGACTGAATGAAAGGAGCTGGCATCTCACTCTCTTTGAATCTTCTTTATCATGCTAAGAGGAGCAGGAAAAAGCAAAAAATTTCAGAATTGCACCTTGCAATGCGGAGAAATTACAGTTTGTGCATTTACAATATTCATTGATTTTTGCCATTGAAAAACATCCAGAAATGATTGAAGCTACTGACTGAATGAAAGGAGCTGGCATCTCACTCTCTTTGAATCTTCTTTATCATGCTAAGAGGAGCAGGAAAAAGCAAAAAATTTCAGAATTGCACCTTGCAATGCGGAGAAATTACTGTTTGTGCATTTACAATATTCATTGATTTTTGCCATTGAAAAACATCATGTTATTCATATACCAGAAATGTTTGAAGCTACTGACTGAATGAAAGGAGCTGGCATCTCACTCTCTTTGAATCTTCTTTATCATGCTAAGAGGAGCAGGAAAAAGCAAAAAATTTCAGAATTGCACCTTGCAATGTGGAGAAATTACTGTTTGTGCATTTACAATATTCATTGATTTTTACCATTGAAAAACGTCCAGAAATGATTGAAGCTACTGACTGAATGAAAGTAGCTGGCATCTCACTCTCTTTGAATCTTCTTTATCATGCTAAGAGGAGCAGGAAAAAGCAAAAAATTTCAGACTTGCACCTTGCAATGCGGAGAAATTACTGTTTGTGCATTTACAATATTCATTGATTTTTCCAATTGAAAAACATCATGTTATTCATATACCAGAAATGTTTGAAGCTACTGACTGAATGAAAGAAGCTGGCATCTCACTCTCTTTGAATCTTCTTTATCATGCTAAGAGGAGCAGGAAAAAGCAAAAAATTTCAGAATTGCACCTTGCAATGCGGAGAAATTACTGTTTGTGCATTTACAATATTCATTGATTTTTGCCATTGAAAAACATCATGTTATTCATATACCAGAAATGTTTGAAGCTACTGACTGAATGAAAGGAGCTGGCATCTCACTCTCTTTGAAACTTCTTTATCATGCTAAGGGGAGCAGGAAAAAGCAAAAAATTTCAGAATTGCACCTTGCAATGTGGAGAAATTACTGTTTGTGCATTTACAATATTCATTGATTTTTACCATTGAAAAACATCCAGAAATGATTGAAGCTACTGACTGAATGAAAGTAGCTGGCCTCTCACTCTCTTTGAATCTTCTTTATCATGCTAAGAGGAGCAGGAAAAAGCAAAAAATTTCAGACTTGCACCTTGCAATGCGGAGAAATTACTGTTTGTGCATTTACAATATTCATTGATTTTTGCCATTGAAAAACATCATGTTATTCATATACCAGAAATGTTTGAAGCTACTGACTGAATGAAAGGAGCTGGCATCTCACTCTCTTTGAATCTTCTTTATCATGCTAAGAGGAGCAGGAAAAAGCAAAAAATTTCAGAATTGCACCTTGCAATGCGGAGAAATTACTGTTTGTGCATTTACAATATTCATTGATTTTTGCCATTGAAAAACGTCCAGAAATGATTGAAGCTACTGACTGAATGAAAGGAGCTGGCATCTCACTCTCTTTGAATCTTCTTTATCATGCTAAGAGGAGCAGGAAAAAGCAAAAAATTTCAGAATTGCACCTTGCAATGCGGAGAAATTACAGTTTGTGCATTTACAATATTCATTGATTTTTGCCATTGAAAAACATCCAGAAATGATTGAAGCTACTGACTGAATGAAAGGAGCTGGCATCTCACTCTCTTTGAATCTTCTTTATCATGCTAAGAGGAGCAGGAAAAAGCAAAAAATTTCAGAATTGCACCTTGCAATGCGGAGAAATTACTGTTTGTGCATTTACAATATTCATTGATTTTTGCCATTGAAAAACATCATGTTATTCATATACCAGAAATGTTTGAAGCTACTGACTGAATGAAAGGAGCTGGCATCTCACTCTCTTTGAATCTTCTTTATCATGCTAAGAGGAGCAGGAAAAAGCAAAAAATTTCAGAATTGCACCTTGCAATGTGGAGAAATTACTGTTTGTGCATTTACAATATTCATTGATTTTTACCATTGAAAAACGTCCAGAAATGATTGAAGCTACTGACTGAATGAAAGTAGCTGGCATCTCACTCTCTTTGAATCTTCTTTATCATGCTAAGAGGAGCAGGAAAAAGCAAAAAAATTCAGACTTGCACCTTGCAATGCGGAGAAATTACTGTTTGTGCATTTACAATATTCATTGATTTTTGCCATTGAAAAACATCATGTTATTCATATACCAGAAATGTTTGAAGCTACTGACTGAATGAAAGGAGCTGGCATCTCACTCTCTTTGAATCTTCTTTATCATGCTAAGAGGAGCAGGAAAAAGCAAAAAATTTCAGAATTGCACCTTGCAATGCGGAGAAATTACTGTTTGTGCATTTACAATATTCATTGATTTTTGCCATTGAAAAACATCATGTTATTCATATACCAGAAATGTTTGAAGCTACTGACTGAATGAAAGGAGCTGGCATCTCACTCTCTTTGAATCTTCTTTATCATGCTAAGAGGAGCAGGAAAAAGCAAAAAATTTCAGTATTGCACCCTGCAATGTGGAGAAATTACTGTTTGTGCATTTACAATATTCATTGATTTTTACCATTGAAAAACGTCCAGAAATGATTGAAGCTACTGACTGAATGAAAGTAGCTGGCATCTCACTCTCTTTGAATCTTCTTTATCATGCTAAGAGGAGCAGGAAAAAGCAAAAAATTTCAGACTTGCACCTTGCAATGCGGAGAAATTACTGTTTGTGCATTTACAATATTCATTGATTTTTGCCATTGAAAAACATCATGTTATTCATATACCAGAAATGTTTGAAGCTACTGACTGAATGAAAGGAGCTGGCATCTCACTCTCTTTGAATCTTCTTTATCATGCTAAGAGGAGCAGGAAAAAGCAAAAAATTTCAGAATTGCACCTTGCAATGCGGAGAAATTACTGTTTGTGCATTTACAATATTCATTGATTTTTACCATTGAAAAACGTCCAGAAATGATTGAAGCTACTGACTGAATGAAAGTAGCTGGCATCTCACTCTCTTTGAATCTTCTTTATCATGCTAAGAGGAGCAGGAAAAAGCAAAAAATTTCAGACTTGCACCTTGCAATGCGGAGAAATTACTGTTTGTGCATTTACAATATTCATTGATTTTTGCCATTGAAAAACATCATGTTATTCATATACCAGAAATGTTTGAAGCTACTGACTGAATGAAAGGAGCTGGCATCTCACTCTCTTTGAATCTTCTTTATCATGCTAAGAGGAGCAGGAAAAAGCAAAAAATTTCAGAATTGCACCTTGCAATGCGGAGAAATTACTGTTTGTGCATTTACAATATTCATTGATTTTTGCCATTGAAAAACGTCCAGAAATGATTGAAGCTACTGACTGAATGAAAGGAGCTGGCATCTCACTCTCTTTGAATCTTCTTTATCATGCTAAGAGGAGCAGGAAAAAGCAAAAAATTTCAGAATTGCACCTTGCAATGCGGAGAAATTACTGTTTGTGCATTTACAATATTCATTGATTTTTGCCATTGAAAAACGTCCAGAAATGATTGAAGCTACTGACTGAATGAAAGGAGCTGGCATCTCACTCTCTTTGAATCTTGTTTATCATGCTAAGAGGAGCAGGAAAAAGCAAAAAATTTCAGAATTGCACCTTGCAATGCGGAGAAATTACTGTTTGTGCATTTACAATATTCATTGATTTTTGCCATTGAAAAACGTCCAGAAATGATTGAAGCTACTGACTGAATGAAAGGAGTTGGCATCTCACTCTCTTTGAATCTTCTTTATCATGCTAAGAGGAGCAGGAAAAAGCAAAAAATTTCAGAATTGCACCTTGCAATGCGGAGAAATTACTGTTTGTGCATTTACAATATTCATTGATTTTTGCCATTGAAAAACATCATGTTATTCATATACCAGAAATGTTTGAAGCTACTGACTGAATGAAAGGAGCTGGCATCTCACTCTCTTTGAATCTTCTTTATCATGCTAGGATTAGCAGGAAAAAGCAAAAAATTTCCGAATTGCACCTTGCAATGTGGAGAAATTACTGTTTGTGCATTTACAATATTCATTGATTTTTGCCATTGAAAAACGTCCAGAAATGATTGAAGCTACTGACTGAATGAAAGGAGCTGGCATCTCACTCTCTTTGAATCTTCTTTATCATGCTAAGAGGAGCAGGAAAAAGCAAAAAATTTCAGAATTGCACCTTGCAATGCGGAGAAATTACTGTTTGTGCATTTACAATATTCATTGATTTTTGCCATTGAAAAACGTCCAGAAATGATTGAAGCTACTGACTGAATGAAAGGAGCTGGCATCTCACTCTCTTTGAATCTTGTTTATCATGCTAAGAGGAGCAGGAAAAAGCAAAAAATTTCAGAATTGCACCTTGCAATGCGGAGAAATTACTGTTTGTGCATTTACAATATTCATTGATTTTTGCCATTGAAAAACGTCCAGAAATGATTGAAGCTACTGACTGAATGAAAGGAGCTGGCATCTCACTCTCTTTGAATCTTCTTTATCATGCTAATAGGAGCAGGAAAAAGCAAAAAATTTCAGAATTGCAACTTGCAATGCGGAGAAATTACTGTTTGTGCATTTACAATATTCATTGATTTTTGCCATTGAAAAACATCATGTTATTCATATACCAGAAATGATTGAAGCTACTGACTGAATGAAAGGAGCTGGCATCTCACTCTCTTTGAATCTTCTTTATCATGCTAAGAGGAGCAGGAAAAAGCAAAAAATTTCAGAATTGAACCTTGCAATGCGGAGAAATTACTGTTTGTGCATTTACAATATTCATTGATTTTTGCCATTGAAAAACGTCCAGAAATGATTGAAGCTACTGACTGAATGAAAGGAGCTGGCATCTCACTCTCTTTGAATCTTCTTTATCATGCTAAGAGGAGCAGGAAAAAGCAAAAAATTTCAGAATTGCACCTTGCAATGCGGAGAAATTATTTTTTGTGCATTTACAATATTCATTGATTTTTGCCATTGAAAAACATCATGTTATTCATATACCAGAAATGTTTGAAGCTACTGACTGAATGAAAGGAGCTGACATCTCACTCTCTTTGAGTCTTCTTTATCATGCTAAGAGGAGCAGGAAAAAGCAAAAAATTTCAGAATTGCACCTTGCAATGCGGAGAAATTACTGTTTGTGCATTTACAATATTCATTGATTTTTGCCATTGAAAAACGTCCAGAAATGATTGAAGCTACTGACTGAATGAAAGGAGCTGGCATCTCACTCTCTTTGAATCTTCTTTATCATGCTAAGAGGAGCAGGAAAAAGCAAAAAATTTCAGAATTGCACCTTGCAATGCGGAGAAATTACTGTTTGTGCATTTACAATATTCATTGATTTTTGCCATTGAAAAACATCATGTTATTCATATACCAGAAATGTTTGAAGCTACTGACTGAATGAAAGGAGCTGGCATCTCACTCTCTTTGAATCTTCTTTATCATGCTAAGAGGAGCAGGAAAAAGCAAAAAATTTCAGAATTGCACCTTGCAATGCGGAGAAATTACTGTTTGTGCATTTACAATATTCATTGATTTTTGCCATTGAAAAACATCATGTTATTCATATACCAGAAATGTTTGAAGCTACTGACTGAATGAAAGGAGCTGGCATCTCACTCTCTTTGAATCTTCTTTATCATGCTAAGAGGAGCAGGAAAAAGCAAAAAATTTCAGAATTGCACCTTGCAATGTGGAGAAATTACTGTTTGTGCATTTACAATATTCATTGATTTTTACCATTGAAAAACGTCCAGAAATGATTGAAGCTACTGACTGAATGAAAGTAGCTGGCATCTCACTCTCTTTGAATCTTCTTTATCATGCTAAGAGGAGCAGGAAAAAGCAAAAAATTTCAGACTTGCACCTTGCAATGCGGAGAAATTACTGTTTGTGCATTTACAATATTCATTGATTTTTGCCATTGAAAAACATCATGTTATTCATATACCAGAAATGTTTGAAGCTACTGACTGAATGAAAGGAGCTGGCATCTCACTCTCTTTGAATCTTCTTTATCATGCTAAGAGGAGCAGGAAAAAGCAAAAAATTTCAGAATTGCACCTTGCAATGCGGAGAAATTACTGTTTGTGCATTTACAATATTCATTGATTTTTGCCATTGAAAAACATCATGTTATTCATATACCAGAAATGTTTGAAGCTACTGACTGAATGAAAGGAGCTGGCATCTCACTCTCTTTGAATCTTCTTTATCATGCTAAGAGGAGCAGGAAAAAGCAAAAAATTTCAGAATTGCACCTTGCAATGTGGAGAAATTACTGTTTGTGCATTTACAATATTCATTGATTTTTACCATTGAAAAACGTTCAGAAATGATTGAAGCTACTGACTGAATGAAAGTAGCTGGCATCTCACTCTCTTTGAATCTTCTTTATCATGCTAAGAGGAGCAGGAAAAAGCAAAAAATTTCAGACTTGCACCTTGCAATGCGGAGAAATTACTGTTTGTGCATTTACAATATTCATTGATTTTTGCCATTGAAAAACATCATGTTATTCATATACCAGAAATGTTTGAAGCTACTGACTGAATGAAAGGAGCTGGCATCTCACTCTCTTTGAATCTTCTTTATCATGCTAAGAGGAGCAGGAAAAAGCAAAAAATTTCGGAATTGCACCTTGAAATGCGGAGAAATTACTGTTTGTGCATTTACAATATTCATTGATTTTTGCCATTGAAAAACGTCCAGAAATGATTGAAGCTACTGACTGAATGAAAGGAGCTGGCATCTCACTCTCTTTGAATCTTCTTTATCATGCTAAGAGGAGCAGGAAAAAGCAAAAAATTTCAGAATTGCACCTTGCAATGCGGAGAAATTACTGTTTGTGCATTTACAATATTCATTGATTTTTGCCATTGAAAAACATCATGTTATTCATATACCAGAAATGTTTGAAGCTACTGACTGAATGAAAGGAGCTGGCATCTCACTCTCTTTGAATCTTCTTTATCATGCTAAGAGGAGCAGGAAAAAGCAAAAAATTTCAGAATTGCACCTTGCAATGTGGAGAAATTACTGTTTGTGCATTTACAATATTCATTGATTTTTACCATTGAAAAACGTCCAGAAATGATTGAAGCTACTGACTGAATGAAAGTAGCTGGCATCTCACTCTCTTTGAATCTTCTTTATCATGCTAAGAGGAGCAGGAAAAAGCAAAAAATTTCAGAATTGCACCTTGCAATGCGGAGAAATTACTGTTTGTGCATTTACAATATTCATTTATTTTTGCCATTGAAAAACATCATGTTATTCATATACCAGAAATGTTTGAAGCTACTGACTGAACGAAAGGAGCTGGCATCTCACTCTCTTTGAATCTTCTTTATCATGCTAAGAGGAGCAGGAAAAAGCAAAAAATTTCAGAATTGCACCTTGCAATGCGGAGAAATTACTGTTTGTGCATTTACAATATTCATTGATTTTTGCCATTGAAAAACGTCCAGAAATGATTGAAGCTACTGACTGAATGAAAGGAGCTGGCATCTCACTCTCTTTGAATCTTCTTTATCATGCTAAGAGGAGCAGGAAAAAGCAAAAAATTTCAGAATTGCACCTTGCAATGCGGAGAAATTACTGTATGTGCATTTATAATATTAAATGATTTTTGCCATTGAAAAACGTCCAGAAATGATTGAAGCTACTGACTGAACGAAAGGAGCTGGCATCTCACTCTCTTTGAATCTTCTTTATCATGCTAAGAGGAGCAGGAAAAAGCAAAAAATTTCAGAATTGCACCTTGCAATGCGGAGAAATTACTGTTTGTGCATTTACAATATTCATTGATTTTTGCCATTGAAAAACGTCCAGAAATGATTGAAGCTACTGACTGAATGAAAGGAGCTGGCATCTCACTCTCTTTGAATCTTCTTTATCATGCTAAGAGGAGCAGGAAAAAGCAAAAAATTTCAGAATTGCACCTTGCAATGCGGAGAAATTACTGTTTGTGCATTTACAATATTCATTGATTTTTGCCATTGAAAAACATCATGTTATTCATATACCAGAAATGTTTGAAGCTACTGACTGAATGAAAGGAGCTGGCATCTCACTCTCTTTGAATCTTCTTTATCATGCTAAGAGGAGCAGGAAAAAGCAAAAAATTTCAGAATTGCAGCTTGCAATGCGGAGAAATTACTGTTTGTGCATTTACAATATTCATTGATTTTTGCCATTGAAAAACATCATGTTATTCATATACCAGAAATGTTTGAAGCTACTGACTGAATGAAAGGAGCTGGCATCTCACTCTCTTTGAATCTTCTTTATCATGCTAAGAGGAGCAGGAAAAAGCAAAAAATTTCAGAATTGCACCTTGCAATGTGGAGAAATTACTGTTTGTGCATTTACAATATTCATTGATTTTTACCATTGAAAAACGTCCAGAAATGATTGAAGCTACTGACTGAATGAAAGTAGCTGGCATCTCACTCTCTTTGAATCTTCTTTATCATGCTAAGAGGAGCAGGAAAAAGCAAAAAATTTCAGACTTGCACCTTGCAATGCGGAGAAATTACTGTTTGTGCATTTACAATATTCATTGATTTTTGCCATTGAAAAACATCATGTTATTCATATACCAGAAATGTTTGAAGCTACTGACTGAATGAAAGGAGCTGGCATCTCACTCTCTTTGAATCTTCTTTATCATGCTAAGAGGAGCAGGAAAAAGCAAAAAATTTCAGAATTGCACCTTGCAATGCGGAGAAATTACTGTTTGTGCATTTACAATATTCATTGATTTTTGCCATTGAAAAACATCATGTTATTCATATACCAGAAATGTTTGAAGCTACTGACTGAATGAAAGGAGCTGGCATCTCACTCTCTTTGAATCTTCTTTATCATGCTAAGAGGAGCAGGAAAAAGCAAAAAATTTCAGAATTGCACCTTGCAATGTGGAGAAATTACTGTTTGTGCATTTACAATATTCATTGATTTTTACCATTGAAAAACGTTCAGAAATGATTGAAGCTACTGACTGAATGAAAGTAGCTGGCATCTCACTCTCTTTGAATCTTCTTTATCATGCTAAGAGGAGCAGGAAAAAGCAAAAAATTTCAGACTTGCACCTTGCAATGCGGAGAAATTACTGTTTGTGCATTTACAATATTCATTGATTTTTGCCATTGAAAAACATCATGTTATTCATATACCAGAAATGGTTGAAGCTACTGACTGAATGAAAGGAGCTGGCATCTCACTCTCTTTGAATCTTCTTTATCATGCTAAGAGGAGCAGGAAAAAGCAAAAAATTTCAGAATTGCACCTTGCAATGCGGAGAAATTACTGTTTGTGCATTTACAATATTCATTGATTTTTGCCATTGAAAAACGTCCAGAAATGATTGAAGCTACTGACTGAATGAAAGGAGCTGGCATCTCACTCTCTTTGAATCTTCTTTATCATGCTAAGAGGAGCAGGAAAAAGCAAAAAATTTCAGAATTGCACCTTGCAATGCGGAGAAATTACTGTTTGTGCATTTACAATATTCATTGATTTTTGCCATTGAAAAACATCATGTTATTCATATACCAGAAATGTTTGAAGCTACTGACTGAATGAAAGGAGCTGGCATCTCACTCTCTTTGAATCTTCTTTATCATGCTAAGAGGAGCAGGAAAAAGCAAAAAATTTCAGAATTGCACCTTGCAATGTGGAGAAATTACTGTTTGTGCATTTACAATATTCATTGATTTTTACCATTGAAAAACGTCCAGAAATGATTGAAGCTACTGACTGAATGAAAGTAGCTGGCATCTCACTCTCTTTGAATCTTCTTTATCATGCTAAGAGGAGCAGGAAAAAGCAAAAAATTTCAGACTTGCACCTTGCAATGCGGAGAAATAACTGTTTGTGCATTTACAATATTCATTGATTTTTGCCATTGAAAAACATCATGTTATTCATATACCAGAAATGTTTGAAGCTACTGACTGAATGAAAGGAGCTGGCATCTCACTCTCTTTGAATCTTCTTTATCATGCTAAGAGGAGCAGGAAAAAGCAAAAAATTTCAGAATTGCACCTTGCAATGCGGAGAAATTACTGTTTGTGCATTTACAATATTCATTGATTTTTGCCATTGAAAAACATCATGTTATTCATATACCAGAAATGTTTGAAGCTACTGACTGAATGAAAGGAGCTGGCATCTCACTCTCTTTGAATCTTCTTTATCATGCTAAGAGGAGCAGGAAAAAGCAAAAAATTTCATAATTGCACCTTGCAATGTGGAGAAATTACTGTTTGTGCATTTACAATATTCATTGATTTTTACCATTGAAAAACGTTCAGAAATGATTGAAGCTACTGACTGAATGAAAGTAGCTGGCATCTCACTCTCTTTGAATCTTCTTTATCATGCTAAGAGGAGCAGGAAAAAGCAAAAAATTTCAGACTTGCACCTTGCAATGCGGAGAAATTACTGTTTGTGCATTTACAATATTCATTGATTTTTGCCATTGAAAAACATGATGTTATTCATATACCAGAAATGTTTGAAGCTACTGACTGAATGAAAGGAGCTGGCATCTCACTCTCTTTGAATCTTCTTTATCATGCTAAGAGGAGCAGGAAAAAGCAAAAAATTTCAGAATTGCACCTTGCAATGCGGAGAAATTACTGTTTGTGCATTTACAATATTCATTGATTTTTGCCATTGAAAAACGTCCAGAAATGATTGAAGCTACTGACTGAATGAAAGGAGCTGGCATCTCACTCTCTTTGAATCTTCTTTATCATGCTAAGAGGAGCAAGAAAAAGCAAAAAATTTCAGAATTGCACCTTGCAATGCGGAGAAATTACTGTTTGTGCATTTACAATATTCATTGATTTTTGCCATTGAAAAACATCATGTTATTCATATACCAGAAATGTTTGAAGCTACTGACTGAATGAAAGGAGCTGGCATCTCACTCTCTTTGAATCTTCTTTATCATGCTAAGAGGAGCAGGAAAAAGCAAAAAATTTCAGAATTGCACCTTGCAATGTGGAGAAATTACTGTTTGTGCATTTACAATATTCATTGATTTTTACCATTGAAAAACGTTCAGAAATGATTGAAGCTACTGACTGAATGAAAGTAGCTGGCATCTCACTCTCTTTGAATCTTCTTTATCATGCTAAGAGGAGCAGGAAAAAGCAAAAAATTTCAGACTTGCACCTTGCAATGCGGAGAAATTACTGTTTGTGCATTTACAATATTCATTGATTTTTGCCATTGAAAAACATCATGTTATTCATATACCAGAAATGTTTGAAGCTACTGACTGAATGAAAGGAGCTGGCATCTCACTCTCTTTGAATCTTCTTTATCATGCTAAGAGGAGCAGGAAAAAGCAAAAAATTTCAGAATTGCACCTTGCAATGCGGAGAAATTACTGTTTGTGCATTTACAATATTCATTGATTTTTGCCATTGAAAAACGTCCAGAAATGATTGAAGCTACTGACTGAATGAAAGGAGCTGGCATCTCACTCTCTTTGAATCTTCTTTATCATGCTAAGAGGAGCAGGAAAAAGCAAAAAATTTCAGAATTGCACCTTGCAATGCGGAGAAATTACTGTTTGTGCATTTACAATATTCATTGATTTTTGCCATTGAAAAACATCATGTTATTCATATACCAGAAATGTTTGAAGCTACTGACTGAATGAAAGGAGCTGGCATCTCACTCTCTTTGAATCTTCTTTATCATGCTAAGAGGAGCAGGAAAAAGCAAAAAATTTCAGAATTGCACCTTGCAATGCGGAGAAATTACTGTTTGTGCATTTATAATATTAAATGATTTTTGCCATTGAAAAAGTCCAGAAATGATTGAAGCTACTGACTGAACGAAAGGAGCTGGCATCTCACTCTCTTTGAATCTTCTTTATCATGCTAAGAGGAGCAGGAAAAAGCAAAAAATTTCAGAATTGCACCTTGCAATGCGGAGAAATTACTGTTTGTGCATTTACAATATTCATTGATTTTTGCCATTGAAAAACATCATGTTATTCATATACCAGAAATGTTTGAAGCTACTGACTGAATGAAAGGAGCTGGCATCTCACTCTCTTTGAATCTTCTTTATCATGCTAAGAGGAGCAGGAAAAAGCAAAAAATTTCAGAATTGCACCTTGCAATGCGGAGAAATTACTGTTTGTGCATTTACAATATTCATTGATTTTTGCCATTGAAAAACGTCCAGAAATGATTGAAGCTACTGACTGAATGAAAGGAGCTGGCATCTCACTCTCTTTGAATCTTCTTTATCATGCTAAGAGGAGCAGGAAAAAGCAAAAAATTTCAGAATTGCACCTTGCAATGCGGAGAAATTACTGTTTGTGCATTTACAATATTCATTGATTTTTGCCATTGAAAAACGTCCAGAAATGATTGAAGCTACTGACTGAATGAAAGGAGCTGGCATCTCACTCTCTTTGAATCTTGTTTATCATGCTAAGAGGAGCAGGAAAAAGCAAAAAATTTCAGAATTGCACCTTGCAATGCGGAGAAATTACTGTTTGTGCATTTACAATATTCATTGATTTTTGCCATTGAAAAACATCCAGAAATGATTGAAGCTACTGACTGAATGAAAGGAGCTGGCATCTCACTCTCTTTGAATCTTCTTTATCATGCTAAGAGGAGCAGGAAAAAGCAAAAAATTTCAGAATTGCACCTTGCAATGCGGAGAAATTACTGTTTGTGCATAAATAATATTCATTGATTTTTGCCATTGAAAAACATCATGTTATTCATATACCAGAAATGATTGAAGCTACTGACTGAATGAAAGGAGCTGGCATCTCACTCTCTTTGAATCTTCTTTATCATGCTAAGAGGAGCAGGAAAAAGTAAAAAATTTCAGAATTGCACCTTGCAATGCGGAGAAATTACTGTTTGTGCATTTATAATATTCAATGATTTTTGCCATTGAAAAACGTCCAGAAATGATTGAAGCTACTGACTGAACGAAAGGAGCTGGCATCTCACTCTCTTTGAATCTTCTTTATCATGCTAAGAGGAGCAGGAAAAAGCAAAAAATTTCAGAATTGCACCTTGCAATGCGGAGAAATTACTGTTTGTGCATTTACAATATTCATTGATTTTTGCCATTGAAAAACATCATGTTATTCATATACCAGAAATGTTTGAAGCTACTGACTGAATGAAAGGAGCTGGCATCTCACTCTCTTTGAATCTTCTTTATCATGCTAAGAGGAGCAGGAAAAAGCAAAAAATTTCAGAATTGCACCTTGCAATGCGGAGAAATTACTGTTTGTGCATTTACAATATTCATTGATTTTTGCCATTGAAAAACGTCCAGAAATGATTGAAGCTACTGACTGAATGAAAGGAGCTGGCATCTCACTCTCTTTGAATCTTGTTTATCATGCTAAGAGGAGCAGGAAAAAGCAAAAAATTTCAGAATTGCACCTTGCAATGCGGAGAAATTACTGTTTGTGCATTTACAATATTCATTGATTTTTGCCATTGAAAAACGTCCAGAAATGATTGAAGCTACTGACTGAATGAAAGGAGCTGGCATCTCACTCTCTTTGAATCTTCTTTACCATGCTAAGAGGAGCAGGAAAAAGCAAAAAATTTCAGAATTGCACCTTGCAATGCGGAGAAATTACTGTTTGTGCATTTACAATATTCATTGATTTTTGCCATTGAAAAACATCATGTTATTCATATACCAGAAATGATTGAAGCTACTGACTGAATGAAAGGAGCTGGCATCTCACTCTCTTTGAATCTTCTTTATCATGCTAAGAGGAGCAGGAAAAAGTAAAAAATTTCAGAATTGCACCTTGCAATGCGGAGAAATTACTGTTTGTGCATTTATAATATTCAATGATTTTTGCCATTGAAAAACGTCCAGAAATGATTGAAGCTACTGACTGAACGAAAGGAGCTGGCATCTCACTCTCTTTGAATCTTCTTTATCATGCTAAGAGGAGCAGGAAAAAGCAAAAAATTTCAGAATTGCACCTTGCAATGCGGAGAAATTACTGTTTGTGCATTTACAATATTCATTGATTTTTGCCATTGAAAAACATCATGTTATTCATATACCAGAAATGTTTGAAGCTACTGACTGAATGAAAGGAGCTGACATCTCACTCTCTTTGAATCTTCTTTATCATGCTAAGAGGAGCAGGAAAAAGCAAAAAATTTCAGAATTGCACCTTGCAATGCGGAGAAATTACTGTTTGTGCATTTACAATATTCATTGATTTTTGCCATTGAAAAACATCCAGAAATGATTGAAGCTACTGACTGAATGAAAGGAGCTGGCATCTCACTCTCTTTGAATCTTCTTTATCATGCTAAGAGGAGCAGGAAAAAGCAAAAAATTTCAGAATTGCACCTTGCAATGCGGAGAAATTACTGTTTGTGCATTTACAATATTCATTGATTTTTGCCATTGAAAAACATCATGTTATTCATATACCAGAAATGTTTGAAGCTACTGACTGAATGAAAGGAGCTGGCATCTCACTCTCTTTGAATCTTCTTTATCATGCTAAGAGGAGCAGGAAAAAGCAAAAAATTTCAGAATTGCACCTTGCAATGCGGAGAAATTACTGTTTGTGCATTGACAATATTCATTGATTTTTGCCATTGAAAAACATCATGTTATTCATATACCAGAAATGTTTGAAGCTACTGACTGAATGAAAGGAGCTGGCATCTCACTCTCTTTGAATCTTCTTTATCATGCTAAGAGGAGCAGGAAAAAGCAAAAAATTTCAGAATTGCACCTTGCAATGTGGAGAAATTACTGTTTGTGCATTTACAATATTCATTGATTTTTACCATTGAAAAACGTCCAGAAATGATTGAAGCTACTGACTGAATGAAAGTAACTGGCATCTCACTCTCTTTGAATCTTCTTTATCATGCTAAGAGGAGCAGGAAAAAGCAAAAAATTTCAGACTTGCACCTTGCAATGCGGAGAAATTACTGTTTGTGCATTTACAATATTCATTGATTTTTGCCATTGAAAAACATCATGTTATTCATATACCAGAAATGTTTGAAGCTACTGACTGAATGAAAGGAGCTGGCATCTCACTCTCTTTGAATCTTCTTTATCATGCTAAGAGGAGCAGGAAAAAGCAAAAAATTTCAGAATTGCACCTTGCAATGCGGAGAAATTACTGTTTGTGCATTTACAATATTCATTGATTTTTGCCATTGAAAAACGTCCAGAAATGATTGAAGCTACTGACTGAATGAAAGGAGCTGGCATCTCACTCTCTTTGAATCTTCTTTATCATGCTAAGAGGAGCAGGAAAAAGCAAAAAATTTCAGAATTGCACCTTGCAATGCGGAGAAATTACTGTTTGTGCATTTACAATATTCATTGATTTTTGCCATTGAAAAACGTCCAGAAATGATTGAAGCTACTGACTGAATGAAAGGAGCTGGCATCTCACTCTCTTCGAATCTTCTTTATCATGCTAAGAGGAGCAGGAAAAATCAAAAAATTTCAGAATTGCACCTTGCAATGCGGAGAAATTACTGTTTGTGCATTTACAATATTCATTGATTTTTGCCATTGAAAAACATGTTATTCATATACCAGAAATGTTTGAAGCTACTGACTGAATGAAAGGAGCTGGCACCTCACTCTCTTTGAATCTTCTTTATCATGCTAAGAGGAGCGGGAAAAAGCAAAAAATTTCAGAATTGCACCTTGCAATGCGGAGAAATTACTGTTTGTGCATTTACAATATTCATTGATTTTTGCCATTGAAAAACGTCCAGAAATGATTGAAGGTACTGACTGAATGAAAGGAGCTGGCATCTCACTCTCTTTGAATCTTCTTTATCATGCTAAGAGGAGCAGGAAAAAGCAAAAAATTTCAGAATTGCACCTTGCAATGCGGAGAAATTACTGTTTGTGCATTTACAATATTCATTGATTTTTGCCATTGAAAAACATCCAGAAATGATTGAAGCTACTGACTGAATGAAAGGAGCTGGCATCTCACTCTCTTTGAATCTTCTTTATCATGCTAAGAGGAGCAGGAAAAATCAAAAAATTTCAGAATTGCACCTTGCAATGCGGAGAAATTACTGTTTGTGCATTTACAATATTCATTGATTTTTGCCATTGAAAAACATCATGTTATTCATATACCAGAAATGTTTGAAGCTACTGACTGAATGAAAGGAGCTGGCATCTCACTCTCTTTGAATCTTCTTTATCATGCTAAGAGGAGCAGGAAAAAGCAAAAAATTTCAGAATTGCACCTTGCAATGCGGAGAAATTACTGTTTGTGCATTTACAATATTCATTGATTTTTGCCATTGAAAAACATCATGTTATTCATATACCAGAAATGTTTGAAGCTACTGACTGAATGAAAGGAGCTGGCATCTCACTCTCTTTGAATCTTCTTTATCATGCTAAGAGGAGCAGGAAAAAGCAAAAAATTTCAGAATTGCACCTTGCAATGTGGAGAAATTACTGTTTGTGCATTTACAATATTCATTGATTTTTACCATTGAAAAACGTCCAGAAATGATTGAAGCTACTGACTGAATGAAAGTAACTGGCATCTCACTCTCTTTGAATCTTCTTTATAATGCTAAGAGGAGCAGGAAAAAGCAAAAAATTTCAGACTTGCACCTTGCAATGCGGAGAAATTACTGTTTGTGCATTTACAATATTCATTGATTTTTGCCATTGAAAAACATCATGTTATTCATATACCAGAAATGTTTGAAGCTACTGACTGAATGAAAGGAGCTGGCATCTCACTCTCTTTGAATCTTCTTTATCATGCTAAGAGGAGCAGGAAAAAGCAAAAAATTTCAGAATTGCACCTTGCAATGCGGAGAAATTACTGTTTGTGCATTTACAATATTCATTGATTTTTGCCATTGAAAAACGTCCAGAAATGATTGAAGCTACTGACTGAATGAAAGGAGCTGGCATCTCACTCTCTTTGAATCTTCTTTATCATGCTAAGAGGAGCAGGAAAAAGCAAAAAATTTCAGAATTGCACCTTGCAATGCGGAGAAATTACTGTTTGTGCATTTACAATATTCATTGATTTTTGCCATTGAAAAACGTCCAGAAATGATTGAAGCTACTGACTGAATGAAAGGAGCTGGCATCTCACTCTCTTTGAATCTTCTTTATCACGCTAAGAGGAGCAGGAAAAATCAAAAAATTTCAGAATTGCACCTTGCAATACGGAGAAATTACTGTTTGTGCATTTACAATATTCATTGATTTTTGCCATTGAAAAACATGTTATTCATATACCAGAAATGTTTGAAGCTACTGACTGAATGAAAGGAGCTGGCACCTCACTCTCTTTGAATCTTCTTTATCATGCTAAGAGGAGCGGGAAAAAGCAAAAAATTTCAGAATTGCACCTTGCAATGCGGAGAAATTACTGTTTGTGCATTTACAATATTCATTGATTTTTGCCATTGAAAAACGTCCAGAAATGATTGAAGGTACTGACTGAATGAAAGGAGCTGGCATCTCACTCTCTTTGAATCTTCTTTATCATGCTAAGAGGAGCAGGAAAAAGCAAAAAATTTCAGAATTGCACCTTGCAATGCGGAGAAATTACTGTTTGTGCATTTACAATATTCATTGATTTTTGCCACTGAAAAACGTCCAGAAATGATTGAAGCTACTGACTGAATGAAAGGAGCTGGCATCTCACTCTCTTGAATCTTCTTTATCATGCTAAGAGGAGCAGGAAAAAGCAAAAAATTTCAGAATTGCACCTTGCAATGCGGAGAAATTACAGTTTGTGCATTTACAATATTCATTGATTTTTGCCATTGAAAAACATCCAGAAATGATTGAAGCTACTGACTGAATGAAAGGAGCTGGCATCTCACTCTCTTTGAATCTTCTTTATCATGCTAAGAGGAGCAGGAAAAAGCAAAAAATTTCAGACTTGCACCTTGCAATGCGGAGAAATTACTGTTTGTGCATTTACAATATTCATTGATTTTTGCCATTGAAAAACATCATGTTATTCATATACCAGAAATGTTTGAAGCTACTGACTGAATGAAAGGAGCTGGCATCTCACTCTCTTTGAATCTTCTTTATCATGCTAAGAGGAGCAGGAAAAAGCAAAAAATTTCAGAATTGCACCTTGCAATGCGGAGAAATTACTGTTTGTGCATTTACAATATTCATTGATTTTTGCCATTGAAAAACGTCCAGAAATGATTGAAGGTACTGACTGAATGAAAGGAGCTGGCATCTCACTCTCTTTGAATCTTCTTTATCATGCTAAGAGGAGCAGGAAAAAGCAAAAAATTTCAGAATTGCACCTTGCAATGCGGAGAAATTACTGTTTGTGCATTTACAATATTCATTGATTTTTGCCATTGAAAAACGTCCAGAAATGATTGAAGCTACTGACTGAATGAAAGGAGCTGGCATCTCACTCTCTTTGAATCTTCTTTATCATGCTAAGAGGAGCAGGAAAAAGCAAAAAATTTCAGAATTGCACCTTGCAATGCGGAGAAATTACAGTTTGTGCATTTACAATATTCATTGATTTTTGCCATTGAAAAACATCCAGAAATGATTGAAGCTACTGACTGAATGAAAGGAGCTGGCATCTCACTCTCTTTGAATCTTCTTTATCATGCTAAGAGGAGCAGGAAAAAGCAAAAAATTTCAGAATTGCACCTTGCAATGCGGAGAAATTACTGTTTGTGCATTTACAATATTCATTGATTTTTGCCATTGAAAAACATCATGTTATTCATATACCAGAAATGTTTGAAGCTACTGACTGAATGAAAGGAGCTGGCAACTCACTCTCTTTGAATCTTCTTTATCATGCTAAGAGGAGTAGGAAAAAGCAAAAAATTTCAGAATTGCACCTTGCAATGTGGAGAAATTACTGTTTGTGCATTTACAATATTCATTGATTTTTACCATTGAAAAACGTCCAGAAATGATTGAAGCTACTGACTGAATGAAAGTAGCTGGCATCTCACTCTCTTTGAATCTTCTTTATCATGCTAAGAGGAGCAGGAAAAAGCAAAAAATTTCAGACTTGCACCTTGCAATGCGGAGAAATTACTGTTTGTGCATTCACAATATTCATTGATTTTTGCCATTGAAAAACGTCCAGAAATGATTGAAGGTACTGACTGAATGAAAGGAGCTGGCATCTCACTCTCTTTGAATCTTCTTTATCATGCTAAGAGGAGCAGGAAAAAGCAAAAAATTTCAGAATTGCACCTTGCAATGCGGAGAAATTACTGTTTGTGCATTTACAATATTCATTGATTTTTGCCACTGAAAAACGTCCAGAAATGATTGAAGCTACTGACTGAATGAAAGGAGCTGGCATCTCACTCTCTTTGAATCTTCTTTATCATGCTAAGAGGAGCAGGAAAAAGCAAAAAATTTCAGAATTGCACCTTGCAATGCGGAGAAATTACAGTTTGTGCATTTACAATATTCATTGATTTTTGCCATTGAAAAACATCCAGAAATGATTGAAGCTACTGACTGAATGAAAGGAGCTGGCATCTCACTCTCTTTGAATCTTCTTTATCATGCTAAGAGGAGCAGGAAAAAGCAAAAAATTTCAGAATTGCACCTTGCAATGCGGAGAAATTACTGTTTGTGCATTTACAATATTCATTGATTTTTGCCATTGAAAAACATCATGTTATTCATATACCAGAAATGTTTGAAGCTACTGACTGAATGAAAGGAGCTGGCATCTCACTCTCTTTGAATCTTCTTTATCATGCTAAGAGGAGCAGGAAAAAGCAAAAAATTTCAGAATTGCACCTTGCAATGCGGAGAAATTACTGTTTGTGCATTTACAATATTCATTGATTTTTGCCACTGAAAAACGTCCAGAAATGATTGAAGCTACTGACTGAATGAAAGGAGCTGGCATCTCACTCTCTTGAATCTTCTTTATCATGCTAAGAGGAGCAGGAAAAAGCAAAAAATTTCAGAATTGCACCTTGCAATGCGGAGAAATTACAGTTTGTGCATTTACAATATTCATTGATTTTTGCCATTGAAAAACATCCAGAAATGATTGAAGCTACTGACTGAATGAAAGGAGCTGGCATCTCACTCTCTTTGAATCTTCTTTATCATGCTAAGAGGAGCAGGAAAAAGCAAAAAATTTCAGACTTGCACCTTGCAATGCGGAGAAATTACTGTTTGTGCATTTACAATATTCATTGATTTTTGCCATTGAAAAACATCATGTTATTCATATACCAGAAATGTTTGAAGCTACTGACTGAATGAAAGGAGCTGGCATCTCACTCTCTTTGAATCTTCTTTATCATGCTAAGAGGAGCAGGAAAAAGCAAAAAATTTCAGAATTGCACCTTGCAATGCGGAGAAATTACTGTTTGTGCATTTACAATATTCATTGATTTTTGCCATTGAAAAACGTCCAGAAATGATTGAAGCTACTGACTGAATGAAAGGAGCTGGCATCTCACTCTCTTTGAATCTTCTTTATCATGCTAAGAGGAGCAGGAAAAATCAAAAAATTTCAGAATTGCACCTTGCAATGCGGAGAAATTACTGTTTGTGCATTTACAATATTCATTGATTTTTGCCATTGAAAAACATGTTATTCATATACCAGAAATGTTTGAAGCTACTGACTGAATGAAAGGAGCTGGCACCTCACTCTCTTTGAATCTTCTTTATCATGCTAAGAGGAGCGGGAAAAAGCAAAAAATTTCAGAATTGCACCTTGCAATGCGGAGAAATTACTGTTTGTGCATTTACAATATTCATTGATTTTTGCCATTGAAAAACGTCCAGAAATGATTGAAGGTACTGACTGAATGAAAGGAGCTGGCATCTCACTCTCTTTGAATCTTCTTTATCATGCTAAGAGGAGCAGGAAAAAGCAAAAAATTTCAGAATTGCACCTTGCAATGCGGAGAAATTACTGTTTGTGCATATACAATATTCATTGATTTTTGCCATTGAAAAACGTCCAGAAATGATTGAAGCTACTGACTGAATGAAAGGAGCTGGCATCTCACTCTCTTTGAATCTTCTTTATCATGCTAAGAGGAGCAGGAAAAAGCAAAAAATTTCAGAATTTCACCTTGCAATGCGGAGAAATTACTGTTTGTGCATTTACAATATTCATAGATTTTTGCCATTGAAAAACGTCCAGAAATGATTGAAGCTACTGACTGAATGAAAGGAGCTGGCATCTCACTCTCTTTGAATCTTCTTTATCATGCTAAGAGGAGCAGGAAAAATCAAAAAATTTCAGAATTGCACCTTGCAATGCGGAGAAATTACTGTTTGTGCATTTACAATATTCATTGATTTTTGCCATTGAAAAACATGTTATTCATATACCAGAAATGTTTGAAGCTACTGACTGAATGAAAGGAGCTGGCACCTCACTCTCTTTGAATCTTCTTTATCATGCTAAGAGGAGCGGGAAAAAGCAAAACATTTCAGAATTGCACCTTGCAATGCGGAGAAATTACTGTTTGTGCATTTACAATATTCATTGATTTTTGCCATTGAAAAACGTCCAGAAATGATTGAAGGTACTGACTGAATGAAAGGAGCTGGCATCTCACTCTCTTTGAATCTTCTTTATCATGCTAAGAGGAGCAGGAAAAAGCAAAAAATTTCAGAATTGCACCTTGCAATGCGGAGAAATTACAGTTTGTGCATTTACAATATTCATTGATTTTTGCCATTGAAAAACATCCAGAAATGATTGAAGCTACTGACTGAATGAAAGGAGCTGGCATCTCACTCTCTTTGAATCTTCTTTATCATGCTAAGAGGAGCAGGAAAAAGCAAAAAATTTCAGAATTGCACCTTGCAATGCGGAGAAATTACTGTTTGTGCATTTACAATATTCATTGATTTTTGCCATTGAAAAACATCATGTTATTCATATACCAGAAATGTTTGAAGCTACTGACTGAATGAAAGGAGCTGGCATCTCACTCTCTTTGAATCTTCTTTATCATGTTAAGAGGAGCAAGAAAAAGCAAAAAATTTCAGAATTGCACCTTGCAATGTGGAGAAATTACTGTTTGTGCATTTACAATATTCATTGATTTTTACCATTGAAAAACGTCCAGAAATGATTGAAGCTACTGACTGAATGAAAGTAGCTGGCATCTCACTCTCTTTGAATCTTCTTTATCATGCTAAGAGGAGCAGGAAAAAGCAAAAAATTTCAGACTTGCACCTTGCAATGCGGAGAAATTACTGTTTGTGCATTTACAATATTCATTGATTTTTGCCATTGAAAAACATCATGTTATTCATATACCAGAAATGTTTGAAGCTACTGACTGAATGAAAGGAGCTGGCATCTCACTCTCTTTGAATCTTCTTTATCATGCTAAGAGGAGCAGGAAAAAGCAAAAAATTTCAGAATTGCACCTTGCAATGCGGAGAAATTACTGTTTGTGCATTTACAATATTCATTGATTTTTGCCATTGAAAAACATCATGTTATTCATATACCAGAAATGTTTGAAGCTACTGACTGAATGAAAGGAGCTGGCATCTCACTCTCTTTGAATCTTCTTTATCATGCTAAGAGGAGCAGGAAAAAGCAAAAAATTTCAGAATTGCACCTTGCAATGTGGAGAAATTACTGTTTGTACATTTACAATATTCATTGATTTTTACCATTGAAAAACGTCCAGAAATGATTGAAGCTACTGACTGAATGAAAGTAGCTGGCATCTCACTCTCTTTGAATCTTCTTTATCATGCTAAGAGGAGCAGGAAAAAGCAAAAAATTTCAGACTTGCACCTTGCAATGCGGAGAAATTACTGTTTGTGCATTTACAATATTCATTGATTTTTGCCATTGAAAAACATCATGTTATTCATATACCAGAAATGTTTGAAGCTACTGACTGAATGAAAGGAGCTGGCATCTCACTCTCTTTGAATCTTCTTTATCATGCTAAGAGGAGAAGGAAAAATCAAAAAATTTCAGAATTGCACCTTGCAATGCGGAGAAATTACTGTTTGTGCATTTACAATATTCATTGATTTTTGCCATTGAAAAACGTCCAGAAATGATTGAAGCTACTGACTGAATGAAAGGAGCTGGCATCTCACTCTCTTTGAATCTTCTTTATCATGCTAAGAGGAGCAGGAAAAAGCAAAAAATTTCAGAATTGCACCTTGCAATGCGGAGAAATTACTGTTTGTGCATTTACAATATTCATTGATTTTTGCCATTGAAAAACATCATGTTATTCATATACCAGAAATGATTGAAGCTACTGACTGAATGAAAGGAGCTGGCATCTCACTCTCTTTGAATCTTCTTTATCATGCTAAGAGGAGCAGGAAAAAGTAAAAAATTTCAGAATTGCACCTTGCAATGCGGAGAAATTACTGTTTGTGCATTTATAATATTCAATGATTTTTGCCATTGAAAAACGTCCAGAAATGATTGAAGCTACTGACTGAACGAAAGGAGCTGGCATCTCACTCTCTTTGAATCTTCTTTATCATGCTAAGAGGAGCAGGAAAAAGCAAAAAATTTCAGAATTGCACCTTGCAATGCGGAGAAATTACTGTTTGTGCATTTACAATATTCATTGATTTTTGCCATTGAAAAACGTCCAGAAATGATTGAAGCTACTGACTGAATGAAAGGAGCTGGCATCTCACTCTCTTTGAATCTTCTTTATCATGCTAAGAGGAGCAGGAAAAAGCAAAAAATTTCAGAATTGCACCTTGCAATGCGGAGAAATTACTGTTTGTGCATTTACAATATTCATTGATTTTTGCCATTGAAAAACATCATGTTATTCATATACCAGAAATGTTTGAAGCTACTGACTGAATGAAAGGAGCTGACATCTCACTCTCTTTGAATCTTCTTTATCATGCTAAGAGGAGCAGGAAAAAGCAAAAAATTTCAGAATTGCACCTTGCAATGCAGAGAAATTACTGTTTGTGCATTTACAATATTCAATGATTTTTGCCATTGAAAAACGTCCAGAAATGATTGAAGCTACTGACTGAATGAAAGGAGCTGGCATCTCACTCTCTTTGAATCTTCTTTATCATGCTAAGAGGAGTAGGAAAAAGCAAAAAATTTCAGAATTGCACCTTGCAATGCGGAGAAATTACTGTTTGTGCATTTACAATATTCATTGATTTTTGCCATTGAAAAACGTCCAGAAATGATTGAAGCTACTGACTGAATGAAAGGAGCTGGCATCTCACTCTCTTTGAATCTTCTTTATCATGCTAAGAGGAGCAGGAAAAAGCAAAAAATTTCAGAATTGCACCTTGCAATGCGGAGAAATTACTGTTTGTGCATTTACAATATTCATTGATTTTTGCCATTGAAAAACATGTTATTCATATACCAGAAATGTTTGAAGCTACTGACTGAATGAAAGGAGCTGGCACCTCACTCTCTTTGAATCTTCTTTATCATGCTAAGAGGAGCGGGAAAAAGCAAAACATTTCAGAATTGCACCTTGCAATGCGGAGAAATTACTGTTTGTGCATTTACAATATTCATTGATTTTTGCCATTGAAAAACGTCCAGAAATGATTGAAGGTACTCACTGAATGAAAGGAGCTGGCATCTCACTCTCTTTGAATCTTCTTTATCATGCTAAGAGGAGCAGGAAAAAGCAAAAAATTTCAGAATTGCACCTTGCAATGCGGAGAAATTACAGTTTGTGCATTTACAATATTCATTGATTTTTGCCATTGAAAAACATCCAGAAATGATTGAAGCTACTGACTGAATGAAAGGAGCTGGCATCTCACTCTCTTTGAATCTTCTTTATCATGCTAAGAGGAGCAGGAAAAAGCAAAAAATTTCAGAATTGCACCTTGCAATGCGGAGAAATTACTGTTTGTGCATTTACAATATTCATTGATTTTTGCCATTGAAAAACATCATGTTATTCATATACCAGAAATGTTTGAAGCTACTGACTGAATGAAAGGAGCTGGCATCTCACTCTCTTTGAATCTTCTTTATCATGCTAAGAGGAGCAGGAAAAAGCAAAAAATTTCAGAATTGCACCTTGCAATGCGGAGAAATTACTGTTTGTGCATTTACAATATTCATTGATTTTTGCCATTGAAAAACGTCCAGAAATGATTGAAGCTACTGACTGAATGAAAGGAGCTGGCATCTCACTCTCTTTGAATCTTCTTTATCATGCTAAGAGGAGCAGGAAAAAGCAAAAAATTTCAGAATTGCACCTTGCAATGCGGAGAAATTACAGTTTGTGCATTTACAATATTCATTGATTTTTGCCATTGAAAAACATCCAGAAATGATTGAAGCTACTGACTGAATGAAAGGAGCTGGCATCTCACTCTCTTTGAATCTTCTTTATCATGCTAAGAGGAGCAGGAAAAAGCAAAAAATTTCAGAATTGCACCTTGCAATGCGGAGAAATTACTGTTTGTGCATTTACAATATTCATTGATTTTTGCCATTGAAAAACATCATGTTATTCATATACCAGAAATGTTTGAAGCTACTGACTGAATGAAAGGAGCTGGCATCTCACTCTCTTTGAATCTTCTTTATCATGCTAAGAGGAGCAGGAAAAAGCAAAAAATTTCAGAATTGCACCTTGCAATGTGGAGAAATTACTGTTTGTGCATTTACAATATTCATTGATTTTTACCATTGAAAAACGTCCAGAAATGATTGAAGCTACTGACTGAATGAAAGTAGCTGGCATCTCACTCTCTTTGAATCTTCTTTATCATGCTAAGAGGAGCAGGAAAAAGCAAAAAATTTCAGACTTGCACCTTGCAATGCGGAGAAATTACTGTTTTGTGCATTTACAATATTCATTGATTTTTGCCATTGAAAAACATCATGTTATTCATATACCAGAAATGTTTGAAGCTACTGACTGAATGAAAGGAGCTGGCATCTCACTCTCTTTGAATCTTCTTTATCATGCTAAGAGGAGCAGGAAAAAGCAAAAAATTTCAGAATTGCACCATGCAATGCGGAGAAATTACTGTTTGTGCATTTACAATATTCATTGATTTTTGCCATTGAAAAACATCATGTTATTCATATACCAGAAATGTTTGAAGCTACTGACTGAATGAAAGGAGCTGGCATCTCACTCTCTTTGAATCTTCTTTATCATGCTAAGAGGAGCAGGAAAAAGCAAAAAATTTCAGAATTGCACCTTGCAATGTGGAGAAATTACTGTTTGTACATTTACAATATTCATTTATTTTTACCATTGAAAAACGTCCAGAAATGATTGAAGCTACTGACTGAATGAAAGTAGCTGGCATCTCACTCTCTTTGAATCTTCTTTATCATGCTAAGAGGAGCAGGAAAAAGCAAAAAATTTCAGACTTGCACCTTGCAATGCGGAGAAATTACTGTTTGTGCATT
Organism: Phyllobates terribilis; assembly: GCF_046119375.1. Classification (NCBI taxonomy): domain Eukaryota; kingdom Metazoa; phylum Chordata; class Amphibia; order Anura; family Dendrobatidae; genus Phyllobates; species Phyllobates terribilis. Next base: position 540,970 of record NW_027363188.1, read on the forward strand.
TACAATATTCATTGATTTTTGCCATTGAAAAACATCATGTTATTCATATACCAGAAATGTTTGAAGCTACTGACTGAATGAAAGTAGTTGGCATCTCACTCTCTTTGAATCTTCTTTATCATGCTAAGAGGAGCAGGAAAAATCAAAAAATTTCAGAATTGCACCTTGCAATGCGGAGAAATTACTGTTTGTGCATTTACAATATTCATTGATTTTTGCCATTGAAAAACGTCCAGAAATGATTGAAGCTACTGACTGAATGAAAGGAGCTGGCATCTCACTCTCTTTGAATCTTCTTTATCATGCTAAGAGGAGCAGGAAAAAGCAAAAAATTTCAGAATTGCACCTTGCAATGCGGAGAAATTACTGTTTGTGCATTTACAATATTCATTGATTTTTGCCATTGAAAAACATCATGTTATTCATATACCAGAACTGATTGAAGCTACTGACTGAATGAAAGGAGCTGGCATCTCACTCTCTTTGAATCTTCTTTATCATGCTAAGAGGAGCAGGAAAAAGTAAAAAATTTCAGAATTGCACCTTGCAATGCGGAGAAATTACTGTTTGTGCATTTATAATATTCAATGATTTTTGCCATTGAAAAACGTCCAGAAATGATTGAAGCTACTGACTGAACGAAAGGAGCTGGCATCTCACTCTCTTTGAATCTTCTTTATCATGCTAAGAGGAGCAGGAAAAAGCAAAAAATTTCAGAATTGCACCTTGCAATGCAGAGAAATTACTGTTTGTGCATTTACAATATTCATTGATTTTTGCCATTGAAAAACGTCCAGAAATGATTGAAGCTACTGACTGAATGAAAGGAGCTGGCATCTCACTCTCTTTGAATCTTCTTTATCATGCTAAGAGGAGCAGGAAAAAGCAAAAAATTTCAGAATTGCACCTTGCAATGCGGAGAAATTACTGTTTGTGCATTTACAATATTCATTGATTTTTGCCATTGAAAAACATCATGTTATTCATATACCAGAAATGTTTGAAGCTACTGACTGAATGAAAGGAACTGACATCTCACTCTCTTTGAATCTTCTTTATCATGCTAAGAGGAGCAGGAAAAAGCAAAAAATTTCAGAATTGCACTTTGCAATGCAGAGAAATTACTGTTTGTGCATTTACAATATTCATTGATTTTTGCCATTGAAAAACGTCCAGAAATGATTGAAGCTACTGACTGAATGAAAGGAGCTGGCATCTCACTCTCTTTGAATCTTCTTTATCATGCTAAGAGGAGCAGGAAAAAGCAAAAAATTTCAGAATTGCACCTTGCAATGCGGAGAAATTACTGTTTGTGCATTTACAATATTCATTGATTTTTGCCATTGAAAAACATCATGTTATTCATATACCAGAAATGTTTGAAGCTACTGACTGAATGAAAGGAGCTGGCATCTCACTCTCTTTGAATCTTCTTTATCATGCTAAGAGGAGCAGGAAAAAGCAAAAAATTTCAGAATTGCACCTTGCAATGCGGAGAAATTACTGTTTGTGCATTTACAATATTCATTGATTTTTGCCATTGAAAAACATCATGTTATTCATATACCAGAAATGTTTGAAGCTACTGACTGAATGAAAGGAGCTGGCATCTCACTCTCTTTGAATCTTCTTTATCATGCTAAGAGGAGCAGGAAAAAGCAAAAAATTTCAGAATTGCACCTTGCAATGCGGAGAAATTACTGTTTGTGCATTTACAATATTCATTGATTTTTGCCATTGAAAAACGTCCAGAAATGATTGAAGCTACTGACTGAATGAAAGGAGCTGGCATCTCACTCTCTTTGAATCTTCTTTATCATGCTAAGAGGAGCAGGAAAAAGCAAAAAATTTCAGAATTGCACCTTGCAATGCGGAGAAATTACAGTTTGTGCATTTACAATATTCATTGATTTTTGCCATTGAAAAACATCCAGAAATGATTGAAGCTACTGACTGAATGAAAGGAGCTGGCATCTCACTCTCTTTGAATCTTCTTTATCATGCTAAGAGGAGCAGGAAAAAGCAAAAAATTTCAGAATTGCACCTTGCAATGCGGAGAAATTACTGTTTGTGCATTTACAATATTCATTGATTTTTGCCATTGAAAAACATCATGTTATTCATATACCAGAAATGTTTGAAGCTACTGACTGAATGAAAGGAGCTGGCATCTCACTCTCTTTGAATCTTCTTTATCATGCTAAGAGGAGCAGGAAAAAGCAAAAAATTTCAGAATTGCACCTTGCAATGTGGAGAAATTACTGTTTGTGCATTTACAATATTCATTGATTTTTACCATTGAAAAACGTCCAGAAATGATTGAAGCTACTGACTGAATGAAAGTAGCTGGCATCTCACTCTCTTTGAATCTTCTTTATCATGCTAAGAGGAGCAGGAAAAAGCAAAAAATTTCAGACTTGCACCTTGCAATGCGGAGAAATTACTGTTTTGTGCATTTACAATATTCATTGATTTTTGCCATTGAAAAACATCATGTTATTCATATACCAGAAATGTTTGAAGCTACTGACTGAATGAAAGGAGCTGGCATCTCACTCTCTTTGAATCTTCTTTATCATGCTAAGAGGAGCAGGAAAAAGCAAAAAATTTCAGAATTGCACCATGCAATGCGGAGAAATTACTGTTTGTGCATTTACAATATTCATTGATTTTTGCCATTGAAAAACATCATGTTATTCATATACCAGAAATGTTTGAAGCTACTGACTGAATGAAAGGAGCTGGCATCTCACTCTCTTTGAATCTTCTTTATCATGCTAAGAGGAGCAGGAAAAAGCAAAAAATTTCAGAATTGCACCTTGCAATGTGGAGAAATTACTGTTTGTACATTTACAATATTCATTGATTTTTACCATTGAAAAACGTCCAGAAATGATTGAAGCTACTGACTGAATGAAAGTAGCTGGCATCTCACTCTCTTTGAATCTTCTTTATCATGCTAAGAGGAGCAGGAAAAAGCAAAAAATTTCAGACTTGCACCTTGCAATGCGGAGAAATTACTGTTTGTGCATTTACAATATTCATTGATTTTTGCCATTGAAAAACATCATGTTATTCATATACCAGAAATGTTTGAAGCTACTGACTGAATGAAAGTAGTTGGCATCTCACTCTCTTTGAATCTTCTTTATCATGCTAAGAGGAGCAGGAAAAATCAAAAAATTTCAGAATTGCACCTTGCAATGCGGAGAAATTACTGTTTGTGCATTTACAATATTCATTGATTTTTGCCATTGAAAAACGTCCAGAAATGATTGAAGCTACTGACTGAATGAAAGGAGCTGGCATCTCACTCTCTTTGAATCTTCTTTATCATGCTAAGAGGAGCAGGAAAAAGCAAAAAATTTCAGAATTGCACCTTGCAATGCGGAGAAATTACTGTTTGTGCATTTACAATATTCATTGATTTTTGCCATTGAAAAACATCATGTTATTCATATACCAGAACTGATTGAAGCTACTGACTGAATGAAAGGAGCTGGCATCTCACTCTCTTTGAATCTTCTTTATCATGCTAAGAGGAGCAGGAAAAAGTAAAAAATTTCAGAATTGCACCTTGCAATGCGGAGAAATTACTGTTTGTGCATTTATAATATTCAATGATTTTTGCCATTGAAAAACGTCCAGAAATGATTGAAGCTACTGACTGAACGAAAGGAGCTGGCATCTCACTCTCTTTGAATCTTCTTTATCATGCTAAGAGGAGCAGGAAAAAGCAAAAAATTTCAGAATTGCACCTTGCAATGCAGAGAAATTACTGTTTGTGCATTTACAATATTCATTGATTTTTGCCATTGAAAAACGTCCAGAAATGATTGAAGCTACTGACTGAATGAAAGGAGCTGGCATCTCACTCTCTTTGAATCTTCTTTATCATGCTAAGAGGAGCAGGAAAAAGCAAAAAAATTTCAGAATTGCACCTTGCAATGCGGAGAAATTACTGTTTGTGCATTTACAATATTCATTGATTTTTGCCATTGAAAAACATCATGTTATTCATATACCAGAAATGTTTGAAGCTACTGACTGAATGAAAGGAACTGACATCTCACTCTCTTTGAATCTTCTTTATCATGCTAAGAGGAGCAGGAAAAAGCAAAAAATTTCAGAATTGCACTTTGCAATGCAGAGAAATTACTGTTTGTGCATTTACAATATTCATTGATTTTTGCCATTGAAAAACGTCCAGAAATGATTGAAGCTACTGACTGAATGAAAGGAGCTGGCATCTCACTCTCTTTGAATCTTCTTTATCATGCTAAGAGGAGCAGGAAAAAGCAAAAAATTTCAGAATTGCACCTTGCAATGCGGAGAAATTACTGTTTGTGCATTTACAATATTCATTGATTTTTGCCATTGAAAAACATCATGTTATTCATATACCAGAAATGTTTGAAGCTACTGACTGAATGAAAGGAGCTGGCATCTCACTCTCTTTGAATCTTCTTTATCATGATAAGAGGAGCAGGAAAAAGCAAAAAATTTCAGAATTGCACCTTGCAATGCGGAGAAATTACTGTTTGTGCATTTACAATATTCATTGATTTTTGCCATTGAAAAACATCATGTTATTCATATACCAGAAATGTTTGAAGCTACTGACTGAATGAAAGGAGCTGGCATCTCACTCTCTTTGAATCTTCTTTATCATGCTAAGAGGAGCAGGAAAAAGCAAAAAATTTCAGAATTGCACCTTGCAATGTGGAGAAATTACTGTGCATTTACAATATTCATTGATTTTTACCATTGAAAAACGTCCAGAAATGATTGAAGCTACTGACTGAATGAAAGTAGCTGGCATCTCACTCTCTTTGAATCTTCTTTATCATGCTAAGAGGAGCAGGAAAAAGCAAAAAATTTCAGACTTGCACCTTGCAATGCGGAGAAATTACTGTTTGTGCATTTACAATATTCATTGATTTTTGCCATTGAAAAACATCATGTTATTCATATACCAGAAATGTTTGAAGCTACTGACTGAATGAAAGGAGCTGGCATCTCACTCTCTTTGAATCTTCTTTATCATGCTAAGAGGAGCAGGAAAAAGCAAAAAATTTCAGAATTGCACCTTGCAATGCGGAGAAATTACTGTTTGTGCATTTACAATATTCATTGATTTTTGCCATTGAAAAACGTCCAGAAATGATTGAAGCTACTGACTGAATGAAAGGAGCTGGCATCTCACTCTCTTTGAATCTTCTTTATCATGCTAAGCGGAGCAGGAAAAAGCAAAAAATTTCAGAATTGCACCTTGCAATGCGGAGAAATTACTGTTTGTGCATTTACAATATTCATTGATTTTTGCCATTGAAAAACATGTTATTCATATACCAGAAATGTTTGAAGCTACTGACTGAATGAAAGGAGCTGGCACCTCACTCTCTTTGAATCTTCTTTATCATGCTAAGCGGAGCGGGAAAAAGCAAAAAAATTCAGAATTGCACCTTGCAATGCGGAGAAATTACTGTTTGTGCATTTACAATATTCATTGATTTTTGCCATTGAAAAACGTCCAGAAATGATTGAAAGTACTGACTGAATGAAAGGAGCTGGCATCTCACTCTCTTTGAATCTTCTTTATCATGCTAAGAGGAGCAGGAAAAAGCAAAAAATTTCAGAATTGCACCTTGCAATGCGGAGAAATTACTGTTTGTGCATTTACAATATTCATTGATTTTTGCCATTGAAAAACATCATGTTATTCATATACCAGAAATGATTGAAGCTACTGACTGAATGAAAGGAGCTGGCATCTCACTCTCTTTGAATCTTCTTTATCATGCTAAGAGGAGCAGGAAAAAGTAAAAAATTTCAGAATTGCACCTTGCAATGCGGAGAAATTACTGTTTGTGCATTTATAATATTCAATGATTTTTGCCATTGAAAAACGTCCAGAAATGATTGAAGCTACTGACTGAACGAAAGGAGCTGGCATCTCACTCTCTTTGAATCTTCTTTATCATGCTAAGAGGAGCAGGAAAAAGCAAAAAATTTCAGAATTGCACCTTGCAATGCAGAGAAATTACTGTTTGTGCATTTACAATATTCATTGATTTTTGCCATTGAAAAACGTCCAGAAATGATTGAAGCTACTGACTGAATGAAAGGAGCTGGCATCTCACTCTCTTTGAATCTTCTTTATCATGCTAAGAGGAGCAGGAAAAAGCAAAAAATTTCAGAATTGCACCTTGCAATGCGGAGAAATTACTGTTTGTGCATTTACAATATTCATTGATTTTTGCCATTGAAAAACATCATGTTATTCATATACCAGAAATGTTTGAAGCTACTGACTGAATGAAAGGAGCTGACATCTCACTCTCTTTGAATCTTCTTTATCATGCTAAGAGGAGCAGGAAAAAGCAAAAAATTTCAGAATTGCACCTTGCAATGCAGAGAAATTACTGTTTGTGCATTTACAATATTCATTGATTTTTGCCATTGAAAAACGTCCAGAAATGATTGAAGCTACTGACTGAATGAAAGGAGCTGGCATCTCACTCTCTTTGAATCTTCTTTATCATGCTAAGAGGAGCAGGAAAAAGCAAAAAATTTCAGAATTGCACCTTGCAATGCGGAGAAATTACTGTTTGTGCATTTACAATATTCATTGATTTTTGCCATTGAAAAACATCATGTTATTCATATACCAGAAATGTTTGAAGCTACTGACTGAATGAAAGGAGCTGGCATCTCACTCTCTTTGAATCTTCTTTATCATGCTAAGAGGAGCAGGAAAAAGCAAAAAATTTCAGAATTGCACCTTGCAATGCGGAGAAATTACTGTTTGTGCATTTACAATATTCATTGATTTTTGCCATTGAAAAACATCATGTTATTCATATACCAGAAATGTTTGAAGCTACTGACTGAATGAAAGGAGCTGGCATCTCACTCTCTTTGAATCTTCTTTATCATGCTAAGAGGAGCAGGAAAAAGCAAAAAATTTCAGAATTGCACCTTGCAATGTGGAGAAATTACTGTGCATTTACAATATTCATTGATTTTTAACATTGAAAAACGTCCAGAAATGATTGAAGCTACTGACTGAATGAAAGTAGCTGGCATCTCACTCTCTTTGAATCTTCTTTATCATGCTAAGAGGAGCAGGAAAAAGCAAAAAATTTCAGACTTGCACCTTGCAATGCGGAGAAATTGCTGTTTGTGCATTTACAATATTCATTGATTTTTGCCATTGAAAAACATCATGTTATTCATATACCAGAAATGTTTGAAGCTACTGACTGAATGAAAGGAGCTGGCATCTCACTCTCTTTGAATCTTCTTTATCATGCTAAGAGGAGCAGGAAAAAGCAAAAAATTTCAGAATTGCACCTTGCAATGCGGAGAAATTACTGTTTGTGCATTTACAATATTCATTGATTTTTGCCATTGAAAAACGTCCAGAAATGATTGAAGCTACTGACTGAATGAAAGGAGCTGGCATCTCACTCTCTTTGAATCTTCTTTATCATGCTAAGCGGAGCAGGAAAAAGCAAAAAATTTCAGAATTGCACCTTGCAATGCGGAGAAATTACTGTTTGTGCATTTATAATATTCAATGATTTTTGCCATTGAAAAACGTCCAGAAATGATTGAAGCTACTGACTGAACGAAAGGAGCTGGCATCTCACTCTCTTTGAATCTTCTTTATCATGCTAAGAGGAGCAGGAAAAAGCAAAAAATTTCAGAATTGCACCTTGCAATGCAGAGAAATTACTGTTTGTGCATTTACAATATTCATTGATTTTTGCCATTGAAAAACGTCCAGAAATGATTGAAGCTACTGACTGAATGAAAGGAGCTGGCATCTCACTCTCTTTGAATCTTCTTTATCATGCTAAGAGGAGCAGGAAAAAGCAAAAAATTTCAGAATTGCACCTTGCAATGCGGAGAAATTACTGTTTGTGCATTTACAATATTCATTGATTTTTGCCATTGAAAAACATCATGTTATTCATATACCAGAAATGTTTGAAGCTACTGACTGAATGAAAGGAGCTGGCATCTCACTCTCTTTGAATCTTCTTTATCATGCTAAGAGGAGCAGGAAAAAGCAAAAAATTTCAGAATTGCACCTTGCAATGCGGAGAAATTACTGTTTGTGCATTTACAATATTCATTGATTTTTGCCATTGAAAAACATCATGTTATTCATATACCAGAAATGTTTGAAGCTACTGACTGAATGAAAGGAGCTGGCATCTCACTCTCTTTGAATCTTCTTTATCATGCTAAGAGGAGCAGGAAAAAGCAAAAAATTTCAGAATTGCACCTTGCAATGTGGAGAAATTACTGTGCATTTACAATATTCATTGATTTTTAACATTGAAAAACGTCCAGAAATGATTGAAGCTACTGACTGAATGAAAGTAGCTGGCATCTCACTCTCTTTGAATCTTCTTTATCATGCTAAGAGGAGCAGGAAAAAGCAAAAAATTTCAGACTTGCACCTTGCAATGCGGAGAAATTGCTGTTTGTGCATTTACAATATTCATTGATTTTTGCCATTGAAAAACATCATGTTATTCATATACCAGAAATGTTTAAAGCTACTGACTGAATGAAAGGAGCTGGCATCTCACTCTCTTTGAATCTTCTTTATCATGCTAAGAGGAGCAGGAAAAAGCAAAAAATTTCAGAATTGCACCTTGCAATGCGGAGAAATTACTGTTTGTGCATTTACAATATTCATTGATTTTTGCCATTGAAAAACGTCCAGAAATGATTGAAGCTACTGACTGAATGAAAGGAGCTGGCATCTCACTCTCTTTGAATCTTCTTTATCATGCTAAGCGGAGCAGGAAAAAGCAAAAAATTTCAGAATTGCACCTTGCAATGCGGAGAAATTACTGTTTGTGCATTTACAATATTCATTGATTTTTGCCATTGAAAAACATGTTATTCATATACCAGAAATGTTTGAAGCTACTGACTGAATGAAAGGAGCTGGCACCTCACTCTCTTTGAATCTTCTTTATCATGCTAAGAGGAGCGGGAAAAAGCAAAAAAATTCAGAATTGCACCTTGCAATGCGGAGAAATTACTGTTTGTGCATTTACAATATTCATTGATTTTTGCCATTGAAAAACGTCCAGAAATGATTGAAAGTACTGACTGAATGAAAGGAGCTGGCATCTCACTCTCTTTGAATCTTCTTTATCATGCTAAGAGGAGCAGGAAAAAGCAAAAAATTTCAGAATTGCACCTTGCAATGCGGAGAAATTACTGTTTGTGCATTTACAATATTCATTGATTTTTGCCATTGAAAAACGTCCAGAAATGATTGAAGCTACTGACTGAATGAAAGGAGCTGGCATCTCACTCTCTTTGAATCTTCTTTATCATGCTAAGAGGAGCAGGAAAAAGTAAAAAATTTCAGAATTGCACCTTGCAATGCGGAGAAATTACAGTTTGTGCATTTACAATATTCATTGATTTTTGCCATTGAAAAACATCCAGAAATGATTGAAGCTACTGACTGAATGAAAGGAGCTGGCATCTCACTCTCTTTGAATCTTCTTTATCATGCTAAGAGGAGCAGGAAAAAGCAAAAAATTTCAGAATTGCACCTTGCAATGCGGAGAAATTACTGTTTGTGCATTTACAATATTCATTGATTTTTGCCATTGAAAAACATCATGTTATTCATATACCAGAAATGTTTGAAGCTACTGACTGAATGAAAGGAGCTGGCATCTCACTCTCTTTGAATCTTCATTATCATGCTAAGAGGAGCAGGAAAAAGAAAAAAAATTTCAGAATTGCACCTTGCAATGTGGAGAAATTACTGTTTGTGCATTTACAATATTCATTGATTTTTACCATTGAAAAACGTCCAGAAATGATTGAAGCTACTGACTGAATGAAAGTAGCTGGCATCTCACTCTCTTTGAATCTTCTTTATCATGCTAAGAGGAGCAGGAAAAAGCAAAAAATTTCAGACTTGCACCTTGCAATGCGGAGAAATTACTGTTTGTGCATTTACAATATTCATTGATTTTTGCCATTGAAAAACATCATGTTATTCATATACCAGAAATGTTTGAAGCTACTGACTGAATGAAAGGAGCTGGCATCTCACTCTCTTTGAATCTTCTTTATCATGCTAAGAGGAGCAGGAAAAAGCAAAAAATTTCAGAATTGCACCTTGCAATGCGGAGAATTTACTGTTTGTGCATTTACAATATTCATTGATTTTTGCCATTGAAAACATCATGTTATTCATATACCAGAAATGTTTGAAGCTACTGACTGAATGAAAGGAGCTGGCATCTCACTCTCTTTGAATCTTCTTTATCATGCTAAGAGGAGTAGGAAAAAGCAAAAAATTTCAGAATTGCACCTTGCAATGTGGAGAAATTACTGTTTGTGCATTTACAATATTCATTGATTTTTACCATTGAAAAACGTCCAGAAATGATTGAAGCTACTGACTGAATGAAAGTAGCTGGCATCTCACTCTCTTTGAATCTTCTTTATCATGCTAAGAGGAGCAGGAAAAATCAAAAAATTTCAGAATTGCACCTTGCAATGCGGAGAAATTACTGTTTGTGCATTTACAATATTCATTGATTTTTGCCTTTGAAAAACATGTTATTCATATACCAGAAATGTTTGAAGCTACTGACTGAATGAAAGGAGCTGGCACCTCACTATCTTTGAATCTTCTTTATCATGCTAAGAGGAGCGGGAAAAAGCAAAACATTTCAGAATTGCACCTTGCAATGCGGAGAAATTACTGTTTGTGCATTTACAATATTCATTGATTTTTGCCATTGAAAAACGTCCAGAAATAATTGAAGGTACTGACTGAATGAAAGGAGCTGGCATCTCACTCTCTTTGAATCTTCTTTATCATGCTAAGAGGAGCAGGAAAAAACAAAAAATTTCAGAATTGCACCTTGCAATGCGGAGAAATTACTGTTTGTGCATTTACAATATTCATTGATTTTTGCCATTGAAAAACGTCCAGAAATGATTGAAGCTACTGACTGAATGAAAGGAGCTGGCATCTCACTCTCTTTGAATCTTCTTTATCATGCTAAGAGGAGCAGGAAAAAGCAAAAAATTTCAGAATTGCACCTTGCAATGCGGAGAAATTACAGTTTGTGCATTTACAATATTCATTGATTTTTGCCATTGAAAAACATCCAGAAATGATTGAAGCTACTGACTTAATGAAAGGAGCTGGCATCTCACTCTCTTTGAATCTTCTTTATCATGCTAAGAGGAGCAGGAAAAAGCAAAAAATTTCAGAATTGCACCTTGCAATGCGGAGAAATTACTGTTTGTGCATTTACAATATTCATTGATTTTTGCCATTGAAAAACATCATGTTATTCATATACCAGAAATGTTTGAAGCTACTGACTGAATGAAAGGAGCTGGCATCTCACTCTCTTTGAATCTTCTTTATCATGTTAAGAGGAGCAGGAAAAAGCAAAAAATTTCAGAATTGCACCTTGCAATGTGGAGAAATTACTGTTTGTGCATTTACAATATTCATTGATTTTTACCATTGAAAAACGTCCAGAAATGATTGAAGCTACTGACTGAATGAAAGTAGCTGGCATCTCACTCTCTTTGAATCTTCTTTATCATGCTAAGAGGAGCAGGAAAAAGCAAAAAATTTCAGACTTGCACCTTGCAATGCGGAGAAATTACTGTTTGTGCATTTACAATATTCATTGATTTTTGCCATTGAAAAACATCATGTTATTCATATACCAGAAATGTTTGAAGCTACTGACTGAATGAAAGGAGCTGGCATCTCACTCTCTTTGAATCTTCTTTATCATGCTAAGAGGAGCAGGAAAAAGCAAAAAATTTCAGAATTGCACCTTGCAATGCGGAGAAATTACTGTTTGTGCATTTACAATATTCATTGATTTTTGCCATTGAAAAACATCATGTTATTCATATACCAGAAATGTTTGAAGCTACTGACTGAATGAAAGGAGCTGGCATCTCACTCTCTTTGAATCTTCTTGATCATGCTAAGAGGAGCAGGAAAAAGCAAAAAATTTCAGAATTGCACCTTGCAATGTGGAGAAATTACTGTTTGTACATTTACAATATTCATTGATTTTTACCATTGAAAAACGTCCAGAAATGATTGAAGCTACTGACTGAATGAAAGTAGCTGGCATCTCACTCTCTTTGAATCTTCTTTATCATGCTAAGAGGAGCAGGAAAAAGCAAAAAATTTCAGACTTGCACCTTGCAATGCGGAGAAATTACTGTTTGTGCATTTACAATATTCATTGATTTTTGCCATTGAAAAACATCATGTTATTCATATACCAGAAATGTTTGAAGCTACTGACTGAATGAAAGGAGCTGGCATCTCACTCTCTTTGAATCTTCTTTATCATGCTAAGAGGAGAAGGAAAAATCAAAAAATTTCAGAATTGCACCTTGCAATGCGGAGAAATTACTGTTTGTGCATTTACAATATTCATTGATTTTTGCCATTGAAAAACGTCCAGAAATGATTGAAGCTACTGACTGAACGAAAGGAGCTGGCATCTCACTCTCTTTGAATCTTCTTTATCATGCTAAGAGGAGCAGGAAAAAGCAAAAAATTTCAGAATTGCACCTTGCAATGCAGAGAAATTACTGTTTGTGCATTTACAATATTCATTGATTTTTGCCATTGAAAAACGTCCAGAAATGATTGAAGCTACTGACTGAATGAAAGGAGCTGGCATCTCACTCTCTTTGAATCTTCTTTATCATGCTAAGAGGAGCAGGAAAAAGCAAAAAATTTCAGAATTGCACCTTGCAATGCGGAGAAATTACTGTTTGTGCATTTACAATATTCATTGATTTTTGCCATTGAAAAACATCATGTTATTCATATACCAGAAATGTTTGAAGCTACTGACTGAATGAAAGGAGCTGGCATCTCACTCTCTTTGAATCTTCTTTATCATGCTAAGAGGAGCAGGAAAAAGCAAAAAATTTCAGAATTGCACCTTGCAATGCGGAGAAATTACTGTTTGTGCATTTACAATATTCATTGATTTTTGCCATTGAAAAACATCATGTTATTCATATACCAGAAATGTTTGAAGCTACTGACTGAATGAAAGGAGCTGGCATCTCACTCTCTTTGAATCTTCTTTATCATGCTAAGAGGAGCAGGAAAAAGCAAAAAATTTCAGAATTGCACCTTGCAATGTGGAGAAATTACTGTGCATTTACAATATTCATTGATTTTTAACATTGAAAAACGTCCAGAAATGATTGAAGCTACTGACTGAATGAAAGTAGCTGGCATCTCACTCTCTTTGAATCTTCTTTATCATGCTAAGAGGAGCAGGAAAAAGCAAAAAATTTCAGACTTGCACCTTGCAATGCGGAGAAATTGCTGTTTGTGCATTTACAATATTCATTGATTTTTGCCATTGAAAAACATCATGTTATTCATATACCAGAAATGTTTAAAGCTACTGACTGAATGAAAGGAGCTGGCATCTCACTCTCTTTGAATCTTCTTTATCATGCTAAGAGGAGCAGGAAAAAGCAAAAAATTTCAGAATTGCACCTTGCAATGCGGAGAAATTACTGTTTGTGCATTTACAATATTCATTGATTTTTGCCATTGAAAAACGTCCAGAAATGATTGAAGCTACTGACTGAATGAAAGGAGCTGGCATCTCACTCTCTTTGAATCTTCTTTATCATGCTAAGAGGAGCAGGAAAAAGCAAAAAATTTCAGAATTGCACCTTGCAATGTGGAGAAATTACTGTGCATTTACAATATTCATTGATTTTTAACATTGAAAAACGTCCAGAAATGATTGAAGCTACTGACTGAATGAAAGTAGCTGGCATCTCACTCTCTTTGAATCTTCTTTATCATGCTAAGAGGAGCAGGAAAAAGCAAAAAATTTCAGACTTGCACCTTGCAATGCGGAGAAATTGCTGTTTGTGCATTTACAATATTCATTGATTTTTGCCATTGAAAAACATCATGTTATTCATATACCAGAAATGTTTAAAGCTACTGACTGAATGAAAGGAGCTGGCATCTCACTCTCTTTGAATCTTCTTTATCATGCTAAGAGGAGCAGGAAAAAGCAAAAAATTTCAGAATTGCACCTTGCAATGCGGAGAAATTACTGTTTGTGCATTTACAATATTCATTGATTTTTGCCATTGAAAAACGTCCAGAAATGATTGAAGCTACTGACTGAATGAAAGGAGCTGGCATCTCACTCTCTTTGAATCTTCTTTATCATGCTAAGCGGAGCAGGAAAAAGCAAAAAATTTCAGAATTGCACCTTGCAATGCGGAGAAATTACTGTTTGTGCATTTACAATATTCATTGATTTTTGCCATTGAAAAACATGTTATTCATATACCAGAAATGTTTGAAGCTACTGACTGAATGAAAGGAGCTGGCACCTCACTCTCTTTGAATCTTCTTTATCATGCTAAGAGGAGCGGGAAAAAGCAAAAAAATTCAGAATTGCACCTTGCAATGCGGAGAAATTACTGTTTGTGCATTTACAATATTCATTGATTTTTGCCATTGAAAAACGTCCAGAAATGATTGAAAGTACTGACTGAATGAAAGGAGCTGGCATCTCACTCTCTTTGAATCTTCTTTATCATGCTAAGAGGAGCAGGAAAAAGCAAAAAATTTCAGAATTGCACCTTGCAATGCGGAGAAATTACTGTTTGTGCATTTACAATATTCATTGATTTTTGCCATTGAAAAACGTCCAGAAATGATTGAAGCTACTGACTGAATGAAAGGAGCTGGCATCTCACTCTCTTTGAATCTTCTTTATCATGCTAAGAGGAGCAGGAAAAAGTAAAAAATTTCAGAATTGCACCTTGCAATGCGGAGAAATTACAGTTTGTGCATTTACAATATTCATTGATTTTTGCCATTGAAAAACATCCAGAAATGATTGAAGCTACTGACTGAATGAAAGGAGCTGGCATCTCACTCTCTTTGAATCTTCTTTATCATGCTAAGAGGAGCAGGAAAAAGCAAAAAATTTCAGAATTGCACCTTGCAATGCGGAGAAATTACTGTTTGTGCATTTACAATATTCATTGATTTTTGCCATTGAAAAACATCATGTTATTCATATACCAGAAATGTTTGAAGCTACTGACTGAATGAAAGGAGCTGGCATCTCACTCTCTTTGAATCTTCATTATCATGCTAAGAGGAGCAGGAAAAAGAAAAAAAATTTCAGAATTGCACCTTGCAATGTGGAGAAATTACTGTTTGTGCATTTACAATATTCATTGATTTTTACCATTGAAAAACGTCCAGAAATGATTGAAGCTACTGACTGAATGAAAGTAGCTGGCATCTCACTCTCTTTGAATCTTCTTTATCATGCTAAGAGGAGCAGGAAAAAGCAAAAAATTTCAGACTTGCACCTTGCAATGCGGAGAAATTACTGTTTGTGCATTTACAATATTCATTGATTTTTGCCATTGAAAAACATCATGTTATTCATATACCAGAAATGTTTGAAGCTACTGACTGAATGAAAGGAGCTGGCATCTCACTCTCTTTGAATCTTCTTTATCATGCTAAGAGGAGCAGGAAAAAGCAAAAAATTTCAGAATTGCACCTTGCAATGCGGAGAATTTACTGTTTGTGCATTTACAATATTCATTGATTTTTGCCATTGAAAACATCATGTTATTCATATACCAGAAATGTTTGAAGCTACTGACTGAATGAAAGGAGCTGGCATCTCACTCTCTTTGAATCTTCTTTATCATGCTAAGAGGAGTAGGAAAAAGCAAAAAATTTCAGAATTGCACCTTGCAATGTGGAGAAATTACTGTTTGTGCATTTACAATATTCATTGATTTTTACCATTGAAAAACGTCCAGAAATGATTGAAGCTACTGACTGAATGAAAGTAGCTGGCATCTCACTCTCTTTGAATCTTCTTTATCATGCTAAGAGGAGCAGGAAAAATCAAAAAATTTCAGAATTGCACCTTGCAATGCGGAGAAATTACTGTTTGTGCATTTACAATATTCATTGATTTTTGCCTTTGAAAAACATGTTATTCATATACCAGAAATGTTTGAAGCTACTGACTGAATGAAAGGAGCTGGCACCTCACTATCTTTGAATCTTCTTTATCATGCTAAGAGGAGCGGGAAAAAGCAAAACATTTCAGAATTGCACCTTGCAATGCGGAGAAATTACTGTTTGTGCATTTACAATATTCATTGATTTTTGCCATTGAAAAACGTCCAGAAATAATTGAAGGTACTGACTGAATGAAAGGAGCTGGCATCTCACTCTCTTTGAATCTTCTTTATCATGCTAAGAGGAGCAGGAAAAAACAAAAAATTTCAGAATTGCACCTTGCAATGCGGAGAAATTACTGTTTGTGCATTTACAATATTCATTGATTTTTGCCATTGAAAAACGTCCAGAAATGATTGAAGCTACTGACTGAATGAAAGGAGCTGGCATCTCACTCTCTTTGAATCTTCTTTATCATGCTAAGAGGAGCAGGAAAAAGCAAAAAATTTCAGAATTGCACCTTGCAATGCGGAGAAATTACAGTTTGTGCATTTACAATATTCATTGATTTTTGCCATTGAAAAACATCCAGAAATGATTGAAGCTACTGACTTAATGAAAGGAGCTGGCATCTCACTCTCTTTGAATCTTCTTTATCATGCTAAGAGGAGCAGGAAAAAGCAAAAAATTTCAGAATTGCACCTTGCAATGCGGAGAAATTACTGTTTGTGCATTTACAATATTCATTGATTTTTGCCATTGAAAAACATCATGTTATTCATATACCAGAAATGTTTGAAGCTACTGACTGAATGAAAGGAGCTGGCATCTCACTCTCTTTGAATCTTCTTTATCATGTTAAGAGGAGCAGGAAAAAGCAAAAAATTTCAGAATTGCACCTTGCAATGTGGAGAAATTACTGTTTGTGCATTTACAATATTCATTGATTTTTACCATTGAAAAACGTCCAGAAATGATTGAAGCTACTGACTGAATGAAAGTAGCTGGCATCTCACTCTCTTTGAATCTTCTTTATCATGCTAAGAGGAGCAGGAAAAAGCAAAAAATTTCAGACTTGCACCTTGCAATGCGGAGAAATTACTGTTTGTGCATTTACAATATTCATTGATTTTTGCCATTGAAAAACATCATGTTATTCATATACCAGAAATGTTTGAAGCTACTGACTGAATGAAAGGAGCTGGCATCTCACTCTCTTTGAATCTTCTTTATCATGCTAAGAGGAGCAGGAAAAAGCAAAAAATTTCAGAATTGCACCTTGCAATGCGGAGAAATTACTGTTTGTGCATTTACAATATTCATTGATTTTTGCCATTGAAAAACATCATGTTATTCATATACCAGAAATGTTTGAAGCTACTGACTGAATGAAAGGAGCTGGCATCTCACTCTCTTTGAATCTTCTTGATCATGCTAAGAGGAGCAGGAAAAAGCAAAAAATTTCAGAATTGCACCTTGCAATGTGGAGAAATTACTGTTTGTACATTTACAATATTCATTGATTTTTACCATTGAAAAACGTCCAGAAATGATTGAAGCTACTGACTGAATGAAAGTAGCTGGCATCTCACTCTCTTTGAATCTTCTTTATCATGCTAAGAGGAGCAGGAAAAAGCAAAAAATTTCAGACTTGCACCTTGCAATGCGGAGAAATTACTGTTTGTGCATTTACAATATTCATTGATTTTTGCCATTGAAAAACATCATGTTATTCATATACCAGAAATGTTTGAAGCTACTGACTGAATGAAAGGAGCTGGCATCTCACTCTCTTTGAATCTTCTTTATCATGCTAAGAGGAGAAGGAAAAATCAAAAAATTTCAGAATTGCACCTTGCAATGCGGAGAAATTACTGTTTGTGCATTTACAATATTCATTGATTTTTGCCATTGAAAAACGTCCAGAAATGATTGAAGCTACTGACTGAACGAAAGGAGCTGGCATCTCACTCTCTTTGAATCTTCTTTATCATGCTAAGAGGAGCAGGAAAAAGCAAAAAATTTCAGAATTGCACCTTGCAATGCAGAGAAATTACTGTTTGTGCATTTACAATATTCATTGATTTTTGCCATTGAAAAACGTCCAGAAATGATTGAAGCTACTGACTGAATGAAAGGAGCTGGCATCTCACTCTCTTTGAATCTTCTTTATCATGCTAAGAGGAGCAGGAAAAAGCAAAAAATTTCAGAATTGCACCTTGCAATGCGGAGAAATTACTGTTTGTGCATTTACAATATTCATTGATTTTTGCCATTGAAAAACATCATGTTATTCATATACCAGAAATGTTTGAAGCTACTGACTGAATGAAAGGAGCTGGCATCTCACTCTCTTTGAATCTTCTTTATCATGCTAAGAGGAGCAGGAAAAAGCAAAAAATTTCAGAATTGCACCTTGCAATGCGGAGAAATTACTGTTTGTGCATTTACAATATTCATTGATTTTTGCCATTGAAAAACATCATGTTATTCATATACCAGAAATGTTTGAAGCTACTGACTGAATGAAAGGAGCTGGCATCTCACTCTCTTTGAATCTTCTTTATCATGCTAAGAGGAGCAGGAAAAAGCAAAAAATTTCAGAATTGCACCTTGCAATGTGGAGAAATTACTGTGCATTTACAATATTCATTGATTTTTAACATTGAAAAACGTCCAGAAATGATTGAAGCTACTGACTGAATGAAAGTAGCTGGCATCTCACTCTCTTTGAATCTTCTTTATCATGCTAAGAGGAGCAGGAAAAAGCAAAAAATTTCAGACTTGCACCTTGCAATGCGGAGAAATTGCTGTTTGTGCATTTACAATATTCATTGATTTTTGCCATTGAAAAACATCATGTTATTCATATACCAGAAATGTTTAAAGCTACTGACTGAATGAAAGGAGCTGGCATCTCACTCTCTTTGAATCTTCTTTATCATGCTAAGAGGAGCAGGAAAAAGCAAAAAATTTCAGAATTGCACCTTGCAATGCGGAGAAATTACTGTTTGTGCATTTACAATATTCATTGATTTTTGCCATTGAAAAACGTCCAGAAATGATTGAAGCTACTGACTGAATGAAAGGAGCTGGCATCTCACTCTCTTTGAATCTTCTTTATCATGCTAAGCGGAGCAGGAAAAAGCAAAAAATTTCAGAATTGCACCTTGCAATGCGGAGAAATTACTGTTTGTGCATTTACAATATTCATTGATTTTTGCCATTGAAAAACATGTTATTCATATACCAGAAATGTTTGAAGCTACTGACTGAATGAAAGGAGCTGGCACCTCACTCTCTTTGAATCTTCTTTATCATGCTAAGAGGAGCGGGAAAAAGCAAAAAAATTCAGAATTGCACCTTGCAATGCGGAGAAATTACTGTTTGTGCATTTACAATATTCATTGATTTTTGCCATTGAAAAACGTCCAGAAATGATTGAAAGTACTGACTGAATGAAAGGAGCTGGCATCTCACTCTCTTTGAATCTTCTTTATCATGCTAAGAGGAGCAGGAAAAAGCAAAAAATTTCAGAATTGCACCTTGCAATGCGGAGAAATTACTGTTTGTGCATTTACAATATTCATTGATTTTTGCCATTGAAAAACGTCCAGAAATGATTGAAGCTACTGACTGAATGAAAGGAGCTGGCATCTCACTCTCTTTGAATCTTCTTTATCATGCTAAGAGGAGCAGGAAAAAGTAAAAAATTTCAGAATTGCACCTTGCAATGCGGAGAAATTACAGTTTGTGCATTTACAATATTCATTGATTTTTGCCATTGAAAAACATCCAGAAATGATTGAAGCTACTGACTGAATGAAAGGAGCTGGCATCTCACTCTCTTTGAATCTTCTTTATCATGCTAAGAGGAGCAGGAAAAAGCAAAAAATTTCAGAATTGCACCTTGCAATGCGGAGAAATTACTGTTTGTGCATTTACAATATTCATTGATTTTTGCCATTGAAAAACATCATGTTATTCATATACCAGAAATGTTTGAAGCTACTGACTGAATGAAAGGAGCTGGCATCTCACTCTCTTTGAATCTTCATTATCATGCTAAGAGGAGCAGGAAAAAGAAAAAAAATTTCAGAATTGCACCTTGCAATGTGGAGAAATTACTGTTTGTGCATTTACAATATTCATTGATTTTTACCATTGAAAAACGTCCAGAAATGATTGAAGCTACTGACTGAATGAAAGTAGCTGGCATCTCACTCTCTTTGAATCTTCTTTATCATGCTAAGAGGAGCAGGAAAAAGCAAAAAATTTCAGACTTGCACCTTGCAATGCGGAGAAATTACTGTTTGTGCATTTACAATATTCATTGATTTTTGCCATTGAAAAACATCATGTTATTCATATACCAGAAATGTTTGAAGCTACTGACTGAATGAAAGGAGCTGGCATCTCACTCTCTTTGAATCTTCTTTATCATGCTAAGAGGAGCAGGAAAAAGCAAAAAATTTCAGAATTGCACCTTGCAATGCGGAGAATTTACTGTTTGTGCATTTACAATATTCATTGATTTTTGCCATTGAAAACATCATGTTATTCATATACCAGAAATGTTTGAAGCTACTGACTGAATGAAAGGAGCTGGCATCTCACTCTCTTTGAATCTTCTTTATCATGCTAAGAGGAGTAGGAAAAAGCAAAAAATTTCAGAATTGCACCTTGCAATGTGGAGAAATTACTGTTTGTGCATTTACAATATTCATTGATTTTTACCATTGAAAAACGTCCAGAAATGATTGAAGCTACTGACTGAATGAAAGTAGCTGGCATCTCACTCTCTTTGAATCTTCTTTATCATGCTAAGAGGAGCAGGAAAAATCAAAAAATTTCAGAATTGCACCTTGCAATGCGGAGAAATTACTGTTTGTGCATTTACAATATTCATTGATTTTTGCCTTTGAAAAACATGTTATTCATATACCAGAAATGTTTGAAGCTACTGACTGAATGAAAGGAGCTGGCACCTCACTATCTTTGAATCTTCTTTATCATGCTAAGAGGAGCGGGAAAAAGCAAAACATTTCAGAATTGCACCTTGCAATGCGGAGAAATTACTGTTTGTGCATTTACAATATTCATTGATTTTTGCCATTGAAAAACGTCCAGAAATAATTGAAGGTACTGACTGAATGAAAGGAGCTGGCATCTCACTCTCTTTGAATCTTCTTTATCATGCTAAGAGGAGCAGGAAAAAACAAAAAATTTCAGAATTGCACCTTGCAATGCGGAGAAATTACTGTTTGTGCATTTACAATATTCATTGATTTTTGCCATTGAAAAACGTCCAGAAATGATTGAAGCTACTGACTGAATGAAAGGAGCTGGCATCTCACTCTCTTTGAATCTTCTTTATCATGCTAAGAGGAGCAGGAAAAAGCAAAAAATTTCAGAATTGCACCTTGCAATGCGGAGAAATTACAGTTTGTGCATTTACAATATTCATTGATTTTTGCCATTGAAAAACATCCAGAAATGATTGAAGCTACTGACTTAATGAAAGGAGCTGGCATCTCACTCTCTTTGAATCTTCTTTATCATGCTAAGAGGAGCAGGAAAAAGCAAAAAATTTCAGAATTGCACCTTGCAATGCGGAGAAATTACTGTTTGTGCATTTACAATATTCATTGATTTTTGCCATTGAAAAACATCATGTTATTCATATACCAGAAATGTTTGAAGCTACTGACTGAATGAAAGGAGCTGGCATCTCACTCTCTTTGAATCTTCTTTATCATGTTAAGAGGAGCAGGAAAAAGCAAAAAATTTCAGAATTGCACCTTGCAATGTGGAGAAATTACTGTTTGTGCATTTACAATATTCATTGATTTTTACCATTGAAAAACGTCCAGAAATGATTGAAGCTACTGACTGAATGAAAGTAGCTGGCATCTCACTCTCTTTGAATCTTCTTTATCATGCTAAGAGGAGCAGGAAAAAGCAAAAAATTTCAGACTTGCACCTTGCAATGCGGAGAAATTACTGTTTGTGCATTTACAATATTCATTGATTTTTGCCATTGAAAAACATCATGTTATTCATATACCAGAAATGTTTGAAGCTACTGACTGAATGAAAGGAGCTGGCATCTCACTCTCTTTGAATCTTCTTTATCATGCTAAGAGGAGCAGGAAAAAGCAAAAAATTTCAGAATTGCACCTTGCAATGCGGAGAAATTACTGTTTGTGCATTTACAATATTCATTGATTTTTGCCATTGAAAAACATCATGTTATTCATATACCAGAAATGTTTGAAGCTACTGACTGAATGAAAGGAGCTGGCATCTCACTCTCTTTGAATCTTCTTGATCATGCTAAGAGGAGCAGGAAAAAGCAAAAAATTTCAGAATTGCACCTTGCAATGTGGAGAAATTACTGTTTGTACATTTACAATATTCATTGATTTTTACCATTGAAAAACGTCCAGAAATGATTGAAGCTACTGACTGAATGAAAGTAGCTGGCATCTCACTCTCTTTGAATCTTCTTTATCATGCTAAGAGGAGCAGGAAAAAGCAAAAAATTTCAGACTTGCACCTTGCAATGCGGAGAAATTACTGTTTGTGCATTTACAATATTCATTGATTTTTGCCATTGAAAAACATCATGTTATTCATATACCAGAAATGTTTGAAGCTACTGACTGAATGAAAGGAGCTGGCATCTCACTCTCTTTGAATCTTCTTTATCATGCTAAGAGGAGAAGGAAAAATCAAAAAATTTCAGAATTGCACCTTGCAATGCGGAGAAATTACTGTTTGTGCATTTACAATATTCATTGATTTTTGCCATTGAAAAACGTCCAGAAATGATTGAAGCTACTGACTGAATGAAAGGAGCTGGCATCTCACTCTCTTTGAATCTTCTTTATCATGCTAAGAGGAGCAGGAAAAAGCAAAAAATTTCAGAATTGCACCTTGCAATGCGGAGAAATTACTGTTTGTGCATTTACAATATTCATTGATTTTTGCCATTGAAAAACATCATGTTATTCATATACCAGAAATGATTGAAGCTACTGACTGAATGAAAGGAGCTGGCATCTCACTCTCTTTGAATCTTCTTTATCATGCTAAGAGGAGCAGGAAAAAGTAAAAAATTTCAGAATTGCACCTTGCAATGCGGAGAAATTACTGTTTGTGCATTTAAAATATTCAATGATTTTTGCCATTGAAAAACGTCCAGAAATGATTGAAGCTACTGACTGAACGAAAGGAGCTGGCATCTCACTCTCTTTGAATCTTCTTTATCATGCTAAGAGGAGCAGGAAAAAGCAAAAAATTTCAGAATTGCACCTTGCAATGCGGAGAAATTACTGTTTGTGCATTTACAATATTCATTGATTTTTGCCATTGAAAAACATCATGTTATTCATATACCAGAAATGTTTGAAGCTACTGACTGAATGAAAGGAGCTGGCATCTCACTCTCTTTGAATCTTCTTTATCATGCTAAGAGGAGCAGGAAAAAGCAAAAAATTTCAGAATTGCACCTTGCAATGTGGAGAAATTACTGTTTGTACATTTACAATATTCATTGATTTTTACCATTGAAAAACGTCCAGAAATGATTGAAGCTACTGACTGAATGAAAGTAGCTGGCATCTCACTCTCTTTGAATCTTCTTTATCATGCTAAGAGGAGCAGGAAAAAGCAAAAAATTTCAGACTTGCACCTTGCAATGCGGAGAAATTACTGTTTGTGCATTTACAATATTCATTGATTTTTGCCATTGAAAAACATCATGTTATTCATATACCAGAAATGTTTGAAGCTACTGACTGAATGAAAGGAGCTGGCATCTCACTCTCTTTGAATCTTCTTTATCATGCTAAGAGGAGAAGGAAAAATCAAAAAATTTCAGAATTGCACCTTGCAATGCGGAGAAATTACTGTTTGTGCATTTACAATATTCATTGATTTTTGCCATTGAAAAACGTCCAGAAATGATTGAAGCTACTGACTGAATGAAAGGAGCTGGCATCTCACTCTCTTTGAATCTTCTTTATCATGCTAAGAGGAGCAGGAAAAAGCAAAAAATTTCAGAATTGCACCTTGCAATGCGGAGAAATTACTGTTTGTGCATTTACAATATTCATTGATTTTTGCCATTGAAAAACATCATGTTATTCATATACCAGAAATGATTGAAGCTACTGACTGAATGAAAGGAGCTGGCATCTCACTCTCTTTGAATCTTCTTTATCATGCTAAGAGGAGCAGGAAAAAGTAAAAAATTTCAGAATTGCACCTTGCAATGCGGAGAAATTACTGTTTGTGCATTTAAAATATTCAATGATTTTTGCCATTGAAAAACGTCCAGAAATGATTGAAGCTACTGACTGAACGAAAGGAGCTGGCATCTCACTCTCTTTGAATCTTCTTTATCATGCTAAGAGGAGCAGGAAAAAGCAAAAAATTTCAGAATTGCACCTTGCAATGCGGAGAAATTACTGTTTGTGCATTTACAATATTCATTGATTTTTGCCATTGAAAAACGTCCAGAAATGATTGAAGCTACTGACTGAATGAAAGGAGCTGGCATCTCACTCTCTTTGAATCTTCTTTATCATGCTAAGAGGAGCAGGAAAAAGCAAAAAATTTCAAAATTGCACCTTGCAATGCGGAGAAATTACTGTTTGTGCATTTACAATATTCATTGATTTTTGCCATTGAAAAACATCATGTTATTCATATACCAGAAATGTTTGAAGCTACTGACTGAATGAAAGGAGCTGACATCTCACTCTCTTTGAATCTTCTTTATCATGCTAAGAGGAGCAGGAAAAAGCAAAAAATTTCAGAATTGCACCTTGCAATGCAGAGAAATTACTGTTTGTGCATTTACAATATTCAATGATTTTTGCCATTGAAAAACGTCCAGAAATGATTGAAGCTACTGACTGAATGAAAGGAGCTGGCATCTCACTCTCTTTGAATCTTCTTTATCATGCTAAGAGGAGTAGGAAAAAGCAAAAAATTTCAGAATTGCACCTTGCAATGCGGAGAAATTACTGTTTGTGCATTTACAATATTCATTGATTTTTGCCATTGAAAAACGTCCAGAAATGATTGAAGCTACTGACTGAATGAAAGGAGCTGGCATCTCACTCTCTTTGAATCTTCTTTATCATGCTAAGAGGAGCAGGAAAAAGCAAAAAATTTCAGAATTGCACCTTGCAATGCGGAGAAATTACTGTTTGTGCATTTACAATATTCATTGATTTTTGCCATTGAAAAACATGTTATTCATATACCAGAAATGTTTGAAGCTACTGACTGAATGAAAGGAGCTGGCACCTCACTCTCTTTGAATCTTCTTTATCATGCTAAGAGGAGCGGGAAAAAGCAAAACATTTCAGAATTGCACCTTGCAATGCGGAGAAATTACTGTTTGTGCATTTACAATATTCATTGATTTTTGCCATTGAAAAACGTCCAGAAATGATTGAAGGTACTCACTGAATGAAAGGAGCTGGCATCTCACTCTCTTTGAATCTTCTTTATCATGCTAAGAGGAGCAGGAAAAAGCAAAAAATTTCAGAATTGCACCTTGCAATGCGGAGAAATTACAGTTTGTGCATTTACAATATTCATTGATTTTTGCCATTGAAAAACATCCAGAAATGATTGAAGCTACTGACTGAATGAAAGGAGCTGGCATCTCACTCTCTTTGAATCTTCTTTATCATGCTAAGAGGAGCAGGAAAAAGCAAAAAATTTCAGAATTGCACCTTGCAATGCGGAGAAATTACTGTTTGTGCATTTACAATATTCATTGATTTTTGCCATTGAAAAACATCATGTTATTCATATACCAGAAATGTTTGAAGCTACTGACTGAATGAAAGGAGCTGGCATCTCACTCTCTTTGAATCTTCTTTATCATGCTAAGAGGAGCAGGAAAAAGCAAAAAATTTCAGAATTGCACCTTGCAATGCTGAGAAATTACTGTTTGTGCATTT
Source organism: Phyllobates terribilis (assembly GCF_046119375.1). NCBI lineage: Eukaryota > Metazoa > Chordata > Amphibia > Anura > Dendrobatidae > Phyllobates > Phyllobates terribilis. The sequence continues at coordinate 567,001 of NW_027363188.1, forward strand.
ACAATATTCATTGATTTTTGCCATTGAAAAACGTCCAGAAATGATTGAAGCTACTGACTGAATGAAAGGAGCTGGCATCTCACTCTCTTGGAATCTTCTTTATCATGCTAAGAGGAGCAGGAAAAAGCAAAAAATTTCAGAATTGCACCTTGCAATGCGGAGAAATTACAGTTTGTGCATTTACAATATTCATTGATTTTTGCCATTGAAAAACATCCAGAAATGATTGAAGCTACTGACTGAATGAAAGGAGCTGGCATCTCACTCTCTTTGAATCTTCTTTATCATGCTAAGAGGAGCAGGAAAAAGCAAAAAATTTCAGAATTGCACCTTGCAATGCGGAGAAATTACTGTTTGTGCATTTACAATATTCATTGATTTTTGCCATTGAAAAACATCATGTTATTCATATACCAGAAATGTTTGAAGCTACTGACTGAATGAAAGGAGCTGGCATCTCACTCTCTTTGAATCTTCTTTATCATGCTAAGAGGAGCAGGAAAAAGCAAAAAATTTCAGAATTGCACCTTGCAATGTGGAGAAATTACTGTTTGTGCATTTACAATATTCATTGATTTTTACCATTGAAAAACGTCCAGAAATGATTGAAGCTACTGACTGAATGAAAGTAGCTGGCATCTCACTCTCTTTGAATCTTCTTTATCATGCTAAGAGGAGCAGGAAAAAGCAAAAAATTTCAGACTTGCACCTTGCAATGCGGAGAAATTACTGTTTTGTGCATTTACAATATTCATTGATTTTTGCCATTGAAAAACATCATGTTATTCATATACCAGAAATGTTTGAAGCTACTGACTGAATGAAAGGAGCTGGCATCTCACTCTCTTTGAATCTTCTTTATCATGCTAAGAGGAGCAGGAAAAAGCAAAAAATTTCAGAATTGCACCTTGCAATGCGGAGAAATTACTGTTTGTGCATTTACAATATTCATTGATTTTTGCCATTGAAAAACATCATGTTATTCATATACCAGAAATGTTTGAAGCTACTGACTGAATGAAAGGAGCTGGCATCTCACTCTCTTTGAATCTTCTTTATCATGCTAAGAGGAGCAGGAAAAAGCAAAAAATTTCAGAATTGCACCTTGCAATGTGGAGAAATTACTGTTTGTACATTTACAATATTCATTGATTTTTACCATTGAAAAACGTCCAGAAATGATTGAAGCTACTGACTGAATGAAAGTAGCTGGCATCTCACTCTCTTTGAATCTTCTTTATCATGCTAAGAGGAGCAGGAAAAAGCAAAAAATTTCAGACTTGCACCTTGCAATGCGGAGAAATTACTGTTTGTGCATTTACAATATTCATTGATTTTTGCCATTGAAAAACATCATGTTATTCATATACCAGAAATGTTTGAAGCTACTGACTGAATGAAAGTAGTTGGCATCTCACTCTCTTTGAATCTTCTTTATCATGCTAAGAGGAGCAGGAAAAATCAAAAAATTTCAGAATTGCACCTTGCAATGCGGAGAAATTACTGTTTGTGCATTTACAATATTCATTGATTTTTGCCATTGAAAAACGTCCAGAAATGATTGAAGCTACTGACTGAATGAAAGGAGCTGGCATCTCACTCTCTTTGAATCTTCTTTATCATGCTAAGAGGAGCAGGAAAAAGCAAAAAATTTCAGAATTGCACCTTGCAATGCGGAGAAATTACTGTTTGTGCATTTACAATATTCATTGATTTTTGCCATTGAAAAACATCATGTTATTCATATACCAGAACTGATTGAAGCTACTGACTGAATGAAAGGAGCTGGCATCTCACTCTCTTTGAATCTTCTTTATCATGCTAAGAGGAGCAGGAAAAAGTAAAAAATTTCAGAATTGCACCTTGCAATGCGGAGAAATTACTGTTTGTGCATTTATAATATTCAATGATTTTTGCCATTGAAAAACGTCCAGAAATGATTGAAGCTACTGACTGAACGAAAGGAGCTGGCATCTCACTCTCTTTGAATCTTCTTTATCATGCTAAGAGGAGCAGGAAAAAGCAAAAAATTTCAGAATTGCACCTTGCAATGCAGAGAAATTACTGTTTGTGCATTTACAATATTCATTGATTTTTGCCATTGAAAAACGTCCAGAAATGATTGAAGCTACTGACTGAATGAAAGGAGCTGGCATCTCACTCTCTTTGAATCTTCTTTATCATGCTAAGAGGAGCAGGAAAAAGCAAAAAATTTCAGAATTGCACCTTGCAATGCGGAGAAATTACTGTTTGTGCATTTACAATATTCATTGATTTTTGCCATTGAAAAACATCATGTTATTCATATACCAGAAATGTTTGAAGCTACTGACTGAATGAAAGGAACTGACATCTCACTCTCTTTGAATCTTCTTTATCATGCTAAGAGGAGCAGGAAAAAGCAAAAAATTTCAGAATTGCACCTTGCAATGCAGAGAAATTACTGTTTGTGCATTTACAATATTCATTGATTTTTGCCATTGAAAAACGTCCAGAAATGATTGAAGCTACTGACTGAATGAAAGGAGCTGGCATCTCACTCTCTTTGAATCTTCTTTATCATGCTAAGAGGAGCAGGAAAAAGCAAAAAATTTCAGAATTGCACCTTGCAATGCGGAGAAATTACTGTTTGTGCATTTACAATATTCATTGATTTTTGCCATTGAAAAACATCATGTTATTCATATACCAGAAATGTTTGAAGCTACTGACTGAATGAAAGGAGCTGGCATCTCACTCTCTTTGAATCTTCTTTATCATGCTAAGAGGAGCAGGAAAAAGCAAAAAATTTCAGAATTGCACCTTGCAATGCGGAGAAATTACTGTTTGTGCATTTACAATATTCATTGATTTTTGCCATTGAAAAACGTCCAGAAATGATTGAAGCTACTGACTGAATGAAAGGAGCTGGCATCTCACTCTCTTTGAATCTTCTTTATCATGCTAAGCGGAGCAGGAAAAAGCAAAAAATTTCAGAATTGCACCTTGCAATGCGGAGAAATTACTGTTTGTGCATTTACAATATTCATTGATTTTTGCCATTGAAAAACATCATGTTATTCATATACCAGAAATGTTTGAAGCTACTGACTGAATGAAAGGAGCTGGCATCTCACTCTCTTTGAATCTTCTTTATCATGCTAAGAGGAGCAGGAAAAAGCAAAAAATTTCAGAATTGCACCTTGCAGTGTGGAGAAATTACTGTGCATTTACAATTTTCATTGATTTTTACCATTGAAAAACGTCCAGAAATGATTGAAGCTACTGACTGAATGAAAGTAGCTGGCATCTCACTCTCTTTGAATCTTCTTTATCATGCTAAGAGGAGCAGGAAAAAGCAAAAAATTTCAGACTTGCACCTTGCAATGCGGAGAAATTACTGTTTGTGCATTTACAATATTCATTGATTTTTGCCATTGAAAAACATGTTATTCATATACCAGAAATGTTTGAAGCTACTGACTGAATGAAAGGAGCTGGCACCTCACTCTCTTTGAATCTTCTTTATCATGCTAAGAGGAGCGGGAAAAAGCAAAAAAATTCAGAATTGCACCTTGCAATGCGGAGAAATTACTGTTTGTGCATTTACAATATTCATTGATTTTTGCCATTGAAAAACGTCCAGAAATGATTGAAAGTACTGACTGAATGAAAGGAGGTGGCATCTCACTCTCTTTGAATCTTCTTTATCATGCTAAGAGGAGCAGGAAAAAGCAAAAAATTTCAGAATTGCACCTTGCAATGCGGAGAAATTACTGTTTGTGCATTTACAATATTCATTGATTTTTGCCATTGAAAAACATCATGTTATTCATATACCAGAAATGATTGAAGCTACTGACTGAATGAAAGGAGCTGGCATCTCACTCTCTTTGAATCTTCTTTATCATGCTAAGAGGAGCAGGAAAAAGTAAAAAATTTCAGAATTGCACCTTGCAATGCGGAGAAATTACTGTTTGTGCATTTATAATATTCAATGATTTTTGCCATTGAAAAACGTCCAGAAATGATTGAAGCTACTGACTGAACGAAAGGAGCTGGCATCTCACTCTCTTTGAATCTTCTTTATCATGCTAAGAGGAGCAGGAAAAAGCAAAAAATTTCAGAATTGCACCTTGCAATGCAGAGAAATTACTGTTTGTGCATTTACAATATTCATTGATTTTTGCCATTGAAAAACGTCCAGAAATGATTGAAGCTACTGACTGAATGAAAGGAGCTGGCATCTCACTCTCTTTGAATCTTCTTTATCATGCTAAGAGGAGCAGGAAAAAGCAAAAAATTTCAGAATTGCACCTTGCAATGCGGAGAAATTACTGTTTGTGCATTTACAATATTCATTGATTTTTGCAATTGAAAAACATCATGTTATTCATATACCAGAAATGTTTGAAGCTACTGACTGAATGAAAGGAGCTGACTTCTCACTCTCTTTGAATCTTCTTTATCATGCTAAGAGGAGCAGGAAAAAGCAAAAAATTTCAGAATTGCACCTTGCAATGCAGAGAAATTACTGTTTGTGCATTTACAATATTCATTGATTTTTGCCATTGAAAAACGTCCAGAAATGATTGAAGCTACTGACTGAATGAAAGGAGCTGGCATCTCACTCTCTTTGAATCTTCTTTATCATGCTAAGAGGAGCAGGAAAAAGCAAAAAATTTCAGAATTGCACCTTGCAATGCGGAGAAATTACTGTTTGTGCATTTACAATATTCATTGATTTTTGCCATTGAAAAACATCATGTTATTCATATACCAGAAATGTTTGAAGCTACTGACTGAATGAAAGGAGCTGGCATCTCACTCTCTTTGAATCTTCTTTATCATGCTAAGAGGAGCAGGAAAAAGCAAAAAATTTCAGAATTGCACCTTGCAATGCGGAGAAATTACTGTTTGTGCATTTACAATATTCATTGATTTTTGCCATTGAAAAACATCATGTTATTCATATACCAGAAATGTTTGAAGCTACTGACTGAATGAAAGGAGCTGGCATCTCACTCTCTTTGAATCTTCTTTATCATGCTAAGAGGAGCAGGAAAAAGCAAAAAATTTCAGAATTGCACCTTGCAATGTGGAGAAATTACTGTGCATTTACAATATTCATTGATTTTTAACATTGAAAAACGTCCAGAAATGATTGAAGCTACTGACTGAATGAAAGTAGCTGGCATCTCACTCTCTATGAATCTTCTTTATCATGCTAAGAGGAGCAGGAAAAAGCAAAAAAGTTCAGACTTGCACCTTGCAATGCGGAGAAATTGCTGTTTGTGCATTTACAATATTCATTGATTTTTGCCATTGAAAAACATCATGTTATTCATATACCAGAAATGTTTGAAGCTACTGACTGAATGAAAGGAGCTGGCACCTCACTCTCTTTGAATCTTCTTTATCATGCTAAGAGGAGCGGGAAAAAGCAAAAAAATTCAGAATTGCACCTTGCAATGCGGAGAAATTACTGTTTGTGCATTTACAATATTCATTGATTTTTGCCATTGAAAAACGTCCAGAAATGATTGAAAGTACTGACTGAATGAAAGGAGCTGGCATCTCACTCTCTTTGAATCTTCTTTATCATGCTAAGAGGAGCAGGAAAAAGCAAAAAATTTCAGAATTGCACCTTGCAATGCGGAGAAATTACTGTTTGTGCATTTACAATATTCATTGATTTTTGCCATTGAAAAACGTCCAGAAATGATTGAAGCTACTGACTGAATGAAAGGAGCTGGCATCTCACTCTCTTTGAATCTTCTTTATCATGCTAAGAGGAGCAGGAAAAAGTAAAAAATTTCAGAATTGCACCTTGCAATGCGGAGAAATTACAGTTTGTGCATTTACAATATTCATTGATTTTTGCCATTGAAAAACATCCAGAAATGATTGAAGCTACTGACTGAATGAAAGGAGCTGGCATCTCACTCTCTTTGAATCTTCTTTATCATGCTAAGAGGAGCAGGAAAAAGCAAAAAATTTCAGAATTGCACCTTGCAATGCGGAGAAATTACTGTTTGTGCATTTACAATATTCATTGATTTTTGCCATTGAAAAACATCATGTTATTCATATACCAGAAATGTTTGAAGCTACTGACTGAATGAAAGGAGCTGGCATCTCACTCTCTTTGAATCTTCATTATCATGCTAAGAGGAGCAGGAAAAAGAAAAAAATTTCAGAATTGCACCTTGCAATGTGGAGAAATTACTGTTTGTGCATTTACAATATTCATTGATTTTTACCATTGAAAAACGTCCAGAAATGATTGAAGCTACTGACTGAATGAAAGTAGCTGGCATCTCACTCTCTTTGAATCTTCTTTATCATGCTAAGAGGAGCAGGAAAAAGCAAAAAATTTCAGACTTGCACCTTGCAATGCGGAGAAATTACTGTTTGTGCATTTACAATATTGATTGATTTTTGCCATTGAAAAACATCATGTTATTCATATACCAGAAATGTTTGAAGCTACTGACTGAATGAAAGGAGCTGGCATCTCACTCTCTTTGAATCTTCTTTATCATGCTAAGAGGAGCAGGAAAAAGCAAAAAATTTCAGAATTGCACCTTGCAATGCGGAGAATTTACTGTTTGTGCATTTACAATATTCATTGATTTTTGCCATTGAAAACATCATGTTATTCATATACCAGAAATGTTTGAAGCTACTGACTGAATGAAAGGAGTTGGCATCTCACTCTCTTTGAATCTTCTTTATCATGCTAAGAGGAGCAGGAAAAAGCAAAAAATTTCAGAATTGCACCTTGCAATGTGGAGAAATTACTGTTTGTGCATTTACAATATTCATTGATTTTTACCATTGAAAAACGTCCAGAAATGATTGAAGCTACTGACTGAATGAAAGTAGCTGGCATCTCACTCTCTTTGAATCTTCTTTATCATGCTAAGAGGAGCAGGAAAAAGCAAAAAATTTCAGACTTGCACCTTGCAATGCGGAGAAATTACTGTTTGTGCATTTACAATATTCATTGATTTTTGCCATTGAAAAACATCATGTTATTCATATACCAGAAATGTTTGAAGCTACTGACTGACTGAAAGGAGCTGGCATCTCACTCTCTTTGAATCTTCTTTATCATGCTAAGAGGAGCAGGAAAAAGCAAAAAATTTCAGAATTGCACCTTGCAATGCGGAGAAATTACTGTTTGTGCATTTACAATATTCATTGATTTTTGCAATTGAAAAACGTCCAGAAATGATTGAAGCTACTGACTGAATGAAAGGAGCTGGCATCTCACTCTCTTTGAATCATGTTTATCATGCTAAGAGGAGCAGGAAAAAGCAAAAAATTTCAGAATTGCACCTTGTAATGCGGAGAAATTACTGTTTGTGCATTTACAATATTCATTGATTTTTGCCATTGAAAAACGTCCAGAAATGATTGAAGCTACTGACTGAATGAAAGGAGCTGGCATCTCACTCTCTTTGAATCTTCTTTATCATGCTAAGAGGAGCAGGAAAAAGCAAAAAATTTCAGAATTGCACCTTGCAATGCGGAGAAATTACTGTTTGTGCATTTACAATATTCATTGATTTTTGCTATTGAAAAACATCATGTTATTCATATACCAGAAATGATTGAAGCTACTGACTGAATGAAAGGAGCTGGCATCTCACTCTCTTTGAATCTTCTTTATCATGCTAAGAGGAGCAGGAAAAAGCAAAAAATTTCAGAATTGCACCTTGCAATGCGGAGAAATTACTGTTTGTGCATTTACAATATTCATTGATTTTTGCCATTGAAAAACGTCCAGAAATGATTGAAGCTACTGACTGAATGAAAGGAGCTGGCATCTCACTCTCTTTGAATCTTCTTTATCATGCTAAGAGGAGGAGGAAAAAGCAAAAAATTTCAGAATTGCACCTTGCAATGCGGAGAAATTACTGTTTGTGCATTTACAATATTCATTGATTTTTGCCTTTGAAAAACGTCCAGAAATGACTGAAGCTACTGACTGAATGAAAGGAGCTGGCATCTCACTCTCTTTGAATCTTGTTTATCATGCTAAGAGGAGCACGAAAAAGCAAAAAATTTCAGAATTGCACCTTGCAATGCGGAGAAATTACTGTTTGTGCATTTACAATATTCATTGATTTTTGCCATTGAAAAACGTCCAGAAATGATTGAAGCTACTGACTGAATGAAAGGAGCTGGCATCTCACTCTCTTTGAATCTTCTTTATCATGCTAAGAGGAGCAGGAAAAAGCAAAAAATTTCAGAATTGCACCTTGCAATGCGGAGAAATTACTGTTTGTGCATTTACAATATTCATTGATTTTTGCCATTGAAAAACGTCCAGAAATGATTGAAGCTACTGACTGAATGAAAGGAGCTGGCATCTCACTCTCTTTGAATCTTCTTTATCATGCTAAGCGGAGCAGGAAAAAGCAAAAAATTTCAGAATTGCACCTTGCAATGCGGAGAAATTACTGTTTGTGCATTTACAATATTCATTGATTTTTGCCATTGAAAAACATGTTATTCATATACCAGAAATGTTTGAAGCTACTGACTGAATGAAAGGAGCTGGCACCTCACTCTCTTTGAATCTTCTTTATCATGCTAAGAGGAGCGGGAAAAAGCAAAAAAATTCAGAATTGCACCTTGCAATGCGGAGAAATTACTGTTTGTGCATTTACAATATTCATTGATTTTTGCCATTGAAAAACGTCCAGAAATGATTGAAAGTACTGACTGAATGAAAGGAGCTGGCATCTCACTCTCTTTGAATTTTCTTTATCATGCTAAGAGGAGCAGGAAAAAGCAAAAAATTTCAGAATTGCACCTTGCAATGCGGAGAAATTACTGTTTGTGCATTTACAATATTCATTGATTTTTGCCATTGAAAAACGTCCAGAAATGATTGAAGCTACTGACTGAATGAAAGGAGCTGGCATCTCACTCTCTTTGAATCTTCTTTATCATGCTAAGAGGAGCAGGAAAAAGTAAAAAATTTCAGAATTGCACCTTGCAATGCGGAGAGATTACAGTTTGTGCATTTACAATATTCATTGATTTTTGCCATTGAAAAACATCCAGAAATGATTGAAGCTACTGACTGAATGAAAGGAGCTGGCATCTCACTCTCTTTGAATCTTCTTTATCATGCTAAGAGGAGCAGGAAAAAGCAAAAAATTTCAGAATTGCACCTTGCAATGCGGAGAAATTACTGTTTGTGCATTTACAATATTCATTGATTTTTGCCATTGAAAAACATCATGTTATTCATATACCAGAAATGTTTGAAGCTACTGACTGAATGAAAGGAGCTGGCATCTCACTCTCTTTGAATCTTCATTATCATGCTAAGAGGAGCAGGAAAAAGAAAAAAATTTCAGAATTGCACCTTGCAATGTGGAGAAATTACTGTTTGTGCATTTACAATATTCATTGATTTTTACCATTGAAAAACGTCCAGAAATGATTGAAGCTACTGACTGAATGAAAGTAGCTGGCATCTCACTCTCTTTGAATCTTCTTTATCATGCTAAGAGGAGCAGGAAAAAGCAAAAAATTTCAGATTTGCACCTTGCAATGCGGAGAAATTACTGTTTGTGCATTTACAATATTCATTGATTTTTGCCATTGAAAAACATCATGTTATTCATATACCAGAAATGTTTGAAGCTACTGACTGAATGAAAGGAGCTGGCATCTCACTCTCTTTGAATCTTCTTTATCATGCTAAGAGGAGCAGGAAAAAGCAAAAAATTTCAGAATTGCACCTTGCAATGCGGAGAATTTACTGTTTGTGCATTTACAATATTCATTGATTTTTGCCATTGAAAACTTCATGTTATTCATATACCAGAAATGTTTGAAGCTACTGACTGAATGAAAGGAGCTGGCATCTCACTCTCTTTGAATCTTCTTTATCATGCTAAGAGGAGCAGGAAAAAGCAAAAAATTTCAGAATTGCACCTTGCAATGTGGAGAAATTACTGTTTGTGCATTTACAATATTCATTGATTTTTACCATTGAAAAACGTCCAGAAATGATTGAAGCTACTGACTGAATGAAAGTAGCTGGCATCTCACTCTCTTTGAATCTTCTTTATCATGCTAAGAGGAGCAGGAAAAAGCAAAAAATTTCAGACTTGCACCTTGCAATGCGGAGAAATTACTGTTTGTGCATTTACAATATTCATTGATTTTTGCCATTGAAAAACATCATGTTATTCATATACCAGAAATGTTTGAAGCTACTGACTGACTGAAAGGAGCTGGCATCTCACTATCTTTGAATCTTCTTTATCATGCTAAGAGGAGCAGGAAAAAGCAAAAAATTTCAGAATTGCACCTTGCAATGCGGAGAAATTACTGTTTGTGCATTTACAATATTCATTGATTTTTGCCATTGAAAAACGTCCAGAAATGATTGAAGCTACTGACTGAATGAAAGGAGCTGGCATCTCACTCTCTTTGAATCTTCTTTATCATGCTAAGAGGAGCAGGAAAAAGCAAAAAATTTCACAATTGCACCTTGCAATGCGGAGAAATTACTGTTTGTGCATTTACAATATTCATTGATTTTTGCCATTGAAAAACATGTTATTCATATACCAGAAATGTTTGAAGCTACTGACTGAATGAAAGGAGCTGGCACCTCACTCTCTTTGAATCTTCTTTATCATGCTAAGAGGAGCAGGAAAAAGCAAAAAATTTCAGAATTGCACCTTGCAATGCGGAGAAATTACTGTTTGTGCATTTACAATATTCATTGATTTTTGCCATTGAAAAACATCATGTTATTCATATACCAGAAATGATTGAAGCTACTGACTGAATGAAAGTAGCTGGCATCTCACTCTCTTTGAATCGTCTTTATCATGCTAAGAGGAGCAGGAAAAAGCAAAAAATTTCAGAATTGCACCTTGCAATGCGGAGAAATTACTGTTTGTGCATTTACAAAATTCATTGATTTTTGCAATTGAAAAACGTCCAGAAATGATTGAAGCTACTGACTGAATGAAAGGAGCTGGCATCTCACTCTCTTTGAATCATGTTTATCATGCTAAGAGGAGCAGGAAAAAGCAAAAAATTTCAGAATTGCACCTTGCAATGCGGAGAAATTACTGTTTGTGCATTTACAATATTCATTGATTTTTGCCATTGAAAAACGTCCAGAAATGATTGAAGCTACTGACTGAATGAAAGGAGCTGGCATCTCACTCTCTTTGAATCTTCTTTATCATGCTAAGAGGAGCAGGAAAAAGCAAAAAATTTCAGAATTGCACCTTGCAATGCGGAGAAATTACTGTTTGTGCATTTACAATATTCATTGATTTTTGCTATTGAAAAACATCATGTTATTCATATACCAGAAATGATTGAAGCTACTGACTGAATGAAAGGAGCTGGCATCTCACTCTCTTTGAATCTTCTTTATCATGCTAAGAGGAGCAGGAAAAAGCAAAAAATTTCAGAATTGCACCTTGCAATGCGGAGAAATTACTGTTTGTGCATTTACAATATTCATTGATTTTTGCCATTGAAAAACGTCCAGAAATGATTGAAGCTACTGACTGAATGAAAGGAGCTGGCATCTCACTCTCTTTGAATCTTCTTTATCATGCTAAGAGGAGCAGGAAAAAGCAAAAAATTTCAGAATTGCACCTTGCAATGCGGAGAAATTACTGTTTGTGCATTTACAATATTCATTGATTTTTGCCATTGAAAAACGTCCAGAAATGACTGAAGCTACTGACTGAATGAAAGGAGCTGGCATCTCACTCTCTTTGAATCTTGTTTATCATGCTAAGAGGAGCACGAAAAAGCAAAAAATTTCAGAATTGCACCTTGCAATGCGGAGAAATTACTGTTTGTGCATTTACAATATTCATTGATTTTTGCCATTGAAAAACGTCCAGAAATGATTGAAGCTACTGACTGAATGAAAGGAGCTGGCATCTCACTCTCTTTGAATCTTCTTTATCATGCTAAGAGGAGCAGGAAAAAGCAAAAAATTTCAGAATTGCACCTTGCAATGCGGAGAAATTACTGTTTGTGCATTTACAATATTCATTGATTTTTGCCATTGAAAAACGTCCAGAAATGATTGAAGCTACTGACTGAATGAAAGGAGCTGGCATCTCACTCTCTTTGAATCTTCTTTATCATGCTAAGAGGAGCAGGAAAAAGCAAAAAATTTCAGAATTGCACATTGCAATGCGGAGAAATTACTGTTTGTGCATTTACAATATTCATTGATTTTTGCCATTGAAAAACATCATGTTATTCATATATCAGAAATGTTTGAAGCTGATGACTGAATGAAAGGAGCTGACATCTCACTCTCTTTGAATCTTCTTTATCATGCTAAGAGGAGCAGGAAAAAGCAAAAAATTTCAGAATTGCACCTTGCAATGCGGAGAAATTACTGTTTGTGCATTTACAATATTCATTGATTTTTGCCATTGAAAAACGTCCAGAAATGATTGAAGCTACTGACTGAATGAAAGGAGCTGGCATCTCACTCTCTTTGAATCTTCTTTATCATGCTAAGAGGAGCAGGAAAAAGCAAAAAATTTCAGAATTGCACCTTGCAATGCGGAGAAATTACTGTTTGTGCATTTACAATATTCATTGATTTTTGCCATTGAAAAACATCATGTTATTCATATACCAGAAATGTTTGAAGCTACTGACTGAATGAAAGGAGCTGGCATCTCACTCTCTTTGAATCTTCTTTATCATGCTAAGAGGAGCAGGAAAAAGCAAAAAATTTCAGAATTGCACCTTGCAATGCGGAGAAATTACTGTTTGTGCATTTACAATATTCATTGATTTTTGCCATTGAAAAACATCATGTCATTCATATATCAGAAATGTTTGAAGCTACTGACTGAATGAAAGGAGCTGGCATCTCACTCTCTTTGAATCTTCTTTATCATGCTAAGAGGAGCAGGAAAAAGCAAAAAATTTCAGAATTGCACCTTGCAATGCGGAGAAATTACTGTTTGTGCATTTACAATATTCATTGATTTTTGCCATTGAAAAACGTCCAGAAATGATTGAAGCTACTGACTGAATGAAAGGAGCTGGCATCTCACTCTCTTTGAATCTTCTTTATCATGCTAAGAGGAGCAGGAAAAAGCAAAAAATTTCAGAATTGCACATTGCAATGCGGAGAAATTACTGTTTGTGCATTTACAATATTCATTGATTTTTGCCATTGAAAAACATCATGTTATTCATATATCAGAAATGTTTGAAGCTGATGACTGAATGAAAGGAGCTGACATCTCACTCTCTTTGAATCTTCTTTATCATGCTAAGAGGAGCAGGAAAAAGCAAAAAATTTCAGAATTGCACCTTGCAATGCGGAGAAATTACTGTTTGTGCATTTACAATATTCATTGATTTTTGCCATTGAAAAACGTCCAGAAATGATTGAAGCTACTGACTGAATGAAAGGAGCTGGCATCTCACTCTCTTTGAATCTTCTTTATCATGCTAAGAGGAGCAGGAAAAAGCAAAAAATTTCAGAATTGCACCTTGCAATGCGGAGAAATTACTGTTTGTGCATTTACAATATTCATTGATTTTTGCCATTGAAAAACATCATGTTATTCATATACCAGAAATGTTTGAAGCTACTGACTGAATGAAAGGAGCTGGCATCTCACTCTCTTTGAATCTTCTTTATCATGCTAAGAGGAGCAGGAAAAAGCAAAAAATTTCAGAATTGCACCTTGCAATGCGGAGAAATTACTGTTTGTGCATTTACAATATTCATTGATTTTTGCCATTGAAAAACATCATGTCATTCATATATCAGAAATGTTTGAAGCTACTGACTGAATGAAAGGAGCTGGCATCTCACTCTCTTTGAATCTTCTTTATCATGCTAAGAGGAGCAGGAAAAAGCAAAAAATTTCAGAATTGCACCTTGCAATGTGGAGAAATTACTGTTTGTGCATTTACAATATTCATTGATTTTTACCATTGAAAAACGTCCAGAAATGATTGAAGCTACTGACTGAATGAAAGTAGCTGGCATCTCACTCTCTTTGAATCTTCTTTATCATGCTAAGAGGAGCAGGAAAAAGCAAAAAATTTCAGACTTGCACCTTGCAATGCGGAGAAATTATTGTTTGTGCATTTACAATATTCATTGGTTTTTGCCATTGAAAAACATCATGTTATTCATATACCAGAAATGTTTGAAGCTACTGACTGAATGAAAGGAGCTGGCATCTCACTCTCTTTGAATCTTCTTTATCATGCTAAGAGGAGCAGGAAAAAGCAAAAAATTTCAGAATTGCACCTTGCAATGCGGAGAAATTACTGTTTGTGCATTTACAATATTCATTGATTTTTGCCATTGAAAAACGTCCAGAAATGATTGAAGCTACTGACTGAATGAAAGGAGCTGGCATCTCACTCTCTTTGAATCTTCTTTATCATGCTAAGAGGAGCAGGAAAAAGCAAAAAATTTCAGAATTGCACCTTGCAATGCGGAGAAATTACTGTTTGTGCATTTACAATATTCATTGATTTTTGCCATTGAAAAACGTCCAGAAATGATTGAAGCTACTGACTGAATGAAAGGATTTGGCATCTCACTCTCTTTGAATCTTCTTTATCATGCTAAGAGGAGCAGGAAAAAGCAAAAAATTTCAGAATTGCACCTTGCAATGCGGAGAAATTACTGTTTGTGCATTTACAATATTCATTGATTTTTGCCATTGAAAAACATGTTATTCATATACCAGAAATGTTTGAAGCTACTGACTGAATGAAAGGAGCTGGCACCTCACTCTCTTTGAATCTTCTTTATCATGCTAAGAGGAGCGGGAAAAAGCAAAAAATTTCAGAATTGCACCTTGCAATGCGGAGAAATTACTGTTTGTGCATTTACAATATTCATTGATTTTTGCCATTGAAAAACGTCCAGAAATGATTGAAGGTACTGACTGAATGAAAGGAGCTGGCATCTCACTCTCTTTGAATCTTCTTTATCATGCTAAGAGGAGCAGGAAAAATCAAAAAATTTCAGAATTGCACCTTGCAATGCGGAGAAATTACTGTTTGTGCATTTACAATATTCATTGATTTTTGCCATTGAAAAACGTCCAGAAATGATTGAAGCTACTGACTGAATGAAAGGAGCTGGCATCTCACTCTCTTTGAATCTTCTTTATCATGCTAAGAGGAGCAGGAAAAAGCAAAAAATTTCAAAATTGCACCTTGCAATGCGGAGAAATTACAGTTTGTGCATTTACAATATTCATTGATTTTTGCCATTGAAAAACATCCAGAAATGATTGAAGCTACTGACTGAATGAAAGGAGCTGGCATCTCACTCTCTTTGAATCTTCTTTATCATGCTAAGAGGAGCAGGAAAAAGCAAAAAATTTCAGAATTGCACCTTGCAATACGGAGAAATTACTGTTTGTGCATTTACAATATTCATTGATTTTTACCATTGAAAAACGTCCAGAAATGATTGAAGCTACTGACTGAATGAAAGTAGCTGGCATCTCACTCTCTTTGAATCTTCTTTATCATGCTAAGAGGAGCAGGAAAAAGCAAAAAATTTCAGACTTGCACCTTGCAATGCGGAGAAATTACTGTTTGTGCATTTACAATATTCATTGATTTTTGCCATTGAAAAACATCATGTTATTCATATACCAGAAATGTTTGAAGCTACTGACTGAATGAAAGGAGCTGGCATCTCACTCTCTTTGAATCTTCTTTATCATGCTAAGAGGAGCAGGAAAAAGCAAAAAATTTCAGAATTGCACCTTGCAATGCGGAGAAATTACTGTTTGTGCATTTACAATATTCATTGATTTTTGCCATTGAAAAACATCATGTTATTCATATACCAGAAATGTTTGAAGCTACTGACTGAATGAAAGGAGCTGGCATCTCACTCTCTTTGAATCTTCTTTATCATGCTAAGAGGAGCAGGAAAAAGCAAAAAATTTCAGAATTGCACCTTGCAATGCGGAGAAATTACTGTTTGTGCATTTACAATATTCATTGATTTTTGCCATTGAAAAACGTCCAGAAATGATTGAAGCTACTGACTGAATGAAAGGAGCTGGCATCTCACTCTCTTTGAATCTTGTTTATCATGCTAAGAGGAGCAGGAAAAAGCAAAAAATTTCAGAATTGCACCTTGCAATGCGGAGAAATTACTGTTTGTGCATTTACAATATTCATTGATTTTTGCCATTGAAAAACGTCCAGAAATGATTGAAGCTACTGACTGAATGAAAGGAGCTGGCATCTCACTCTCTTTGAATCTTCTTTATCATGCTAAGAGGAGCAGGAAAAAGCAAAAAATTTCAGAATTGCACCTTGCAATGCGGAGAAATTACTGTTTGTGCATTTACAATATTCATTGATTTTTGCCATTGAAAAACATCATGTTATTCATATACTAGAAATGATTGAAGCTACTGACTGAATGAAAGGAGCTGGCATCTCACTCTCTTTGAATCTTCTTTATCATGCTAAGAGGAGCAGGAAAAAGTAAAAAATTTCAGAATTGCACCTTGCAATGCGGAGAAATTACTGTTTGTGCATTTATAATATTCAATGATTTTTGCCATTGAAAAACGTCCAGAAATGATTGAAGCTACTGACTGAACGAAAGGAGCTGGCATCTCACTCTCTTTGAATCTTCTTTATCATGCTAAGAGGAGCAGGAAAAAGCAAAAAATTTCAGAATTGCACCTTGCAATGCGGAGAAATTACTGTTTGTGCATTTACAATATTCATTGATTTTTGCCATTGAAAAACGTCCAGAAATGATTGAAGCTACTGACTGAATGAAAGGAGCTGGCATCTCACTCTCTTTGAATCTTTTTTATCATGCTAAGAGGAGCAGGAAAAAGCAAAAAATTTCAGAATTGCACCTTGCAATGCGGAGAAATTACTGTTTGTGCATTTACAATATTCATTGATTTTTGCCATTGAAAAACATCATGTTATTCATATACCAGAAATGTTTGAAGCTACTGACTGAATGAAAGGAGCTGACATCTCACTCTCTTTGAATCTTCTTTATCATGCTAAGAGGAGCAGGAAAAAGCAAAAAATTTCAGAATTGCACCTTGCAATGCGGAGAAATTACTGTTTGTGCATTTACAATATTCATTGATTTTTGCCATTGATAAACGTCCAGAAATGATTGAAGCTACTGACTGAATGAAAGGAGCTGGCATCTCACTCTCTTTGAATCTTCTTTATCATGCTAAGAGGAGCAGGAAAAAGCAAAAAATTTCAGAATTGCACCTTGCAATGCGGAGAAATTACTGTTTGTGCATTTACAATATTCATTGATTTTTGCCATTGAAAAACATCATGTTATTCATATACCAGAAATGTTTGAAGCTACTGACTGAATGAAAGGAGCTGGCATCTCACTCTCTTTGAATCTTCTTTATCATGCTAAGAGGAGCAGGAAAAAGCAAAAAATTTCAGAATTGCACCTTGCAATGTGGAGAAATTACTGTTTGTGCATTTACAATATTCATTGATTTTTGCCATTGAAAAACATCATGTTATTCATATACCAGAAATGTTTGAAGCTACTGACTGAATGAAAGGAGCTGGCATCTCACTCTCTTTGAATCTTCTTTATCATGCTAAGAGGAGCAGGAAAATGCAAAAAATTTCAGAATTGCACCTTGCAATGTGGAGAAATTACTGTTTGTGCATTTACAATATTCATTGATTTTTACCATTGAAAAACGTCCAGAAATGATTGAAGCTACTGACTGAATGAAAGTAGCTGGCATCTCACTCTCTTTGAATCTTCTTTATCATGCTAAGAGGAGCAGGAAAAAGCAAAAAATTTCAGACTTGCACCTTGCAATGCGGAGAAATTACTGTTTGTGCATTTACAATATTCATTGATTTTTGCCATTGAAAAACATCATGTTATTCATATACCAGAAATGTTTGAAGCTACTGACTGAATGAAAGGAGCTGGCATCTCACTCTCTTTGAATCTTCTTTATCATGCTAAGAGGAGCAGGAAAAAGCAAAAAATTTCAGAATTGCACCTTGCAATGTGGAGAAATTACTGATTGTGCATTTACAATATTCATTGATTTTTACCATTGAAAAACGTCCAGAAATGATTGAAGCTACTGACTGAATGAAAGTAGCTGGCATCTCACTCTCTTTGAATCTTCTTTATCATGCTAAGAGGAGCAGGAAAAAGCAAAAAATTTCAGACTTGCACCTTGCAATGCGGAGAAATTACTGTTTGTGCATTTACAATATTCATTGATTTTTGCCATTGAAAAACATCATGTTATTCATATACCAGAAATGTTTGAAGCTACTGACTGAATCAAAGGAGCTGGCATCTCACTCTCTTTGAATCTTCTTTATCATGCTAAGAGGAGCAGGAAAAAGCAAAAAATTTCAGAATTGCACCTTGCAATGCGGAGAAATTACTGTTTGTGCATTTACAATATTCATTGATTTTTGCCATTGAAAAACATCATGTTATTCATATACCAGAAATGATTGAAGCTCCTGACTGAATGAAAGGAGCTGGCACCTCACTCTCTTTGAATCTTCTTTATCATGCTAAGAGGAGCAGGAAAAAGCAAAAAATTTCAGAATTGCACCTTGCAATGCGGAGAAATTACTGTTTGTGCATTTACAATATTCATTGATTTTTGCCATTGAAAAACGTCCAGAAATGATTGAAGCTACTGACTGAATGAAAGGAGCTGTCATCTCACTCTCTTTGAATGTTCTTTATCATGCTAAGAGGAGCAGGAAAAAGCAAAAAATTTCAGAATTGCACCTTGCAATGCGGAGAAATTACTGTTTGTGCATTTACAATATTCATTGATTTTTGCCATTGAAAAATGTCCAGAAATGATTGAAGCTACTGACTGAATGAAAGGAGCTGGCATCTCACTCTCTTTGAATCTTCTTTATCATGCTAAGAGGAGCAGGAAAAAGCAAAAAATTTCAGAATTGCGCCTTGCAATGCGGAGAAATTACTGTTTGTGCATTTACAAAATTCATTGATTTTTGCCATTGAAAAACATCATGTTATTCATATGCCAGAAATGATTGACGCTACTGACTGAAGGAAAGGAGCTGGCATCTCACTCTCTTTGAATCTTCTTTATCATGCTAAGAGGAGCAGGAAAAAGCAAAAAATTTCAGAATTGCACCTTGCAATGCGGAGAAATTACTGTTTGTGCATTTACAATATTCATTGATTTTTGCCATTGAAAAACGTCCAGAAATGATTGAAGCTACTGACTGAATGAAAGGAGCTGGCATCTCACTCTCTTTGAATCTTCTTTATCATGCTAAGAGGAGCAGGAAAAAGCAAAAAATTTCAGAATTGCACCTTGCAATGCGGAGAAATTACTGTTTGTGCATTTACAATATTCATTGATTTTTGCGATTGAAAAACATCATGTTATTCATATACCAGAAATGTTTGAAGCTACTGACTTAATGAAAGGAGCTGGTATCTCACTCTCTTTGAATCTTCTTCATAATGCTAAGAGGAGCAGGAAAAAGCAAAAAATTTCAGAATTGCACCTTGCAATGCGGAGAAATTACTGTTTGTGCATTTACAATATTCACTGATTTTTGCCATTAAAAAACGTCCAGAAATGATTGAAGCTTCTGACAATGAAAGGAGCTGGCATCTCACTCTCTTTGAATCTTCTTTATCATGCTAAGAGGAGCAGGAAAAAGCAAAAAATTTCAGAATTGCACCTTGCAATGCTGAGAAATTACTGTTTGTGCATTTACAAAATTCATTGATTTTTGCCATTGAAAAACATCATGTTATTCATATACCAGAAATGATTGAAGCTACTGACTGAATGAAAGGAGCTGGCATCTCACTCTCTTTGAATCTTCTTTATCATGCTAAGAGGAGCAGGAAAAAGCAAAAAATTTCAGAATTGCACCTTGCAATGCGGAGAAATTACTGTTTGTGCATTTACAATATTCATTGATTTTTGCCATTGAAAAACATCATGTTATTCATATACCAGAAATGTTTGAAGCTACTGACTGAATGAAAGGAGCTGACATCTCACTCTCTTTGAATCTTCTTTATCATGCTAAGAGGAGCAGGAAAAAGCAAAAAATTTCAGAATTGCACCTTGCAATGCGGAGAAATTACTGTTTGTGCATTTACAATATTCATTGATTTTTGCCATTGAAAAACATCATGTTATTCATATACCAGAAATGTTTGAAGCTACTGACTTAATGAAAGGAGCTGGTATCTCACTCTCTTTGAATCTTCTTCATAATGCTAAGAGGAGCAGGAAAAAGCAAAAAATTTCAGAATTGCACCTTGCAATGCGGAGAAATTACTGTTTGTGCATTTACAATATTCATTGATTTTTGCCATTAAAAAACGTCCAGAAATGATTGAAGCTACTGACAATGAAAGGAGCTGGCATCTCACTCTCTTTGAATCTTCTTTATCATGCTAAGAGGAGCAGGAAAAAGCAAAAAATTTCAGAATTGCACCTTGCAATGCTGAGAAATTACTGTTTGTGCATTTACAAAATTCATTGATTTTTGCCATTGAAAAACATCATGTTATTCATATACCAGAAATGATTGAAGCTACTGACTGAATGAAAGGAGCTGGCATCTCACTCTCTTTGAATCTTCTTTATCATGCTAAGAGGAGCAGGAAAAAGCAAAAAATTTCAGAATTGCACCTTGCAATGCGGAGAAATTACTGTTTGTGCATTTACAATATTCATTGATTTTTGCCATTGAAAAACATCATGTTATTCATATACCAGAAATGTTTGAAGCTACTGACTGAATGAAAGGAGCTGACATCTCACTCTCTTTGAATCTTCTTTATCATGCTAAGAGGAGCAGGAAAAAGCAAAAAATTTCAGAATTGCACCTTGCAATGCGGAGAAATTACTGTTTGTGCATTTACAATATTCATTGATTTTTGCCATTGAAAAACGTCCAGAAATGATTGAAGCTACTGACTGAATGAAAGGAGCTGGCATCTCACTCTCTTTGAATCTTCTTTATCATGCTAAGAGGAGCAGGAAAAAGCAAAAAATTTCAGAATTGCACCTTGCAATGCGGAGAAATTACTGTTTGTGCATTTACAATATTCATTGATTTTTGCCATTGAAAAACGTCCAGAAATGATTGAAGCTACTGACTGAATGAAAGGATCTGGCATCTCACTCTCTTTGAATCTTCTTTATCATGCTAAGAGGAGCAGGAAAAAGCAAAAAAATTCAGAATTGCACCTTGCAATGCGGAGAAATTACAGTTTGTGCATTTACAATATTCATTGATTTTTGCCATTGAAGAACGTCCAGAAATGATTGAAGCTACTGACTGAATGAAAGGAGCTGGCATCTCACTCTCTTTGAATCTTCTTTATCATGCTAAGAGGAGCAGGAAAAAGCAAAAAATTTCAGAATTGCACCTTGCAATGCGGAGAAATTACTGTTTGTGCATTTACAATATTCATTGATTTTTGCCATTGAAAAACATCATGTTATTCATATACCAGAAATGTTTGAAGCTACTGACTGAATGAAAGGAGCTGGCATCTCACTCTCTTTGAATCTTCTTTATCATGCTAAGAGGAGCAGGAAAAAGCAAAAAATTTCAGAATTGCACCTTGCAATGCGGAGAAATTACTGTTTGTGCATTTACAATATTCATTGATTTTTGCCATTGAAAAACATCATGTTATTCATATACCAGAAATGTTTGAAGCTACTGACTGAATGAAAGGAGCTGGCATCTCACTCTCTTTGAATCTTCTTTATCATGCTAAGAGGAGCAGGAAAAAGCAAAAAATTTCAGAATTGCACCTTGCAATGTGGAGAAATTACTGTTTGTGCATTTACAATATTCATTGATTTTTACCATTGAAAAACGTCCAGAAATGATTGAAGCTACTGACTGAATGAAAGTAGCTGGCATCTCACTCTCTTTGAATCTTCTTTATCATGCTAAGAGGAGCAGGAAAAAGCAAAAAATTTCAGACTTGCACCTTGCAATGCGGAGAAATTACTGTTTGTGCATTTACAATATTCATTGATTTTTGCCATTGAAAAACATCATGTTATTCATATACCAGAAATGTTTGAAGCTACTGACTGAATGAAAGGAGCTGGCATCTCACTCTCTTTGAATCTTCTTTATCATGCTAAGAGGAGCAGGAAAAAGCAAAAAATTTCAGAATTGCACCTTGCAATGCGGAGAAATTACTGTTTGTGCATTTACAATATTCATTGATTTTTGCCATTGAAAAACGTCCAGAAATGATTGAAGCTACTGACTGAATGAAAGGAGCTGGCATCTCACTCTCTTTGAATCTTGTTTATCATGCTAAGAGGAGCAGGAAAAAGCAAAAAATTTCAGAATTGCACCTTGCAATGCGGAGAAATTACTGTTTGTGCATTTACAATATTCATTGATTTTTGCCATTGAAAAACGTCCAGAAATGATTGAAGCTACTGACTGAATGAAAGGAGCTGGCATCTCACTCTCTTTGAATCTTCTTTATCATGCTAAGAGGAGCAGGAAAAAGCAAAAAATTTCAGAATTGCACCTTGCAATGCGGAGAAATTACTGTTTGTGCATTTACAATATTCATTGATTTTTGCCATTGAAAAACATCATGTTATTCATATACTAGAAATGATTGAAGCTACTGACTGAATGAAAGGAGCTGGCATCTCACTCTCTTTGAATCTTCTTTATCATGCTAAGAGGAGCAGGAAAAAGTAAAAAATTTCAGAATTGCACCTTGCAATGCGGAGAAATTACTGTTTGTGCATTTATAATATTCAATGATTTTTGCCATTGAAAAACGTCCAGAAATGATTGAAGCTACTGACTGAACGAAAGGAGCTGGCATCTCACTCTCTTTGAATCTTCTTTATCATGCTAAGAGGAGCAGGAAAAAGCAAAAAATTTCAGAATTGCACCTTGCAATGCGGAGAAATTACTGTTTGTGCATTTACAATATTCATTGATTTTTGCCATTGAAAAACGTCCAGAAATGATTGAAGCTACTGACTGAATGAAAGGAGCTGGCATCTCACTCTCTTTGAATCTTTTTTATCATGCTAAGAGGAGCAGGAAAAAGCAAAAAATTTCAGAATTGCACCTTGCAATGCGGAGAAATTACTGTTTGTGCATTTACAATATTCATTGATTTTTGCCATTGAAAAACATCATGTTATTCATATACCAGAAATGTTTGAAGCTACTGACTGAATGAAAGGAGCTGACATCTCACTCTCTTTGAATCTTCTTTATCATGCTAAGAGGAGCAGGAAAAAGCAAAAAATTTCAGAATTGCACCTTGCAATGCGGAGAAATTACTGTTTGTGCATTTACAATATTCATTGATTTTTGCCATTGATAAACGTCCAGAAATGATTGAAGCTACTGACTGAATGAAAGGAGCTGGCATCTCACTCTCTTTGAATCTTCTTTATCATGCTAAGAGGAGCAGGAAAAAGCAAAAAATTTCAGAATTGCACCTTGCAATGCGGAGAAATTACTGTTTGTGCATTTACAATATTCATTGATTTTTGCCATTGAAAAACATCATGTTATTCATATACCAGAAATGTTTGAAGCTACTGACTGAATGAAAGGAGCTGGCATCTCACTCTCTTTGAATCTTCTTTATCATGCTAAGAGGAGCAGGAAAAAGCAAAAAATTTCAGAATTGCACCTTGCAATGTGGAGAAATTACTGTTTGTGCATTTACAATATTCATTGATTTTTGCCATTGAAAAACATCATGTTATTCATATACCAGAAATGTTTGAAGCTACTGACTGAATGAAAGGAGCTGGCATCTCACTCTCTTTGAATCTTCTTTATCATGCTAAGAGGAGCAGGAAAATGCAAAAAATTTCAGAATTGCCCTTTGCAATGTGGAGAAATTACTGTTTGTGCATTTACAATATTCATTGATTTTTACCATTGAAAAACGTCCAGAAATGATTGAAGCTACTGACTGAATGAAAGTAGCTGGCATCTCACTCTCTTTGAATCTTCTTTATCATGCTAAGAGGAGCAGGAAAAAGCAAAAAATTTCAGACTTGCACCTTGCAATGCGGAGAAATTACTGTTTGTGCATTTACAATATTCATTGATTTTTGCCATTGAAAAACATCATGTTATTCATATACCAGAAATGTTTGAAGCTACTGACTGAATGAAAGGAGCTGGCATCTCACTCTCTTTGAATCTTCTTTATCATGCTAAGAGGAGCAGGAAAAAGCAAAAAATTTCAGAATTGCACCTTGCAATGTGGAGAAATTACTGATTGTGCATTTACAATATTCATTGATTTTTACCATTGAAAAACGTCCAGAAATGATTGAAGCTACTGACTGAATGAAAGTAGCTGGCATCTCACTCTCTTTGAATCTTCTTTATCATGCTAAGAGGAGCAGGAAAAAGCAAAAAATTTCAGACTTGCACCTTGCAATGCGGAGAAATTACTGTTTGTGCATTTACAATATTCATTGATTTTTGCCATTGAAAAACATCATGTTATTCATATACCAGAAATGTTTGAAGCTACTGACTGAATCAAAGGAGCTGGCATCTCACTCTCTTTGAATCTTCTTTATCATGCTAAGAGGAGCAGGAAAAAGCAAAAAATTTCAGAATTGCACCTTGCAATGCGGAGAAATTACTGTTTGTGCATTTACAATATTCATTGATTTTTGCCATTGAAAAACATCATGTTATTCATATACCAGAAATGATTGAAGCTCCTGACTGAATGAAAGGAGCTGGCACCTCACTCTCTTTGAATCTTCTTTATCATGCTAAGAGGAGCAGGAAAAAGCAAAAAATTTCAGAATTGCACCTTGCAATGCGGAGAAATTACTGTTTGTGCATTTACAATATTCATTGATTTTTGCCATTGAAAAACGTCCAGAAATGATTGAAGCTACTGACTGAATGAAAGGAGCTGTCATCTCACTCTCTTTGAATGTTCTTTATCATGCTAAGAGGAGCAGGAAAAAGCAAAAAATTTCAGAATTGCACCTTGCAATGCGGAGAAATTACTGTTTGTGCATTTACAATATTCATTGATTTTTGCCATTGAAAAATGTCCAGAAATGATTGAAGCTACTGACTGAATGAAAGGAGCTGGCATCTCACTCTCTTTGAATCTTCTTTATCATGCTAAGAGGAGCAGGAAAAAGCAAAAAATTTCAGAATTGCGCCTTGCAATGCGGAGAAATTACTGTTTGTGCATTTACAAAATTCATTGATTTTTGCCATTGAAAAACATCATGTTATTCATATGCCAGAAATGATTGACGCTACTGACTGAAGGAAAGGAGCTGGCATCTCACTCTCTTTGAATCTTCTTTATCATGCTAAGAGGAGCAGGAAAAAGCAAAAAATTTCAGAATTGCACCTTGCAATGCGGAGAAATTACTGTTTGTGCATTTACAATATTCATTGATTTTTGCCATTGAAAAACGTCCAGAAATGATTGAAGCTACTGACTGAATGAAAGGAGCTGGCATCTCACTCTCTTTGAATCTTCTTTATCATGCTAAGAGGAGCAGGAAAAAGCTAAAAATTTCAGAATTGCACCTTGCAATGCGGAGAAATTACTGTTTGTGCATTTACAATATTCATTGATTTTTGCGATTGAAAAACATCATGTTATTCATATACCAGAAATGTTTGAAGCTACTGACTTAATGAAAGGAGCTGGTATCTCACTCTCTTTGAATCTTCTTCATAATGCTAAGAGGAGCAGGAAAAAGCAAAAAATTTCAGAATTGCACCTTGCAATGCGGAGAAATTACTGTTTGTGCATTTACAATATTCACTGATTTTTGCCATTAAAAAACGTCCAGAAATGATTGAAGCTTCTGACAATGAAAGGAGCTGGCATCTCACTCTCTTTGAATCTTCTTTATCATGCTAAGAGGAGCAGGAAAAAGCAAAAAATTTCAGAATTGCACCTTGCAATGCTGAGAAATTACTGTTTGTGCATTTACAAAATTCATTGATTTTTGCCATTGAAAAACATCATGTTATTCATATACCAGAAATGATTGAAGCTACTGACTGAATGAAAGGAGCTGGCATCTCACTCTCTTTGAATCTTCTTTATCATGCTAAGAGGAGCAGGAAAAAGCAAAAAATTTCAGAATTGCACCTTGCAATGCGGAGAAATTACTGTTTGTGCATTTACAATATTCATTGATTTTTGCCATTGAAAAACATCATGTTATTCATATACCAGAAATGTTTGAAGCTACTGACTGAATGAAAGGAGCTGACATCTCACTCTCTTTGAATCTTCTTTATCATGCTAAGAGGAGCAGGAAAAAGCAAAAAATTTCAGAATTGCACCTTGCAATGCGGAGAAATTACTGTTTGTGCATTTACAATATTCATTGATTTTTGCCATTGAAAAACATCATGTTATTCATATACCAGAAATGTTTGAAGCTACTGACTTAATGAAAGGAGCTGGTATCTCACTCTCTTTGAATCTTCTTCATAATGCTAAGAGGAGCAGGAAAAAGCAAAAAATTTCAGAATTGCACCTTGCAATGCGGAGAAATTACTGTTTGTGCATTTACAATATTCATTGATTTTTGCCATTAAAAAACGTCCAGAAATGATTGAAGCTACTGACAATGAAAGGAGCTGGCATCTCACTCTCTTTGAATCTTCTTTATCATGCTAAGAGGAGCAGGAAAAAGCAAAAAATTTCAGAATTGCACCTTGCAATGCTGAGAAATTACTGTTTGTGCATTTACAAAATTCATTGATTTTTGCCATTGAAAAACATCATGTTATTCATATACCAGAAATGATTGAAGCTACTGACTGAATGAAAGGAGCTGGCATCTCACTCTCTTTGAATCTTCTTTATCATGCTAAGAGGAGCAGGAAAAAGCAAAAAATTTCAGAATTGCACCTTGCAATGCGGAGAAATTACTGTTTGTGCATTTACAATATTCATTGATTTTTGCCATTGAAAAACATCATGTTATTCATATACCAGAAATGTTTGAAGCTACTGACTGAATGAAAGGAGCTGACATCTCACTCTCTTTGAATCTTCTTTATCATGCTAAGAGGAGCAGGAAAAAGCAAAAAATTTCAGAATTGCACCTTGCAATGCGGAGAAATTACTGTTTGTGCATTTACAATATTCATTGATTTTTGCCATTGAAAAACGTCCAGAAATGATTGAAGCTACTGACTGAATGAAAGGAGCTGGCATCTCACTCTCTTTGAATCTTCTTTATCATGCTAAGAGGAGCAGGAAAAAGCAAAAAATTTCAGAATTGCACCTTGCAATGCGGAGAAATTACTGTTTGTGCATTTACAATATTCATTGATTTTTGCCATTGAAAAACGTCCAGAAATGATTGAAGCTACTGACTGAATGAAAGGATCTGGCATCTCACTCTCTTTGAATCTTCTTTATCATGCTAAGAGGAGCAGGAAAAAGCAAAAAAATTCAGAATTTCACCTTGCAATGCGGAGAAATTACAGTTTGTGCATTTACAATATTCATTGATTTTTGCCATTGAAGAACGTCCAGAAATGATTGAAGCTACTGACTGAATGAAAGGAGCTGGCATCTCACTCTCTTTGAATCTTCTTTATCATGCTAAGAGGAGCAGGAAAAAGCAAAAAATTTCAGAATTGCACCTTGCAATGCGGAGAAATTACTGTTTGTGCATTTACAATATTCATTGATTTTTGCCATTGAAAAACGTCCAGAAATGATTGAAGCTACTGACTGAATGAAAGGAGCTGGCATCTCACTCTCTTTGAATCTTCTTTATCATGCTAAGAGGAGCAGGAAAAAGCAAAAAATTTCAGAATTGCACCTTGCAATGCGGAGAAATTACTGTTTGTGCATTTACAATATTCATTGATTTTTGCCATTGAAAAACATGTTATTCATATACCAGAAATGTTTGAAGCTCCTGACTGAATGAAAGGAGCTGGCACCTCACTCTCTTTGAATCTTCTTTATCATGCTAAGAGGAGCAGGAAAAAGCAAAAAATTTCAGAATTGCACCTTGCAATGCAGAGAAATTACTGTTTGTGCATTTACAATATTCATTGATTTTTGCCATTGAAAAACATCATGTTATTCATATACCAGAAATGTTTGAAGCTACTGACTGAATGAAAGGAGCTGACATCTCACTCTCTTTGAATCTTCTTTATCATGCTAAGAGGAGCAGGAAAAAGCAAAAAATTTCAGAATTGCACCTTGCAATGCGGAGAAATTACTGTTTGTGCATTTACAATATTCATTGATTTTTGCCATTGAAAAACGTCCAGAAATGATTGAAGCTACTGACTGAATGAAAGGAGCTGGCATCTCACTCTCTTTGAATCTTCTTTATCATGCTAAGAGGAGCAGGAAAAATCAAAAAATTTCAGAATTGCACCTTGCAATGCGGAGAAATTACTGTTTGTGCATTTACAATATTCATTGATTTTTGCCATTGAAAAACGTCCAGAAATGATTGAAGCTACTGACTGAATGAAAGGAGCTGGCATCTCACTCTCTTTGAATCTTCTTTATCATGCTAAGAGGAGCAGGAAAAAGCAAAAAATTTCAGAATTGCACCTTGCAATGCGGAGAAATTACAGTTTGTGCATTTACAATATTCATTGATTTTTGCCATTGAAGAACGTCCAGAAATGATTGAAGCTACTGACTGAATGAAAGGAGCTGGCATCTCACTCTCTTTGAATCTTCTTTATCATGCTAAGAGGAGCAGGAAAAAGCAAAAAATTTCAGAATTGCACCTTGCAATGCGGAGAAATTACTGTTTGTGCATTTACAATATTCATTGATTTTTGCCATTGAAAAACGTCCAGAAATGATTGAAGCTACTGACTGAATGAAAGGAGCTGGCATCTCACTCTCTTTGAATCTTCTTTATCATGCTAAGAGGAGCAGGAAAAAGCAAAAAATTTCAGAATTGCACCTTGCAATGCGGAGAAATTACTGTTTGTGCATTTACAATATTCATTGATTTTTGCCATTGAAAAACATGTTATTCATATACCAGAAATGTTTGAAGCTCCTGACTGAATGAAAGGAGCTGGCACCTCACTCTCTTTGAATCTTCTTTATCATGCTAAGAGGGGCAGGAAAAAGCAAAAAATTTCAGAATTGCACCTTGCAATGCGGAGAAATTACTGTTTGTGCATTTACAATATTCATTGATTTTTGCCATTGAAAAACGTCCAGAAATGATTGAAGCTACTGACTGAATGAAAGGAGCTGGCATCTCACTCTCTTTGAATCTTCTTTATCATGCTAAGAGGAGAAGGAAAAAGCAAAAAATTTCAGAATTGCACCTTGCAATGCGGAGAAATTACTGTTTGTGCATTTACAATATTCATTGATTTTTGCCATTGAAAAATGTCCAGAAATGATTGAAGCTACTGACTGAATGAAAGGAGCTGGCATCTCACTCTCTTTGAATCTTCTTTATCATGCTAAGAGGAGCAGGAAAAAGCAAAAAATTTCAGAATTGCGCCTTGCAATGCGGAGAAATTACTGTTTGTGCATTTACAATATTCATTGATTTTTGCGATTGAAAAACATCATGTTATTCATATACCAGAAATGATTGAAGCTACTGACTGAATGAAAGGAGCTGGCATCTCACTCTCTTTGAATCTTCTTTATCATGCTAAGAGGAGCAGGAAAAAGTAAAAAATTTCAGAATTGCACCTTGCAATGCGGAGAAATTACTGTTTGTGCATTTACAATATTCAATGATTTTTGCCATTGAAAAACGTCCAGAAATGATTGAAGCTACTGACTGAATGAAAGGAGCTGGCATCTCACTCTCTTTGAATCTTGTTTATCATGCTAAGAGGAGCAGGAAAAAGCAAAAAATTTCAGAATTGCACCTTGCAATGCGGAGAAATTACTGTTTGTGCATTTACAATATTCATTGATTTTTGCCATTGAAAAACGTCCAGAAATGATTGAAGCTACTGACTGAATGAAAGGAGCTGGCATCTCACTCTCTTTGAATCTTCTTTATCATGCTAAGAGGAGCAGGAAAAAGCAAAAAATTTCAGAATTGCACCTTGCAATGCGGAGAAATTACTGTTTGTGCATTTACAATATTCATTGATTTTTGCCATTGAAAAACGTCCAGAAATGATTTAAGCTACTGACTGAATGAAAGGAGCTGGCATCTCACTCTCTTTGAATCTTCTTTATCATGCTAAGAGGAGCAGGAAAAAGCAAAAAATTTCAGAATTGCACCTTGCAATGCGGAGAAATTACTGTTTGTGCATTTACAATATTCATTGATTTTTGCCATTGAAAAATATGTTATTCATATACCAGAAATGTTTGAAGCTCCTGACTGAATGAAAGGATCTGGCACCTCACTCTCTTTGAATCTTCTTTATCATGCTAAGAGGAGCAGGAAAAAGCAAAAAATTTCAGAATTGCACCTTGCAATGCGGAGAAATTACTGTTTGTGCATTTACAATATTCATTGATTTTTGCCATTGAAAAACGTCCAGAAATGATTGAAGCTACTGACTGAATGAAAGGAGCTGTCATCTCATTCTCTTTGAATCTTCTTTATCATGCTAAGAGGAGCAGGAAAAAGCAAAAAATTTCAGAATTGCACATTGAAATGCGGAGAAATTACTGTTTGTGCATTTACAATATTCATTGATTTTTGCCATTGAAAAATGTCCAGAAATGATTGAAGCTACTGACTGAATGAAAAGAGCTGGCATCTCACTCTCTTTGAATCTTCTTTATCATGCTAAGAGGAGCAGGAAAAAGCAAAAAATTTCAGAATTGCGCCTTGCAATGCGGAGAAATTACTGTTTGTGCATTTACAAAATTCATTGATTTTTGCCATTGAAAAACATCATGTTATTCATATGCCAGAAATGATTGACGCTACTGACTGAAGGAAAGGAGCTGGCATCTCACTCTCTTTGAATCTTCTTTATCATGCTAAGAGGAGCAGGAAAAAGCAAAAAATTTCAGAATTGCACCTTGCAATGCGGAGAAATTACTGTTTGTGCATTTACAATATTCATTGATTTTTGCCATTGAAAAACGTCCAGAAATGATTGAAGCTACTGACTGAATGAAAGGAGCTGGCATCTCACTCTCTTTGAATCTTCTTTATCATGCTAAGAGGAGCAGGAAAAAGCAAAAAATTTCAGAATTGCACCTTGCAATGCGGAGAAATTACTGTTTGTGCATTTACAATATTCATTGATTTTTGCGATTGAAAAACATCATGTTATTCATATACCAGAAATGATTGAAGCTACTGACTGAATGAAAGGAGCTGGCATCTCACTCTCTTTGAATCTTCTTTATCATGCTAAGAGGAGCAGGAAAAAGTAAAAAATTTCAGAATTGCACCTTGCAATGCGGAGAAATTACTGTTTGTGCATTTACAATATTCAATGATTTTTGCCATTGAAAAACGTCCAGAAATGATTGAAGCTACTGACTGAACAAAAGGAGCTGGCATCTCACTCTCTTTGAATCTTCTTTATCATGCTAAGAGGAGCAGGAAAAAGCAAAAAATTTCAGAATTGCACCTTGCAATGCGGAGAAATTACTGTTTGTGCATTTACAATATTCATTGATTTTTGCCATTGAAAAACATCATGTTATTCATATACCAGAAATGTTTGAAGCTACTGACTTAATGAAAGGAGCTGGTATCTCACTCTCTTTGAATCTTCTTCATAATGCTAAGAGGAGCAGGAAAAAGCAAAAAATTTCAGAATTGCACCTTGCAATGCGGAGAAATTACTGTTTGTGCATTTACAATATTCATTGATTTTTGCCATTGAAAAACGTCCAGAAATGATTGAAGCTACTGACAATGAAAGGAGCTGGCATCTCACTCTCTTTGAATCTTCTTTATCATGCTAAGAGGAGCAGGAAAAAGCAAAAAATTTCAGAATTGCACCTTGCAATGCTGAGAAATTACTGTTTGTGCATTTACAAAATTCATTGATTTTTACCATTGAAAAACATCATGTTATTCATATACCAGAAATGATTGAAGCTACTGACTGAATGAAAGGAGCTGGCATCTCACTCTCTTTGAATCTTCTTTATCATGGCTAAGAGGAGCAGGAAAAAGCAAAAAATTTCAGAATTGCACCTTGCAATGCGGAGAAATTACTGTTTGTGCATTTACAATATTCATTGATTTTTGCCATTGAAAAACATCATGTTATTCATATACCAGAAATGTTTGAAGCTACTGACTGAATGAAAGGAGCTGACATCTCACTCTCTTTGAATCTTCTTTATCATGCTAAGAGGAGCAGGAAAAAGCAAAAAAATTCAGAATTGCACCTTGCAATGCGGAGAAATTACTGTTTGTGCATTTACAATATTCATTGATTTTTGCCATTGAAAAACGTCCAGAAATGATTGAAGCTACTGACTGAATGAAAGGAGCTGGCATCTCACTCTCTTTGAATCTTCTTTATCATGCTAAGAGGAGCAGGAAAAAGCAAAAAATTTCAGAATTGCACCTTGCAATGCGGAGAAATTACTGTTTGTGCATTTACAATATTCATTGATTTTTGCCATTGAAAAACGTCCAGAAATGATTGAAGCTACTGACTGAATGAAAGGAGTTGGCATCTCACTCTCTTTGAATCTTCTTTATCATGCTAAGAGGAGCAGGAAAAAGCAAAAAATTTCAGAATTGCACCTTGCAATGCGGAGAAATTACAGTTTGTGCATTTACAATATTCATTGATTTTTGCCTTTGAAAAACGTCCAGAAATGATTGAAGCTACTGACTGAATGAAAGGAGCTGGCATCTCACTCTCTTTGAATCTTCTTTATCATGCTAAGAGGAGCAGGAAAAAGCAAAAAATTTCAGAATTGCACCTTGCAATGCGGAGTAATTACTATTTGTGCATTTACAATATTCATTGATTTTTGCCATTGAAAAACGTCCAGAAATGATTGAAGCTACTGACTGAATGAAAGGAGCTGGCATCTCACTCTCTTTGAATCTTCTTTATCATGCTAAGAGGAGCAGGAAAAAGCAAAAAATTTCAGAATTGCACCTTGCAATGCGGAGAAATTACTGTTTGTGCATTTACAATATTCATTGATTTTTGACATTGAAAAACATGTTATTCATATACCAGAAATGTTTGAAGCTCCTGACTGAATGAAAGGAGCTGGCACCTCACTCTCTTTGAATCTTCTTTATCATGCTAAGAGGAGCAGGAAAAAGCAAAAAATTTCAGAATTGCACCTTGCAATGCGGAGAAATTACTGTTTGTGAATTTACAATATTCATTGATTTTTGCCATTGAAAAACGTCCAGAAATGATTGAAGCTACTGACTGAATGAAAGGAGCTGGCATCTCACTCTCTTTGAATCTTCTTTATCATGCTAAGAGGAGCAGGAAAAAGCAAAAAATTTCAGAATTGCACCTTGCAATGCGGAGAAATTACTGTTTGTGCATTTACAATATTCATTGATTTTTGCCATTGAAAAACGTCCAGAAATGATTGAAGCTACTGACTGAATGAAAGGAGTTGGCATCTCACTCTCTTTGAATCTTCTTTATCATGCTAAGAGGAGCAGGAAAAAGCAAAAAATTTCAGAATTGCACCTTGCAATGCGGAGAAATTACAGTTTGTGCATTTACAATATTCATTGATTTTTGCCATTGAAAAACGTCCAGAAATGATTGAAGCTACTGACTGAATGAAAGGAGCTGGCATCTCACTCTCTTTGAATCTTCTTTATCATGCTAAGAGGAGCAGGAAAAAGCAAAAAATTTCAGAATTGCACCTTGCAATGCGGAGTAATTACTATTTGTGCATTTACAATATTCATTGATTTTTGCCATTGAAAAACGTCCAGAAATGATTGAAGCTACTGACTGAATGAAAGGAGCTGGCATCTCACTCTCTTTGAATCTTCTTTATCATGCTAAGAGGAGCAGGAAAAAGCAAAAAATTTCAGAATTGCACCTTGCAATGCGGAGAAATTACTGTTTGTGCATTTACAATATTCATTGATTTTTGACATTGAAAAACATGTTATTCATATACCAGAAATGTTTGAAGCTCCTGACTGAATGAAAGGAGCTGGCACCTCACTCTCTTTGAATCTTCTTTATCATGCTAAGAGGAGCAGGAAAAAGCAAAAAATTTCAGAATTGCACCTTGCAATGCGGAGAAATTACTGTTTGTGAATTTACAATATTCATTGATTTTTGCCATTGAAAAACGTCCAGAAATGATTGAAGCTACTGACTGAATGAAAGGAGCTGGCATCTCACTCTCTTTGAATCTTCTTTATCATGCTAAGAGGAGCAGGAAAAAGCAAAAAATTTCAGAATTGCACCTTGCAATGCGGAGAAATTACTGTTTGTGCATTTACAATATTCATTGATTTTTGCCATTGAAAAACGTCCAGAAATGATTGAAGCTACTGACTGAATGAAAGGAGCTGGCATCTCACTCTCTTTGAATCTTCTTTATCATGCTAAGAGGAGCAGGAAAAAGCAAAAAAATTCAGAATTGCACCTTGCAATGCGGAGAAATTACAGTTTGTGCATTTACAATATTCATTGATTTTTGCCATTGAAGAACGTCCAGAAATGATTGAAGCTACTGACTGAATGAAAGGAGCTGGCATCTCACTCTCTTTGAATCTTCTTTATCATGCTAAGAGGAGCAGGAAAAAGCAAAAAATTTCAGAATTGCACCTTGCAATGCGGAGAAATTACTGTTTGTGCATTTACAATATTCATTGATTTTTGCCATTGAAAAACGTCCAGAAATGATTGAAGCTACTGACTGAATGAAAGGAGCTGGCATCTCACTCTCTTTGAATCTTCTTTATCATGCTAAGAGGAGCAGGAAAAAGCAAAAAATTTCAGAATTGCACCTTGCAATGCGGAGAAATTACTGTTTGTGCATTTACAATATTCATTGATTTTTGCCATTGAAAAACATGTTATTCATATACCAGAAATGTTTGAAGCTCCTGACTGAATGAAAGGAGCTGGCACCTCACTCTCTTTGAATCTTCTTTATCATGCTAAGAGGAGCAGGAAAAAGCAAAAAATTTCAGAATTGCACCTTGCAATGCGGAGAAATTACTGTTTGTGCATTTACAATATTCATTGATTTTTGCCATTGAAAAACATCATGTTATTCATATACCAGAAATGTTTGAAGCTACTGACTGAATGAAAGGAGCTGACATCTCACTCTCTTTGAATCTTCTTTATCATGCTAAGAGGAGCAGGAAAAAGCAAAAAATTTCAGAATTGCACCTTGCAATGCGGAGAAATTACTGTTTGTGCATTTACAATATTCATTGATTTTTGCCATTGAAAAACGTCCAGAAATGATTGAAGCTACTGACTGAATGAAAGGAGCTGGCATCTCACTCTCTTTGAATCTTCTTTATCATGCTAAGAGGAGCAGGAAAAAGCAAAAAATTTCAGAATTGCACCTTGCAATGCGGAGAAATTACTGTTTGTGCATTTACAATATTCATTGATTTTTGCCATTGAAAAACGTCCAGAAATGATTGAAGCTACTGACTGAATGAAAGGAGCTGGCATCTCACTCTCTTTGAATCTTCTTTATCATGCTAAGAGGAGCAGGAAAAAGCAAAAAATTTCAGAATTGCACCTTGCAATGCGGAGAAATTACAGTTTGTGCATTTACAATATTCATTGATTTTTGCCATTGAAGAACGTCCAGAAATGATTGAAGCTACTGACTGAATGAAAGGAGCTGGCATCTCACTCTCTTTGAATCTTCTTTATCATGCTAAGAGGAGCAGGAAAAAGCAAAAAATTTCAGAATTGCACCTTGCAATGCGGAGAAATTACTGTTTGTGCATTTACAATATTCATTGATTTTTGCCATTGAAAAATATGTTATTCATATACCAGAAATGTTTGAAGCTCCTGACTGAATGAAAGGATCTGGCACCTCACTCTCTTTGAATCTTCTTTATCATGCTAAGAGGAGCAGGAAAAAGCAAAAAATTTCAGAATTGCACCTTGCAATGCGGAGAAATTACTGTTTGTGCATTTACAATATTCATTGATTTTTGCCATTGAAAAATGTCCAGAAATGATTGAAGCTACTGACTGAATGAAAGGAGCTGTCATCTCATTCTCTTTGAATCTTCTTTATCATGCTAAGAGGAGCAGGAAAAAGCAAAAAATTTCAGAATTGCACCTTGCAATGCGGAGAAATTACTGTTTGTGCATTTACAATATTCATTGATTTTTGCCATTGAAAAATGTCCAGAAATGATTGAAGCTACTGACTGAATGAAAAGAGCTGGCATCTCACTCTCTTTGAATCTTCTTTATCATGCTAAGAGGAGCAGGAAAAAGCAAAAAATTTCAGAATTGCGCCTTGCAATGCGGAGAAATTACTGTTTGTGCATTTACAAAATTCATTGATTTTTGCCATTGAAAAACATCATGTTATTCATATGCCAGAAATGATTGACGCTACTGACTGAAGGAAAGGAGCTGGCATCTCACTCTCTTTGAATCTTCTTTATCATGCTAAGAGGAGCAGGAAAAAGCAAAAAATTTCAGAATTGCACCTTGCAATGCGGAGAAATTACTGTTTGTGCATTTAAAATATTCATTGATTTTTGCCATTGAAAAACGTCCAGAAATGATTGAAGCTACTGACTGAATGAAAGGAGCTGGCATCTCACTCTCTTTGAATCTTCTTTATCATGCTAAGAGGAGCAGGAAAAAGCAAAAAATTTCAGAATTGCACCTTGCAATGCGGAGAAATTACTGTTTGTGCATTTACAATATTCATTGATTTTTGCGATTGAAAAACATCATGTTATTCATATACCAGAAATGATTGAAGCTACTGACTGAATGAAAGGAGCTGGCATCTCACTCTCTTTGAATCTTCTTTATCATGCTAAGAGGAGCAGGAAAAAGTAAAAAATTTCAGAATTGCACCTTGCAATGCGGAGAAATTACTGTTTGTGCATTTACAATATTCAATGATTTTTGCCATTGAAAAACGTCCAGAAATGATTGAAGCTACTGACTGAACGAAAGGAGCTGGCATCTCACTCTCTTTGAATCTTCTTTATCATGCTAAGAGGAGCAGGAAAAAGCAAAAAATTTCAGAATTGCACCTTGCAATGCGGAGAAATTACTGTTTGTGCATTTACAATATTCATTGATTTTTGCCATTGAAAAACATCATGTTATTCATATACCAGAAATGTTTGAAGCTACTGACTTAATGAAAGGAGCTGGTATCTCACTCTCTTTGAATCTTCTTCATAATGCTAAGAGGAGCAGGAAAAAGCAAAAAATTTCAGAATTGCACCTTGCAATGCGGAGAAATTACTGTTTGTGCATTTACAATATTCATTGATTTTTGCCATTGAAAAACGTCCAGAAATGATTGAAGCTACTGACAATGAAAGGAGCTGGCATCTCACTCTCTTTGAATCTTCTTTATCATGCTAAGAGGAGCAGGAAAAAGCAAAAAATTTCAGAATTGCACCTTGCAATGCTGAGAAATTACTGTTTGTGCATTTACAAAATTCATTGATTTTTACCATTGAAAAACATCATGTTATTCATATACCAGAAATGATTGAAGCTACTGACTGAATGAAAGGAGCTGGCATCTCACTCTCTTTGAATCTTCTTTATCATGGCTAAGAGGAGCAGGAAAAAGCAAAAAATTTCAGAATTGCACCTTGCAATGCGGAGAAATTACTGTTTGTGCATTTACAATATTCATTGATTTTTGCCATTGAAAAACATCATGTTATTCATATACCAGAAATGTTTGAAGCTACTGACTGAATGAAAGGAGCTGACATCTCACTCTCTTTGAATCTTCTTTATCATGCTAAGAGGAGCAGGAAAAAGCAAAAAAATTCAGAATTGCACCTTGCAATGCGGAGAAATTACTGTTTGTGCATTTACAATATTCATTGATTTTTGCCATTGAAAAACGTCCAGAAATGATTGAAGCTACTGACTGAATGAAAGGAGCTGGCATCTCACTCTCTTTGAATCTTCTTTATCATGCTAAGAGGAGCAGGAAAAAGCAAAAAATTTCAGAATTGCACCTTGCAATGCGGAGAAATTACTGTTTGTGCATTTACAATATTCATTGATTTTTGCGATTGAAAAACATCATGTTATTCATATACCAGAAATGATTGAAGCTACTGACTGAATGAAAGGAGCTGGCATCTCACTCTCTTTGAATCTTCTTTATCATGCTAAGAGGAGCAGGAAAAAGTAAAAAATTTCAGAATTGCACCTTGCAATGCGGAGAAATTACTGTTTGTGCATTTACAATATTCAATGATTTTTGCCATTGAAAAACGTCCAGAAATGATTGAAGCTACTGACTGAACAAAAGGAGCTGGCATCTCACTCTCTTTGAATCTTCTTTATCATGCTAAGAGGAGCAGGAAAAAGCAAAAAATTTCAGAATTGCACCTTGCAATGCGGAGAAATTACTGTTTGTGCATTTACAATATTCATTGATTTTTGCCATTGAAAAACATCATGTTATTCATATACCAGAAATGTTTGAAGCTACTGACTTAATGAAAGGAGCTGGTATCTCACTCTCTTTGAATCTTCTTCATAATGCTAAGAGGAGCAGGAAAAAGCAAAAAATTTCAGAATTGCACCTTGCAATGCGGAGAAATTACTGTTTGTGCATTTACAATATTCATTGATTTTTGCCATTGAAAAACGTCCAGAAATGATTGAAGCTACTGACAATGAAAGGAGCTGGCATCTCACTCTCTTTGAATCTTCTTTATCATGCTAAGAGGAGCAGGAAAAAGCAAAAAATTTCAGAATTGCACCTTGCAATGCTGAGAAATTACTGTTTGTGCATTTACAAAATTCATTGATTTTTACCATTGAAAAACATCATGTTATTCATATACCAGAAATGATTGAAGCTACTGACTGAATGAAAGGAGCTGGCATCTCACTCTCTTTGAATCTTCTTTATCATGGCTAAGAGGAGCAGGAAAAAGCAAAAAATTTCAGAATTGCACCTTGCAATGCGGAGAAATTACTGTTTGTGCATTTACAATATTCATTGATTTTTGCCATTGAAAAACATCATGTTATTCATATACCAGAAATGTTTGAAGCTACTGACTGAATGAAAGGAGCTGACATCTCACTCTCTTTGAATCTTCTTTATCATGCTAAGAGGAGCAGGAAAAAGCAAAAAAATTCAGAATTGCACCTTGCAATGCGGAGAAATTACTGTTTGTGCATTTACAATATTCATTGATTTTTGCCATTGAAAAACGTCCAGAAATGATTGAAGCTACTGACTGAATGAAAGGAGCTGGCATCTCACTCTCTTTGAATCTTCTTTATCATGCTAAGAGGAGCAGGAAAAAGCAAAAAATTTCAGAATTGCACCTTGCAATGCGGAGAAATTACTGTTTGTGCATTTACAATATTCATTGATTTTTGCCATTGAAAAACGTCCAGAAATGATTGAAGCTACTGACTGAATGAAAGGAGTTGGCATCTCACTCTCTTTGAATCTTCTTTATCATGCTAAGAGGAGCAGGAAAAAGCAAAAAATTTCAGAATTGCACCTTGCAATGCGGAGAAATTACAGTTTGTGCATTTACAATATTCATTGATTTTTGCCATTGAAAAACGTCCAGAAATGATTGAAGCTACTGACTGAATGAAAGGAGCTGGCATCTCACTCTCTTTGAATCTTCTTTATCATGCTAAGAGGAGCAGGAAAAAGCAAAAAATTTCAGAATTGCACCTTGCAATGCGGAGTAATTACTATTTGTGCATTTACAATATTCATTGATTTTTGCCATTGAAAAACGTCCAGAAATGATTGAAGCTACTGACTGAATGAAAGGAGCTGGCATCTCACTCTCTTTGAATCTTCTTTATCATGCTAAGAGGAGCAGGAAAAAGCAAAAAATTTCAGAATTGCACCTTGCAATGCGGAGAAATTACTGTTTGTGCATTTACAATATTCATTGATTTTTGACATTGAAAAACATGTTATTCATATACCAGAAATGTTTGAAGCTCCTGACTGAATGAAAGGAGCTGGCACCTCACTCTCTTTGAATCTTCTTTATCATGCTAAGAGGAGCAGGAAAAAGCAAAAAATTTCAGAATTGCACCTTGCAATGCGGAGAAATTACTGTTTGTGAATTTACAATATTCATTGATTTTTGCCATTGAAAAACGTCCAGAAATGATTGAAGCTACTGACTGAATGAAAGGAGCTGGCATCTCACTCTCTTTGAATCTTCTTTATCATGCTAAGAGGAGCAGGAAAAAGCAAAAAATTTCAGAATTGCACCTTGCAATGCGGAGAAATTACTGTTTGTGCATTTACAATATTCATTGATTTTTGCCATTGAAAAACGTCCAGAAATGATTGAAGCTACTGACTGAATGAAAGGAGTTGGCATCTCACTCTCTTTGAATCTTCTTTATCATGCTAAGAGGAGCAGGAAAAAGCAAAAAATTTCAGAATTGCACCTTGCAATGCGGAGAAATTACAGTTTGTGCATTTACAATATTCATTGATTTTTGCCATTGAAAAACGTCCAGAAATGATTGAAGCTACTGACTGAATGAAAGGAGCTGGCATCTCACTCTCTTTGAATCTTCTTTATCATGCTAAGAGGAGCAGGAAAAAGCAAAAAATTTCAGAATTGCACCTTGCAATGCGGAGTAATTACTATTTGTGCATTTACAATATTCATTGATTTTTGCCATTGAAAAACGTCCAGAAATGATTGAAGCTACTGACTGAATGAAAGGAGCTGGCATCTCACTCTCTTTGAATCTTCTTTATCATGCTAAGAGGAGCAGGAAAAAGCAAAAAATTTCAGAATTGCACCTTGCAATGCGGAGAAATTACTGTTTGTGCATTTACAATATTCATTGATTTTTGACATTGAAAAACATGTTATTCATATACCAGAAATGTTTGAAGCTCCTGACTGAATGAAAGGAGCTGGCACCTCACTCTCTTTGAATCTTCTTTATCATGCTAAGAGGAGCAGGAAAAAGCAAAAAATTTCAGAATTGCACCTTGCAATGCGGAGAAATTACTGTTTGTGAATTTACAATATTCATTGATTTTTGCCATTGAAAAACGTCCAGAAATGATTGAAGCTACTGACTGAATGAAAGGAGCTGGCATCTCACTCTCTTTGAATCTTCTTTATCATGCTAAGAGGAGCAGGAAAAAGCAAAAAATTTCAGAATTGCACCTTGCAATGCGGAGAAATTACTGTTTGTGCATTTACAATATTCATTGATTTTTGCCATTGAAAAACGTCCAGAAATGATTGAAGCTACTGACTGAATGAAAGGAGCTGGCATCTCACTCTCTTTGAATCTTCTTTATCATGCTAAGAGGAGCAGGAAAAAGCAAAAAAATTCAGAATTGCACCTTGCAATGCGGAGAAATTACAGTTTGTGCATTTACAATATTCATTGATTTTTGCCATTGAAGAACGTCCAGAAATGATTGAAGCTACTGACTGAATGAAAGGAGCTGGCATCTCACTCTCTTTGAATCTTCTTTATCATGCTAAGAGGAGCAGGAAAAAGCAAAAAATTTCAGAATTGCACCTTGCAATGCGGAGAAATTACTGTTTGTGCATTTACAATATTCATTGATTTTTGCCATTGAAAAACGTCCAGAAATGATTGAAGCTACTGACTGAATGAAAGGAGCTGGCATCTCACTCTCTTTGAATCTTCTTTATCATGCTAAGAGGAGCAGGAAAAAGCAAAAAATTTCAGAATTGCACCTTGCAATGCGGAGAAATTACTGTTTGTGCATTTACAATATTCATTGATTTTTGCCATTGAAAAACATGTTATTCATATACCAGAAATGTTTGAAGCTCCTGACTGAATGAAAGGAGCTGGCACCTCACTCTCTTTGAATCTTCTTTATCATGCTAAGAGGAGCAGGAAAAAGCAAAAAATTTCAGAATTGCACCTTGCAATGCGGAGAAATTACTGTTTGTGCATTTACAATATTCATTGATTTTTGCCATTGAAAAACATCATGTTATTCATATACCAGAAATGTTTGAAGCTACTGACTGAATGAAAGGAGCTGACATCTCACTCTCTTTGAATCTTCTTTATCATGCTAAGAGGAGCAGGAAAAAGCAAAAAATTTCAGAATTGCACCTTGCAATGCGGAGAAATTACTGTTTGTGCATTTACAATATTCATTGATTTTTGCCATTGAAAAACGTCCAGAAATGATTGAAGCTACTGACTGAATGAAAGGAGCTGGCATCTCACTCTCTTTGAATCTTCTTTATCATGCTAAGAGGAGCAGGAAAAAGCAAAAAATTTCAGAATTGCACCTTGCAATGCGGAGAAATTACTGTTTGTGCATTTACAATATTCATTGATTTTTGCCATTGAAAAACGTCCAGAAATGATTGAAGCTACTGACTGAATGAAAGGAGCTGGCATCT
Organism: Phyllobates terribilis; assembly: GCF_046119375.1. Classification (NCBI taxonomy): domain Eukaryota; kingdom Metazoa; phylum Chordata; class Amphibia; order Anura; family Dendrobatidae; genus Phyllobates; species Phyllobates terribilis. The sequence goes on from NW_027363188.1 coordinate 609,591, forward strand.
CACTCTCTTTGAATCTTCTTTATCATGCTAAGAGGAGCAGGAAAAAGCAAAAAATTTCAGAATTGCACCTTGCAATGCGGAGAAATTACAGTTTGTGCATTTACAATATTCATTGATTTTTGCCATTGAAGAACGTCCAGAAATGATTGAAGCTACTGACTGAATGAAAGGAGCTGGCATCTCACTCTCTTTGAATCTTCTTTATCATGCTAAGAGGAGCAGGAAAAAGCAAAAAATTTCAGAATTGCACCTTGCAATGCGGAGAAATTACTGTTTGTGCATTTACAATATTCATTGATTTTTGCCATTGAAAAACGTCCAGAAATGATTGAAGCTACTGACTGAATGAAAGGAGCTGGCATCTCACTCTCTTTGAATCTTCTTTATCATGCTAAGAGGAGCAGGAAAAAGCAAAAAATTTCAGAATTGCACCTTGCAATGCGGAGAAATTACTGTTTGTGCATTTACAATATTCATTGATTTTTGCCATTGAAAAATATGTTATTCATATACCAGAAATGTTTGAAGCTCCTGACTGAATGAAAGGATCTGGCACCTCACTCTCTTTGAATCTTCTTTATCATGCTAAGAGGAGCAGGAAAAAGCAAAAAATTTCAGAATTGCACCTTGCAATGCGGAGAAATTACTGTTTGTGCATTTACAATATTCATTGATTTTTGCCATTGAAAAACGTCCAGAAATGATTGAAGCTACTGACTGAATGAAAGGAGCTGTCATCTCATTCTCTTTGAATCTTCTTTATCATGCTAAGAGGAGCAGGAAAAAGCAAAAAATTTCAGAATTGCACCTTGCAATGCGGAGAAATTACTGTTTGTGCATTTACAATATTCATTGATTTTTGCCATTGAAAAATGTCCAGAAATGATTGAAGCTACTGACTGAATGAAAAGAGCTGGCATCTCACTCTCTTTGAATCTTCTTTATCATGCTAAGAGGAGCAGGAAAAAGCAAAAAATTTCAGAATTGCGCCTTGCAATGCGGAGAAATTACTGTTTGTGCATTTACAAAATTCATTGATTTTTGCCATTGAAAAACATCATGTTATTCATATGCCAGAAATGATTGACGCTACTGACTGAAGGAAAGGAGCTGGCATCTCACTCTCTTTGAATCTTCTTTATCATGCTAAGAGGAGCAGGAAAAAGCAAAAAATTTCAGAATTGCACCTTGCAATGCGGAGAAATTACTGTTTGTGCATTTAAAATATTCATTGATTTTTGCCATTGAAAAACGTCCAGAAATGATTGAAGCTACTGACTGAATGAAAGGAGCTGGCATCTCACTCTCTTTGAATCTTCTTTATCATGCTAAGAGGAGCAGGAAAAAGCAAAAAATTTCAGAATTGCACCTTGCAATGCGGAGAAATTACTGTTTGTGCATTTACAATATTCATTGATTTTTGCGATTGAAAAACATCATGTTATTCATATACCAGAAATGATTGAAGCTACTGACTGAATGAAAGGAGCTGGCATCTCACTCTCTTTGAATCTTCTTTATCATGCTAAGAGGAGCAGGAAAAAGTAAAAAATTTCAGAATTGCACCTTGCAATGCGGAGAAATTACTGTTTGTGCATTTACAATATTCAATGATTTTTGCCATTGAAAAACGTCCAGAAATGATTGAAGCTACTGACTGAACGAAAGGAGCTGGCATCTCACTCTCTTTGAATCTTCTTTATCATGCTAAGAGGAGCAGGAAAAAGCAAAAAATTTCAGAATTGCACCTTGCAATGCGGAGAAATTACTGTTTGTGCATTTACAATATTCATTGATTTTTGCCATTGAAAAACATCATGTTATTCATATACCAGAAATGTTTGAAGCTACTGACTTAATGAAAGGAGCTGGTATCTCACTCTCTTTGAATCTTCTTCATAATGCTAAGAGGAGCAGGAAAAAGCAAAAAATTTCAGAATTGCACCTTGCAATGCGGAGAAATTACTGTTTGTGCATTTACAATATTCATTGATTTTTGCCATTGAAAAACGTCCAGAAATGATTGAAGCTACTGACAATGAAAGGAGCTGGCATCTCACTCTCTTTGAATCTTCTTTATCATGCTAAGAGGAGCAGGAAAAAGCAAAAAATTTCAGAATTGCACCTTGCAATGCTGAGAAATTACTGTTTGTGCATTTACAAAATTCATTGATTTTTACCATTGAAAAACATCATGTTATTCATATACCAGAAATGATTGAAGCTACTGACTGAATGAAAGGAGCTGGCATCTCACTCTCTTTGAATCTTCTTTATCATGGCTAAGAGGAGCAGGAAAAAGCAAAAAATTTCAGAATTGCACCTTGCAATGCGGAGAAATTACTGTTTGTGCATTTACAATATTCATTGATTTTTGCCATTGAAAAACATCATGTTATTCATATACCAGAAATGTTTGAAGCTACTGACTGAATGAAAGGAGCTGACATCTCACTCTCTTTGAATCTTCTTTATCATGCTAAGAGGAGCAGGAAAAAGCAAAAAAATTCAGAATTGCACCTTGCAATGCGGAGAAATTACTGTTTGTGCATTTACAATATTCATTGATTTTTGCCATTGAAAAACGTCCAGAAATGATTGAAGCTACTGACTGAATGAAAGGAGCTGGCATCTCACTCTCTTTGAATCTTCTTTATCATGCTAAGAGGAGCAGGAAAAAGCAAAAAATTTCAGAATTGCACCTTGCAATGCGGAGAAATTACTGTTTGTGCATTTACAATATTCATTGATTTTTGCCATTGAAAAACGTCCAGAAATGATTGAAGCTACTGACTGAATGAAAGGAGTTGGCATCTCACTCTCTTTGAATCTTCTTTATCATGCTAAGAGGAGCAGGAAAAAGCAAAAAATTTCAGAATTGCACCTTGCAATGCGGAGAAATTACAGTTTGTGCATTTACAATATTCATTGATTTTTGCCATTGAAAAACGTCCAGAAATGATTGAAGCTACTGACTGAATGAAAGGAGCTGGCATCTCACTCTCTTTGAATCTTCTTTATCATGCTAAGAGGAGCAGGAAAAAGCAAAAAATTTCAGAATTGCACCTTGCAATGCGGAGTAATTACTATTTGTGCATTTACAATATTCATTGATTTTTGCCATTGAAAAACGTCCAGAAATGATTGAAGCTACTGACTGAATGAAAGGAGCTGGCATCTCACTCTCTTTGAATCTTCTTTATCATGCTAAGAGGAGCAGGAAAAAGCAAAAAATTTCAGAATTGCACCTTGCAATGCGGAGAAATTACTGTTTGTGCATTTACAATATTCATTGATTTTTGACATTGAAAAACATGTTATTCATATACCAGAAATGTTTGAAGCTCCTGACTGAATGAAAGGAGCTGGCACCTCACTCTCTTTGAATCTTCTTTATCATGCTAAGAGGAGCAGGAAAAAGCAAAAAATTTCAGAATTGCACCTTGCAATGCGGAGAAATTACTGTTTGTGCATTTACAATATTCATTGATTTTTGCCATTGAAAAACGTCCAGAAATGATTGAAGCTACTGACTGAATGAAAGGAGCTGGCATCTCACTCTCTTTGAATCTTCTTTATCATGCTTAGAGGAGCAGGAAAAAGCAAAAAATTTCAGAATTGCACCTTGCAATGCGGAGAAATTACTGTTTGTGCATTTACAATATTCATTGATTTTTGCCATTGAAAAATGTCCAGAAATGATTGAAGCTACTGACTGAATGAAAGGAGCTGGCATCTCACTCTCTTTGAATCTTCTTTATCATGCTAAGAGGAGCAGGAAAAAGCAAAAAATTTCAGAATTGCGCCTTGCAATGCGGAGAAATTACTGTTTGTGCATTTACAAAATTCATTGATTTTTGCCATTGAAAAACATCATGTTATTCATATACCAGAAATGATTGAAGCTACTGACTGAAGGAAAGGAGCTGGCATCTCACTCTCTTTGAATCTTCTTTATCATGCTAAGAGGAGCAGGAAAAAGCAAAAAATTTCAGAATTGCACCTTGCAATGCGGAGAAATTACTGTTTGTGCATTTACAATATTCATTGATTTTTGCCATTGAAAAAAGTCCAGAAATGATTGAAGCTACTGACTGAATGAAAGGAGCTGGCATCTCACTCTCTTTGAATCTTCTTTATCATGCTAAGAGGAGCAGGAAAAAGCAAAAAATTTCAGAATTGCACCTTGCAATGCGGAGAAATTACTGTTTGTGCATTTACAATATTCATTGATTTTTGCACTTGAAAAACGTCCAGAAATGATTGAAGCTACTGACTGAATGAAAGGAGCTGACATCTCACTCTCTTTGAATCTTCTTTATCATGCTAAGAGGAGCAGGAAAAAGTAAAAAATTTCAGAATTGCACCTTGCAATGCGGAGAAATTACTGTTTGTGCATTTACAATATTCAATGATTTTTGCCATTGAAAAACGTCCAGAAATGATTGAAGCTACTGACTGAACGAAAGGAGCTGGCATCTCACTCTCTTTGAATCTTCTTTATCATGCTAAGAGGAGCAAGAAAAAGCAAAAAATTTCAGAATTGCACCTTGCAATGCGGAGAAATTACTGTTTGTGCATTTACAATATTCATTGATTTTTGCCATTGAAAAACATCATGTTATTCATATACCAGAAATGTTTGAAGCTACTGACTGAATGAAAGGAGCTGGTATCTCACTCTCTTTGAATCTTCTTCATAATGCTAAGAGGAGCAGGAAAAAGCAAAAAATTTCAGAATTGCACCTTGCAATGCGGAGAAATTACTGTTTGTGCATTTACAATATTCATTGATTTTTGCCATTGAAAAACGTCAAGAAATGATTGAAGCTACTGACAATGAAAGGAGCTGGCTTCTCACTCTCTTTGAATCTTCTTTATCATGCTAAGAGGAGCAGGAAAAAGCAAAAAATTTCAGAATTGCACCTTGCAATGCTGAGAAATTACTGTTTGTGCATTTACAAAATTCATTGATTTTTGCCATTGAAAAACATCATGTTATTCATATACCAGAAATGATTGAAGCTACTGACTGAATGAAAGGAGCTGGCATCTCACTCTCTTTGAATCTTCTTTATCATGCTAAGAGGAGCAGGAAAAAGCAAAAAATTTCAGAATTGCACCTTGCAATGCGGAGAAATTACTGTTTGTGCATTTACAATATTCATTGATTTTTGCCATTGAAAAACATATTATTCATATACCAGAAATGTTTGAAGCTACTGACTGAATGAAAGGAGCTGGCATCTCACTCTCTTTGAATCTTCTTTATCATGCTAAGAGGAGCAGGAAAAAGCAAAAAATTTTAGAATTGCACATTGCAATGTGGAGAAATTACTGTTTGTGCATTTACAATATTCATTGATTTTTACCATTGAAAAACGTCCAAAAATGATTGAAGCTACTGACTGAATGAAAGTAGCTGGCATCTCACTCTCTTTGAATCTTCTTTATCATGCTAAGAGGAGCAGGAAAAAGCAAAAAATTTCAGACTTGCACCTTGCAATGCGGAGAAATTACTGTTTGTGCATTTACAATATTCATTGATTTTTGCCATTGAAAAACATCATGTTATTCATATACCAGAAATGTTTGAAGCTACTGACTGAATGAAAGGAGCTGGCATCTCACTCTCTTTGAATCTTCTTTATCATGCTAAGAGGAGCAGGAAAAAGCAAAAAATTTCAGAATTGCACCTTGCAATGCGGAGAAATTACTGTTTGTGCATTTACAATATTCATTGATTTTTGCCATTGAAAAACGTCCAGAAATGATTGAAGCTACTGACTGAATGAAAGGAGCTGGCATCTCACTCTCTTTGAATCTTCTTTATCATGCTAAGAGGAGCAGGAAAAAGCAAAAAATTTCAGAATTGCACCTTGCAATGCGGAGAAATTACTGTTTGTGCATTTACAATATTCATTGATTTTTGCCATTGAAAAACGTCCAGAAATGATTGAAGCTACTGACTGAATGAAAGGAGCTGGCATCTCACTCTCTTTGAATCTTCTTTATCATGCTAAGAGGAGCAGGAAAAAGCAAAAAATTTCAGAATTGCACCTTGCAATGCGGAGAAATTACTGTTTGTGCATTTACAATATTCATTGATTTTTGCCATTGAAAAACATGTTATTCATATACCAGAAATGTTTGAAGCTACTGACTGAATAAAAGGAGCTGGCACCTCACTCTCTTTGAATCTTCTTTATCATGCTAAGAGGAGCGAGAAAAAGCAAAAAATTTCAGAATTGCACCTTGCAATGCGGAGAAATTACTGTTTGTGCATTTACAATATTCATTGATTTTTGCCATTGAAAAACGTCCAGAAATGATTGAAGGTACTGACTGAATGAAAGGAGCTGGCATCTCACTCTCTTTGAATCTTCTTTATCATGCTAAGAGGAGCAGGAAAAAGCAAAAAATTTCAGAATTGCACCTTGCAATTCGGAGAAATTACTGTTTGTGCATTTACAATATTCATTGATTTTTGCCATTGAAAAACGTCCAGAAATGATTGAAGCTACTGACTGAATGAAAGGAGCTGGCATCTCACTCTCTTTGAATCTTCTTTATCATGCTAAGAGGAGCAGGAAAAAGCAAAAAATTTCAGAATTGCACCTTGCAATGTGGAGAAATTACTGTTTGTGCATTTACAATATTCATTGATTTTTACCATTGAAAAACGTCCAGAAATGATTGAAGCTACTGACTGAATGAAAGTAGCTGGCATCTCACTCTCTTTGAATCTTCTTTATCATGCTAAGAGGAGCAGGAAAAAGCAAAAATTTTCAGACTTGCACCTTGCAATGCGGAGAAATTACTGTTTGTGCATTTACAATATTCATTGATTTTTGCCATTGAAAAACATCATGTTATTCATATACCAGAAATGTTTGAAGCTACTGACTGAATGAAAGGAGCTGGCATCTCACTCTCTTTGAATCTTCTTTATCATGCTAAGAGGAGCAGGAAAAAGCAAAAAATTTCAGAATTGCACCTTGCAATGCGGAGAAATTACTGTTTGTGCATTTACAATATTCATTGATTTTTGCCATTGAAAAACGTCCAGAAATGATTGAAGGTACTGACTGAATGAAAGGAGCTGGCATCTCACTCTCTTTGAATCTTCTTTATCATGCTAAGAGGAGCAGGAAAAAGCAAAAAATTTTAGAATTGCACATTGCAATGTGGAGAAATTACTGTTTGTGCATTTACAATATTCATTGATTTTTACCATTGAAAAACGTCCAGAAATGATTGAAGCTACTGACTGAATGAAAGTAGCTGGCATCTCACTCTCTTTGAATCTTCTTTATCATGCTAAGAGGAGCAGGAAAAAGCAAAAAATTTCAGACTTGCACCTTGCAATGCGGAGAAATTACTGTTTGTGCATTTACAATATTCATTGATTTTTGCCATTGAAAAACATCATGTTATTCATATACCAGAAATGTTTGAAGCTACTGACTGAATGAAAGGAGCTGGCATCTCACTCTCTTTGAATCTTCTTTATCATGCTAAGAGGAGCAGGAAAAAGCAAAAAATTTCAGAATTGCACCTTGCAATGCGGAGAAATTACTGTTTGTGCATTTACAATATTCATTGATTTTTGCCATTGAAAAACGTCCAGAAATGATTGAAGCTACTGACTGAATGAAAGGAGTTGGCATCTCACTCTCTTTGAATCTTCTTTATCATGCTAAGAGGAGCAGGAAAAAGCAAAAAATTTCAGAATTGCACCTTGCAATGCGGAGAAATTACTGTTTGTGCATTTACAATATTCATTGATTTTTGCCATTGAAAAACGTCCAGAAATGATTGAAGCTACTGACAATGAAAGGAGCTGGCATCTCACTCTCTTTGAATCTTCTTTATCATGCTAAGAGGAGCAGGAAAAAGCAAAAAATTTCAGAATTGCACCTTGCAATGCTGAGAAATTACTGTTTGTGCATTTACAAAATTCATTGATTTTTACCATTGAAAAACATCATGTTATTCATATACCAGAAATGATTGAAGCTACTGACTGAATGAAAGGAGCTGGCATCTCACTCTCTTTGAATCTTCTTTATCATGGCTAAGAGGAGCAGGAAAAAGCAAAAAATTTCAGAATTGCACCTTGCAATGCGGAGAAATTACTGTTTGTGCATTTACAATATTCATTGATTTTTGCCATTGAAAAACGTCAAGAAATGATTGAAGCTACTGACAATGAAAGGAGCTGGCTTCTCACTCTCTTTGAATCTTCTTTATCATGCTAAGAGGAGCAGGAAAAAGCAAAAAATTTCAGAATTGCACCTTGCAATGCTGAGAAATTACTGTTTGTGCATTTACAAAATTCATTGATTTTTGCCATTGAAAAACATCATGTTATTCATATACCAGAAATGATTGAAGCTACTGACTGAATGAAAGGAGCTGGCATCTCACTCTCTTTGAATCTTCTTTATCATGCTAAGAGGAGCAGGAAAAAGCAAAAAATTTCAGAATTGCACCTTGCAATGCGGAGAAATTACTGTTTGTGCATTTACAATATTCATTGATTTTTGCCATTGAAAAACATATTATTCATATACCAGAAATGTTTGAAGCTACTGACTGAATGAAAGGAGCTGGCATCTCACTCTCTTTGAATCTTCTTTATCATGCTAAGAGGAGCAGGAAAAAGCAAAAAATTTTAGAATTGCACATTGCAATGTGGAGAAATTACTGTTTGTGCATTTACAATATTCATTGATTTTTACCATTGAAAAACGTCCAAAAATGATTGAAGCTACTGACTGAATGAAAGTAGCTGGCATCTCACTCTCTTTGAATCTTCTTTATCATGCTAAGAGGAGCAGGAAAAAGCAAAAAATTTCAGACTTGCACCTTGCAATGCGGAGAAATTACTGTTTGTGCATTTACAATATTCATTGATTTTTGCCATTGAAAAACATCATGTTATTCATATACCAGAAATGTTTGAAGCTACTGACTGAATGAAAGGAGCTGGCATCTCACTCTCTTTGAATCTTCTTTATCATGCTAAGAGGAGCAGGAAAAAGCAAAAAATTTCAGAATTGCACCTTGCAATGCGGAGAAATTACTGTTTGTGCATTTACAATATTCATTGATTTTTGCCATTGAAAAACGTCCAGAAATGATTGAAGCTACTGACTGAATGAAAGGAGCTGGCATCTCACTCTCTTTGAATCTTCTTTATCATGCTAAGAGGAGCAGGAAAAAGCAAAAAATTTCAGAATTGCACCTTGCAATGCGGAGAAATTACTGTTTGTGCATTTACAATATTCATTGATTTTTGCCATTGAAAAACGTCCAGAAATGATTGAAGCTACTGACTGAATGAAAGGAGCTGGCATCTCACTCTCTTTGAATCTTCTTTATCATGCTAAGAGGAGCAGGAAAAAGCAAAAAATTTCAGAATTGCACCTTGCAATGCGGAGAAATTACTGTTTGTGCATTTACAATATTCATTGATTTTTGCCATTGAAAAACATGTTATTCATATACCAGAAATGTTTGAAGCTACTGACTGAATAAAAGGAGCTGGCACCTCACTCTCTTTGAATCTTCTTTATCATGCTAAGAGGAGCGAGAAAAAGCAAAAAATTTCAGAATTGCACCTTGCAATGCGGAGAAATTACTGTTTGTGCATTTACAATATTCATTGATTTTTGCCATTGAAAAACGTCCAGAAATGATTGAAGGTACTGACTGAATGAAAGGAGCTGGCATCTCACTCTCTTTGAATCTTCTTTATCATGCTAAGAGGAGCAGGAAAAAGCAAAAAATTTCAGAATTGCACCTTGCAATTCGGAGAAATTACTGTTTGTGCATTTACAATATTCATTGATTTTTGCCATTGAAAAACGTCCAGAAATGATTGAAGCTACTGACTGAATGAAAGGAGCTGGCATCTCACTCTCTTTGAATCTTCTTTATCATGCTAAGAGGAGCAGGAAAAAGCAAAAAATTTCAGAATTGCACCTTGCAATGTGGAGAAATTACTGTTTGTGCATTTACAATATTCATTGATTTTTACCATTGAAAAACGTCCAGAAATGATTGAAGCTACTGACTGAATGAAAGTAGCTGGCATCTCACTCTCTTTGAATCTTCTTTATCATGCTAAGAGGAGCAGGAAAAAGCAAAAATTTTCAGACTTGCACCTTGCAATGCGGAGAAATTACTGTTTGTGCATTTACAATATTCATTGATTTTTGCCATTGAAAAACATCATGTTATTCATATACCAGAAATGTTTGAAGCTACTGACTGAATGAAAGGAGCTGGCATCTCACTCTCTTTGAATCTTCTTTATCATGCTAAGAGGAGCAGGAAAAAGCAAAAAATTTCAGAATTGCACCTTGCAATGCGGAGAAATTACTGTTTGTGCATTTACAATATTCATTGATTTTTGCCATTGAAAAACGTCCAGAAATGATTGAAGGTACTGACTGAATGAAAGGAGCTGGCATCTCACTCTCTTTGAATCTTCTTTATCATGCTAAGAGGAGCAGGAAAAAGCAAAAAATTTTAGAATTGCACATTGCAATGTGGAGAAATTACTGTTTGTGCATTTACAATATTCATTGATTTTTACCATTGAAAAACGTCCAGAAATGATTGAAGCTACTGACTGAATGAAAGTAGCTGGCATCTCACTCTCTTTGAATCTTCTTTATCATGCTAAGAGGAGCAGGAAAAAGCAAAAAATTTCAGACTTGCACCTTGCAATGCGGAGAAATTACTGTTTGTGCATTTACAATATTCATTGATTTTTGCCATTGAAAAACATCATGTTATTCATATACCAGAAATGTTTGAAGCTACTGACTGAATGAAAGGAGCTGGCATCTCACTCTCTTTGAATCTTCTTTATCATGCTAAGAGGAGCAGGAAAAAGCAAAAAATTTCAGAATTGCACCTTGCAATGCGGAGAAATTACTGTTTGTGCATTTACAATATTCATTGATTTTTGCCATTGAAAAACGTCCAGAAATGATTGAAGCTACTGACTGAATGAAAGGAGCTGGCATCTCACTCTCTTTGAATCTTCTTTAACATGCTAAGAGGAGCAGGAAAAAGCAAAAAATTTCAGAATTGCACCTTGCAATGCGGAGAAATTACTGTTTGTGCATTTACAATATTCATTGATTTTTGCCATTGAAAAACATGTTATTCATATACCAGAAATGTTTGAAGCTACTGACTGAATGAAAGGAGCTGGCACCTCACTCTCTTTGAATCTTCTTTATCATCCTAAGAGGAGCGGGAAAAAGCAAAAAATTTCAGAATTGCACCTTGCAATGCGGAGAAATTACTGTTTGTGCATTTACAATATTCATTGATTTTTGCCATTGAAAAACGTCCAGAAATGATTGAAGGTACTGACTGAATGAAAGGAGCTGGCATCTCACTCTCTTTGAATCTTCTTTATCATGCTAAGAGGAGCAGGAAAAAGCAAAAAATTTCAGAATTGCACCTTGCAATGCGGAGAAATTACTGTTTGTGCATTTACAATATTCATTGATTTTTGCCATTGAAAAACGTCCAGAAATGATTGAAGCTACTGACTGAATGAAAGGAGCTGGCATCTCACTCTCTTTGAATCTTCTTTATCATGCTAAGAGGAGCAGGAAAAAGCAAAAAATTTCAGAATTGCACCTTGCAATGCGGAGAAATTACTGTTTGTGCATTTACAATATTCATTGATTTTTGCCATTGAAAAACGTCCAGAAATGATTGAAGCTACTGACTGAATGAAAGGAGCTGGCATCTCACTCTCTTTGAATCTTCTTTATCATGCTAAGAGGAGCAGGAAAAAGCAAAAAATTTCAGAATTGCACCTTGCAATGCGGAGAAATTACTGTTTGTGCATTTACAATATTCATTGATTTTTGCCATTGAAAAACATGTTATTCATATACCAGAAATGTTTGAAGCTACTGACTGAATGAAAGGAGCTGGCACCTCACTCTCTTTGAATCTTCTTTATCATGCTAAGAGGAGCGGGAAAAAGCAAAAAATTTCAGAATTGCACCTTGCAATGCGGAGAAATTACTGTTTGTGCATTTACAATATTCATTGATTTTTGCCATTGAAAAACGTCCAGAAATGATTGAAGGTACTGACTGAATGAAAGGAGCTGGCATCTCACTCTCTTTGAATCTTCTTTATCATGCTAAGAGGAGCAGGAAAAAGCAAAAAATTTCAGAATTGCACCTTGCAATGCGGAGAAATTAATGTTTGTGCATTTACAATATTCATTGATTTTTGCCATTGAAAAACGTCCAGAAATGATTGAAGCTACTGACTGAATGAAAGGAGCTGGCATCTCACTCTCTTTGAATCTTCTTTATCATGCTAAGAGGAGCAGGAAAAAGCAAAAAATTTCAGAATTGCACCTTGCAATGCGGAGAAATTACAGTTTGTGCATTTACAATATTCATTGATTTTTGCCATTGAAAAACATCCAGAAATGATTGAAGCTACTGACTGAATGAAAGAAGCTGGCATCTCACTCTCTTTGAATCTTCTTTATCATGCTAAGAGGAGCAGGAAAAAGCAAAAAATTTCAGAATTGCACCTTGCAATGCGGAGAAATTACTGTTTGTGCATTTACAATATTCATTGATTTTTGCCATTGAAAAACATCATGTTATTCATATACCAGAAATGTTTGAAGCTACTGACTGAATGAAAGGAGCTGGCATCTCACTCTCTTTGAATCTTCTTTATCATGCTAAGAGGAGCAGGAAAAAGCAAAAAAATTTCAGACTTGCACCTTGCAATGCGGAGAAATTACTGTTTGTGCATTTACAATATTCATTGATTTTTGCCATTGAAAAACATCATGTTATTCATATACCAGAAATGTTTGAAGCTACTGACTGAATGAAAGGAGCTGGCATCTCACTCTCTTTGAATCTTCTTTATCATGCTAAGAGGAGCAGGAAAAAGCAAAAAATTTCAGAATTGCACCTTGCAATGCGGAGAAATTACTGTTTGTGCATTTACAATATTCATTGATTTTTGCCATTGAAAAACGTCCAGAAATGATTGAAGCTACTGACTGAATGAAAGGAGCTGGCATCTCACTCTCTTTGAATCTTCTTTATCATGCTAAGAGGAGCAGGAAAAAGCAAAAAATTTCAGAATTGCACCTTGCAATGCGGAGAAATTACAGTTTGTGCATTTACAATATTCATTGATTTTTGCCATTGAAAAACGTCCAGAAATGATTGAAGCTACTGACTGAATGAAAGGAGCTGGCATCTCACTCTCTTTGAATCTTCTTTATCATGCTAAGAGGAGCAGGAAAAAGCAAAAAATTTCAGAATTGCACCTTGCAATGCGGAGAAATTACAGTTTGTGCATTTACAATATTCATTGATTTTTGCCATTGAAAAACGTCCAGAAATGATTGAAGCTACTGACTGAATGAAAGGAGCTGGCATCTCACTCTCTTTGAATCTTCTTTATCATGCTAAGAGGAGCAGGAAAAAGCAAAAAATTTCAGAATTGCACCTTGCAATGCGGAGAAATTACTGTTTGTGCATTTACAATATTCGTTGATTTTTGCCATTGAAAAACGTCCAGAAATGATTGAAGCTACTGACTGAATGAAAGGAGCTGGCATCTCACTCTCTTTGAATCTTCTTTATCATGCTAAGAGGAGCAGGAAAATGCAAAAAATTTCAGAATTGCACCTTGCAATGCGGAGAAATTACAGTTTGTGCATTTACAATATTCATTGATTTTTGCCATTGAAAAACGTCCAGAAATGATTGAAGCTACTGACTGAATGAAAGGAGCTGGCATCTCACTCTCTTTGAATCTTCTTTATCATGCTAAGAGGAGCAGGAAAAAGCAAAAAATTTCAGAATTGCACCTTGCAATGCGGAGAAATTACTGTTTGTGCATTTACAATATTCATTGATTTTTGCCATTGAAAAACATGTTATTCATATACCAGAAATGTTTGAAGCTCCTGACTGAATGAAAGGAGCTGGCACCTCACTCTCTTTGAATCTTCTTTATCATGCTAAGAGGAGCAGGAAAAAGCAAAAAATTTCAGAATTGCACCTTGCAATGCGGAGAAATTACTGTTTGTGCATTTACAATATTCATTGATTTTTGCCATTGAAAAACGTCCAGAAATGATAGAAGCTACTGACTGAATGAAAGGAGCTGGCATCTCACTCTCTTTGAATCTTCTTTATCATGCTAAGAGGAGCAGGAAAAAGCAAAAAATTTCAGAATTGCACCTTGCAATGCGGAGAAATTACTGTTTGTGCATTTACAATATTCATTGATTTTTGCCATTGAAAAATGTCCAGAAATGATTGAAGCTACTGACTGAATGAAAGGAGCTGGCATCTCACTCTCTTTGAATCTTCTTTATCATGCTAAGAGGAGCAGGAAAAAGCAAAAAATTTCAGAATTGCGCCTTGCAATGCGGAGAAATTACTGTTTGTGCATTTACAAAATTCATTGATTTTTGCCATTGAAAAACATCATGTTATTCATATACCAGAAATGATTGAAGCTACTGACTGAAGGAAAGGAGCTGGCATCTCACTCTCTTTGAATCTTCTTTATCATGCTAAGAGGAGCAGGAAAAAGCAAAAAATTTCAGAATTGCACCTTGCAATGCGGAGAAATTACTGTTTGTGCATTTACAATATTCATTGATTTTTGCCATTGAAAAACGTCCAGAAATGATTGAAGCTACTGACTGAATGAAAGGAGCTGGCATCTCACTCTCTTTGAATCTTCTTTATCATGCTAAGAGGAGCAGGAAAAAGCAAAAAATTTCAGAATTGCACCTTGCAATGCGGAGAAATTACTGTTTGTGCATTTACAATATTCATTGATTTTTGCGATTGAAAAACATCATGTTATTCATATACCAGAAATGATTGAAGCTACTGACTGAATGAAAGGAGCTGGCATCTCACTCTCTTTGAATCTTCTTTATCATGCTAAGAGGAGCAGGAAAAAGTAAAAAATTTCAGAATTGCACCTTGCAATGCGGAGAAATTACTGTTTGTGCATTTACAATATTCAATGATTTTTGCCATTGAAAAACGTCCAGAAATGATTGAAGCTACTGACTGAATGAAAGGAGCTGGTATCTCACTCTCTTTGAATCTTGTTTATCATGCTAAGAGGAGCAGGAAAAAGCAAAAAATTTCAGAATTGCACCTTGCAATGCGGAGAAATTACTGTTTGTGCATTTACAATATTCATTGATTTTTGACATTGAAAAACGTCCAGAAATGATTGAAGCTACTGACTGAATGAAAGGAGCTGGCATCTCACTCTCTTTGAATCTTCTTTATCATGCTAAGAGGAGCAGGAAAAAGCAAAAAATTTCAGAATTGCACCTTGCAATGCGGAGAAATTACTGTTTGTGCATTTACAATATTCATTGATTTTTGCTATTGAAAAACATCATGTTATTCATATACAGGAAATGATTGAAGCTAGTGACTGAATGAAAGGAGCTGGCATCTCACTCTCTTTGAATCTTCTTTATCATGCTAAGAGGAGCAGGAAAAAGCAAAAAATTTCAGAATTGCACCTTGCAATGCGGAGAAATTACAGTTTGTGCATTTACAATATTCATTGATTTTTGCCATTGAAAAACGTCCAGAAATGATTGAAGCTACTGACTGAATGAAAGGAGCTGGCATCTCACTCTCTTTGAATATTCTTTATCATGCTAAGAGGAGCAGGAAAAAGCAAAAAATTTCAGAATTGCACCTTGCAATGCGGAGAAATTACTGTTTGTGCATTTACAATATTCATTGATTTTTGCCATTGAAAAACGTCCAGAAATGATTGAAGGTACTGACTGAATGAAAGGAGCTGGAATATCACTCTCTTTGAATCTTCTTTATCATGCTAAGAGGAGCAGGAAAAAGCAAAAAATTTCAGAATTGCACCTTGCAATGCGGAGAAATTACTGTTTGTGCATTTACAATATTCATTGATTTTTGCCATTGAAAAACGTCCAGAAATGATTGAAGCTACTGACTGAATGAAAGGAGCTGGCATCTCACTCTCTTTGAATCTTCTTTATCATGCTAAGAGGAGCAGGAAAAAGCAAAACATTTCAGAATTGCACCTTGCAATGCGGAGAAATTACTGTTTGTGCATTTACAATATTCATTGATTTTTGCCATTGAAAAATGTCCAGAAATGATTGAAGCTACTGACTGAATGAAAGGAGCTGGCATCTCACTCTCTTTGAATCTTCTTTATCATGCTAAGAGGAGCAGGAAAAAGCAAAAAATTTCAGAATTGCGCCTTGCAATGCGGAGAAATTACTGTTTGTGCATTTACAAAATTCATTGATTTTTGCCATTGAAAAACATCATGTTATTCATATACCAGAAATGATTGAAGCTACTGACTGAAGGAAAGGAGCTGGCATCTCACTCTCTTTGAATCTTCTTTATCATGCCAAGAGGAGCAGGAAAAAGCAAAAAATTTCAGAATTGCACCTTGCAATGCGGAGAAATTACTGTTTGTGCATTTACAATATTCATTGATTTTTGCCATTGAAAAACATCCAGAAATGATTGAAGCTACTGACTGAATGAAAGGAGCTGGCATCTCACTCTCTTTGAATCTTCTTTATCATGCTAAGAGGAGCAGGAAAAAGCAAAAAATTTCAGAATTGCACCTTGCAATGCGGAGAAATTACTGTTTGTGCATTTACAATATTCATTGATTTTTGCCATTGAAAAACATCATGTTATTCATATACCAGAAATGATTGAAGCTACTGACTGAATGAAAGGAGCTGGCATCTCACTCTCTTTGAATCTTCTTTATCATGCTAAGAGGAGCAGGAAAAAGCAAAAAATTTCAGAATTGCACCTTGCAATGCGGAGAAATTACTGTTTGTGCATTTACAATATTCATTGATTTTTGCCATTGAAAAACGTCCAGAAATGATTGAAGCTACTGACTGAATGAAAGGAGCTGGCATCTCACTCTCTTTGAATCTTGTTTATCATGCTAAGAGGAGCAGGAAAAAGCAAAAAATTTCAGAATTGCACCTTGCAATGCGGAGAAATTACTGTTTGTGCATTTACAATATTCATTGATTTTTGCCATTGAAAAACGTCCAGAAATGATTGAAGCTACTGACTGAATGAAAGGAGCTGGCATCTCACTCTCTTTGAATCTTCTTTATCATGCTAAGTGGAGCAGGAAAAAGCAAAAAATTTCAGAATTGCACCTTGCAATGCGGAGAAATTACTGTTTGTGCATTTACAATATTCATTGATTTTTGCTATTGAAAAACATCATGTTATTCATATACCAGAAATGATTGAAGCTACTGACTGAATGAAAGGAGCTGGCATCTCACTCTCTTTGAATCTTCTTTATCATGCTAAGAGGAGCAGGAAAAAGCAAAAAATTTCAGAATTGCACCTTGCAATGCGGAGAAATTACAGTTTGTGCATTTACAATATTCATTGATTTTTGCCATTGAAAAACGTCCAGAAATGATTGAAGCTACTGACTGAATGAAAGGAGCTGGCATCTCACTCTCTTTGAATCTTCTTTATCATGCTAAGAGGAGCAGGAAAAAGCAAAAAATTTCAGAATTGCACCTTGCAATGCGGAGAAATTACTGTTTGTGCATTTACAATATTCATTGATTTTTGCCATTGAAAAACGTCCAGAAATGATTGAAGGTACTGACTGAATGAAAGGAGCTGGCATCTCACTCTCTTTGAATCTTCTTTATCATGCTAAGAGGAGCAGGAAAAAGCAAAAAATTTCAGAATTGCACCTTGCAATGCGGAGAAATTACTGTTTGTGCATTTACAATATTCATTGATTTTTGCCATTGAAAAACGTCCAGAAATGATTGAAGCTACTGACTGAATGAAAGGAGCTGGCATCTCACTCTCTTTGAATCTTCTTTATCATGCTAAGAGGAGCAGGAAAAAGCAAAAAATTTCAGAATTGCACCTTGCAATGCGGAGAAATTACTGTTTGTGCATTTACAATATTCATTGATTTTTGCCATTGAAAAATGTCCAGAAATGATTGAAGCTACTGACTGAATGAAAGGAGCTGGCATCTCACTCTCTTTGAATCTTCTTTATCATGCTAAGAGGAGCAGGAAAAAGCAAAAAATTTCAGAATTGCGCCTTGCAATGCGGAGAAATTACTGTTTGTGCATTTACAAAATTCATTGATTTTTGCCATTGAAAAACATCATGTTATTCATATACCAGAAATGATTGAAGCTACTGACTGAAGGAAAGGAGCTGGTATCTCACTCTCTTTGAATCTTCTTTATCATGCTAAGAGGAGCAGGAAAAAGCAAAAAATTTCAGAATTGCACCTTGCAATGCGGAGAAATTACTGTTTGTGCATTTACAATATTCATTGATTTTTGCGATTGAAAAAATCTTGTTATTCATATACCAGAAATGATTGAAGCTACTGACTGAATGAAAGGAGCTGGCATCTCACTCTCTTTGAATCTTCTTTATCATGCTAAGAGGAGCAGGAAAAAGTAAAAAATTTCAGAATTGCACCTTGCAATGCGGAGAAATTACTGTTTGTGCATTTACAATATTCAATGATTTTTGCCATTGAAAAACGTCCAGAAATGATTGAAGCTACTGACTGAATGAAAGGAGCTGGCATCTCACTCTCTTTGAATCTTGTTTATCATGCTAAGAGGAGCAGGAAAAAGCAAAAAATTTTAGAATTGCACCTTGCAATGCGGAGAAATTACTGTTTGTGCATTTACAATATTCATTGATTTTTGCCATTGAAAAACGTCCAGAAATGATTGAAGCTACTGACTGAATGAAAGGAGCTGGCATCTCACTCTCTTTGAATCTTCTTTATCATGCTAAGAGGAGCAGGAAAAAGCAAAAAATTTCAGAATTGCACCTTGCAATGCGGAGAAATTACTGTTTGTGCATTTACAATATTCATTGATTTTTGCCATTGAAAAACATGTTATTCATATACCAGAAATGTTTGAAGCTCCTGACTGAATGAAAGGAGCTGGCACCTCACTCTCTTTGAATCTTCTTTATCATGCTAAGAGGAGCAGGAAAAAGCAAAAAATTTCAGAATTGCACCTTGCAATGCGGAGAAATTACTGTTTGTGCATTTACAATATTCATTGATTTTTGCCATTGAAAAACGTCCAGAAATGATTGAAGCTACTGACTGAATGAAAGGAGCTGTCATCTCACTCTCTTTGAATGTTCTTTATCATGCTAAGAGGAGCAGGAAAAAGCAAAAAATTTCAGAATTGCACCTTGCAATGCGGAGAAATTACTGTTTGTGCATTTACAATATTCATTGATTTTTGCCATTGAAAAATGTCCAGAAATGATTGAAGCTACTGACTGAATGAAAGGAGCTGGCATCTCACTCTCTTTGAATCTTCTTTATCATGCTAAGAGGAGCAGGAAAAAGCAAAAAATTTCAGAATTGCGCCTTGCAATGCGGAGAAATTACTGTTTGTGCATTTACAAAATTCATTGATTTTTGCCATTGAAAAACATCATGTTATTCATATGCCAGAAATGATTGACGCTACTGACTGAAGGAAAGGAGCTGGCATCTCACTCTCTTTGAATCTTCTTTATCATGCTAAGAGGAGCAGGAAAAAGCAAAAAATTTCAGAATTGCACCTTGCAATGCGGAGAAATTACTGTTTGTGCATTTACAATATTCATTGATTTTTGCCATTGAAAAACGTCCAGAAATGATTGAAGCTACTGACTGAATGAAAGGAGCTGGCATCTCACTCTCTTTGAATCTTCTTTAACATGCTAAGAGGAGCAGGAAAAAGCAAAAAATTTCAGAATTGCACCTTGCAATGCGGAGAAATTACTGTTTGTGCATTTACAATATTCATTGATTTTTGCGATTGAAAAACATCATGTTATTCATATACCAGAAATGTTTGAAGCTACTGACTTAATGAAAGGAGCTGGTATCTCACTCTCTTTGAATCTTCTTCATAATGCTAAGAGGAGCAGGAAAAAGCAAAAAATTTCAGAATTGCACCTTGCAATGCGGAGAAATTACTGTTTGTGCATTTACAATATTCATTGATTTTTGCCATTAAAAAACGTCCAGAAATGATTGAAGCTTCTGACAATGAAAGGAGCTGGCATCTCACTCTCTTTGAATCTTCTTTATCATGCTAAGAGGAGCAGGAAAAAGCAAAAAATTTCAGAATTGCACCTTGCAATGCTGAGAAATTACTGTTTGTGCATTTACAAAATTCATTGATTTTTGCCATTGAAAAACATCATGTTATTCATATACCAGAAATGATTGAAGCTACTGACTGAATGAAAGGAGCTGGCATCTCACTCTCTTTGAATCTTCTTTATCATGCTAAGAGGAGCAGGAAAAAGCAAAAAATTTCAGAATTGCACCTTGCAATGCGGAGAAATTACTGTTTGTGCATTTACAATATTCATTGATTTTTGCCATTGAAAAACATCATGTTATTCATATACCAGAAATGTTTGAAGCTACTGACTGAATGAAAGGAGCTGACATCTCACTCTCTTTGAATCTTCTTTATCATGCTAAGAGGAGCAGGAAAAAGCAAAAAATTTCAGAATTGCACCTTGCAATGCGGAGAAATTACTGTTTGTGCATTTACAATATTCATTGATTTTTGCCATTGAAAAACATCATGTTATTCATATACCAGAAATGTTTGAAGCTACTGACTTAATGAAAGGAGCTGGTATCTCACTCTCTTTGAATCTTCTTCATAATGCTAAGAGGAGCAGGAAAAAGCAAAAAATTTCAGAATTGCACCTTGCAATGCGGAGAAATTACTGTTTGTGCATTTACAATATTCATTGATTTTTGCCATTAAAAAACGTCCAGAAATGATTGAAGCTGCTGACAATGAAAGGAGCTGGCATCTCACTCTCTTTGAATCTTCTTTATCATGCTAAGAGGAGCAGGAAAAAGCAAAAAATTTCAGAATTGCACCTTGCAATGCTGAGAAATTACTGTTTGTGCATTTACAAAATTCATTGATTTTTGCCATTGAAAAACATCATGTTATTCATATACCAGAAATGATTGAAGCTACTGACTGAATGAAAGGAGCTGGCATCTCACTCTCTTTGAATCTTCTTTATCATGCTAAGAGGAGCAGGAAAAAGCAAAAAATTTCAGAATTGCACCTTGCAATGCGGAGAAATTACTGTTTGTGCATTTACAATATTCATTGATTTTTGCCATTGAAAAACATCATGTTATTCATATACCAGAAATGTTTGAAGCTACTGACTGAATGAAAGGAGCTGACATCTCACTCTCTTTGAATCTTCTTTATCATGCTAAGAGGAGCAGGAAAAAGCAAAAAATTTCAGAGTTGCACCTTGCAATGCGGAGAAATTACTGTTTGTGCATTTACAATATTCATTGATTTTTTGCCATTGAAAAACGTCCAGAAATGATTGAAGCTACTGACTGAATGAAAGGAGCTGGCATCTCACTCTCTTTGAATCTTCTTTATCATGCTAAGAGGAGCAGGAAAAAGCAAAAAATTTCAGAATTGCACCTTGCAATGCGGAGAAATTACTGTTTGTGCATTTACAATATTCATTGATTTTTGCCATTGAAAAACGTCCAGAAATGATTGAAGCTACTGACTGAATGAAAGGAGCTGGCATCTCACTCTCTTTGAATCTTCTTTATCATGCTAAGAGGAGCAGGAAAAAGCAAAAAAATTCAGAATTGCACCTTGCAATGCGGAGAAATTACAGTTTGTGCATTTACAATATTCATTGATTTTTGCCATTGAAGAACGTCCAGAAATGATTGAAGCTACTGACTGAATGAAAGGAGCTGGCATCTCACTCTCTTTGAATCTTCTTTATCATGCTAAGAGGAGCAGGAAAAAGCAAAAAATTTCAGAATTGCACCTTGCAATGCGGAGAAATTACTGTTTGTGCATTTACAATATTCATTGATTTTTGCCATTGAAAAACGTCCAGAAATGATTGAAGCTACTGACTGAATGAAAGGAGCTGGCATCTCACTCTCTTTGAATCTTCTTTATCATGCTAAGAGGAGCAGGAAAAAGCAAAAAATTTCAGAATTGCACCTTGCAATGCGGAGAAATTACTGTTTGTGCATTTACAATATTCATTGATTTTTGCCATTGAAAAACATGTTATTCATATACCAGAAATGTTTGAAGCTCCTGACTGAATGAAAGGAGCTGGCACCTCACTCTCTTTGAATCTTCTTTATCATGCTAAGAGGAGCAGGAAAAAGCAAAAAATTTCAGAATTGCACCTTGCAATGCGGAGAAATTACTGTTTGTGCATTTACAATATTCATTGATTTTTGCCATTGAAAAACATCATGTTATTCATATACCAGAAATGTTTGAAGCTACTGACTGAATGAAAGGAGCTGACATCTCACTCTCTTTGAATCTTCTTTATCATGCTAAGAGGAGCAGGAAAAAGCAAAAAATTTCAGAATTGCACCTTGCAATGCGGAGAAATTACTGTTTGTGCATTTACAATATTCATTGATTTTTGCCATTGAAAAACGTCCAGAAATGATTGAAGCTACTGACTGAATGAAAGGAGCTGGCATCTCACTCTCTTTGAATCTTCTTTATCATGCTAAGAGGAGCAGGAAAAAGCAAAAAATTTCAGAATTGCACCTTGCAATGCGGAGAAATTACTGTTTGTGCATTTACAATATTCATTGATTTTTGCCATTGAAAAACGTCCAGAAATGATTGAAGCTACTGACTGAATGAAAGGAGCTGGCATCTCACTCTCTTTGAATCTTCTTTATCATGCTAAGAGGAGCAGGAAAAAGCAAAAAATTTCAGAATTGCACCTTGCAATGCGGAGAAATTACAGTTTGTGCATTTACAATATTCATTGATTTTTGCCATTGAAGAACGTCCAGAAATGATTGAAGCTACTGACTGAATGAAAGGAGCTGGCATCTCACTCTCTTTGAATCTTCTTTATCATGCTAAGAGGAGCAGGAAAAAGCAAAAAATTTCAGAATTTCACCTTGCAATGCGGAGAAATTACTGTTTGTGCATTTACAATATTCATTGATTTTTGCCATTGAAAAACGTCCAGAAATGATTGAAGCTACTGACTGAATGAAAGGAGCTGGCATCTCACTCTCTTTGAATCTTCTTTATCATGCTAAGAGGAGCAGGAAAAAGCAAAAAATTTCAGAATTGCACCTTGCAATGCGGAGAAATTACTGTTTGTGCATTTACAATATTCATTGATTTTTGCCATTGAAAAACATGTTATTCATATACCAGAAATGTTTGAAGCTCCTGACTGAATGAAAGGAGCTGGCACCTCACTCTCTTTGAATCTTCTTTATCATGCTAAGAGGGGCAGGAAAAAGCAAAAAATTTCAGAATTGCACCTTGCAATGCGGAGAAATTACTGTTTGTGCATTTACAATATTCATTGATTTTTGCCATTGAAAAACGTCCAGAAATGATTGAAGCTACTGACTGAATGAAAGGAGCTGGCATCTCACTCTCTTTGAATCTTCTTTATCATGCTAAGAGGAGCAGGAAAAAGCAAAAAATTTCAGAATTGCACCTTGCAATGCGGAGAAATTACTGTTTGTGCATTTACAATATTCATTGATTTTTGCCATTGAAAAATGTCCAGAAATGATTGAAGCTACTGACTGAATGAAAGGAGCTGGCATCTCACTCTCTTTGAATCTTCTTTATCATGCTAAGAGGAGCAGGAAAAAGCAAAAAATTTCAGAATTGCGCCTTGCAATGCGGAGAAATTACTGTTTGTGCATTTACAATATTCATTGATTTTTGCGATTGAAAAACATCATGTTATTCATATACCAGAAATGATTGAAGCTACTGACTGAATGAAAGGAGCTGGCATCTCACTCTCTTTGAATCTTCTTTATCATGCTAAGAGGAGCAGGAAAAAGTAAAAAATTTCAGAATTGCACCTTGCAATGCGGAGAAATTACTGTTTGTGCATTTACAATATTCAATGATTTTTGCCATTGAAAAACGTCCAGAAATGATTAAAGCTACTGACTGAATGAAAGGAGCTGGCATCTCACTCTCTTTGAATCTTGTTTATCATGCTAAGAGGAGCAGGAAAAAGCAAAAAATTTCAGAATTGCACCTTGCAATGCGGAGAAATTACTGTTTGTGCATTTACAATATTCATTGATTTTTGCCATTGAAAAACGTCCAGAAATGATTGAAGCTACTGACTGAATGAAAGGAGCTGGCATCTCACTCTCTTTGAATCTTTTTTATCATGCTAAGAGGAGCAGGAAAAAGCAAAAAATTTCAGAATTGCACCTTGCAATGCGG
This sequence comes from Phyllobates terribilis, assembly GCF_046119375.1. Lineage (NCBI taxonomy): Eukaryota > Metazoa > Chordata > Amphibia > Anura > Dendrobatidae > Phyllobates > Phyllobates terribilis. The sequence goes on from NW_027363188.1 coordinate 633,991, forward strand.
AGAAATTACTGTTTGTGCATTTACAATATTCATTGATTTTTGCCATTGAAAAACGTCCAGAAATGATTTAAGCTACTGACTGAATGAAAGGAGCTGGCATCTCACTCTCTTTGAATCTTCTTTATCATGCTAAGAGGAGCAGGAAAAAGCAAAAAATTTCAGAATTGCACCTTGCAATGCGGAGAAATTACTGTTTGTGCATTTACAATATTCATTGATTTTTGCCATTGAAAAATATGTTATTCATATACCAGAAATGTTTGAAGCTCCTGACTGAATGAAAGGATCTGGCACCTCACTCTCTTTGAATCTTCTTTATCATGCTAAGAGGAGCAGGAAAAAGCAAAAAATTTCAGAATTGCACCTTGCAATGCGGAGAAATTACTGTTTGTGCATTTACAATATTCATTGATTTTTGCCATTGAAAAACGTCCAGAAATGATTGAAGCTACTGACTGAATGAAAGGAGCTGTCATCTCACTCTCTTTGAATCTTCTTTATCATGCTAAGAGGAGCAGGAAAAAGCAAAAAATTTCAGAATTGCGCCTTGCAATGCGGAGAAATTACTGTTTGTGCATTTACAAAATTCATTGATTTTTGCCATTGAAAAACATCATGTTATTCATATGCCAGAAATGATTGACGCTACTGACTGAAGGAAAGGAGCTGGCATCTCACTCTCTTTGAATCTTCTTTATCATGCTAAGAGGAGCAGGAAAAAGCAAAAAATTTCAGAATTGCACCTTGCAATGCGGAGAAATTACTGTTTGTGCATTTACAATATTCATTGATTTTTGCCATTGAAAAACGTCCAGAAATGATTGAAGCTACTGACTGAATGAAAGGAGCTGGCATCTCACTCTCTTTGAATCTTCTTTATCATGCTAAGAGGAGCAGGAAAAAGCAAAAAATTTCAGAATTGCACCTTGCAATGCGGAGAAATTACTGTTTGTGCATTTACAATATTCATTGATTTTTGCGATTGAAAAACATCATGTTATTCATATACCAGAAATGATTGAAGCTACTGACTGAATGAAAGGAGCTGGCATCTCACTCTCTTTGAATCTTCTTTATCATGCTAAGAGGAGCAGGAAAAAGTAAAAAATTTCAGAATTGCACCTTGCAATGCGGAGAAATTACTGTTTGTGCATTTACAATATTCAATGATTTTTGCCATTGAAAAACGTCCAGAAATGATTGAAGCTACTGACTGAACGAAAGGAGCTGGCATCTCACTCTCTTTGAATCTTCTTTATCATGCTAAGAGGAGCAGGAAAAAGCAAAAAATTTCAGAATTGCACCTTGCAATGCGGAGAAATTACTGTTTGTGCATTTACAATATTCATTGATTTTTGCCATTGAAAAACATCATGTTATTCATATACCAGAAATGTTTGAAGCTACTGACTTAATGAAAGGAGCTGGTATCTCACTCTCTTTGAATCTTCTTCATAATGCTAAGAGGAGCAGGAAAAAGCAAAAAATTTCAGAATTGCACCTTGCAATGCGGAGAAATTACTGTTTGTGCATTTACAATATTCATTGATTTTTGCCATTGAAAAACGTCCAGAAATGATTGAAGCTACTGACAATGAAAGGAGCTGGCATCTCACTCTCTTTGAATCTTCTTTATCATGCTAAGAGGAGCAGGAAAAAGCAAAAAATTTCAGAATTGCACCTTGCAATGCTGAGAAATTACTGTTTGTGCATTTACAAAATTCATTGATTTTTACCATTGAAAAACATCATGTTATTCATATACCAGAAATGATTGAAGCTACTGACTGAATGAAAGGAGCTGGCATCTCACTCTCTTTGAATCTTCTTTATCATGGCTAAGAGGAGCAGGAAAAAGCAAAAAATTTCAGAATTGCACCTTGCAATGCGGAGAAATTACTGTTTGTGCATTTACAATATTCATTGATTTTTGCCATTGAAAAACATCATGTTATTCATATACCAGAAATGTTTGAAGCTACTGACTGAATGAAAGGAGCTGACATCTCACTCTCTTTGAATCTTCTTTATCATGCTAAGAGGAGCAGGAAAAAGCAAAAAATTTCAGAATTGCACCTTGCAATGCGGATAAATTACTGTTTGTGCATTTACAATATTCATTGATTTTTGCCATTGAAAAACGTCCAGAAATGATTGAAGCTACTGACTGAATGAAAGGAGCTGGCATCTCACTCTCTTTGAATCTTCTTTATCATGCTAAGAGGAGCAGGAAAAAGCAAAAAATTTCAGAATTGCACCTTGCAATGCGGAGAAATTACTGTTTGTGCATTTACAATATTCATTGATTTTTGCCATTGAAAAACGTCCAGAAATGATTGAAGCTACTGACTGAATGAAAGGAGCTGGCATCTCACTCTCTTTGAATCTTCTTTATCATGCTAAGAGGAGCAGGAAAAAGCAAAAAATTTCAGAATTGCACCTTGCAATGCGGAGAAATTACAGTTTGTGCATTTACAATATTCATTGATTTTTGCCATTGAAAAACGTCCAGAAATGATTGAAGCTACTGACTGAATGAAAGGAGCTGGCATCTCACTCTCTTTGAATCTTCTTTATCATGCTAAGAGGAGCAGGAAAAAGCAAAAAATTTCAGAATTGCACCTTGCAATGCGGAGTAATTACTATTTGTGCATTTACAATATTCATTGATTTTTGCCTTTGAAAAACGTCCAGAAATGATTGAAGCTACTGACTGAATGAAAGGAGCTGGCATCTCACTCTCTTTGAATCTTCTTTATCATGCTAAGAGGAGCAGGAAAAAGCAAAAAATTTCAGAATTGCACCTTGCAATGCGGAGAAATTACTGTTTGTGCATTTACAAAATTCATTGATTTTTGCCATTGAAAAACATCATGTTATTCATATACCAGAAATGATTGAAGCTACTGACTGAAGGAAAGGAGCTGGCATCTCACTCTCTTTGAATCTTCTTTATCATGCTAAGAGGAGCAGGAAAAAGCAAAAAATTTCAGAATTGCACCTTGCAATGCGGAGAAATTACTGTTTGTGCATTTACAATATTCATTGATTTTTGAAATTGAAAAAAGTCCAGAAATGATTGAAGCTACTGACTGAATGAAAGGAGCTGGCATCTCACTCTCTTTGAATCTTCTTTATCATGCTAAGAGGAGCAGGAAAAAGCAAAAAATTTCAGAATTGCACCTTGCAATGCGGAGAAATTACTGTTTGTGCATTTACAATATTCATTGATTTTTGCAATTGAAAAACGTCCAGAAATGATTGAAGCTACTGACTGAATGAAAGGAGCTGGCATCTCACTCTCTTTGAATCTTCTTTATCATGCTAAGAGGAGCAGGAAAAAGTAAAAAATTTCAGAATTGCACCTTGCAATGCGGAGAAATTACTGTTTGTGCATTTACAATATTCAATGATTTTTGCCATTGAAAAACGTCCAGAAATGATTGAAGCTACTGACTGAACGAAAGGAGCTGGCATCTCACTCTCTTTGAATCTTCTTTATCATGCTAAGAGGAGCAAGAAAAAGCAAAAAATTTCAGAATTGCACCTTGCAATGCGGAGAAATTACTGTTTGTGCATTTACAATATTCATTGATTTTTGCCATTGAAAAACATCATGTTATTCATATACCAGAAATGTTTGAAGCTACTGACTGAATGAAAGGAGCTGGTATCTCACTCTCTTTGAATCTTCTTCATAATGCTAAGAGGAGCAGGAAAAAGCAAAAAATTTCAGAATTGCACCTTGCAATGCGGAGAAATTACTGTTTGTGCATTTACAATATTCATTGATTTTTGCCATTGAAAAACGTCAAGAAATGATTGAAGCTACTGACAATGAAAGGAGCTGGCTTCTCACTCTCTTTGAATCTTCTTTATCATGCTAAGAGGAGCAGGAAAAAGCAAAAAATTTCAGAATTGCACCTTGCAATGCTGAGAAATTACTGTTTGTGCATTTACAAAATTCATTGATTTTTGCCATTGAAAAACATCATGTTATTCATATACCAGAAATGATTGAAGCTACTGACTGAATGAAAGGAGCTGGCATCTCACTCTCTTTGAATTTTCTTTATCATGCTAAGAGGAGCAGGAAAAAGCAAAAAATTTCAGAATTGCACCTTGCAATGCGGAGAAATTACTGTTTGTGCATTTACAATATTCATTGATTTTTGCCATTGAAAAACATCATGTTATTCATATACCAGAAATGTTTGAAGCTACTGACTGAATGAAAGGAGCTGACATCTCACTCTCTTTGAATCTTCTTTATCATGCTAAGAGGAGCAGGAAAAAGCAAAAAATTTCAGAATTGCACCTTGCAATGCGGAGAAATTACTGTTTGTGCATTTACAATATTCATTGATTTTTGCCATTGAAAAACGTCCAGAAATGATTGAAGCTACTGACTGAATGAAAGGAGCTGGCATCTCACTCTCTTTGAATCTTCTTTATCATGCTAAGAGGAGCAGGAAAAAGCAAAAAATTTCAGAATTGCACCTTGCAATGCGGAGAAATTACTGTTTGTGCATTTACAATATTCATTGATTTTTGCCATTGAAAAACGTCCAGAAATGATTGAAGCTACTGACTGAATGAAAGGAGCTGGCATCTCACTCTCTTTGAATCTTCTTTATCATGCTAAGAGGAGCAGGAAAAAGCAAAAAATTTCAGAATTGCACCTTGCAATGCGGAGAAATTACTGTTTGTGCATTTACAATATTCATTGATTTTTGCCATTGAAAAACATGTTATTCATATACCAGAAATGTTTGAAGCTCCTGACTGAATGAAAGGAGCTGGCACCTCACTCTCTTTGAATCTTCTTTATCATGCTAAGAGGAGCAGGAAAAAGCAAAAAATTTCAGAATTGCACCTTGCAATGCGGAGAAATTACTGTTTGTGCATTTACAATATTCATTGATTTTTGCCATTGAAAAACGTCCAGAAATGATTGAAGCTACTGACTGAATGAAAGGAGCTGGCATCTCACTCTCTTTGAATCTTCTTTATCATGCTAAGAGGAGCAGGAAAAAGCAAAAAATTTCAGAATTGCACCTTGCAATGCGGAGAAATTACTGTTTGTGCATTTACAATATTCATTGATTTTTGCCATTGAAAAATGTCCAGAAATGATTGAAGCTACTGACTGAATGAAAGGAGCTGGCATCTCACTCTCTTTGAATCTTCTTTATCATGCTAAGAGGAGCAGGAAAAAGCAAAAAATTTCAGAATTGCGCCTTGCAATGCGGAGAAATTACTGTTTGTGCATTTACAAAATTCATTGATTTTTGCCATTGAAAAACATCATGTTATTCATATACCAGAAATGTTTGAAGCTACTGACTGAATGAAAGGAGCTGGTATCTCACTCTCTTTGCATCTTCTTCATAATGCTAAGAGGAGCAGGAAAAAGCAAAAAATTTCAGAATTGCACCTTGCAATGCGGAGAAATTGCTGTTTGTGCATTTACAATATTCATTGATTTTTGCCATTGGAAAACGTCCAGAAATGATTGAAGCTACTGACAATGAAAGGAGCTGGCATCTCACTCTCTTTGAATCTTCTTTATCATGCTAAGAGGAGCAGGAAAAAGCAAAAAATTTCAGAATTGCACCTTGCAATGCTGAGAAATTACTGTTTGTGCATTTACAAAATTCATTGATTTTTGCCATTGAAAAACATCATGTTATTCATATACCAGAAATGATTGAAGCTACTGACTGAATGAAAGGAGCTGGCATCTCACTCTCTTTGAATCTTCTTTATCATGATAAGAGGAGCAGGAAAAAGCAAAAAATTTAAGAATTGCACCTTGCAATGCGGAGAAATTACTGTTTGTGCATTTACAATATTCATTGATTTTTGCCATTGAAAAACATCATGTTATTCATATACCAGAAATGTTTGAAGCTACTTACTGAATGAAAGGAGCTGACATCTCACTCTCTTTGAATCTTCTTTATCATGCTAAGAGGAGCAGGAAAAAGCAAAAAATTTCAGAATTGCACCTTGCAATGCGGAGAAATTACTGTTTGTGCATTTACAATATTCATTGATTTTTGCCATTGAAAAACGTCCAGAAATGATTGAAGCTACTGACTGAATGAAAGGAGCTGGCATCTCACTCTCTCTGAAACTTCTTTATCATGCTAAGTGGAGCAGGAAAAAGCAAAAAATTTCAGAATTGCACCTTGCAATGCGGAGAAATTACTGTTTGTGCATTTACAATATTCATTGATTTTTGCCATTGAAAAACGTCCAGAAATGATTGAAGCTACTGACTGAATGAAAGGAGCTGGCATCTCACTCTCTTTGAATCTTCTTTATCATGCTAAGAGGAGCAGGAAAAAGCAAAAAATTTCAGAATTGCACCTTGCAATGCGGAGAAATTACAGTTTGTGCATTTACAATATTCATTGATTTTTGCCATTGAAAAACGTCCAGAAATGATTGAAGCTACTGACTGAATGAAAGGAGCTGGCATCTCACTCTCTTTGAATCTTCTTTATCATGCTAAGAGGAGCAGGAAAAAGCAAAAAATTTCAGAATTGCACCTTGCAATGCGGAGAAATTACTGTTTGTGCATTTACAATATTCATTGATTTTTGCCATTGAAAAACGTCCAGAAATGATTGAAGCTACTGACTGAATGAAAGGAGCTGGCATCTCACTCTCTTTGAATCTTCTTTATCATGCTAAGAGGAGCAGGAAAAAGCAAAAAATTTCAAAATTGCACCTTGCAATGCGGAGAAATTACTGTTTGTGCATTTACAATATTCATTGATTTTTGCCATTGAAAAACATGTTATTCATATACCAGAAATGTTTGAAGCTCCTGACTGAATGAAAGGAGCTGGCACCTCACTCTCTTTGAATCTTCTTTATCATGCTAAGAGGAGCAGGAAAAAGCAAAAAATTTCAGAATTGCACCTTGCAATGCGGAGAAATTACTGTTTGTGCATTTACAATATTCATTGATTTTTGCCATTGAAAAACGTCCAGAAATGATTGAAGCTACTGACTGAATGAAAGGAGCTGGCATCTCACTCTCTCTGAATCTTCTTTATCATGCTAAGAGGAGCAGGAAAAAGCAAAAAATTTCAGAATTGCACCTTGCAATGCGGAGAAATTACTGTTTGTGCATTTACAATATTCATTGATTTTTGCCATTGAAAAATGTCCAGAAATGATTGAAGCTACTGACTGAATGAAAGGAGCTGGCATCTCACTCTCTTTGAATCTTCTTTATCATGCTAAGAGGAGCAGGAAAAAGCAAAAAATTTCAGAATTGCACCTTGCAATGTGGAGAAATTACTGTTTGTGCATTTACAATATTCATTGATTTTTGCCATTGAAAAACGTCCAGAAATGATTGAAGCTACTGACTGAATGAAAGGAGCTGGCATCTCACTCTCTTTGAATCTTCTTTATCATGCTAAGAGGAGCAGGAAAAAGCAAAAAATTTCAGAATTGCACCTTGCAATGCGGAGAAATTACTGTTTGTGCATTTACAATATTCATTGATTTTTGCGATTGAAAAACATCATGTTATTCATATACCAGAAATGATTGAAGCTACTGACTGAATGAAAGGAGCTGGCATCTCACTCTCTTTGAATCTTCTTTATCATGCTAAGAGGAGCAGGAAAAAGTAAAAAATTTCAGAATTGCACCTTGCAATGCGGAGAAATTACTGTTTGTGCATTTACAATATTCACTGATTTTTGCCATTGAAAAACGTCCAGAAATGATTGAAGCTACTGACTGAATGAAAGGAGCTGGCATCTCACTCTCTTTGAATCTTGTTTATCATGCTAAGAGGAGCACGAAAAAGCAAAAAATTTCAGAATTGCACCTTGCAATGCGGAGAAATTACTGTTTGTGCATTTACAATATTCATTGATTTTTGCCATTGAAAAACGTCCAGAAATGATTGAAGCTACTGACTGAATGAAAGGAGCTGGCATCTCACTCTCTTTGAATCTTCTTTATCATGCTAAGAGGAGCAGGAAAAAGCAAAAAATTTCAGAATTGCACCTTGCAATGCGGAGAAATTACTGTTTGTGCATTTACTATATTCATTGATTTTTGCCATTGAAAAACATCATGTTATTAATATACCAGAAATGATTGAAGCTACTGACTGAATGAAAGAGCTGGCATCTCACTCTCTTTGAATCTTCTTTATCATGCTAAGAGGAGCAGGAAAAAGTAAAAAATTTCAGAATTGCACCTTGCAATGCGGAGAAATTACTGTTTGTGCATTTACAATATTCATTGATTTTTGCCATTGAAAAACATCATGTTATTCATATACCAGAAATGATTGAAGCTACTGACTGAATGAAAGGAGCTGGCATCTCACTCTCTTTGAATCTTCTTTATCATGCTAAGAGGAGCAGGAAAAAGTAAAAAATTTCAGAATTGCACCTTGCAATGCAGAGAAATTAATGTTTGTGCATTTACAATATTCAATGATTTTTGCCATTGAAAAACGTCCAGAAATGATTGAAGCTACTGACTGAACGAAAGGAGCTGGCATCTCGCTCTCTTTAAATCTTCTTTATCATGCAAAGAGGAGCAGGAAAAAGCAAAAAATTTCAGAATTGCACCTTGCAATGCGGAGAAATCACTGTTTGTGCATTTAAAATATTCATTGATTTTTGCCATTGAAAAACATCAAGTTATTCATATACCAGAAATGTTTGAAGCTACTGACTGAATGAAAGGAGCTGGCATCTCACTCTCTTTGAATCTTCTTTATCATGCTAAGAGGAGCAGGAAAAAGCAAAAAATTTCAGAATTGCACCTTGCAATGCGGAGAAATTACTGTTTGTGCATTTACAAAATTCATTGATTTTTGCCATTGAAAAACATCATGTTATTCATATACCAGAAATGATTGAAGCTACTGACTGAATGAAAGGAGCTGGCATCTCACTCTCTTTGAATTTTCTTTATCATGCTAAGAGGAGCAGGAAAAAGCAAAAAATTTCAGAATTGCACCTTGCAATGCGGAGAAATTACTGTTTGTGCATTTACAATATTCATTGATTTTTGCCATTGAAAAACATCATGTTATTCATATACCAGAAATGTTTGAAGCTACTGACTGAATGAAAGGAGCTGACATCTCACTCTCTTTGAATCTTCTTTATCATGCTAAGAGGAGCAGGAAAAAGCAAAAAATTTCAGAATTGCACCTTGCAATGCGGAGAAATTACTGTTTGTGCATTTACAATATTCATTGATTTTTGCCATTGAAAAACGTCCAGAAATGATTGAAGCTACTGACTGAATGAAAGGAGCTGGCATCTCACTCTCTTTGAATCTTCTTTATCATGCTAAGAGGAGCAGGAAAAAGCAAAAAATTTCAGAATTGCACCTTGCAATGCGGAGAAATTACTGTTTGTGCATTTACAATATTCATTGATTTTTGCCATTGAAAAACGTCCAGAAATGATTGAAGCTACTGACTGAATGAAAGGAGCTGGCATCTCACTCTCTTTGAATCTTCTTTATCATGCTAAGAGGAGCAGGAAAAAGCAAAAAATTTCAGAATTGCACCTTGCAATGCGGAGAAATTACTGTTTGTGCATTTACAATATTCATTGATTTTTGCCATTGAAAAACGTCCAGAAATGATTGAAGCTACTGACTGAATGAAAGGAGCTGGCATCTCACTCTCTTTGAATCTTCTTTATCATGCTAAGAGGAGCAGGAAAAAGCAAAAAATTTCAGAATTGCACCTTGCAATGCGGAGAAATTACTGTTTGTGCATTTACAATATTCATTGATTTTTGCCATTGAAAAACATGTTATTCATATACCAGAAATGTTTGAAGCTCCTGACTGAATGAAAGGAGCTGGCACCTCACTCTCTTTGAATCTTCTTTATCATGCTAAGAGGAGCAGGAAAAAGCAAAAAATTTCAGAATTGCACCTTGCAATGCGGAGAAATTACTGTTTGTGCATTTACAATATTCATTGATTTTTGCCATTGAAAAACGTCCAGAAATGATTGAAGCTACTGACTGAATGAAAGGAGCTGGCATCTCACTCTCTTTGAATCTTCTTTATCATGCTAAGAGGAGCAGGAAAAAGCAAAAAATTTCAGAATTGCACCTTGCAATGCGGAGAAATTACTGTTTGTGCATTTACAATATTCATTGATTTTTGCCATTGAAAAATGTCCAGAAATGATTGAAGCTACTGACTGAATGAAAGGAGCTGGCATCTCACTCTCTTTGAATCTTCTTTATCATGCTAAGAGGAGCAGGAAAAAGCAAAAAATTTCAGAATTGCGCCTTGCAATGCGGAGAAATTACTGTTTGTGCATTTACAAAATTCATTGATTTTTGCCATTGAAAAACATCATGTTATTCATATACCAGAAATGTTTGAAGCTACTGACTGAATGAAAGGAGCTGGTATCTCACTCTCTTTGAATCTTCTTCATAATGCTAAGAGGAGCAGGAAAAAGCAAAAAATTTCAGAATTGCACCTTGCAATGCGGAGAAATTGCTGTTTGTGCATTTACAATATTCATTGATTTTTGCCATTGGAAAACGTCCAGAAATGATTGAAGCTACTGACAATGAAAGGAGCTGGCATCTCACTCTCTTTGAATCTTCTTTATCATGCTAAGAGGAGCAGGAAAAAGCAAAAAATTTCAGAATTGCACCTTGCAATGCTGAGAAATTACTGTTTGTGCATTTACAAAATTCATTGATTTTTGCCATTGAAAAACATCACGTTATTCATATACCAGAAATGATTGAAGCTACTGACTGAATGAAAGGAGCTGGCATCTCACTCTCTTTGAATGTTCTTTATCATGCTAAGAGGAGCAGGAAAAAGCAAAAAATTTAAGAATTGCACCTTGCAATGCGGAGAAATTACTGTTTGTGCATTTACAATATTCATTGATTTTTGCCATTGAAAAACATCATGTTATTCATATACCAGAAATGTTTGAAGCTACTTACTGAATGAAAGGAGCTGACATCTCACTCTCTTTGAATCTTCTTTATCATGCTAAGAGGAGCAGGAAAAAGCAAAAAATTTCAGAATTGCACCTTGCAATGCGGAGAAATTACTGTTTGTGCATTTACAATATTCATTGATTTTTGCCATTGAAAAACGTCCAGAAATGATTGAAGCTACTGACTGAATGAAAGGAGCTGGCATCTCACTCTCTCTGAAACTTCTTTATCATGCTAAGTGGAGCAGGAAAAAGCAAAAAATTTCAGAATTGCACCTTGCAATGCGGAGAAATTACTGTTTGTGCATTTACAATATTCATTGATTTTTGCCATTGAAAAACGTCCAGAAATGATTGAAGCTACTGACTGAATGAAAGGAGCTGGCATCTCACTCTCTTTGAATCTTCTTTATCATGCTAAGAGGAGCAGGAAAAAGCAAAAAATTTCAGAATTGCACCTTGCAATGCGGAGAAATTACAGTTTGTGCATTTACAATATTCATTGATTTTTGCCATTGAAAAACGTCCAGAAATGATTGAAGCTACTGACTGAATGAAAGGAGCTGGCATCTCACTCTCTTTGAATCTTCTTTATCATGCTAAGAGGAGCAGGAAAAAGCAAAAAATTTCAGAATTGCACCTTGCAATGCGGAGAAATTACTGTTTGTGCATTTACAATATTCATTGATTTTTGCCATTGAAAAACGTCCAGAAATGATTGAAGCTACTGACTGAATGAAAGGAGCTGGCATCTCACTCTCTTTGAATCTTCTTTATCATGCTAAGAGGAGCAGGAAAAAGCAAAAAATTTCAAAATTGCACCTTGCAATGCGGAGTAATTACTGTTTGTGCATTTACAATATTCATTGATTTTTGCCATTGAAAAACATGTTATTCATATACCAGAAATGTTTGAAGCTCCTGACTGAATGAAAGGAGCTGGCACCTCACTCTCTTTGAATCTTCTTTATCATGCTAAGAGGAGCAGGAAAAAGCAAAAAATTTCAGAATTGCACCTTGCAATGCGGAGAAATTACTGTTTGTGCATTTACAATATTCATTGATTTTTGCCATTGAAAAACGTCCAGAAATGATTGAAGCTACTGACTGAATGAAAGGAGCTGGCATCTCACTCTCTCTGAATCTTCTTTATCATGCTAAGAGGAGCAGGAAAAAGCAAAAAATTTCAGAATTGCACCTTGCAATGCGGAGAAATTACTGTTTGTGCATTTACAATATTCATTGATTTTTGCCATTGAAAAATGTCCAGAAATGATTGAAGCTACTGACTGAATGAAAGGAGCTGGCATCTCACTCTCTTTGAATCTTCTTTATCATGCTAAGAGGAGCAGGAAAAAGCAAAAAATTTCAGAATTGCACCTTGCAATGTGGAGAAATTACTGTTTGTGCATTTACAATATTCATTGATTTTTGCCATTGAAAAACGTCCAGAAATGATTGAAGCTACTGACTGAATGAAAGGAGCTGGCATCTCACTCTCTTTGAATCTTCTTTATCATGCTAAGAGGAGCAGGAAAAAGCAAAAAATTTCAGAATTGCACCTTGCAATGCGGAGAAATTACTGTTTGTGCATTTACAATATTCATTGATTTTTGCCATTGAAAAACATGTTATTCATATACCAGAAATGTTTGAAGCTCCTGACTGAATGAAAGGAGCTGGCACCTCACTCTCTTTGAATCTTCTTTATCATGCTAAGAGGAGCAGGAAAAAGCAAAAAATTTCAGAATTGCACCTTGCAATGCGGAGAAATTACTGTTTGTGCATTTACAATATTCAATGATTTTTGCCATTGAAAAACGTCCAGAAATGATTGAAGCTACTGACTGAATGAAAGGAGCTGGCATCTCACTCTCTTTGAATCTTCTTTATCATGCTAAGAGGAGCATGAAAAAGCAAAAAATTTCAGAATTGCACCTTGCAATGCAGAGAAATTACTGTTTGTGCATTTACAATATTCATTGATTTTTGCCATTGAAAAACGTCCAGAAATGATTGAAGCTACTGACTGAATGAAAGGAGCTGGCATCTCACTCTCTTTGAATCTTCTTTATCATGCTAAGAGGAGCAGGAAAAAGCAAAAAATTTCAGAATTGCACCTTGCAATGCGGAGAAATTACTGTTTGTGCATTTACTATATTCATTGATTTTTGCCATTGAAAAACATCATGTTATTCATATACCAGAAATGATTGAAGCTACTGACTGAATGAAAGAGCTGGCATCTCACTCTCTTTGAATCTTCTTTATCATGCTAAGAGGAGCAGGAAAAAGTAAAAAATTTCAGAATTGCACCTTGCAATGCGGAGAAATTACTGTTTGTGCATTTACAATATTCATTGATTTTTGCCATTGAAAAACATCATGTTATTCATATACCAGAAATGATTGAAGCTACTGACTGAATGAAAGGAGCTGGCATCTCACTCTCTTTGAATCTTCTTTATCATGCTAAGTGGAGCAGGAAAAAGTAAAAAATTTCAGAATTGCACCTTGCAATGCAGAGAAATTAATGTTTGTGCATTTACAATATTCAATGATTTTTGCCATTGAAAAACGTCCAGAAATGATTGAAGCTACTGACTGAACGAAAGGAGCTGGCATCTCGCTCTCTTTAAATCTTCTTTATCATGCAAAGAGGAGCAGGAAAAAGCAAAAAATTTCAGAATTGCACCTTGCAATGCGGAGAAATCACTGTTTGTGCATTTAAAATATTCATTGATTTTTGCCATTGAAAAACATCATGTTATTCATATACCAGAAATGTTTGAAGCTACTGACTGAATGAAAGGAGCTGGCATCTCACTCTCTTTGAATCTTCTTTATCATGCTAAGAGGAGCAGGAAAAAGCAAAAAATTTCAGAATTGCACCTTGCAATGCGGAGAAATTACTGTTTGTGCATTTACAATTCATTGATTTTTGCCATTGAAAAACGTCCAGAAAAGATTGAAGCTACTGACTGAATGAAAGGAGCTGGCATCTCACTCTCTTTGAATCTTCTTTATCATGCTAAGAGGAGCAGGAAAAAGCAAAAAATTTCAGAATTGCACCTTGCAATGCGGAGAAATTACTGTTTGTGCATTTACAAAATTCATTGATTTTTGCCATTGAAAAACATCATGTTATTCATATACCAGAAATGATTGAAGCTACTGACTGAATGAAAGGAGCTGGCATCTCACTCTCTTTGAAGCTTCTTTATCATGCTAAGAGGAGCAGGAAAAAGCAAAAAATTTCAGAATTGCACCTTGCAATGCGGAGAAATTACTGTTTGTGCATTTACAATATTCATTGATTTTTGCCATTGAAAAACGTCCAGAAATGATTGAAGCTACTGACTGAATGAAAGGAGCTGGCATCTCACTCTCTTTGAATCTTCTTTATCATGCTAAGAGGAGCAGGAAAAAGCAAAAAATTTCAGAATTGCACCTTGCAATGCGGAGAAATTACTGTTTGTGCATTTACAATATTCATTGATTTTTGCCATTGAAAATCATCATGTTATTCATATACCAGAAATGTTTGAAGCTACTGACTGAATGAAAGGAGCTGGCATCTCACTCTCTTTGAATCTTCTTTATCATGCTAAGAGGAGCAGGAAAAAGCAAAAAATTTCAGAATTGCACCTTGCAATGCGGATAAATTACTGTTTGTGCATTTACAATATTCATTGATTTTTGCCATTGAAAAACATCATGTTATTCATATACCAGAAATGATTGAAGCTACTGACTGAATGAAAGAGCTGGCATCTCACTCTCTTTGAATCTTCTTTATCATGCTAAGAGGAGCAGGAAAAAGTAAAAAATTTCAGAATTGCACCTTGCAATGCGGAGAAATTACTGTTTGTGCATTTACAATATTCATTGATTTTTGCCATTGAAAAACATCATGTTATTCATATACCAGAAATGATTGAAGCTACTGACTGAATGAAAGGAGCTGGCATCTCACTCTCTTTGAATCTTCTTTATCATGCTAAGAGGAGCAGGAAAAAGTAAAAAATTTCAGAATTGCACCTTGCAATGCGGAGAAATTAATGTTTGTGCATTTACAATATTCAATGATTTTTGCCATTGAAAAACGTCCAGAAATGATTGAAGCTACTGACTGAACGAAAGGAGCTGGCATCTCACTCTCTTTAAATCTTCTTTATCATGCAAAGAGGAGCAGGAAAAAGCAAAAAATTTCAGAATTGCACCTTGCAATGCGGAGAAATCACTGTTTGTGCATTTAAAATATTCATTGATTTTTGCCATTGAAAAACATCATGTTATTCATATACCAGAAATGTTTGAAGCTACTGACTGAATGAAAGGAGCTGGCATCTCACTCTCTTTGAATCTTCTTTATCATGCTAAGAGGAGCAGGAAAAAGCAAAAAATTTCAGAATTGCACCTTGCAATGCGGAGAAATTACTGTTTGTGCATTTACAATTCATTGATTTTTGCCATTGAAAAACGTCCAGAAATGATTGAAGCTACTGACTGAATGAAAGGAGCTGGCATCTCACTCTCTTTGAATCTTCTTTATCATGCTAAGAGGAGCAGGAAAAAGCAAAAAATTTCAGAATTGCACCTTGCAATGCGGAGAAATTACTGTTTGTGCATTTACAAAATTCATTGATTTTTGCCATTGAAAAACATCATGTTATTCATATACCAGAAATGATTGAAGCTACTGACTGAATGAAAGGAGCTGGCATCTCACTCTCTTTGAATCTTCTTTATCATGCTAAGAGGAGCAGGAAAAAGCAAAAAATTTCAGAATTGCACCTTGCAATGCGGAGAAATTACTGTTTGTGCATTTACAATATTCATTGATTTTTGCCATTGAAAAACGTCCAGAAATGATTGAAGCTACTGACTGAATGAAAGGAGCTGGCATCTCACTCTCTTTGAATCTTCTTTATCATGCTAAGAGGAGCAGGAAAAAGCAAAAAATTTCAGAATTGCACCTTGCAATGCGGAGAAATTACTGTTTGTGCATTTACAATATTCATTGATTTTTGCCATTGAAAATCATCATGTTATTCATATACCAGAAATGTTTGAAGCTACTGACTGAATGAAAGGAGCTGGCATCTCACTCTCTTTGAATCTTCTTTATCATGCTAAGAGGAGCAGGAAAAAGCAAAAAATTTCAGAATTGCACCTTGCAATGCGGATAAATTACTGTTTGTGCATTTACAATATTCATTGATTTTTGCCATTGAAAAACATCATGTTATTCATATACCAGAAATGATTGAAGCTACTGACTGAATGAAAGGAGCTGGCATCTCACTCTCTTTGAATCTTCTTTATCATGCTAAGAGCAGCAGGAAAAAGCAAAAAATTTCAGAATTGCACCTTGCAATGCGGAGAAATTACTGTTTGTGCATTTACAATATTCATTGATTTTTGCCATTGAAAAACATCATGTTATTCATATACCAGAAATGATTGAAGCTACTGACTGAATGAAAGTAGCTGGCATCTCACTCTCTTTGAATCGTCTTTATCATGCTAAGAGGAGCAGGAAAAAGCAAAAAATTTCAGAATTGCACCTTGCAATGCGGAGAAATTACTGTTTGTGCATTTACAATATTCATTGATTTTTGCAATTGAAAAACGTCCAGAAATGATTGAAGCTACTGACTGAATGAAAGGAGCTGGCATCTCACTCTCTTTGAATCTTCTTTATCATGCTAAGAGGAGCAGGAAAAAGCAAAAAATTTCAGAATTGCACCTTGCAATGCGGAGAAATTACTGTTTGTGCATTTACAATATTCATTGATTTTTGCCATTGAAAAACATCATGTTATTCATATACCAGAAATGTTTGAAGCTACTGACTGAATGAAAGGAGCTGGCATCTCACTCTCTTTGAATCTTCTTTATCGTGCTAAGAGGAGCAGGAAAAAGCAAAAAATTTCAGAATTGCACCTTGCAATGCGGAGAAATTACTGTTTGTGCATTTACAATATTCATTGATTTTTGCCTTTGAAAAACGTCTAGAAATGATTGAACCTACTGACTGAATGAAAGGAGCTGGCATTTCACTCTCTTTGAATCTTGTTTATCATGCTAAGAGGAGCAGGAAAAAGCAAAAAATTTCAGAATTGCACCTTGCAATGCGGAGAAATTACTGTTTGTGCATTTACAATATTCATTGATTTTTGCCATTGAAAAACGTCCAGAAATGATTGAAGCTACTGACTGAATGAAAGGAGCTGGCATCTCACTCTCTTTGAATCTTCTTTATCATGCTAAGAGGAGCAGGAAAAAGCAAAAAATTTCAGAATTGCACCTTGCAATGCGGAGAAATTACTGTTTGTGCATTTACAATATTCATTGATTTTTGCCATTGAAAAACATCATGTTATTCATATACCAGAAATGTTTGAAGCTACTGACTGAATGAAAGGAGCTGGCATCTCACTCTCTTTGAATCTTTTTATCATGCTAAGAGGAGCAGGAAAAAGCAAAAAATTTCAGACTTGCACCTTGCAATGCGGAGAAATTACTGTTTGTGCATTTACAATATACATTGATTTTTGCCATTGAAAAACATCATGTTATTCATATACCAGAAATGTTTGAAGCTACTGACTGAATAAAAGGAGCTGGCATCTCACTCTCTTTGAATCTTCTTTACCATACTAAGAGGAGCAGGAAATAGCAAAAAATTTCAGAATTGCACCTTGCAATGCGGAGAAATTACTGTTTGTGCATTTACAATATTCATTGATTTTTGCCATTGAAAAACGTCCAGAAATGATTGAAGCTACTGACTGAATGAAAGGAGCTGGCATCTCACTCTCTTTGAATCTTCTTTATCATGCTAAGAGGAGCAGGAAAAAGCAAAAAATTTCAGAATTGCACCTTGCAATGCGGAGAAATTACAGTTTGTGCATTTACAATATTCATTGATTTTTGCCATTGAAAAACGTCCAGAAATGATTGAAGCTACTGACTGAATGAAAGGAGCTGGCATCTCACTCTCTTTGAATCTTCTTTATCATGCTAAGAGGAGCAGGAAAAAGCAAAAAATTTCAGACTTGCACCTTGCAATGCGGAGAAATTACTGTTTGTGCATTTACAATATTCATTGATTTTTGCCATTGAAAAACATCATGTTATTCATATACCAGAAATGTTTGAAGCTACTGACTGAATGAAAGGAGCTGGAATCTCACTCTCTTTGAATCTTCTTTACCATGCTAAGAGGAGCAGGAAAAAGCAAAAAATTTCAGAATTGCACCTTGCAATGCGGAGAAATTACTGTTTGTGCATTTACAATATTCATTGATTTTTGCCATTGAAAAACGTCCAGAAATGATTGAAGCTACTGACTGAATGAAAGGAGCTGGCATCTCACTCTCTTTGAATCTTCTTTATCATGCTAAGAGGAGCAGGAAAAAGCAAAAAATTTCAGAATTGCACCTTGCAATGCGGAGAAATTACTGTTTGTGCATTTACAATATTCATTGATTTTTGCCATTGAAAAACGTCCAGAAATGATTGAAGCTACTGACTGAATGAAAGGAGCTGGCATCTCACTCTCTTTGAATCTTCTTTATCATGCTAAGAGGAGCAGGAAAGAGCAAAAAATTTCAGAATTGCACCTTGCAATGCGGAGAAATTACTGTTTGTGCATTTACAATATTCATTGATTTTTGCCATTGAAAAACGTCCAGAAATGATTGAAGCTACTGACTGAATGAAAGGAGCTGGCATCTCACTCTCTTTGAATCTTCTTTATCATGCTAAGAGGAGCAGGAAAAAGCAAAAAATTTCAGAATTGCACCTTGCAATGCGGAGAAATTACTGTTTGTGCATTTACAATATTCATTGATTTTTGCCATTGAAAAACATGTTATTCATATACCAGAAATGTTTGAAGCTACTGACTGAATGAAAGGAGCTGGCACCTCACTCTCTTTGAATCTTCTTTATCATGCTAAGAGGAGCAGGAAAAAGCAAAAAATTTCAAAATTGCACCTTGCAATGCGGAGAAATTACTGTTTGTGCATTTACAATATTCATTGATTTTTGCCATTGAAAAACGTCCAGAAATGATTGAAGCTACTGACTGAATGAAAGGAGCTGGCATCTCACTCTCTTTGAATCTTCTTTATCATGCTAAGAGGAGCAGGAAAAAGCAAAAAATTTCAGAATTGCACCTTGCAATGCGGAGAAATTACAGTTTGTGCATTTACAATATTCATTGATTTTTGCCATTGAAAAACGTCCAGAAATGATTGAAGCTACTGACTGAATGAAAGGAGCTGGCATCTCACTCTCTTTGAATCTTCTTTATCATGCTAAGAGGAGCAGGAAAAAGCAAAAAATTTCAGAATTGCACCTTGCAATGCGGAGAAATTACTGTTTGTGCATTTACAATATTCATTGATTTTTGCCATTGAAAAACGTCCAGAAATGATTGAAGCTACTGACTGAATGAAAGGAGCTGGCATCTCACTCTCTTTGAATCTTCTTTACCATGCTAAGAGGAGCAGGAAAAAGCAAAAAATTTCAGAATTGCACCTTGCAATGCGGAGAAATTACTGTTTGTGCATTTACAATATTCATTGATTTTTGCCATTGAAAAACATGTTATTCATATACCAGAAATGTTTGAAGCTACTGACTGAATGAAAGGAGCTGGCACCTCACTCTCTTTGAATCTTCTTTATCATGCTAAGAGGAGCAGGAAAAAGCAAAAAATTTCAGAATTGCACCTTGCAATGCGGAGAAATTACTGTTTGTGCATTTACAATATTCATTGATTTTTGCCATTGAAAAACGTCCAGAAATGATTGAAGCTACTGACTGAATGAAAGGAGCTGGCATCTCACTCTCTTTGAATCTTCTTTATCATGCTAAGAGGAGCAGGAAAAAGCAAAAAATTTCAGAATTGCACCTTGCAATGCGGAGAAATTACTGTTTGTGCATTTACAATATTCATTGATTTTTGCCATTGAAAAACGTCCAGAAATGATTGAAGCTACTGACTGAATGAAAGGAGCTGGCATCTCACTCTCTTTGAATCTTCTTTATCATGCTAAGAGGAGCAGGAAAAAGCAAAAAATTTCAGAATTGCGCCTTGCAATGCGGAGAAATTACTGTTTGTGCATTTACAAAATTCATTGATTTTTGCCATTGAAAAACATCATGTTATTCATATACCAGAAATGATTGAAGCTACTGACTGAATGAAAGGAGCTGGCATCTCACTCTCTTTGAATCTTCTTTATCATGCTAAGAGGAGCAGGAAAAAGTAAAAAATTTCAGAATTGCACCTTGCAATGCGGAGAAATTACTGTTTGTGCATTTACAATATTCATTGATTTTTGCCATTGAAAAACGTCCAGAAATGATTGAAGCTACTGACTGAATGAAAGGAGCTGGCATCTCACTCTCTTTGAATCTTCTTTATCATGCTAAGAGGAGCAGGAAAAAGCAAAAAATTTCAGAATTGCACCTTGCAATGCGGAGAAATTACTGTTTGTGCATTTACAATATTCATTGATTTTTGCGATTGAAAAACATCATGTTATTCATATACCATAAATGATTGAAGCTACTGACTGAATGAAAGGAGCTGGCATCTCACTCTCTTTGAATCTTCTTTATCATGCTAAGAGGAGCAGGAAAAAGTAAAAAATTTCAGAATTGCATCTTGCAATGCAGAGAAATTACTGTTTGTGCATTTACAATATTCAATGATTTTTGCCATTGAAAAACGTCCAGAAATGATTGAAGCTACTGACTGAACGAAAGGAGCTGGCATCTCACTCTCTTTGAATCTTCTTTATCATGCTAAGAGGAGCAGGAAAAAGCAAAAAATTTCAGAATTGCACCTTGCAATGCGGAGAAATTACTGTTTGTGCATTTACAATATTCATTGATTTTTGCCATTGAAAAACGTCCAGAAATGATTGAAGCTACTGACTGAATGAAAGGAGCTGGCATCTCACTCTATTTGAATCTTCTTTATCATGCTATGAGGAGCAGGAAAAAGCAAAAAATTTCAGAATTGCACCTTGCAATGCGGAGAAATTACTGTTTGTGCATTTACAATATTCATTGATTTTTGCCATTGAAAAACGTCCAGAAATGATTGAAGCTACTGACTGAATGAAAGGAGCTGGCATCTCACTCTCTTTGAATCTTCTTTATCATGCTAAGAGGAGCAGGAAAAAGCAAAAAATTTCAGAATTGCACCTTGCAATGCGGAGAAATTACTGTTTGTGCATTTACAATATTCATTGATTTTTGCCATTGAAAAACATCATGTTATTCATATACCAGAAATGTTTGAAGCTACTGACTGAATGAAAGGAGCTGGCATCTCACTCTCTTTGAATCTTCTTTATCATGCTAAGAGGAGCAGGAAAAAGCAAAAAATTTCAGAATTGCACCTTGCAATGCGGAGAAATTACTGTTTGTGCATTTACAATATTCATTGATTTTTGCCATTGAAAAACATCATGTTATTCATATACCAGAAATGATTGAAGCTACTGACTGAATGAAAGGAGCTGGCATCTCACTCTCTTTGAATCTTCTTTATCATGCTAACAGGAGCAGGAAAAAGCAAAAAATTTCAGAATTGCACCTTGCAATGCGGAGAAATTACTGTTTGTGCATTTACAATATTCATTGATTTTTGCAATTGAAAAACGTCCAGAAATGATTGAAGCTACCGACTGAATGAAACGAGCTGGCATCTCACTCTCTTTGAATCTTCTTTATCATGCTAAGAGGAGCAGGAAAAAGCAAAAAATTTCAGAATTGCACCTTGCAATGCGGAGAAATTACTGTTTGTGCATTTACAATATTCATTGATTTTTGCCATTGAAAAACATCATGTTATTCATATACCAGAAATGTTTGAAGCTACTGACTGAATGAAAGGAGCTGGCATCTCACTCTCTTTGAATCTTCTTTATCATGCTAAGAGGAGCAGGAAAAAGCAAAAAATTTCAGAATTGCACCTTGCAATGCGGAGAAATTACTGTTTGTGCATTTACAAAATTCATTGATTTTTGCCATTGAAAAACATCATGTTATTCATATACCAGAAATGACTGAAGCTACTGACTGAATGAAAGGAGCTGGCATCTCACTCTCTTTGAATCTTCTTTATCATGCTAAGAGGAGCAGGAAAAAGCAAAAAATTTCAGAATTGCACCTTGCAATGCGGAGAAATTACTGTTTGTGCATTTACAATATTCATTGATTTTTGCCATTGAAAAACGTCCAGAAATGATTGAAGCTACTGACTGAATGAAAGGAGCTGGCATCTCACTCTCTTTGAATCTTCTTTATCATGCTAAGAGGAGCAGGAAAAAGCAAAAAATTTCAGAATTGCACCTTGCAATGCGGAGAAATTACTGTTTGTGCATTTACAATATTCATTGATTTTTGCCATTGAAAAACATCATGTTATTCATATACCAGAAATGTTTGAAGCTACTGACTGAATGAAAGGAGCTGGCATCTCACTCTCTTTGAATCTTCTTTATCATGCTAAGAGGAGCAGGAAAAAGCAAAAAATTTCAGAATTGCACCTTGCAATGCGGATAAATTACTGTTTGTGCATTTACAATATTCATTGATTTTTGCCATTGAAAAACATCATGTTATTCATATACCAGAAATGATTGAAGCTACTGACTGAATGAAAGGAGCTGGCATCTCACTCTCTTTGAATCTTCTTTATCATGCTAACAGGAGCAGGAAAAAGCAAAAAATTTCAGAATTGCACCTTGCAATGCGGAGAAATTACTGTTTGTGCATTTACAATATTCATTGATTTTTGCAATTGAAAAACGTCCAGAAATGATTGAAGCTACCGACTGAATGAAAGGAGCTGGCATCTCACTCTCTTTGAATCTTCTTTATCATGCTAAGAGGAGCAGGAAAAAGCAAAAAATTTCAGAATTGCACCTTGCAATGCGGAGAAATTACTGTTTGTGCATTTACAATATTCATTGATTTTTGCCATTGAAAAACATCATGTTATTCATATACCAGAAATGTTTGAAGCTACTGACTGAATAAAAGGAGCTGGCATCTCACTCTCTTTGAATCTTCTTTATCATGCTAAGAGGAGCAGGAAAAAGCAAAAAATTTCAGAATTGCACCTTGCAATGCGGAGAAATTACTGTTTGTGCATTTACAATATTCATTGATTTTTGCCATTGAAAAACGTCCAGAAATGATTGAAGCTACTGACTGAATGAAAGGAGCTGGCATCTCACTCTCTTTGAATCTTGTTTATCATGCTAAGAGGAGCAGGAAAAAGCAAAAAATTTCAGAATTGCACCTTGCAATGCGGAGAAATTACTGTTTGTGCATTTACAATATTCAATGATTTTTGCCATTGAGAAACGTCCAGAAATGATTGAAGCTACTGACTGAACGAAAGGAGCTGGCATCTCACTCTCTTTGAATCTTCTTTATCATGCTAAGAGGAGCAGGAAAAAGCAAAAAATTTCAGAATTGCACCTTGCAATGCGGAGAAATTACTGTTTGTGCATTTACAATATTCATTGATTTTTGCCATTGAAAAACATCATGTTATTCATATACCAGAAATGTTTGAAGCTACTGACTGAATGAAAGGAGCTGGCATCTCACTCTCTTTGAATCTTCTTCATAATGCTAAGAGGAGCAGGAAAAAGCAAAAAATTTCAGAATTGCACCTTGCAATGCGGATAAATTACTGTTTGTGCATTTACAATATTCATTGATTTTTGCCATTGAAAAACATCATGTTATTCATATACCAGAAATGATTGAAGCTACTGACTGAATGAAAGGAGCTGGCATCTCACTCTCTTTGAATCTTCTTTATCATGCTAAGAGGAGCAGGAAAAAGCAAAAAATTTCAGAATTGCACCTTGCAATGCGGAGAAATTACTGTTTGTGCATTTACAATATTCATTGATTTTTGCCATTGAAAAACATCATGTTATTCATATACCAGAAATGATTGAAGCTACTGACTGAATGAAAGGATCTGGCATCTCACTCTCTTTGAATCTTCTTTATCATGCTAAGAGGAGCAGGAAAAAGCAAAAAATTTCAGAATTGCACCTTGCAATGCGGAGAAATTACTGTTTGTGCATTTACAATATTCATTGATTTTTGCCATTGAAAAACATCATGTTATTCATATACCAGAAATGTTTGAAGCTACTGACTGAATGAAAGGAGCTGGCATCTCACTCTCTTTGAATCTTCTTCATAATGCTAAGAGGAGCAGGAAAAAGCAAAAAATTTCAGAATTGCACCTTGAAATGCGAAGAAATTACTGTTTGTGCATTTACAATATTCATTGATTTTTGCCATTGAAAAACGTCCAGAAATGATTGAAGCTACTGACTGAATGAAAGGAGCTGGCATCTCACTCTCTTTGAATCTTCTTTATCATGCTAAGAGGAGCAGGAAAAAGCAAAAAATTTCAGAATTGCACCTTGCAATGCGGAGAAATTACTGTTTGTGCATTTACAATATTCATTGATTTTTGCCATTGAAAAACATCATGTTATTCATATACCAGAAATGTTTGAAGCTACTGACTGAATGAAAGGAGCTGGCATCTCACTCTCTT
Source organism: Phyllobates terribilis (assembly GCF_046119375.1). NCBI lineage: Eukaryota > Metazoa > Chordata > Amphibia > Anura > Dendrobatidae > Phyllobates > Phyllobates terribilis. Next base: position 658,608 of record NW_027363188.1, read on the forward strand.
TGAATCTTCTTCATAATGCTAAGAGGAGCAGGAAAAAGCAAAAAATTTCAGAATTGCACCTTGCAATGCGGAGAAATTACTGTTTGTGCATTTACAATATTCATTGATTTTTGCCATTGAAAAACGTCCAGAAATGATTGAAGCTACTGACTGAATGAAAGGAGCTGGCATCTCACTCTCTTTGAATCTTCTTTATCATGCTAAGAGGAGCAGGAAAAAGCAAAAAATTTCAGAATTGCACCTTGCAATGCGGAGAAATTACTGTTTGTGCATTTACAAAATTCATTGATTTTTGCCATTGAAAAACATCATGTTATTCATATACCAGAAATGACTGAAGCTACTGACTGAATGAAAGGAGCTGGCATCTCACTCTCTTTGAATCTTCTTTATCATGCTAATAGGAGCAGGAAAAAGCAAAACATTTCAGAATTGCACCTTGCAATGCGGAGAAATTACTGTTTGTGCATTTACAATATTCATTGATTTTTGCCATTGAAAAACGTCCAGAAATGATTGAAGCTACTGACTGAATGAAAGGAGCTGGCATCTCACTCTCTTTGAATCTTCTTTATCATGCTAAGAGGAGCAGGAAAAAGCAAAAAATTTCAGAATTGCACCTTGCAATGCGGAGAAATTACTGTTTGTGCATTTACAATATTCATTGATTTTTGCCATTGAAAAACATCATGTTATTCATATACCAGAAATGTTTGAAGCTACTGACTGAATGAAAGGAGCTGGCATCTCACTCTCTTTCAATCTTCTTTATCATGCTAAGAGGAGCAGGAAAAAGCAAAAAATTTCAGAATTGCACCTTGCAATGCGGATAAATTACTGTTTGTGCATTTACAATATTCATTGATTTTTGCCATTGAAAAACATCATGTTATTCATATACCAGAAATGATTGAAGCTACTGACTGAATGAAAGGAGCTGGCATCTCACTCTCTTTGAATCTTCTTTATCATGCTAAGAGGAGCAGGAAAAAGCAAAAAATTTCAGAATTGCACCTTGCAATGCGGAGAAATTACTGTTTGTGCATTTACAATATTCATTGATTTTTGCCATTGAAAAACATCATGTTATTCATATACCAGAAATGATTGAAGCTACTGACTGAATGAAAGGAGCTGGCATCTCACTCTCTTTGAATCTTCTTTATCATGCTAAGAGGAGCAGGAAAAAGCAAAAAATTTCAGAATTGCACCTTGCAATGCGGAGAAATTACTGTTTGTGCATTTACAATATTCAATGATTTTTGCCATTGAAAAACGTCCAGAAATTATTGAAGCTACTGACTGAACGAAAGGAGCTGGCATCTCACTCTCTTTGAATCTTCTATATCATGCTAAGAGGAGCAGGAAAAAGCAAAAAATTTCAGAATTGCACCTTGCAATGCGGAGAAATTACTGTTTGTGCATTTACAATATTCATTGATTTTTGCCATTGAAAAACATCATGTTATTCATATACCAGAAATGTTTGAAGCTACTGACTGAATGAAAGGAGCTGGCATCTCACTCTCTTTGAATCTTCTTCATAATGCTAAGAGGAGCAGGAAAAAGCAAAAAATTTCAGAATTGCACCTTGCAATGCGGAGAAATTACTGTTTGTGCATTTACAATATTCATTGATTTTTGCCATTCAAAAACATCCAGAAATGATTGAAGCTACTGACTGAATGAAAGGAGCTGGCATCTCACTCTCTTTGAATCTTCTTTATCATGCTAAGAGGAGCAGGAAAAAGCAAAAAATTTCAGAATTGCACCTTGCAATGCGGAGAAATTACTGTTTGTGCATTTACAAAATTCATTGATTTTTGCCATTGAAAAACATCATGTTATTCATATACTAGAAATGACTGAAGCTACTGACTGAATGAAAGGAGCTGGCATCTCACTCTCTTTGAATCTTCTTTATCATGCTAAGAGGAGCAGGAAAAAGCAAAAAATTTCAGAATTGCACCTTGCAATGCGGAGAAATTACTGTTTGTGCATTTACAATATTCATTGATTTTTGCCATTGAAAAACGTCCAGAAATGATTGAAGCTACTGACTGAATGAAAGGAGCTGGCATCTCACTCTCTTTGAATCTTCTTTATCATGCTAACAGGAGCAGGAAAAAGCAAAAAATTTCAGAATTGCACCTTGCAATGCGGAGAAATTACTGTTTGTGCATTTACAATATTCATTGATTTTTGCCATTGAAAAACATCATGTTATTCATATACCAGAAATGTTTGAAGCTACTGACTGAATGAAAGGAGCTGGCATCTCACTCTCTTTCAATCTTCTTTATCATGCTAAGAGGAGCAGGAAAAAGCAAAAAATTTCAGAATTGCACCTTGCAATGCGGATAAATTACTGTTTGTGCATTTACAATATTCATTGATTTTTGCCATTGAAAAACATCATGTTATTCATAAACCAGAAATGATTGAAGCTACTGACTGAATGAAAGGAGCTGGCATCTCACTCTCTTTGAATCTTCTTTATCATGCTAAGAGGAGCAGGAAAAAGCAAAAAATTTCAGAATTGCACCTTGCAATGCGGAGAAATTACTGTTTGTGCATTTACAATATTCATTGATTTTTGCCATTGAAAAACATCATGTTATTCATATACCAGAAATGATTGAAGCTACTGACTGAATGAAAGGAGCTGGCATCTCACTCTCTTTGAATCTTCTTTATCATGCTAAGAGGAGCAGGAAAAAGCAAAAAATTTCAGAATTGCACCTTGCAATGCGGAGAAATTACTGTTTGTGCATTTACAATATTCATTGATTTTTGCAATTGAAAAACGTCCAGAAATGATTGAAGCTACTGACTGAATGAAAGGAGCTGGCATCTCACTCTCTTTGAATCTTCTTTATCATGCTAAGAGGAGCAGGAAAAAGCAAAAAATTTCAGAATTGCACCTTGCAATGCGGAGAAATTACTGTTTGTGCATTTACAATATTCATTGATTTTTGCCATTGAAAAACATCATGTTATTCATATACCAGAATTGTTTGAAGCTACTGACTGAATGAAAGGAGCTGGCATCTCACTCTCTTTGAATCTTCTTTATCATGCTAAGAGGAGCAGGAAAAAGCAAAAAATTTCAGAATTGCACCTTGCAATGCGGAGAAATTACTGTTTGTGCATTTACAATATTCATTGATTTTTGCCATTGAAAAACGTCCAGAAATGATTGAAGCTACTGACTGAATGAAAGGAGCTGACATCTCACTCTCTTTGAATCTTGTTTATCATGCTAAGAGGAGCAGGAAAAAGCAAAAAATTTCAGAATTGCACCTTGCAATGCGGAGAAATTACTGTTTGTGCATTTACAATATTCATTGATTTTTGCCATTGAAAAATGTCCAGAAATGATTGAAGCTACTGACTGAATGAAAGGAGCTGGCATCTCACTCTCTTTGAAACTTCTTTATCATGCTAAGAGGAGCAGGAAAAAGCAAAAAATTTCAGAATTGCACCTTGCAATGCGGAGAAATTACTGTTTGTGCATTTACAATATTCATTGATTTTTGCCATTGAAAAACGTCCAGAAATGATTGAAGCTACTGACTGAATGAAAGGAGCTGGCATCTCACTCTCTTTGAATCTTCTTTATCATGCTAAGAGGAGCAGGAAAAAGTAAAAAATTTCAGAATTGCACCTTGCAATGCGGAGAAATTACTGTTTGTGCATTTACAATATTCAATGATTTTTGCCATTGAAAAACGTCCAGAAATTATTGAAGCTACTGACTGAACGAAAGGAGCTGGCATCTCACTCTCTTTGAATCTTCTTTATCATGCTAAGAGGAGCAGGAAAAAGCAAAAAATTTCAGAATTGCACCTTGCAATGCGGAGAAATTACTGTTTGTGCATTTACAATATTCATTGATTTTTGCCATTGAAAAACATCATGTTATTCATATACCAGAAATGTTTGAAGCTACTGACTGAATGAAAGGAGCTGGCATCTCACTCTCTTTGAATCTTCTTCATAATGCTAAGAGGAGCAGGAAAAAGCAAAAAATTTCAGAATTGCACCTTGCAATGCGGAGAAATTACTGTTTGTGCATTTACAATATTCATTGATTTTTGCCATTGAAAAACATCCAGAAATGATTGAAGCTACAGACTGAATGAAAGGAGCTGGCATCTCACTCTCTTTGATTCTTCTTTATCATGCTAAGAGGAGCAGGAAAAAGCAAAAAATTTCAGAATTGCACCTTGCAATGCGGAGAAATTACTGTTTGTGCATCATGTTATTGCACAAACAGTAATTTCTCCGCATTGCAAGGTGCAATTCTGAAATTTTTTGCTTTTTCCTGCTCCTCTTAGCATGGTAAAGAAGATTCAAAGAGAGTGAGATAACAGCTCCTTTCATTCAGTCAGTAGCTTCAATCATTTCTGGACGTTTTTCAATGGCAAAAATCAATGAATATTGTAAATGCACAAACAGTAATTTCTCCGCATTGCAAGGTGCAATTCTGAAATTTTTTGCTTTTTCCTGCTCCTCTTAGCATGATAAAGAAGATTCAAAGAGAGTGAGATGCCAGCTCCTTTCATTCAGTCAGTAGCTTCAATCATTTCTGGACGTTTTTCAATTGCAAAAATCAATGAATATTGTAAATGCACAAACAGTAATTTCTCCGCATTGCAAGGTGCAATTCTGAAATTTTTTGCTTTTTCCTGCTCCTCTTAGCATGATAAAGAAGATTCAAAGAGAGTGACATGCCAGCTACTTTCATTCAGTCAGTAGCTTCAATCATTTCTGGTATATGAATAACATGATGTTTTTCAATGGCAAAAATCAATGAATATTGTAAATGCACAAACAGTAATTTCTCCGCATTGCAAGGTGCAATTATGAAATTTTTTGCTTTATCCTGCTCCTCTTAGCATGATAAAGAAGATTCAAAGAGAGTGAGATGCCAGCTCCTTTCATTCAGTCAGTAGCTTCAATCATTTCTGGTATATGAATAACATGATGTTTTTCAATGGCAAAAATCAATGAATATTGTAAATGCACAAACAGTAATTTATCCGCATTGCAAGGTGCAATTCTGAAATTTTTTGCTTTTTCCTGCTCCTCTTAGCATGATAAAGAAGATTCAAAGAGAGTGAGATGCCAGCTCCTTTCATTCAGTCAGTAGCTTCAAACATTTCTGGTATATGAATAACATGATGTTTTTCAATGACAAAAATCAATGAATATTGTAAATGCACAAACAGTAATTTCTCCGCATTGCAAGGTGCAATTCTGAAATTTTTTGCTTTTTCCTGCTCCTCTTAGCATGATAAAGAAGATTCAAAGAGAGTGAGATGCCAGCTCCTTTCATTCAGTCAGTAGCTTCAATCATTTCTGGACGTTTTTCAATGGCAAAAATCAATGAATATTGTAAATGCACAATCAGTAATTTCTCCGCATTGCAAGGTGCAATTCTGAAATTTTTTGCCTTTTCCTGCTCCTCTTAGCATGATAAAGAAGATTCAAAGAGAGTGAGATGCCAGCTCCTTTCATTCAGTCAGTAGCTTCAAACATTTCTGGTATATGAATAACATGATGTTTTTCAATGGCAAAAATCAATGAATATTGTAAATGCACAAACAGTAATTTCTCCGCATTGCAAGGTGCAATTCTGAAATTTTTTGCTTTTTCCTGCTCCTCTTAGCATGATAAAGAAGATTCAAAGAGAGTGAGATGCCAGCTCCTTTCATTCAGTCAGTAGCTTCAATCATTTCTGGACGTTTTTCAATGGCAAAAATCAATGAATATTGTAAATGCACAAACAGTAATTTCTCCGCATTGCAAGGTGCAATTCTGAAAATTTTTGCGTTTTCCTGCTCCTCTTAGCATGATAAAGAAGTTTCAAAGAGAGTGAGATGCCAGCTCCTTTCATTCAGTCAGTAGCTTCAATCATTTCTGGACGTTTTTCAATGGCAAAAATCAATGAATATTGTAAATGCACAAACAGTAATTTCTCCAGATTGCAAGGTGCAATTCTGAAATTTTTTGCTTTTTCCTGCTCCTCTTAGCATGATAAATAAGATTCAAAGAGAGTGAGATGCCAGCTCCTTTCATTCAGTCAGTAGCTTCAATCATTTCTGGACGTTTTTCAATGGCAAAAATCAATGAATATTGTAAATGCACAAACAGTAATTTATCCGCATTGCAAGGTGCAATTCTGAAATTTTTTGCTTTTTCCTGCTCCTCTTAGCATGATAAAGAAGATTCAAAGAGAGTGAGATGCCAGCTCCTTTCATTCAGTCAGTAGCTTCAAACATTTCTGGTATATGAATAACATGATGTTTTTCAATTGCAAAAATCAATGAATATTGTAAATGCACAAACAGTAATTTCTCCGCATTGCAAGGTGCAATTCTGAAATTTTTTGCTTTTTCCTGCTCCTCTTAGCATGATAAAGAAGATTCAAAGAGAGTGAGATGCCAGCTCCTTTCATTCCGTCAGTAGCTTCAATCATTTCTGGACGTTTTTCAATGGCAAAAATCAATGAATATTGTAAATGCACAAACAGTAATTTCTCCGCATTGCAAGGTGCAATTCTGAAATTTTTTGCTTTTTCCTGCTCCTCTTAGCATTATGAAGAAGATTCAAAGAGAGTGAGATGCCAGCTCCTTTCATTCAGTCAGTAGCTTCAAACATTTCTGGTATATGAATAACATGATGTTTTTCAATGGCAAAAATCAATGAATATTGTAAATGCACAAACAGTAATTTCTCCGCATTGCAAGGTGCAATTCTGAAATTTTTTGCTTTTTCCTGCTCCTCTTAGCATGATAAAGAAGATTCAAAGAGAGTGAGATGCCAGCTCCTTTCGTTCAGTCAGTAGCTTCAATCATTTCTGGATGTTTTTCAATGGCAAAAATCATTGAATATTGTAAATGCACAAACAGTAATTTCTCCGCATTGCAAGGTGCAATTCTGAAATTTTTTACTTTTTCCTGCTCCTCTTAGCATGATAAAGAAGATTCAAAGAGTGTGAGATGCCAGCTCCTTTCTTTCAGTCAGTAGCTTCAATCATTTCTGGTATATGAATAACATGATGTTTTTCAATGGCAAAAATCAATTAATATTGTAAATGCACAAACAGTAATTTCTCCGCATTGCAAGGTGCAATTCTGAAATTTTTTGCTTTTTCCTGCTCCTCTTAGCATGATAAACAAGATTCAAAGAGAGTGAGATAACAGCTCCTTTCATTCAGTCAGTAGCTTCAATCATTTCTGGACGTTTTTCAATGGCAAAAATCAATGAATATTGTAAATGCACAAACAGTAATTTCTCCGCATTGCAAGGTGCAATTCTGAAATTTTTTGCTTTTTCCTGCTCCTCTTAGCATGATAAAGAAGATTCAAAGAGAGTGAGATGCCAGCTCCTTTCATTCAGTCAGTAGCTTCAATCATTTCTGGACGTTTTTCAATTGCAAAAATCAATGAATATTGTAAATGCACAAACAGTAATTTCTCCGCATTGCAAGGTGCAATTCTGAAATTTTTTACTTTTTCCTGCTCCTCTTAGCATGATAAAGAAGATTCAAAGAGAGTGAGTTGCCAGCTTCTTTCATTCAGTCAGTAGCTTCAAACATTTCTGGGATATGAATAACATGATGTTTTTCAATGGCAAAAATCAATGAATATTGTAAATGCACAAACAGTAATTTCTCCGCATTGCAAGGTGCAATTCTGAAATTTTTTGCTTTTTCCTGCTCCTCTTAGCATGATAAAGAAGATTCAAAGAGAGTGAGATGCCAGCTCCTTTCATTCAGTCAGTAGCTTCAATCATTTCTGGACGTTTTTCAATGGCAAAAATCAATGAATATTGTAAATGCACAAACAGTAATTTCTCCGCATTGCAAGGTGCAATTCTGAAATTTTTTGCTTTTTCCTGCTCCTCTTAGCATGATAAAGAAGATTCAAAGAGAGTGAGATGCCAGCTCCTTTCATTCAGTCAGTAGCTTCAATCATTTCTGGACGTTTTTCAATGGCAAAAATCAATGAATATTGTAAATGCACAAACAGTAATTTCTCCGCATTGCAAGGTGCAATTCTGAAATTTTTTGCTTTTTCCTGCTCCTCTTAGCATGATAAAGAAGATTCAAAGAGAGTGAGATGCCAGCTCCTTTCATTCAGTCAGTAGCTTCAATCATTTCTGGTATATGAATAACATGATGTTTTTCAATGGCAAAAATCAATGAATATTGTAAATGCACAAACAGTAATTTCTCCGCATTGCAAGTTGCAATTCTGAAATTTTTTGCTTTTTCCTGCTCCTCTTAGCATGATAAAGAAGATTCAAAGAGAGTGAGATGCCAGCTCCTTTCATTCAGTCAGTAGCTTCAATCATTTCTGGACGTTTTTCAATGGCAAAAATCAATGACTATTGTAAATGCACAAACAGTAATTTCTCCGCATTGCAAGGTGCAATTCTGAAATTTTTTGCTTTTTCCTGCTCCTCTTAGCATGATAAAGAAGATTCAAAGAGAGTGAGATGCCAGCTCCTTTCATTCAGTCAGTAGCTTCAATCATTTCTGGACGTTTTTCAATGGCAAAAATCAATGAATATTGTAAATGCACAAACAGTAATTTCTCCGCATTGCAAGGTGCAATTCTGAAATTTTTTGCTTTTTCCTGCTCCTCTTAGCATGATAAAGAAGATTCAAAGAGAGTGAGATTCCAGCTCCTTTCATTCAGTCAGTAGCTTCAATCATTTCTGGTATATGAATAACATGATGTTTTTCAATGGCAAAAATCAATGAATATTGTAAATGCACAAACAGTAATTTCTCCGCATTGCAAGGTGCAATTCTGAAATTTTTTGCTTTTTCCTGCTCCTCTTAGCATGATAAAGAAGATTCAAAGAGAGTGAGATGCCAGCTCCTTTCATTCAGTCAGTAGCTTCAATCATTTCTGGGCGTTTTTCAATGGCAAAAATCAATGAATATTGTAAATGCACAAACAGTAATTTCTCCGCATTGCAAGGTGCAATTCTGAAATTTTTTGCTTTTTCCTGCTCCTCTTAGCATGATAAAGAAGATTCAAAGAGAGTGAGATGCCAGCTCCTTTCATTCAGTCAGTAGCTTCAAACATTTCTGGTATAAACATTTCTGGACGTTTTTCAATGGCAAAAATCAATGAATATTGTAAATGCACAAACAGTAATATCTCCACATTGCAAGGTGCAATTCTGAAATTTTTTGCTTTTTCCTGCTTATCCTAGCATGATAAAGAAGATTCAAAGAGAGTGAGATGCCAGCTCCTTTCATTCAGTCAGTAGCTTCAAACATTTCTGGACGTTTTTCAATGGCATAAATCAATGAATATTGTAAATGCACAAACAGTAATATCTCCACATTGCAAGGTGCAATTCTGAAATTTTTTGCTTTTTACTGCTACTCCTAGCATGATAAAGAAGATTCAAAGAGAGTGAGATGCCAGCTCCTTTCATTCAGTCAGTAGCTTCAAACATTTCTGGACGTTTTTCAATGGCAAAAATCAATGAATATTGTAAATGCACAAACAGTAATATCTCCACATTGCAAGGTGCAATTCTGAAATTTTTTGCTTTTTCCTGCTAATCCTAGCATGATAAAGAAGATTCAAAGAGAGTAAGATGCCAGCTCCTTTCATTCAGTCAGTAGCTTCAAACATTTCTGGACGTTTTTCAATGGCAAAAATCAATGAATATTGTAAATGCACAAACAGTAATTTCTCCGCATTGCAAGGTGCAATTCTGAAATTTTTTGCTTTTTCCTGCTCCTCTTAGCATGATAAAGAAGATTCAAAGAGAGTGAGATGCCAGCTCCTTTCATTCAGTCAGTAGCTTCAATCATTTCTGGACGTTTTTCAATGGCAAAAATCAATGAATATTGTAAATGCACAAACAGTAATTTCTCCGCATTGTAAGGTGCAATTCTGAAATTTTTTGCTTTTTCCTGCTCCTCTTAGCATGATAAAGAAGATTCAAAGATAGTGAGATGCCAGCTTCTTTCATTCAGTCAGTAGCTTCAAACATTTCTGGTATATGAATAACATGATGTTTTTCAATGGCAAAAATCAATGAATATTGTAAATGCACAAACAGTAATTTCTCCGCATTGCAAGTTGCAATTCTGAAATTTTTTGCTTTTTCCTGCTCCTCTTAGCATGATAAAGAAGATTCAAAGAGAGTGAGATGCCAGCTCCTTTCATTCAGTCAGTAGCTTCAATCATTTCTGGACGTTTTTCAATGGCAAAAATCAATGAATATTGTAAATGCACAAACAGTAATTTCTCCGCATTGCAAGGTGCAATTCTGAAATTTTTTGCTTTTTCCTGCTCCTCTTAGCATGATAAAGAAGATTCAAAGAGAGTGAGATGCCAGCTCCTTTCATTCAGTCAGTAGCTTCAATCATTTCTGGTATATGAATAACATGATGTTTTTCAATGGCAAAAATCAATGAATATTGTAAATGCACAAACAGTAATTTCTCCGCATTGCAAGTTGCAATTCTGAAATTTTTTGCTTTTCCTGCTCCTCTTAGCATGATAAAGAAGATTCAAAGAGAGTGAGATGCCAGCTCCTTTCATTCAGTCAGTAGCTTCAATCATTTCTGGACGTTTTTCAATGGCAAAAATCAATGAATATTGTAAATGCACAAACAGTAATTTCTCCGCATTGCAAGGTGCAATTCTGAAATTTTTTGCTTTTTCCTGCTCCTCTTAGCATGATAAAGAAGATTCAAAGAGAGTGAGATGCCAGCTCCTTTCATTCAGTCAGTAGCTTCAATCATTTCTGGACGTTTTTCAATGGCAAAAATCAATGAATATTGTAAATGCACAAACAGTAATTTCTCCGCATTGCAAGGTGCAATTCTGAAATTTTTTGCTTTTTCCTGCTCCTCTTAGCATGATAAAGAAGATTCAAAGAGAGTGAGATGCCAGCTCCTTTCATTCAGTCAGTAGCTTCAATCATTTCTGGTATATGAATAACATGATGTTTTTCAATGGCAAAAATCAATGAATATTGTAAATGCACAAACAGTAATTTCTCCGCATTGCAAGGTGCAATTCTGAAATTTTTTGCTTTTTCCTGCTCCTCTTAGCATGATAAAGAAGATTCAAAGAGAGTGAGATGCCAGCTCCTTTCATTCAGTCAGTAGCTTCAATCATTTCTGGACGTTTTTCAATGGCAAAAATCAATGAATATTGTAAATGCACAAACAGTAATTTCTCCGCATTGCAAGGTGCAATTCTGAAATTTTTTGCTTTTTCCTGCTCCTCTTAGCATGATAAAGAAGATTCAAAGAGAGTGAGATGCCAGCTCCTTTCATTCGGTCAGTAGCTTCAATCATTTCTGGACGTTTTTCAATGGCAAAAATCAATGAATATTGTAAATGCACAAACAGTAATTTCTCCGCATTGCAAGGTGCAATTCTGAAATTTTTTGCTTTTTCCTGCTCCTCTTAGCATGATAAAGAAGATTCAAAGAGAGTGAGATGCCAGCTCCTTTCATTCAGTCAGTAGCTTCAATCATTTCTGGTATATGAATAACATGATGTTTTTCAATGGCAAAAATCAATGAATATTGTAAATGCACAAACAGTAATTTCTCCGCATTGCAAGTTGCAATTCTGAAATTTTTTGCTTTTTCCTGCTCCTCTTAGCATGATAAAGAAGATTCAAAGAGAGTGAGATGCCAGCTCCTTTCATTCAGTCAGTAGCTTCAATCATTTCTGGACGTTTTTCAATGGCAAAAATCAATGACTATTGTAAATGCACAAACAGTAATTTCTCCGCATTGCAAGGTGCAATTCTGAAATTTTTTGCTTTTTCCTGCTCCTCTTAGCATGATAAAGAAGATTCAAAGAGAGTGAGATGCCAGCTCCTTTCATTCAGTCAGTAGCTTCAATCATTTCTGGACGTTTTTCAATGGCAAAAATCAATGAATATTGTAAATGCACAAACAGTAATTTCTCCGCATTGCAAGGTGCAATTCTGAAATTTTTTGCTTTTTCCTGCTCCTCTTAGCATGATAAAGAAGATTCAAAGAGAGTGAGATGCCAGCTCCTTTCATTCAGTCAGTAGCTTCAATCATTTCTGGTATATGAATAACATGATGTTTTTCAATGGCAAAAATCAATGAATATTGTAAATGCACAAACAGTAATTTCTCCGCATTGCAAGGTGCAATTCTGAAATTTTTTGCTTTTTCCTGCTCCTCTTAGCATGATAAAGAAGATTCAAAGAGAGTGAGATGCCAGCTCCTTTCATTCAGTCAGTAGCTTCAATCATTTCTGGACGTTTTTCAATGGCAAAAATCAATGAATATTGTAAATGCACAAACAGTAATTTCTCCGCATTGCAAGGTGCAATTCTGAAATTTTTTGCTTTTTCCTGCTCCTCTTAGCATGATAAAGAAGATTCAAAGAGAGTGAGATGCCAGCTCCTTTCATTCAGTCAGTAGCTTCAAACATTTCTGGTATAAACATTTCTGGACGTTTTTCAATGGCAAAAATCAATGAATATTGTAAATGCACAAACAGTAATATCTCCACATTGCAAGGTGCAATTCTGAAATTTTTTGCTTTTTCCTGCTAATCCTAGCATGATAAAGAAGATTCAAAGAGAGTGAGATGCCAGCTCCTTTCATTCAGTCAGTAGCTTCAAACATTTCTGGACGTTTTTCAATGGCATAAATCAATGAATATTGTAAATGCACAAACAGTAATATCTCCACATTGCAAGGTGCAATTCTGAAATTTTTTGCTTTTTACTGCTACTCCTAGCATGATAAAGAAGATTCAAAGAGAGTGAGATGCCAGCTCCTTTCATTCAGTCAGTAGCTTCAAACATTTCTGGACGTTTTTCAATGGCAAAAATCAATGAATATTGTAAATGCACAAACAGTAATATCTCCACATTGCAAGGTGCAATTCTGAAATTTTTTGCTTTTTCCTGCTAATCCTAGCATGATAAAGAAGATTCAAAGAGAGTAAGATGCCAGCTCCTTTCATTCAGTCAGTAGCTTCAAACATTTCTGGACGTTTTTCAATGGCAAAAATCAATGAATATTGTAAATGCACAAACAGTAATTTCTCCGCATTGCAAGGTGCAATTCTGAAATTTTTTGCTTTTTCCTGCTCCTCTTAGCATGATAAAGAAGATTCAAAGAGAGTGAGATGCCAGCTCCTTTCATTCAGTCAGTAGCTTCAATCATTTCTGGACGTTTTTCAATGGCAAAAATCAATGAATATTGTAAATGCACAAACAGTAATTTCTCCGCATTGCAAGGTGCAATTCTGAAATTTTTTGCTTTTTCCTGCTCCTCTTAGCATGATAAAGAAGATTCAAAGAGAGTGAGATGCCAGCTCCTTTCATTCAGTCAGTAGCTTCAATCATTTCTGGTATATGAATAACATGATGTTTTTCAATGGCAAAAATCAATGAATATTGTAAATGCACAAACAGTAATTTCTCCGCATTGCAAGTTGCAATTCTGAAATTTTTTGCTTTTCCTGCTCCTCTTAGCATGATAAAGAAGATTCAAAGAGAGTGAGATGCCAGCTCCTTTCATTCAGTCAGTAGCTTCAATCATTTCTGGACGTTTTTCAATGGCAAAAATCAATGAATATTGTAAATGCACAAACAGTAATTTCTCCGCATTGCAAGGTGCAATTCTGAAATTTTTTGCTTTTTCCTGCTCCTCTTAGCATGATAAAGAAGATTCAAAGAGAGTGAGATGCCAGCTCCTTTCATTCAGTCAGTAGCTTCAATCATTTCTGGACGTTTTTCAATGGCAAAAATCAATGAATATTGTAAATGCACAAACAGTAATTTCTCCGCATTGCAAGGTGCAATTCTGAAATTTTTTGCTTTTTCCTGCTCCTCTTAGCATGATAAAGAAGATTCAAAGAGAGTGAGATGCCAGCTCCTTTCATTCAGTCAGTAGCTTCAATCATTTCTGGTATATGAATAACATGATGTTTTTCAATGGCAAAAATCAATGAATATTGTAAATGCACAAACAGTAATTTCTCCGCATTGCAAGGTGCAATTCTGAAATTTTTTGCTTTTTCCTGCTCCTCTTAGCATGATAAAGAAGATTCAAAGAGAGTGAGATGCCAGCTCCTTTCATTCAGTCAGTAGCTTCAATCATTTCTGGACGTTTTTCAATGGCAAAAATCAATGAATATTGTAAATGCACAAACAGTAATTTCTCAGCATTGCAAGGTGCAATTCTGAAATTTTTTGCTTTTTCCTGCTCCTCTTAGCATGATAAAGAAGATTCAAAGAGAGTGAGATGCCAGCTCCTTTCATTCAGTCAGTAGCTTCAATCATTTCTGGACGTTTTTCAATGGCAAAAATCAATGAATATTGTAAATGCACAAACAGTAATTTCTCCGCATTGCAAGGTGCAATTCTGAAATTTTTTGCTTTTTCCTGCTCCTCTTAGCATGATAAAGAAGATTCAAAGAGAGTGAGATGCCAGCTCCTTTCATTCAGTCAGTAGCTTCAATCATTTCTGGTATATGAATAACATGATGTTTTTCAATGGCAAAAATCAATGAATATTGTAAATGCACAAACAGTAATTTCTCCGCATTGCAAGTTGCAATTCTGAAATTTTTTGCTTTTTCCTGCTCCTCTTAGCATGATAAAGAAGATTCAAAGAGAGTGAGATGCCAGCTCCTTTCATTCAGTCAGTAGCTTCAATCATTTCTGGACGTTTTTCAATGGCAAAAATCAATGACTATTGTAAATGCACAAACAGTAATTTCTCCGCATTGCAAGGTGCAATTCTGAAATTTTTTGCTTTTTCCTGCTCCTCTTAGCATGATAAAGAAGATTCAAAGAGAGTGAGATGCCAGCTCCTTTCATTCAGTCAGTAGCTTCAATCATTTCTGGACGTTTTTCAATGGCAAAAATCAATGAATATTGTAAATGCACAAACAGTAATTTCTCCGCATTGCAAGGTGCAATTCTGAAATTTTTTGCTTTTTCCTGCTCCTCTTAGCATGATAAAGAAGATTCAAAGAGAGTGAGATGCCAGCTCCTTTCATTCAGTCAGTAGCTTCAATCATTTCTGGTATATGAATAACATGATGTTTTTCAATGGCAAAAATCAATGAATATTGTAAATGCACAAACAGTAATTTCTCCGCATTGCAAGGTGCAATTCTGAAATTTTTTGCTTTTTCCTGCTCCTCTTAGCATGATAAAGAAGATTCAAAGAGAGTGAGATGCCAGCTCCTTTCATTCAGTCAGTAGCTTCAATCATTTCTGGACGTTTTTCAATGGCAAAAATCAATGAATATTGTAAATGCACAAACAGTAATTTCTCCGCATTGCAAGGTGCAATTCTGAAATTTTTTGCTTTTTCCTGCTCCTCTTAGCATGATAAAGAAGATTCAAAGAGAGTGAGATGCCAGCTCCTTTCATTCAGTCAGTAGCTTCAAACATTTCTGGTATAAACATTTCTGGACGTTTTTCAATGGCAAAAATCAATGAATATTGTAAATGCACAAACAGTAATATCTCCACATTGCAAGGTGCAATTCTGAAATTTTTTGCTTTTTCCTGCTAATCCTAGCATGATAAAGAAGATTCAAAGAGAGTGAGATGCCAGCTCCTTTCATTCAGTCAGTAGCTTCAAACATTTCTGGACGTTTTTCAATGGCATAAATCAATGAATATTGTAAATGCACAAACAGTAATATCTCCACATTGCAAGGTGCAATTCTGAAATTTTTTGCTTTTTACTGCTACTCCTAGCATGATAAAGAAGATTCAAAGAGAGTGAGATGCCAGCTCCTTTCATTCAGTCAGTAGCTTCAAACATTTCTGGACGTTTTTCAATGGCAAAAATCAATGAATATTGTAAATGCACAAACAGTAATATCTCCACATTGCAAGGTGCAATTCTGAAATTTTTTGCTTTTTCCTGCTAATCCTAGCATGATAAAGAAGATTCAAAGAGAGTAAGATGCCAGCTCCTTTCATTCAGTCAGTAGCTTCAAACATTTCTGGACGTTTTTCAATGGCAAAAATCAATGAATATTGTAAATGCACAAACAGTAATTTCTCCGCATTGCAAGGTGCAATTCTGAAATTTTTTGCTTTTTCCTGCTCCTCTTAGCATGATAAAGAAGATTCAAAGAGAGTGAGATGCCAGCTCCTTTCATTCAGTCAGTAGCTTCAATCATTTCTGGACGTTTTTCAATGGCAAAAATCAATGAATATTGTAAATGCACAAACAGTAATTTCTCCGCATTGTAAGGTGCAATTCTGAAATTTTTTGCTTTTTCCTGCTCCTCTTAGCATGATAAAGAAGATTCAAAGATAGTGAGATGCCAGCTTCTTTCATTCAGTCAGTAGCTTCAAACATTTCTGGTATATGAATAACATGATGTTTTTCAATGGCAAAAATCAATGAATATTGTAAATGCACAAACAGTAATTTCTCCGCATTGCAAGTTGCAATTCTGAAATTTTTTGCTTTTTCCTGCTCCTCTTAGCATGATAAAGAAGATTCAAAGAGAGTGAGATGCCAGCTCCTTTCATTCAGTCAGTAGCTTCAATCATTTCTGGACGTTTTTCAATGGCAAAAATCAATGAATATTGTAAATGCACAAACAGTAATTTCTCCGCATTGCAAGGTGCAATTCTGAAATTTTTTGCTTTTTCCTGCTCCTCTTAGCATGATAAAGAAGATTCAAAGAGAGTGAGATGCCTGCTCCTTTCATTCAGTCAGTAGCTTCAATCATTTCTGGTATATGAATAACATGATGTTTTTCAATGGCAAAAATCAATGAATATTGTAAATGCACAAACAGTAATTTCTCCGCATTGCAAGTTGCAATTCTGAAATTTTTTGCTTTTCCTGCTCCTCTTAGCATGATAAAGAAGATTCAAAGAGAGTGAGATGCCAGCTCCTTTCATTCAGTCAGTAGCTTCAATCATTTCTGGACGTTTTTCAATGGCAAAAATCAATGAATATTGTAAATGCACAAACAGTAATTTCTCCGCATTGCAAGGTGCAATTCTGAAATTTTTTGCTTTTTCCTGCTCCTCTTAGCATGATAAAGAAGATTCAAAGAGAGTGAGATGCCAGCTCCTTTCATTCAGTCAGTAGCTTCAATCATTTCTGGACGTTTTTCAATGGCAAAAATCAATGAATATTGTAAATGCACAAACAGTAATTTCTCCGCATTGCAAGGTGCAATTCTGAAATTTTTTGCTTTTTCCTGCTCCTCTTAGCATGATAAAGAAGATTCAAAGAGAGTGAGATGCCAGCTCCTTTCATTCAGTCAGTAGCTTCAATCATTTCTGGTATATGAATAACATGATGTTTTTCAATGGCAAAAATCAATGAATATTGTAAATGCACAAACAGTAATTTCTCCGCATTGCAAGGTGCAATTCTGAAATTTTTTGCTTTTTCCTGCTCCTCTTAGCATGATAAAGAAGATTCAAAGAGAGTGAGATGCCAGCTCCTTTCATTCAGTCAGTAGCTTCAATCATTTCTGGACGTTTTTCAATGGCAAAAATCAATGAATATTGTAAATGCACAAACAGTAATTTCTCCGCATTGCAAGGTGCAATTCTGAAATTTTTTGCTTTTTCCTGCTCCTCTTAGCATGATAAAGAAGATTCAAAGAGAGTGAGATGCCAGCTCCTTTCATTCAGTCAGTAGCTTCAAACATTTCTGGTATAAACATTTCTGGACGTTTTTCAATGGCAAAAATCAATGAATATTGTAAATGCACAAACAGTAATATCTCCACATTGCAAGGTGCAATTCTGAAATTTTTTGCTTTTTCCTGCTAATCCTAGCATGATAAAGAAGATTCAAAGAGAGTGAGATGCCAGCTCCTTTCATTCAGTCAGTAGCTTCAAACATTTCTGGACGTTTTTCAATGGCATAAATCAATGAATATTGTAAATGCACAAACAGTAATATCTCCACATTGCAAGGTGCAATTCTGAAATTTTTTGCTTTTTCCTGCTACTCCTAGCATGATAAAGAAGATTCAAAGAGAGTGAGATGCCAGCTCCTTTCATTCAGTCAGTAGCTTCAAACATTTCTGGACGTTTTTCAATGGCAAAAATCAATGAATATTGTAAATGCACAAACAGTAATTTATCCGCATTGCAAGGTGCAATTCTGAAATTTTTTGCTTTTTCCTGCTCCTCTTAGCATGATAAAGAAGATTCAAAGAGAGTGAGATGCCAGCTCCTTTCATTCAGTCAGTAGCTTCAATCATTTCTGGACGTATTTCAATGGTAAAAATCAATGAATATTGTAAATGCACAAACAGTAATTTCTCCGCATTGCAAGGTGCAATTCTGAAATTTTTTGCTTTTTCCTGCTCCTCTTAGCATGATAAAGAAGATTCAAAGAGAGTGAGATGCCAGCTCCTTTCATTCAGTCAGTAGCTTCAATCATTTCTGGACGTTTTTCAATGGTAAAAATCAATGAATATTGTAAATGCACAAACAGTAATTTCTCCGCATTGTAAGGTGCAATTCTGAAATTTTTTGCTTTTTCCTGCTCCTCTTAGCATGATAAAGAAGATTCAAAGATAGTGAGATGCCAGCTTCTTTCATTCAGTCAGTAGCTTCAAACATTTCTGGTATATGAATAACATGATGTTTTTCAATGGCAAAAATCAATGAATATTGTAAATGCACAAACAGTAATTTCTCCACATTGCAAGTTGCAATTCTGAAATTTTTTGCTTTTTCCTGCTCCTCTTAGCATGATAAAGAAGATTCAAAGAGAGTGAGATGCCAGCTCCTTTCATTCAGTCAGTAGCTTCAATCATTTCTGGACGTTTTTCAATGGCAAAAATCAATGAATATTGTAAATGCACAAACAGTAATTTCTCCGCATTGCAAGGTGCAATTCTGAAATTTTTTGCTTTTTCCTGCTCCTCTTAGCATGATAAAGAAGATTCAAAGAGAGTGAGTGCCAGCTCCTTTCATTCAGTCAGTAGCTTCAATCATTGCTGGACGTTTTTCAATGGCAAAAATCAATGAATATTGTAAATGCACAAACAGTAATTTCTCCGCATTGCAAGTTGCAATTCTGAAATTTTTTGCTTTTTCCTGCTCCTCTTAGCATGATAAAGAAGATTCAAAGAGAGTGAGATGCCAGCTCCTTTCATTCAGTCAGTAGCTTCAATCATTTCTGGACGTTTTTCAATGGCAAAAATCAATGAATATTGTAAATGCACAAACAGTAATTTCTCCGCATTGCAAGGTGCAATTCTGAAATTTTTTGCTTTTTCCTGCTCCTCTTAGCATGATAAAGAAGATTCAAAAAGAGTGAGATGCCAGCTCCTTTCATTCAGTCAGTAGCTTCAATCATTTCTGGACGTTTTTCAATGGCAAAAATCAATGAATATTGTAAATGCACAAACAGTAATTTCTCCGCATTGCAAGGTGCAATTCTGAAATTTTTTGCTTTTTCCTGCTCCTCTTAGCATGATAAAGAAGATTCAAAGAGAGTGAGATGCCAGCTCCTTTCATTCAGTCAGTAGCTTCAATCATTTCTGGTATATGAATAACATGATGTTTTTCAATGGCAAAAATCAATGAATATTGTAAACGCACAAACAGTAATTTCTCCGCATTGCAAGGTGCAATTCTGAAATTTTTTGCTTTTTCCTGCTCCTCTTAGCATGATAAAGAAGATTCAAAGAGAGTGAGATGCCAGCTCCTTTCATTCAGTCAGTAGCTTCAATCATTTCTGGACGTTTTTCAATGGCAAAAATCAATGAATATTGTAAATGCACAAACAGTAATTTCTCCGCATTGCAAGGTGCAATTCTGAAATTTTTTGCTTTTTCCTGCTCCTCTTAGCATGATAAAGAAGATTCAAAGAGAGTGAGATGCCAGCTCCTTTCATTCAGTCAGTAGCTTCAAACATTTCTGGTATAAACATTTCTGGACGTTTTTCAATGGCAAAAATCAATGAATATTGTAAATGCACAAACAGTAATATCTCCACATTGCAAGGTGCAATTCTGAAATTTTTTGCTTTTTCCTGCTAATCCTAGCATGATAAAGAAGATTCAAATAGAGTGAGATGCCAGCTCCTTTCATTCAGTCAGTAGCTTCAAACATTTCTGGACGTTTTTCAATGGCAAAAATCAATGAATATTGTAAATGCACAAACAGTAATATCTCCACATTGCAAGGTGCAATTCTGAAATTTTTTGCTTTTTCCTGCTAATCCTAGCATGATAAAGAAGATTCAAAGAGAGTGAGATGCCAGCTCCTTTCATTCAGTCAGTAACTTCAAACATTTCTGGACGTTTTTCAATGGCAAAAATCAATGAATATTGTAAATGCACAAACAGTAATATCTCCACATTGCAAGGTGCAATTCTGAAATTTTTTGCTTTTTCCTGCTACTCCTAGCATGATAAAGAAGATTCAAAGAGAGTGAGATGCCAGCTCCTTTCATTCAGTCAGTAGCTTCAAACATTTCTGGACGTTTTTCAATGGCAAAAATCAATGAATATTGTAAATGCACAAACAGTAATATCTCCACATTGCAAGGTGCAATTCTGAAATTTTTTGCTTTTTCCTACTAATCCTAGCATGATAAAGAAGATTCAAAGAGAGTAAGATGCCAGCTCCTTTCATTCAGTCAGTAGCTTCAAACATTTCTGGACGTTTTTCAATGGCAAAAATCAATGAATATTGTAAATGCACAAACAGTAATTTCTCCGCATTGCAAGGTGCAATTCTGAAATTTTTTGCTTTTTCCTGCTCCTCTTAGCATGATAAAGAAGATTCAAAGATAGTGAGATGCCAGCTTCTTTCATTCAGTCAGTAGCTTCAAACATTTCTGGTATATGAATAACATGATGTTTTTCAATGGCAAAAATCAATGAATATTGTAAATGCACAAACAGTAATTTCTCCGCATTGCAAGGTGCAATTCTGAAATTTTTTGCTTTTTCCTGCTCCTCTTAGCATGATAAAGAAGATTCAAAGAGAGTAAGATGCCAGCTCCTTTCATTCAGTCAGTAGCTTCAAACATTTCTGGACGTTTTTCAATGGCAAAAATCAATGAATATTGTAAATGCACAAACAGTAATTTCTCCGCATTGCAAGGTGCAATTCTGAAATTTTTTGCTTTTTCCTGCTCCTCTTAGCATGATAAAGAAGATTCAAAGAGAGTGAGATGCCAGCTCCTTTCAGTCAGTCAGTAGCTTCAATCATTTCTGGACGTTTTTCAATGGCAAAAATCAATGAATATTGTAAATGCACAAACAGTAATTTCTCCGCATTGCAAGGTGCAATTCTGAAATTTTTTGCTTTTTCCTGCTCCTCTTAGCATGATAAACAAGATTCAAAGAGAGTGAGATGCCAGCTCCTTTCATTCAGTCAGTAGCTTCAATCATTTCTGGACGTTTTTCAATGGCAAAAATCAATGAATATTGTAAATGCACAAACAGTAATTTCTCCGCATTGCAAGGTGCAATTCTGAAATTTTTTGCTTTTTCCTGCTCCTCTTAGCATGATAAAGAAGATTCAAAGATAGTGAGATGCCAGCTTCTTTCATTCAGTCAGTAGCTTCAAACATTTCTGGTATATGAATAACATGATGTTTTTCAATGGCAAAAATCAATGAATATTGTAAATGCACAAACAGTAATTTCTCCGCATTGCAAGGTGCAATTCTGAAATTTTTTGCTTTTTCCTGCTCCTCTTAGCATGATAAAGAAGATTCAAAGAGAGTAAGATGCCAGCTCCTTTCATTCAGTCAGTAGCTTCAAACATTTCTGGACGTTTTTCAATGGCAAAAATCAATGAATATTGTAAATGCACAAACAGTAATTTCTCCGCATTGCAAGGTGCAATTCTGAAATTTTTTGCTTTTTCCTGCTCCTCTTAGCATGATAAAGAAGATTCAAAGAGAGTGAGATGCCAGCTCCTTTCAGTCAGTCAGTAGCTTCAATCATTTCTGGACGTTTTTCAATGGCAAAAATCAATGAATATTGTAAATGCACAAACAGTAATTTCTCCGCATTGTAAGGTGCAATTCTGAAATTTTTTGCTTTTTCCTGTTCCTCATAGCATGATAAAGAAGATTCAAAGATAGTGAGATGCCAGCTTCTTTCATTCAGTCAATAGCTTCAAACATTTCTGGTATATGAATAACATGATGTTTTTCAATGGCAAAAATCAATGAATATTGTAAATGCACAAACAGTAATTTCTCCGCATTGCAAGGTGCAATTCTGAAATTTTTTGCTTTTTCCTGCTCCTCTTAGCATGATAAAGAAAATTCAAAGAGAGTGAGATGCCAGCTCCTTTCATTCAGTCAGTAGCTTCAATCATTTCTGGACGTTTTTCAATGGCAAAAATCAATGAATATTGTAAATGCACAAACAGTAATTTCTCCGCATTGCAAGGTGCAATTCTGAAATTTTTTGCTTTTTCCTGCTCCTCTTAGCATCATAAAGAAGATTCAAAGAGAGTGAGATGCCAGCTCCTTTCATTCAGTCAGTAGCTTCAATCATTTCTGGACGTTTTTCAATGGCAAAAATCAATGAATATTGTAAATGCACAAACAGTAATTTCTCCGCATTGCAAGGTGCAATTCTGAAATTTTTTGCTTTTTCCTGCTCCTCTTAGCATGATAAAGAAGATTCAAAGAGAGTGAGATGCCAGCTCCTTTCATTCAGTCAGTAGCTTCAATTATTTCTGGTATATGAATAACATGATGTTTTTCAATGTCAAAAATCAATGAATATTGTAAATGCACAAACAGTAATTTCTCCGCATTGCAAGGTGCAATTCTGAAATTTTTTGCTTTTTCCTGCTCCTCTTAGCATGGTAAAGAAGATTCAAAGAGAGTGAGATGCCAACTCCTTTCATTCAGTCAGTAGCTTCAATCATTTCTGGACGTTTTTCAATGGCAAAAATCAATGAATATTGTAAATGCACAAACAGTAATTTCTCCGCATTGCAAGGTGCAATTCTGAAATTTTTTGCTTTTTCCTGCTCCTCTTAGCATGATAAAGAAGATTCAAAGAGAGTGAGATGCCAGCTCCTTTCATTCAGTCAGTAGCTTCAATCATTTCTGGACGTTTTTCAATGGCAAAAATCAATGAATATTGTAAATGCACAAACAGTAATTTCTCCGCATTGCAAGGTGCAATTCTGAAATTTTTTGCTTTTTCCTGCTCCTCTTAGCATGATAAAGAAGATTCAAAGAGAGTGAGATGCCAGCTCCTTTCATTCAGTCAGTAGCTTCAATCATTTCTGGGTATGAATAACATGATGTTTTTCAATGGCAAAAATCAATGAATATTGTAAATGCACAAACAGTAATTTCTCCGCATTGCAAGGTGCAATTCTGAAATTTTTTGCTTTTTCCTGCTCCTCTTAGCATGATAAAGAAGATTCAAAGAGAGTGAGATGCCAGATCCTTTCATTCAGTCAGTAGCTTCAATCATTTCTGGCCTTTTTTCAATGGCAAAAATCAATGAATATTGTAAATGCACAAACAGTAATTTCTCCGCATTGCAAGGTGCAATTCTGAAATTTTTTGCTTTTTCCTGCTCCTCTTAGCATGATAAAGAAGATTCAAAGAGAGTGAGATGCCAGCTCCTTTCATTCAGTCAGTAGTTTCAATCATTTCTGGACGTTTTTCAATGGCAAAAATCAATGAATATTGTAAATGCACAAACAGTAATTTCTCCGCATTGCAAGGTGCAATTCTGAATTTTTTTGCTTTTTCCTGCTCCTCTTAGCATGATAAAGAAGATTCAAAGAGAGTGAGATGCCAGCTCCTTTCATTCAGTCAGTAGCTTCAAACATTTCTGGTATAAACATTTCTGGACGTTTTTCAATGGCAAAAATCAATGAATATTGTAAATGCACAAACAGTAATATCTCCACATTGCAAGGTGCAATTCTGAAATTTTTTGCTTTTTCCTGCTAATCCTAGCATGATAAAGAAGATTCAAATAGAGTGAGATGCCAGCTCCTTTCATTCAGTCAGTAGCTTCAAACATTTCTGGACGTTTTTCAATGGCAAAAATCAATGAATATTGTAAATGCACAAACAGTAATATCTCCACATTGCAAGGTGCAATTCTGAAATTTTTTGCTTTTTCCTGCTAATCCTAGCATGATAAAGAAGATTCAAAGAGAGTGAAATGCCAGCTCCTTTCATTCAGTCAGTAGCTTCAAACATTTCTGGTATATGAATAACATGATGTTTTTCAATGGCAAAAATCAATGAATATTGTAAATGCACAAACAGTAATATCTCCACATTGCAAGGTGCAATTCTGAAATTTTTTGCTTTTTCCTGCTAATCCTAGCATGATAAAGAAGATTCAAAGAGAGTGAGATGCCAGCTCCTTTCATTCAGTCAGTAGCTTCAAACATTTCTGGACGTTTTTCAATGGAAAAAATCAATGAATATTGTAAATGCACAAACAGTAATATCTCCACATTGCAAGGTGCAATTCTGAAATTTTTTGCTTTTTCCTGCTACTCCTAGCATGATAAAGAAGATTCAAAGAGAGTGAGATGCCAGCTCCTTTCATTCAGTCAGTAGCTTCAAACATTTCTGGACGTTTTTCAAAGGCAAAAATCAATGAATATTGTAAATGCACAAACAGTAATATCTCCACATTGCAAGGTGCAATTCTGAAATTTTTTGCTTTTTCCTGCTAATCCTAGCATGATAAAGAAGATTCAAAGAGAGTGAGATGCCAGCTCCTTTCATTCAGTCAGCAGCTTCAAACATTTCTGGACGTTTTTCAATGGCAAAAATCAATGAATATTGTAAATGCACAAACAGTAATATCTCCACATTGCAAGGTGCAATTCTGAAATTTTTTGCTTTTTCCTGCTAATCCTAGCATGATAAAGAAGATTCAAAGAGAGTGAGATGCCAGCTCCTTTCATTCAGTCAGTAGCTTCAATCATTTCTGGTATATGAATAACATGATGTTTTTCAATGGCAAAAATCAATGAATATTGTAAATGCACAAACAGTAATTTCTCCGCATTGCAAGGTGCAATTCTGAATTTTTTTGCTTTTTCCTTCTCCTCTTAGCATGATAAAGAAGATTCAAAGAGAGTGAGATGCCAGCTCCTTTCATTCAGTCAGTAGCTTCAAACATTTCTGGTATAAACATTTCTGGACGTTTTTCAATTGCAAAAATCAATGAATATTGTAAATGCACAAACAGTAATATCTCCACATTGCAAGGTGCAATTCTGAAATTTTTTGCTTTTTCCTGCTAATCCTAGCATGATAAAGAAGATTCAAATAGAGTGAGATGCCAGCTCCTTTCATTCAGTCAGTAGCTTCAAACATTTCTGGACGTTTTTCAATGGCAAAAATCAATGAATATTGTAAATGCACAAACAGTAATATCTCCACATTGCAAGGTGCAATTCTGAAATTTTTTGCTTTTTCCTGCTAATCCTAGCATGATAAAGAAGATTCAAAGAGAGTGAGATGCCAGCTCCTTTCATTCAGTCAGTAGCTTCAAACATTTCTGGTATATGAATAACATGATGTTTTTCAATGGCAAAAATCAATGAATATTGTAAATGCACAAACAGTAATATCTCCACATTGCAAGGTGCAATTCTGAAATTTTTTGCTTTTTCCTGCTAATCCTAGCATGATAAAGAAGATTCAAAGAGAGTGAGATGCCAGCTCCTTTCATTCAGTCAGTAGCTTCAAACATTTCTGGACGTTTTTCAATGGAAAAAATCAATGAATATTGTAAATGCACAAACAGTAATATCTCCACATTGCAAGGTGCAATTCTGAAATTTTTTGCTTTTTCCTGCTACTCCTAGCATGATAAAGAAGATTCAAAGAGAGTGAGATGCCAGCTCCTTTCATTCAGTCAGTAGCTTCAAACATTTCTGGACGTTTTTCAATGGCAAAAATCAATGAATATTGTAAATGCACAAACAGTAATATCTCCACATTGCAAGGTGCAATTCTGAAATTTTTTGCTTTTTCCTGCTAATCCTAGCATGATAAAGAAGATTCAAAGAGAGTGAGATGCCAGCTCCTTTCATTCAGTCAGTAGCTTCAAACATTTCTGGACGTTTTTCAATGGCAAAAATCAATGAATATTGTAAATGCACAAACAGTAATATCTCCACATTGCAAGGTGCAATTCTGAAATTTTTTGCTTTTTCCTGCTAATCCTAGCATGATAAAGAAGATTCAAAGAGAGTGAGATGCCAGCTCCTTTCATTCAGTCAGTAGCTTCAATCATTTCTGGTATATGAATAACATGATGTTTTTCAATGGCAAAAATCAATGAATATTGTAAATGCACAAACAGTAATTTCTCCGCATTGCAAGGTGCAATTCTGAAATTTTTTGCTTTTTCCTGCTCCTCTTAGCATGATAAATAAGATTCAAAGAGAGTGAGATGCCAGCTCCTTTCATTCAGTCAGTAGCTTCAAACATTTCTGGTATAAACATTTCTGGACGTTTTTCAATGGCAAAAATCAATGAATATTGTAAATGCACAAACAGTAATATCTCCACATTGCAAGGTGCAATTCTGAAATTTTTTGCTTTTTCCTGCTAATCCTATCATGATAAAGAAGATTCAAAGAGAGTGAGATGCCAGCTCCTTTCATTCAGTCAGTAGCTTCAAACATTTCTGGACGTGTTTCAATGGCAAAAATCAATGAATATTGTAAATGCACAAACAGTAATTTCTCCGCATTGCAAGGTGCAATTCTGAATTTTTTTGTTTTTCCTGCTCCTCTTAGCATGATAAAGAAGATTCAAAGAGAGTGAGATGCCAGCTCCTTTCATTCAGTCAGTAGCTTCAAACATTTCTGGTATAAACATTTCTGGACGTTTTTCAATGGCAAAAATCAATGAATATTGTAAATGCACAAACAGTAATATCTCCACATTGCAAGGTGCAATTCTGAAATTTTTTGCTTTTTCCTGCTAATCCTAGCATGATAAAGAAGATTCAAAGAGAGTGAGATGCCAGCTCCTTTCATTCAGTCAGTAGCTTCAAACATTTCTGGTATATGAATAACATGATGTTTTTCAATGGCAAAAATCAATGAATATTGTAAATGCACAAACAGTAATATCTCCACATTGCAAGGTGCAATTCTGAAATTTTTTGCTTTTTCCTGCTAATCCTAGCATGATAAAGAAGATTCAAAGAGAGTGAGATGCCAGCTCCTTTCATTCAGTCAGTAGCTTCAAACATTTCTGGACGTTTTTCAATGGAAAAAATCAATGAATATTGTAAATGCACAAACTGTAATATCTCCACATTGCAAGGTGCAATTCTGAAATTTTTTGCTTTTTCCTGCTACTCCTAGCATGATAAAGAAGATTCAAAGAGAGTGAGATGCCAGCTCCTTTCATTCAGTCAGTAGCTTCAAACATTTCTGGACGTTTTTCAATGGCAAAAATCAATGAATATTGTAAATGCACAAACAGTAATATCTCCACATTGCAAGGTGCAATTCTGAAATTTTTTGCTTTTTCCTGCTAATCCTAGCATGATAAAGAAGATTCAAAGAGAGTGAGATGCCAGCTCCTTTCATTCAGTCAGTAGCTTCAAACATTTCTGGACGTTTTTCAATGGCAAAAATCAATGAATATTGTAAATGCACAAACAGTAATATCTCCACATTGCAAGGTGCAATTCTGAAATTTTTTGCTTTTTCCTGCTAATCCTAGCATGATAAAGAAGATTCAAAGAGAGTGAGATGCCAGCTCCTTTCATTCAGTCAGTAGCTTCAATCATTTCTGGTATATGAATAACATGATGTTTTTCAATGGCAAAAATCAATGAATATTGTAAATGCACAAACAGTAATTTCTCCGCATTGCAAGGTGCAATTCTGAAATTTTTTGCTTTTTCCTGCTCCTCTTAGCATGATAAATAAGATTCAAAGAGAGTGAGATGCAAACATTTCTGGACGTTTTTCAATGGCAAAAATCAATGAATATTGTAAATGCACAAACAGTAATATCTCCACATTGCAAGGTGCAATTCTGAAATTTTTTGCTTTTTCCTGTTAATCCTAGCATGATAAAGAAGATTCAAAGAGAGTGAGATGCCAGCTCCTTTCATTCAGTCAGTAGCTTCAAACATTTCTGGTATATGAAAAACGTTTTTCAATGGCAAAAATCAATGAATATTGTAAATGCACAAACAGTAATATCTCCACATTGCAAGGTGCAATTCTGAAATTTTTTGCTTTTTCCTGCTAATCCTAGCATGATAAAGAAGATTCAAAGAGAGTGAGATGCCAGCTCCTTTCATTCAGTCAGTAGCTTCAAACATTTCTGGACGTTTTTCAATGGCAAAAATCAATGAATATTGTAAATGCACAAACAGTAATATCTCCACATTGCAAGGTGCAATTCTGAAATTTTTTGCTTTTTCCTGCTAATCCTAGCATGATAAAGAAGATTCAAAGAGAGTGAGATGCCAGCTCCTTTCATTCAGTCAGTAGCTTCAAACATTTCTGGTATATGAAAAACATGTTTTTCAATGGCAAAAATCAATGAATATTGTAAATGCACAAACAGTAATATCTCCACATTGCAAGGTGCAATTCTGAAATTTTTTGCTTTTTCCTGCTAATCCTAGCATGATAAAGAAGATTCAAAGAGAGTGAGATGCCAGCTCCTTTCATTCAGTCAGTAGCTTCAAACATTTCTGGACGTTTTTCAATGGCAAAAATCAATGAATATTGTAAATGCACAAACAGTAATATCTCCACATTGCAAGGTGCAATTCTGAAATTTTTTGCTTTTTCCTGCTAATCCTAGCATGATAAAGAAGATTCAAAGAGAGTGAGATGCCAGCTCCTTTCATTCAGTCAGTAGCTTCAAACATTTCTGGTATATGAAAAACATGTTTTTCAATGGCAAAAATCAATGAATATTGTAAATGCACAAACAGTAATATCTCCACATTGCAAGGTGCAATTCTAAAATTTTTTGCTTTTTCCTGCTAATCCTAGCATGATAAAGAAGATTCAAAGAGAGTGAGATGCCAGCTCCTTTCATTCAGTCAGTAGCTTCAAACATTTCTGGACGTTTTTCAACGGCAAAAATCAATGAATATTGTAAATGCACAAACAGTAATATCTCCACATTGCAAGGTGCAATTCTGAAATTTTTTGCTTTTTCCTGTTAATCCTAGCATGATAAAGAAGATTCAAAGAGAGTGAGATGCCAGCTCCTTTCATTCAGTCAGTAGCTTCAAACATTTCTGGTATATGAAAAACATGTTTTTCAATGGCAAAAATCAATGAATATTGTAAATGCACAAAGAGTAATATCTCCACATTGCAAGGTGCAATTCTGAAATTTTTTGCTTTTTCCTGTTAATCCTAGCATGATAAAGAAGATTCAAAGAGAGTGAGATGCCAGCTCCTTTCATTCAGTCAGTAGCTTCAAACATTTCTGGTATATGAAAAACATGTTTTTCAATGGCAAAAATCAATGAATATTGTAAATGCACAAACAGTAATATCTCCACATTGCAAGGTGCAATTCTGAAATTTTTTGCTTTTTCCTGCTAATCCTAGCATGATAAAGAAGATTCAAAGAGAGTGAGATGCCAGCTCCTTTCATTCAGTCAGTAGCTTCAAACATTTCTGGACGTTTTTCAATGGCAAAAATCAATGAATATTGTAAATGCACAAACAGTAATATCTCCACATTGCAAGGTGCAATTCTGAAATTTTTTGCTTTTTCCTGTTAATCCTAGCATGATAAAGAAGATTCAAAGAGAGTGAGATGCCAGCTCCTTTCATTCAGTCAGTAGCTTCAAACATTTCTGGTATATGAAAAACATGTTTTTCAATGGCAAAAATCAATGAATATTGTAAATGCACAAACAGTAATATCTCCACATTGCAAGGTGCAATTCTGAAATTTTTTGCTTTTTCCTGCTAATCCTAGCATGATAAAGAAGATTCAAAGAGAGTGAGATGCCAGCTCCTTTCATTCAGTCAGTAGCTTCAAACATTTCTGGTATATGAAAAACATGTTTTTCAATGGCAAAAATCAATGAATATTGTAAAAGCACAAACAGTAATATCTCCACATTGCAAGGTGCAATTCTGAAATTTTTAGCTTTTTCCTGTTAATCCTAGCATGATAAAGACTCAAAGAGAGTGAG
Organism: Phyllobates terribilis; assembly: GCF_046119375.1. Taxonomy (NCBI): domain Eukaryota; kingdom Metazoa; phylum Chordata; class Amphibia; order Anura; family Dendrobatidae; genus Phyllobates; species Phyllobates terribilis. Next base: position 688,798 of record NW_027363188.1, read on the forward strand.
ATGCCAGCTCCTTTCATTCAGTCAGTAGCTTCAAACATTTCTGGACGTTTTTCAATGGCAAAAATCAATGAATTTTGTAAATGCACAAACAGTAATATCTCCACATTGCAAGGTGCAATTCTGAAATTTTTTGCTTTTTCCTGTTAATCCTAGCATGATAAAGAAGATTCAAAGAGAGTGAGATGCCAGCTCCTTTCATTCAGTCAGTAGCTTCAAACATTTCTGGTATATGAAAAACGTTTTTCAATGGCAAAAATCAATGAATATTGTAAATGCACAAACAGTAATATCTCCACATTGCAAGGTGCAATTCTGAAATTTTTTGCTTTTTCCTGCTAATCCTAGCATGATAAAGAAGATTCAAAGAGAGTGAGATGCCAGCTCCTTTCATTCAGTCAGTAGCTTCAAACATTTCTGGACGTTTTTCAATGGCAAAAATCAATGAATATTGTAAATGCACAAACAGTAATATCTCCACATTGCAAGGTGCAATTCTGAAATTTTTTGCTTTTTCCTGCTAATCCTAGCATGATAAAGAAGATTCAAAGAGAGTGAGATGCCAGCTCCTTTCATTCAGTCAGTAGCTTCAAACATTTCTGGTATATGAAAAACATGTTTTTCAATGGCAAAAATCAATGAATACTGTAAATGCACAAACAGTAATATCTCCACATTGCAAGGTGCAATTCTGAAATTTTTTGCTTTTTCCTGCTAATCCTAGCATGATAAAGAAGATTCAAAGAGAGTGAGATGCCAGCTCCTTTCATTCAGTCAGTAGCTTCAAACATTTCTGGACGTTTTTCAATGGCAAAAATCAATGAATATTGTAAATGCACAAACAGTAATATCTCCACATTGCAAGGTGCAATTCTGAAATTTTTTGCTTTTTCCTGCTAATCCTAGCATGATAAAGAAGATTCAAAGAGAGTGAGATGCCAGCTCCTTTCATTCAGTCAGTAGCTTCAAACATTTCTGGTATATGAAAAACATGTTTTTCAATGGCAAAAATCAATGAATATTGTAAATGCACAAACAGTAATATCTCCACATTGCAAGGTGCAATTCTGAAATTTTTTGCTTTTTCCTGCTAATCCTAGCATGATAAAGAAGATTCAAAGAGAGTGAGATGCCAGCTCCTTTCATTCAGTCAGTAGCTTCAAACATTTCTGGACGTTTTTCAATGGCAAAAATCAATGAATATTGTAAATGCACAAACAGTAATATCTCCACATTGCAAGGTGCAATTCTGAAATTTTTTGCTTTTTCCTGTTAATCCTAGCATGATAAAGAAGATTCAAAGAGAGTGAGATGCCAGCTCCTTTCATTCAGTCAGTAGCTTCAAACATTTCTGGTATATGAAAAACATGTTTTTCAATGGCAAAAATCAATGAATATTGTAAATGCACAAACAGTAATATCTCCACATTGCAAGGTGCAATTCTGAAATTTTTTGCTTTTTCCTGCTAATCCTAGCATGATAAAGAAGATTCAAAGAGAGTGAGATGCCAGCTCCTTTCATTCAGTCAGCAGCTTCAAACATTTCTGGTATATGAAAAACATGTTTTTCAATGGCAAAAATCAATGAATATTGTAAATGCACAAACAGTAATATCTCCACATTGCAAGGTGCAATTCTGAAATTTTTTGCTTTTTCCTGTTAATCCTAGCATGATAAAGAAGATTCAAAGAGAGTGAGATGCCAGCTCCTTTCATTCAGTCAGTAGCTACAAACATTTCTGGTATATGAAAAACATGTTTTTCAATGGCAAAAATCAATGAATATTGTAAATGCACAAACAGTAATATCTCCACATTGCAAGGTGCAATTCTGAAATTTTTTGCTTTTTCCTGTTAATCCTAGCATGATAAAGAAGATTCAAAGAGAGTGAGATGCCAGCTCCTTTCATTCAGTCAGTAGCTTCAAACATTTCTGGTATATGAAAAACATGTTTTTCAATGGCAAAAATCAATGAATATTGTAAATGCACAAACAGTAATATCTCCACATTGCAAGGTGCAATTCTGAAATTTTTTGCTTTTTCCTGCTAATCCTAGCATGATAAAGAAGATTCAAAGAGAGTGAGATGCCAGCTCCTTTCATTCAGTCAGTAGCTTCAAACATTTCTGGACGTTTTTCAATGGCAAAAATCAATGAATATTGTAAATGCACCAACAGTAATATCTCCACATTGCAAGGTGCAATTCTGAAATTTTTTGCTTTTTCCTGTTAATCCTAGCATGATAAAGAAGATTCAAAGAGAGTGAGATGCCAGCTCCTTTCATTCAGTCAGTAGCTTCAAACATTTCTGGTATATGAAAAACATGTTTTTCAATGGCAAAAATCAATGAATATTGTAAATGCACAAACAGTAATATCTCCACATTGCAAGGTGCAATTCTGAAATTTTTTGCTTTTTCCTGCTAATCCTAGCATGATAAAGAAGATTCAAAGAGAGTGAGATGCAAGCTCCTTTCATTCAGTCAGTAGCTTCAAACATTTCTGGTATATGAAAAACATGTTTTTCAATGGCAAAAATCAATGAATATTGTAAATGCACAAACAGTAATATCTCCACATTGCAAGGTGCAATTCTGAAATTTTTAGCTTTTTCCTGTTAATCCTAGCATGATAAAGAAGATTCAAAGAGAGTGAGATGCCAGCTCCTTTCATTCAGTCAGTAGCTTCAAACATTTCTGGACGTTTTTCAATGGCAAAAATCAATGAATATTGTAAATGCACAAACAGTAATATCTCCACATTGCAAGGTGCAATTCTGAAATTTTTTGCTTTTTCCTGCTAATCCTAGCATGATAAAGAAGATTCAAAGAGAGTGAGATGCCAGCTCCTTTCATTCAGTCAGTAGCTTCAATCATTTCTGGTATATGAATAACATGATGTTTTTCAATGGCAAAAATCAATGAATATTGTAAATGCACAAACAGTAATTTCTCCGCATTGCAAGGTGCAATTCTGAAATTTTTTGCTTTTTCCTGTTCCTTTTAGCATGATAAATAAGATTCAAAGAGAGTGAGATGCCAGCTCCTTTCATTCAGTCAGTAGCTTCAAACATTTCTGGTATAAACATTTCTGGACGTTTTTCAATGGCAAAAATCAATGAATATTGTAAATGCACAAACAGTAATATCTCCACATTGCAAGGTGCAATTCTGAAATTTTTTGCTTTTTCCTGCTAACCCTAGCATGATAAAGAAGATTCAAAGAGAGTGAGATGCCAGCTCCTTTCATTCAGTCAGTAGCTTCAAACATTTCTGGACGTTTTTCAATGGCAAAAACCAATGAATATTGTAAATGCACAAACAGTAATATCTCCACATTGCAAGGTGCAATTCTGAAATTTTTTGCTTTTTCCTGCTAATCCTATCATGATAAAGAAGATTCAAAGAGAGTGAGATGCCAGCTCCTTTCATTCAGTCAGTAGCTTCAAACATTTCTGGACGTGTTTCAATGGCAAAAATCAATGAATATTGTAAATGCACAAACAGTAATTTCTCCGCATTGCAAGATGCAATTCTGAAATTTTTTGCTTTTTCCTGCTCCTCTTAGCATGATAAAGAAGATTCAAAGAGAGTGAGATGCCAGCTCCTTTCATTCAGTCAGTAGCTTCAATCATTTCTGGACGTTTTTCAATGGCAAAAATCAATGAATATTGTAAATGCACAAGCAGTAATTTCTCCGCATTGCAAGGTGCAATTCTGAAATTTTTTGCTTTTTCCTGCTCCTCTTAGCATGATAAAGAAGATTCAAAGAGAGTGAGATGCCATCTCCTTTCATTCAGTCAGTGGCTTCAATCATTTCTGGATGTTTTTCAATGGCAAAAATCAATGAATATTGTAAATGCACAAACAGTAATTTCTCCGCATTGCAAGATGCAATTCTGAAATTTTTTGCTTTTTCCTGCTCCTCTTAGCATGAAAAAGAAGATTCAAAGAGAGTGAGATGCCAGCTCCTTTCATTCAGTCAGTAGCTTCAATCATTTCTGGTATATGAATAACATGATGTTTTTCAATGGCAAAAATCAATGAATATTGTAAATGCACAAACAGTAATTTCTCCGCATTGCAAGGTGCAATTCTGAATTTTTTTGCTTTTTCCTGCTCCTCTTAGCATGATAAAGAAGATTCAAAGAGAGTGAGATGCCAGCTCCTTTCATTCAGTCAGTAGCTTCAATCATTTCTGGACGTTTTTCAATGGCAAAAATCAATGAATATTGTAAATGCACAAACAGTAATTTCTCCGCATTGCAAGGTGCAATTCTGAAATTTTTTGCTTTTTCCTGCTCCTCTTAGCATGATAAAGAAGATTCAAAGAGAGTGAGATGCCAGCTCCTTTCATTCAGTCAGTAGCTTCAATCATTTCTGGACGTTTTTCAATGGCAAAAATCAATGAATATTGTAAATGCACAAACAGTAATTTCTCCGCATTGCAAGGTGCAATTCTGAAATTTTTTGCTTTTAACTGCTCCTCTTAGCATGATAAAGAAGATTCAAAGAGAGTGAGATGCCAGCTCCTTTCATTCAGTCAGTAGCTTCAAACATTTCTGGTATATGAATAACATGATGTTTTTCAATGGCAAAAATCAATGAATATTGTAAATGCACAAACAGTAATTTCTCCGCATTGCAAGGTGCAATTCTGAAATTTTTTGCTTTTTCCTGCTCCTCTTAGCATGATAAAGAAGATTCAAAGAGAGTGAGATGCCAGCTCCTTTCATTCAGTCAGTAGCTTCAATCATTTCTGGACGTTTTTCAATGGCAAAAATCAATGAATATTGTAAATGCACAAACAGTAATTTCTCCGCATTGCAAGGTTTCAGAATTGCACCTTGCAATGTGGAGATCTTACTGTTTGTGCATTTACAGTATTCATTGATTTTTGCCATTGAAAAACGTCCAGAAATGTTTGAAGCTACTGACTGAATGAAGGGAGCTGGCATCTCACTCACTTTGAATGTTCTTTATCATGCTAGGATTAGCAGGAAAAAGCAAAAAATTTCAGAATTGCACCTTGCAATGTGGAGATATTACTGTTTGTGCATTTACAATATTCATTGATTTTTGCCATTGAAAAACATCATGTTATTCATATACCAGAAATGTTTGAAGCTACTGACTGAATGAAAGGATCTGGCATCTCACTATCTTTGAATCTTCTTTATCATGCTAGGATTAGCAGGAAAAAGCAAAAAATTTCAGAATTGCACCTTGCAATGTTTAGATATTACTGTTTGTGCATTTACAATATTCATTGATTTTTGCCATTGAAAAACGTCCAGAAATGTTTGAAGCTACTGACTGAATGAAAGGAGCTGGCATCTCACTCTATTTGAATCTTCTTTATCATGCTAGGATTAGCAGGAAAAAGCAAAAAATTTCAGAATTGCACCTTGCAATGTGGAGATATTACTGTTTGTGCATTTACAATATTCATTGATTTTTGCCTTTGAAAAACGTCCAGAAATGTTTATACCAGAAATGTTTGAAGCTACTGACTGAATGAAAGGAGCTGGCATCTCACTCTCTTTGAATCTTCTTTATCATGCTAAGAGGAGCAGGAAAAAGCAAAAAAATTCAGAATTGCACCTTGCAATGCGGAGAAATTACTGTTTGTGCATTTACAATATTCATTGATTTTTGCCATTGAAAAACATCATGTTATTCATATACCAGAAATGATTGAAGCTACTGACTGAATGAAAGGAGCTGGCATCTCACTCTCTTTGAATCTTCTTTATCATGCTAGGATTAGCAGGAAAAAGCAAAAAATTTCAGAATTGCACCTTGCAATGTGGAGATATTACTGTTTGTGCATTTACAATATTCATTGATTTTTGCCATTGAAAAACGTCCAGAAATGTTTGAAGCTACTGACTGAATGAAAGGAGCTGGCATCTCACTCTCTTTGAATCTTCTTTATCATGCTAGGAGTAGCAGGAAAAAGCAAAAAATTTCAGAATTGCACCTTGCAATGTGGAGATATTACTGTTTGTGCATTTACAATATTCATTGATTTTTGCCATTGAAAAACGTCCAGAAATGTTTGAAGCTACTGACTGAATGAAAGGAGCTGGCATCTCACTCTCTTTGAATCTTCTTTATCATGCTAGGATTAGCAGGAAAAAGCAAAAAATTTCAGAATTGCACCTTGCAATGTGGAGATATTACTGTTTGTGCATTTACAATATTCATTGATTTTTGCCATTGAAAAACGTCCAGAAATGTTTGAAGCTACTGACTGAATGAAAGGAGCTGGCATCTCACTCTATTTGAATATTCTTTATCATGCTAGGATTAGCAGGAAAAAGCAAAAAATTTCAGAATTGCACCTTGCAATGTGGAGATATTACTGTTTGTGCATTTACAATATTCATTGATTTTTGCCATTGAAAAACGTCCAGAAATGTTTATACCAGAAATGTTTGAAGCTACTGACTGAATGAAAGGAGCTGGCATCTCACTCTCTTTGAATCTTCTTTATCATGCTAAGAGGAGCAGGAAAAAGCAAAAAAATTCAGAATTGCACCTTGCAATGCGGAGAAATTACTGTTTGTGCATTTACAATATTCATTGATTTTTGCCATTGAAAAATGTCCAGAAATGATTGAAGCTACTGACTGAATGAAAGGAGCTGGCATCTCACTCTCTTTGAATCTTCTTTATCATGCTAAGAGGAGCAGGAAAAAGCAAAAAATTTCAGAATTGCACCTTGCAATGCGGAGAAATTACTGTTTGTGCATTTACAATATTCATTGATTTTTGCCATTGAAAAACGTCCAGAAATGATTGAAGCTACTGACTGAATGAAAGGAGCTGGCATCTCACTCTCTTTGAATCTTCTTTATCATGCTAAGAGGAGCAGGAAAAAACAAAAAATTTCAGAATTGCACCTTGCAATGTGGAGAAATTACTGTTTGTGCATTTACAATATTCATTGATTTTTGCCATTGAAAAACATCATGTTATTCATACCCAGAAATGATTGAAGCTACTGACTGAATGAAAGGAGCTGGCATCTCACTCTCTTTGAATCTTCTTTATCATGCTAAGAGGAGCAGGAAAAAGCAAAACATTTCAGAATTGCACCTTGCAATGCGGAGAAATTACTGTTTGTGCATTTACAATATTCATTGATTTTTGCCATTGAAAAACGTCCAGAAATGATTGAAGCTACTGACTGAATGAAAGGAGCTGGCATCTCACTCTCTTTGAATCTTCTTTATCATGCTAAGAGGAGCAGGAAAAAGCAAAAAATTTCAGAATTGCACCTTGCAATGCGGAGAAATTACTGTTTGTGCATTTACAATATTCATTGATTTTTGCCATTGAAAAACGTCCAGAAATGATTGAAGCTACTGACTGAATGAAAGGAGCTGGCATCTCACTGTCTTTGAATCTTCTTTACCATGCTAAGAGGGGCAGGAAAAAGCAAAAAATTTCAGAATTGCACCTTGCAATGCGGAGAAATTACTGTTTGTGCATTTACAATATTCATTGATTTTTGCCATTGAAAAACATCATGTTATTCATATACCAGAAATGATTGAAGCTACTGACTGAATGAAAGGAGCTGGCATCTCACTCTCTTTGAATCTTCTTTATCATGCTAAGAGGAGCAGGAAAAAGCAAAAAATTTCGGAATTGCACCTTGCAATGCGGAGAAATTACTGTTTGTGCATTTACAATATTCATTGATTTTTGCCATTGAAAAACGTCCAGAAATGATTGAAGCTACTGACTGAATGAAAGGAGCTGGCATCTCAATCTCTTTGAATCTTCTTTATCATGCTAAGAGAAGCAGGAAAAAGCAAAAAATTTCAGAATTGCACCTTGCAATGCGGAGAAATTACTGTTTGTGCATTTACAATATTCATTGATTTTTGCCATTGAAAAACGTCCAGAAATGATTGAAGCTACTGACTGAATGAAAGGAGCTGGCATCTCACTCTCTTTGAATCTTCTTTACCATGCTAAGAGGAGCAGGAAAAAGCAAAAAATTTCAGAATTGCACCTTGCAATGCGGAGAAATTACTGTTTGTGTAGTTACAATATTCATTGATTTTTGCCATTGAAAAACATCATGTTATTCATATACCAGAAATGATTGAAGCTACTGACTGAATGAAAGGAGCTGGCATCTCACTCTCTTTGAATCTTCTTTATCATGCTAAGAGGAGCAGGAAAAAGCAAAAAATTTCAGAATTGCACCTTGCAATGCGGAGAAATTACTGTTTGTGCATTTACAATATTCATTGATTTTTGCCATTGAAAAACGTCCAGAAATGATTGAAGCTACTGACTGAATGAAAGGAGCTGGCATCTCACTCTCTTTGAATCTTCTTTATCATGCTAAGAGGAGCAGGAAAAAGCAAAAAATTTCAGAATTGCACCTTGCAATGCGGAGAAATTACTGTTTGTGCATTTACAATATTCATTGATTTTTGCCATTGAAAAACGTCCAGAAATGATTGAAGCTACTGACTGAATGAAAGGAGCTGGCATCTCACTCTCTTTGTATCCTCTTTATCATGCTAAGAGGAGCAGGAAAAAGCAAAAAATTTCTGAATTGCACCTTGCAATGTGGAGAAATTACTGTTTGTGCATTTACAATATTCATTGATTTTTGCCATTGAAAAACATCATGTTATTCATACCCAGAAATGATTGAAGCTACTGACTGAATGAAAGGAGCTGGCATCTCACTCTCTTTGAATCTTCTTTATCATGCTAAGAGGAGCAGGAAAAAGCAAAACATTTCAGAATTGCACCTTGCAATGCGGAGAAATTAATGTTTGTGCATTTACAATATTCATTGATTTTTGCCATTGAAAAACGTCCAGAAATGATTGAAGCTACTGACTGAATGAAAGGAGCTGGCATCTCACTCTCTTTGAATCTTCTTTATCATGCTAAGAGGAGCAGGAAAAAGCAAAAAATTTCAGAATTGCACCTTGCAATGCGGAGAAATTACTGTTTGTGCATTTACAATATTCATTGATTTTTGCCATTGAAAAACGTCCAGAAATGATTGAAGCTACTGACTGAATGAAAGGAGCTGGCATCTCACTCTCTTTGAATCTTCTTTACCATGCTAAGAGGAGCAGGAAAAAGCAAAAAATTTCAGAATTGCACCTTGCAATGCGGAGAAATTACTGTTTGTGCATTTACAATATTCATTGATTTTTGCCATTGAAAAATATCATGTTATTCATATACCAGAAATGATTGAAGCTACTGACTGAATGAAAGGAGCTGGCATCTCACTCTCTTTGAATCTTCTTTATCATGCTAAGAGGAGCAGGAAAAAGCAAAAAATTTCAGAATTGCACCTTGCAATGCGGAGAAATTACTGTTTGTGCATTTACAATATTCATTGATTTTTGCCATTGAAAAACGTCCAGAAATGATTGAAGCTACTGACTGAATGAAAGGAGCTGGCATCTCAATCTCTTTGAATCTTCTTTATCATGCTAAGAGGAGCAGGAAAAAGCAAAAAATTTCAGAATTGCACCTTGCAATGCGGAGAAATTACTGTTTGTGCATTTACAATATTCATTGATTTTTGCCATTGAAAAACGTCCAGAAATGATAGAAGCTACTGACTGAATGAAAGGAGCTGGCATCTCACTCTCTTTGAATCTTCTTTACCATGCTAAGAGGAGCAGGAAAAAGCAAAAAATTTCAGAATTGCACCTTGCAATGCGGAGAAATTACTGTTTGTGCAGTTACAATATTCATTGATTTTTTCCATTGAAAAACATCATGTTATTCATATACCAGAAATGATTGAAGCTACTGACTGAATGAAAGGAGCTGGCATCTCACTCTCTTTGAATCTTCTTTATCATGCTAAGAGGAGCAGGAAAAAGCAAAAAATTTCAGAATTGCACCTTGCAATGCGGAGAAATTACTGTTTGTGCATTTACAATATTCATTGATTTTTGCCATTGAAAAACGTCCAGAAATGATTGAAGCTACTGACTGAATGAAAGGAGCTGGCATCTCACTCTCTTTGAATCTTCTTTATCATGCTAAGAGGAGCAGGAAAAAGCAAAAAATTTCAGAATTGCACCTTGCAATGCGGAGAAATTACTGTTTGTGCATTTACAATATTCATTGATTTTTGCCATTGAAAAACGTCCAGAAATGATTGAAGCTACTGACTGAATGAAAGGAGCTGGCATGTAACTCTCTTTGAGTCTTCTTTATCATGCTAAGAGGAGCAGGAAAAAGCAAAAAATTTCAGAATTGCACCTTGCAATGCGGAGAAATTACTCTTTGTGCATTTACAATATTCATTGATTTTTGCCATTGAAAAACATCATGTTATTCATTTACAAGAAATGTTTGAAGCTACTGACTGAATGAAAGAAGCTGGCATCTCACTATCTTTGAATCTTCTTTATCATGTAAAGAGGAGCAGGAAAAAGCAAAAAATTTCAGAATTCCACCTTACAATGCGGAGAAATTACTGTTTGTGCATATACAATATTCATTGATTTTTGCCATTGAAAAACGTCCAGAAAAGATTGAAGCTACTGACTGAATGAAAGGAGCTGGCATCTCACTCTCTTTGAATCTTCTTTATCATGCTAAGAGGAGCAGGAAAAAGCAAAAAATTTCAGAATTGCACCTTGCAATGCAGAGAAATTACTGTTTGTGCATTTACAATATTCATTGATTTTTGCCATTGAAAAACATCATGTTATTCATATACCAGAAATGTTTGAAGCTACTGACTGAATGAAAGGAGCTGGCATCTCACTCTCTTTGAATCTTCTTTATCATGCTAAGAGGAGCAGGAAAAAGCAAAAAATTTCAGAATTGCACCTTGCAATGCAGAGAAATTACTGTTTGTGCATTTACAATATTCATTGATTTTTGCCATTGAAAAACGTCCAGAAATGATTGAAGCTACTGACTGAATGAAAGGAGCTGGCATCTCACTCTCTTTGAATCTTCTTTATCATGCTAAGAGGAGCAGGAAAAAGCAAAAAAATTCAGAATTGCACCTTGCAATGCGGAGAAATTACTGTTTGTGCATTTACAATATTCATTGATTTTTGCCATTGAAAAACATCATGTTATTCATATACCAGAAATGATTGAAGCTACTGACTGAATGAAAGGAGCGGGCATCTCATTCTCTTTGAATCTTCCTTTTCATGCTAAGAGGAGCAGGAAAAAGCAAAAAATTTCAGAATTGCACCTTGCAATGCGGAGAAATTACTGTTTGTGCATTTACAATATTCATTGATTTTTTGCCATTGAAAAACGTCCAGAAATGATTGAAGCTACTGACTGAATGAAAGGAGCTGGCATCTCACTCTCTTTGAATCTTCTTTATCATGCTAGGATTAGCAGGAAAAAGCAAAAAATTTCAGAATTGCACCTTGCAATGTGGAGATATTACTGTTTGTGCATTTACAATATTCATTGATTTTTGCCTTTGAAAAACGTCCAGAAATGTTTATACCAGAAATGTTTGAAGCTACTGACTGAATGAAAGGAGCTGGCATCTCACTCTCTTTGAATCTTCTTTATCATGCTAAGAGGAGCAGGAAAAAGCAAAAAAATTCAGAATTGCACCTTGCAATGCGGAGAAATTACTGTTTGTGCATTTACAATATTCATTGATTTTTGCCATTGAAAAACATCATGTTATTCATATACCAGAAATGATTGAAGCTACTGACTGAATGAAAGGAGCTGGCATCTCACTCTCTTTGAATCTTCTTTATCATGCTAGGATTAGCAGGAAAAAGCAAAAAATTTCAGAATTGCACCTTGCAATGTGGAGATATTACTGTTTGTGCATTTACAATATTCATTGATTTTTGCCATTGAAAAACGTCCAGAAATGTTTGAAGCTACTGACTGAATGAAAGGAGCTGGCATCTCACTCTCTTTGAATCTTCTTTATCATGCTAGGATTAGCAGGAAAAAGCAAAAAATTTCAGAATTGCACCTTGCAATGTGGAGATATTACTGTTTGTGCATTTACAATATTCATTGATTTTTGCCATTGAAAAACGTCCAGAAATGTTTGAAGCTACTGACTGAATGAAAGGAGCGGGCATCTCACTCTCTTTGAATCTTCTTTATCATGCTAGGAGTAGCAGGAAAAAGCAAAAAATTTCAGAATTGCACCTTGCAATGTGGAGATATTACTGTTTGTGCATTTACAATATTCATTGATTTTTGCCATTGAAAAACGTCCAGAAATGTTTGAAGCTACTGACTGAATGAAAGGAGCTGGCATCTCACTCTCTTTGAATCTTCTTTATCATGCTAAGAGGAGCAGGAAAAAGCAAAAAAATTCAGAATTGCACCTTGCAATGCGGAGAAATTACTGTTTGTGCATTTACAATATTCATTGATTTTTGCCATTGAAAAACATCATGTTATTCATATACCAGAAATGATTGAAGCTACAGACTGAATGAAAGGAGCGGGCATCTCATTCTCTTTGAATCTTCTTTTTCATGCTAAGAGGAGCAGGAAAAAGCAAAAAATTTCAGAATTGCACCTTGCAATGCGGAGAAATTACTGTTTGTGCATTTACAATATTCATTGATTTTTGCCATTGAAAAACGTCCAGAAATGATTGAAGCTACTGACTGAATGAAAGGAGCTGGCATCTCACTCTCTTTGAATCTTCTTTATCATGCTAGGATTAGCAGGAAAAAGCAAAAAATTTCAGAATTGCACCTTGCAATGTGGAGATATTACTGTTTGTGCATTTACAATATTCATTGATTTTTGCCTTTGAAAAACGTCCAGAAATGTTTATACCAGAAATGTTTGAAGCTACTGACTGAATGAAAGGAGCTGGCATCTCACTCTCTTTGAATCTTCTTTATCATGCTAAGAGGAGCAGGAAAAAGCAAAAAAATTCAGAATTGCACCTTGCAATGCGGAGAAATTACTGTTTGTGCATTTACAATATTCATTGATTTTTGCCATTGAAAAACATCATGTTATTCATATACCAGAAATGATTGAAGCTACTGACTGAATGAAAGGAGCTGGCATCTCACTCTCCTTGAATCTTCCTTATCATGCTAGGATTAGCAGGAAAAAGCAAAAAATTTCAGAATTGCACCTTGCAATGTGGAGATATTACTGTTTGTGCATTTACAATATTCATTGATTTTTGCCATTGAAAAACGTCCAGAAATGTTTGAAGCTACTGACTGAATGAAAGGAGCTGGCATCTCACTCTCTTTGAATCTTCTTTATCATGCTAGGATTAGCAGGAAAAAGCAAAAAATTTCAGAATTGCACCTTGCAATGTGGAGATATTACTGTTTGTGCATTTACAATATTCATTGATTTTTGCCATTGAAAAACGTCCAGAAATGTTTATACCAGAAATGTTTGAAGTTACTGACTGAATGAAAGGAGCTGGCATCTCACTCTCTTTGAATCTTCTTTATCATGCTAAGAGGAGCAGGAAAAAGCAAAAAAATTCAGAATTGCACCTTGCAATGCGGAGAAATTACTGTTTGTGCATTTACAATATTCATTGATTTTTGCCATTGAAAAACGTCCAGAAATGATTGAAGCTACTGACTGAATGAAAGGAGCTGGCATCTCACTCTCTCTGAATCTTCTTTATCATGCTAAGAGGAGCAGGAAAAAGCAAAAAATTTCAGAATTGCACCTTGCAATGCGGAGAAATTACTGTTTGTGCATTTACAATATTCATTGATTTTTGCCATTGAAAAATGTTCAGAAATGATTGAAGCTACTGACTGAATGAAAGGAGCTGGCATCTCACTCTCTTTGAATCTTCTTTATCATGCTAAGAGGAGCAGGAAAAAGCAAAAAATTTAAGAATTGCACCTTGCAATGTGGAGAAATTACTGTTTGTGCATTTACAATATTCATTGATTTTTGCCATTGAAAAACATCATGTTATTCATACCCAGAAATGATTGAAGCTACTGACTGAATGAAAGGAGCTGGCATCTCACTCTCTTTGAATCTTCTTTATCATGCTAAGAGGAGCAGGAAAAAGCAAAACATTTCAGAATTGCACCTTGCAATGCGGAGAAATTACTGTTTGTGCATTTACAATATTCATTGATTTTTGCCATTGAAAAACGTCCAGAAATGATTGAAGCTACTGACTGAATGAAAGGAGCTGGCATCTCACTCTCTTTGAATCTTCTTTATCATGCTAAGAGGAGCAGGAAAAAGCAAAAAATTTCAGAATTGCACCTTGCAATGCGGAGAAATTACTGTTTGTGCATTTACAATATTCATTGATTTTTGCCATTGAAAAACGTCCAGAAATGATTGAAGCTACTGACTGAATGAAAGGAGCTGGCATCTCACTCTCTTTGAATCTTCTTTACCATGCTAAGAGGAGCAGGAAAAAGCAAAAAATTTCAGAATTGCACCTTGCAATGCGGAGAAATTACTGTTTGTGCATTTACAATATTCATTGATTTTTGCCATTGAAAAACATCATGTTATTCATATACCAGAAATGTTTGAAGCTACTGACTGAATGAAAGGAGCTGGCATCTCACTCTCTTTGAATCTTCTTTATCATGCTAAGAGGAGCAGGAAAAAGCAAAAAATTTCAGAATTGCACCTTGCAATGCGGAGAAATTACTGTTTGTGCATTTACAATATTCATTGATTTTTGCCATTGAAAAACGTCCAGAAATGATTGAAGCTACTGACTGAATGAAAGGAGCTGGCATCTCACTCTCTTTGAATCTTCTTTATCATGCTAAGAGGAGCAGGAAAAAGCAAAAAATTTCAGAATTGCACCTTGCAATGCGGAGAAATTACTGTTTGTGCATTTACAATATTCATTGATTTTTGCCATTGAAAAACGTCCAGAAATGATTGAAGCTACTGACTGAATGAAAGGAGCTGGCATGTAACTCTCTTTGAGTCTTCTTTATCATGCTAAGAGGAGCAGGAAAAAGCAAAAAATTTCAGAATTGCACCTTGCAATGCGGAGAAATTACTCTTTGTGCATTTACAATATTCATTGATTTTTGCCATTGAAAAACATCATGTTATTCATATACCAGAAATGTTTGAAGCTACTGACTGAATGAAAGAAGTTGGCATCTCACTATCTTTGAATCTTCTTTATCATGCTAAGAGGAGCAGGAAAAAGCAAAAAATTTCAGAATTCCACCTTACAATGCGGAGAAATTACTGTTTGTGCATTTACAATATTCATTGATTTTTGCCATTGAAAAACGTCCAGAAAAGATTGTAGCTACTGACTGAATGAAAGGAGCTGGCATCTCACTCTCTTTGAATCTTCTTTATCATGCTAAGAGGAGCAGGAAAAAGCAAAAAATTTCAGAATTACACCTTGCAATGCGGAGAAATTACTGTTTGTGCATTTACAATATTCATTGATTTTTGCCATTGAAAAACATCATGTTATTCATATACCAGAAATGTTTGAAGCTACTGACTGAATGAAAGGAGCTGGCATCTCACTCTCTTTGAATCTTCTTTATCATGCTAAGAGGAGCAGGAAAAAGCAAAAAATTTCAGAATTGCACCTTGCAATGCGGAGAAATTACTGTTTGTGCATTTACAATATTCATTGATTTTTGCCATTGAAAAACGTCCAGAAATGATTGAAGCTACTGACTGAATGAAAGGAGCTGGCATCTCACTCTCTTTGAATCTTCTTTATCATGCTAAGAGGAGCAGGAAAAAGCAAAAAAATTCAGAATTGCACCTTGCAATGCGGAGAAATTACTGTTTGTGCATTTACAATATTCATTGATTTTTGCCATTGAAAAACATCATGTTATTCATATACCAGAAATGATTGAAGCTACTGACTGAATGAAAGGAGCGGGCATCTCATTCTCTTTGAATCTTCTTTTTCATGCTAAGAGGAGCAGGAAAAAGCAAAAAATTTCAGAATTGCACCTTGCAATGCGGAGAAATTACTGTTTGTGCATTTACAATATTCATTGATTTTTGCCATTGAAAAACATCATGTTATTCATATACCAGAAATGATTGAAGCTACTGACTGAATGAAAGGAGCTGGCATCTCACTCTCTTTGAATCTTCTTTATCATGCTAGGATTAGCAGGAAAAAGCAAAAAATTTCAGAATTGCACCTTGCAATGTGGAGATATTACTGTTTGTGCATTTACAATATTCATTGATTTTTGCCATTGAAAAACGTCCAGAAATGTTTGAAGCTACTGACTGAATGAAAGGAGCTGGCATCTCACTCTCTTTGAATCTTCTTTATCATTCTAGGATTAGCAGGAAAAAGCAAAAAATTTCAGAATTGCACCTTGCAATGTGGAGATATTACTGTTTGTGCATTTACAATATTCATTGATTTTTGCCATTGAAAAACGTACAGAAATGTTTGAAGCTACTGACTGAATGAAAGGAGCTGGCATCTCACTCTCTTTGAATCTTCTTTATCATGCTAGGAGTAGCAGGAAAAAGCAAAAAATTTCAGAATTGCACCTTGCAATGTGGAGATATTACTGTTTGTGCATTTACAATATTCATTGATTTTTGAAATTGAAAAACGTCCAGAAATGTTTGAAGCTACTGACTGAATGAAAGGAGCTGGCATCTCACTCTCTTTGAATCTTCTTTATCATGCTAGGATTAGCAGGAAAAAGCAAAAAATTTCAGAATTGCACCTTGCAATGTGGAGATATTACTGTTTGTGCATTTACAATATTCATTGATTTTTGCCATTGAAAAACGTCCAGAAATGTTTGAAGCTACTGACTGAATGAAAGGAGCTGGCATCTCACTCTATTTGAATATTCTTTATCATGCTAGGATTAGCAGGAAAAAGCAAAAAATTTCAGAATTGCACCTTGCAATGTGGAGATATTACTGTTTGTGCATTTACAATATTCATTGATTTTTGCCATTGAAAAACGTCCAGAAATGTTTATACCAGAAATGTTTGAAGTTACTGACTGAATGAAAGGAGCTGGCATCTCACTCTCTTTGAATCTTCTTTATCATGCTAAGAGGAGCAGGAAAAAGCAAAAAAATTCAGAATTGCACCTTGCAATGCGGAGAAATTACTGTTTGTGCATTTACAATATTCATTGATTTTTGCCATTGAAAAACGTCCAGAAATGATTGAAGCTACTGACTGAATGAAAGGAGCTGGCATCTCACTCTCTTTGAATCTTCTTTATCATGCTAAGAGGAGCAGGAAAAAGCAAAAAATTTCAGAATTGCACCTTGCAATGCGGAGAAATTACTGTTTGTGCATTTACAATATTCATTGATTTTTGCCATTGAAAAACGTCCAGAAATGATTGAAGCTACTGACTGAATGAAAGGAGCTGGCATCTCACTCTCTTTGAATCTTCTTTATCATGCTAAGAGGAGCAGGAAAAAGCAAAAAATTTCAGAATTGCACCTTGCAATGTGGAGAAATTACTGTTTGTGCATTTACAATATTCATTGATTTTTGCCATTGAAAAACATCATGTTATTCATACCCAGAAATGATTGAAGCTACTGACTGAATGAAAGGAGCTGGCATCTCACTCTCTTTGAATCTTCTTTATCATGCTAAGAGGAGCAAGAAAAAGCAAAACATTTCAGAATTGCACCTTGCAATGCGGAGAAATTACTGTTTGTGCATTTACAATATTCATTGATTTTTGCCATTGAAAAACGTCCAGAAATGATTGAAGCTACTGACTGAATGAAAGGAGCTGGCATCTCACTCTCTTTGAATCTTCTTTATCATGCTAAGAGGAGCAGGAAAAAGCAAAAAATTTCAGAATTGCACCTTGCAATGCGGAGAAATTACTGTTTGTGCATTTACAATATTCATTGATTTTTGCCATTGAAAAACGTCCAGAAATGATTGAAGCTACTGACTGAATGAAAGGAGCTGGCATCTCACTCTCTTTGAATCTTCTTTACCATGCTAAGAGGAGCAGGAAAAAGCAAAAAATTTCAGAATTGCACCTTGCAATGCGGAGAAATTACTGTTTGTGCATTTACAATATTCATTGATTTTTGCCATTGAAAAACATCATGTTATTCATATACCAGAAATGATTGAAGCTACTGACTGAATGAAAGGAGCTGGCATCTCACTCTCTTTGAATCTTCTTTATCATGCTAAGAGGAGCAGGAAAAAGCAAAAAATTTCAGAATTGCACCTTGCAATGCGGAGAAATTACTGTTTGTGCATTTACAATATTCATTGATTTTTGCCATTGAAAAACGTCCAGAAATGATTGAAGCTACTGACTGAATGAAAGGAGCTGGCATCTCACTCTCTTTGAATCTTCTTTATCATGCTAAGAGGAGCAGGAAAAAGCAAAAAATTTCAGAATTGCACCTTGCAATGCGGAGAAATTACTGTTTGTGCATTTACAATATTCATTGATTTTTGCCATTGAAAAACGTCCAGAAATGATTGAAGCTACTGACTGAATGAAAGGAGCTGGCATGTAACTCTCTTTGAGTCTTCTTTATCATGCTAAGAGGAGCAGGATAAAGCAAAAAATTTCAGAATTGCACCTTGCAATGCGGAGAAATTACTCTTTGTGCATTTACAATATTCATTGATTTTTGCCATTGAAAAACATCATGTTATTCATATACCAGAAATGTTTGAAGCTACTGACTGAATGAAAGAAGCTGGCATCTCACTATCTTTGAATCTTCTTTATCATGCTAAGAGGAGCAAGAAAAAGCAAAAAATTTCAGAATTCCACCTTTACAATGCGGAGAAATTACTGTTTGTGCATTTACAATATTCATTGATTTTTGCCATTGAAAAACGTCCAGAAAAGATTGAAGCTACTGACTGAATGAAAGGAGCTGGCATCTCACTCTCTTTGAATCTTCTTTATCATGCTAAGAGGAGCAGGAAAAAGCAAAAAATTTCAGAATTGCACCTTGCAATGCGGAGAAATTACTGTTTGTGCATTTACAATATTCATTGATTTTTGCCATTGAAAAACGTCCAGAAATGATTGAAGCTACTGACTGAATGAAAGGAGCTGGCATGTAACTCTCTTTGAGTCTTCTTTATCATGCTAAGAGGAGCAGGATAAAGCAAAAAATTTCAGAATTGCACCTTGCAATGCGGAGAAATTACTCTTTGTGCATTTACAATATTCATTGATTTTTGCCATTGAAAAACATCATGTTATTCATATACCAGAAATGTTTGAAGCTACTGACTGAATGAAAGAAGCTGGCATCTCACTATCTTTGAATCTTCTTTATCATGCTAAGAGGAGCAAGAAAAAGCAAAAAATTTCAGAATTCCACCTTTACAATGCGGAGAAATTACTGTTTGTGCATTTACAATATTCATTGATTTTTGCCATTGAAAAACGTCCAGAAAAGATTGAAGCTACTGACTGAATGAAAGGAGCTGGCATCTCACTCTCTTTGAATCTTCTTTATCATGCTAAGAGGAGCAGGAAAAAGCAAAAAATTTCAGAATTGCACCTTGCAATGCGGAGAAATTACTGTTTGTGCATTTACAATATTCATTGATTTTTGCCATTGAAAAACATCATGTTATTCATATACCAGAAATGTTTGAAGCTACTGACTGAATGAAAGGAGCTGGCATCTCACTCTCTTTGAATCTTCTTTATCATGCTAAGAGGAGCAGGAAAAAGCAAAAAATTTCAGAATTGCACCTTGCAATGCGGAGAAATTACTGTTTGTGCATTTACAATATTCATTGATTTTTGCCATTGAAAAACGTCCAGAAATGATTGAAGCTACTGACTGAATGAAAGGAGCTGGCATCTCACTCTCTTTGAATCTTCTTTATCATGCTAAGAGGAGCAGGAAAAAGCAAAAAAATTCAGAATTGCACCTTGCAATGCGGAGAAATTACTGTTTGTGCATTTACAATATTCATTGATTTTTGCCATTGAAAAACATCATGTTATTCATATACCAGAAATGATTGAAGCTACTGACTGAATGAAAGGAGCGGGCATCTCATTCTCTTTGAATCTTCTTTTTCATGCTAAGAGGAGCAGGAAAAAGCAAAAAATTTCAGAATTGCACCTTGCAATGCGGAGAAATTACTGTTTGTGCATTTACAATATTCATTGATTTTTGCCATTGAAAAACGTCCAGAAATGATTGAAGCTACTGACTGAATGAAAGGAGCTGGCATCTCACTCTCTTTGAATCTTCTTTATCAAGCTAAGAGGAGCAGGAAAAAGCAAAAAATTTCAGAATTGCACCTTGCAATGCGGAGAAATTACTGCTTGTGCATTTACAATATTCATTGATTTTTGCCATTGAAAAACGTCCAGAAATGATTGAAGCTACTGACTGAATGAAAGGAGCTGGCATCTCACTCTCTTTGAATCTTTATCATGCTAAGAGGAGCAGGAAAAAGCAAAAAATTTCAGAATTGCACCTTGCAATGCGGAGAAATTACTGTTTGTGCATTTACAATATTCATTGATTTTTGCCATTGAAAAACGTCCAGAAATGTTTGAAGCTACTGACTGAATGAAAGGAGCTGGCATCTCACTCTCTTTGAATCTTCTTTATCATGCTAGGATTAGCAGGAAAAAGCAAAAAATTTCAGAATTGCACCTTGCAATGTGGAGATATTACTGTTTGTGCATTTACAATATTCATTGATTTTTGCCATTGAAAAACGTACAGAAATGTTTGAAGCTACTGACTGAATGAAAGGAGCTGGCATCTCACTCTCTTTGAATCTTCTTTATCATGCTAGGAGTAGCAGGAAAAAGCAAAAAATTTCAGAATTGCACCTTGCAATGTGGAGATATTACTGTTTGTGCATTTACAATATTCATTGATTTTTGCCATTGAAAAACGTCCAGAAATGTTTGAAGCTACGGACTGAATGAAAGGAGCTGGCATCTCACTCTCTTTGAATCTTCTTTATCATGCTAGGATTAGGAGGAAAAAGCAAAAAATTTCAGAATTGCACCTTGCAATGTGGAGATATTACTGTTTGTGCATTTACAATATTCATTGATTTTTGCCATTGAAAAACATCATGTTATTCATATACCAGAAATGTTTGAGGCTACTGACTGAATGAAAGGACCTGGCAGCTCACTCTCTTTCAATCTTCTTTATCATGCTAGGATTAGCAGGAAAAAGCAAAAAATTTCAGAATTGCACCTTGCAATGTGGAGATATTACTGTTTGTGCATTTACAATATTCATTGATTTTTGCCATTGAAAAACGTCCAGAAATGTTTGAAGCTACTGACTGAATGAAAGGAGCTGGCATCTCACTCTATTTGAATATTTTTTATCATGCTAGGATTAGCAGGAAAAAGCAAAAAATTTCAGAATTGCACCTTGCAATGTGGAGATATTACTGTTTGTGCATTTACAATATTCATTGATTTTTGCCATTGAAAAACGTCCAGAAATGTTTATACCAGAAATGTTTGAAGTTACTGACTGAATGAAAGGAGCTGGCATCTCACTCTCTTTGAATCTTCTTTATCATGTTAAGAGGAGCAGGAAAAAGCAAAAAAATTCAGAATTGCACCTTGCAATGCGGAGAAATTACTGTTTGTGCATTTACAATATTCATTGATTTTTGCCATTGAAAAACGTCCAGAAATGATTGAAGCTACTGACTGAATGAAAGGAGCTGGCATCTCACTCTCTTTGAATCTTCTTTATCATGCTAAGAGGAGCAGGAAAAAGCAAAAAATTTCAGAATTGCACCTTGCAATGCGGAGAAATTACTGTTTGTGCATTTACAATATTCATTGATTTTTGCCATTGAAAAACGTCCAGAAATGATTGAAGCTACTGACTGAATGAAAGGAGCTGGCATCTCACTCTCTTTGAATCTTCTTTATCATGCTAAGAGGAGCAGGAAAAAGCAAAAAATTTCAGAATTGCACCTTGCAATGTGGAGAAATTACTGTTTGTGCATTTACAATATTCATTGATTTTTGCCATTGAAAAACATCATGTTATTCATACCCAGAAATGATTGAAGCTACTGACTGAATGAAAGGAGCTGGCATCTCACTCTCTTTGAATCTTCTTTATCATGCTAAGAGGAGCAAGAAAAAGCAAAACATTTCAGAATTGCACCTTGCAATGCGGAGAAATTACTGTTTGTGCATTTACAATATTCATTGATTTTTGCCATTGAAAAACGTCCAGAAATGATTGAAGCTACTGACTGAATGAAAGGAGCTGGCATCTCACTCTCTTTGAATCTTCTTTATCATGCTAAGAGGAGCAGGAAAAAGCAAAAAATTTCAGAATTGCACCTTGCAATGCGGAGAAATTACTGTTTGTGCATTTACAATATTCATTGATTTTTGCCATTGAAAAACGTCCAGAAATGATTGAAGCTACTGACTGAATGAAAGGAGCTGGCATCTCACTCTCTTTGAATCTTCTTTACCATGCTAAGAGGAGCAGGAAAAAGCAAAAAATTTCAGAATTGCACCTTGCAATGCGGAGAAATTACTGTTTGTGCATTTACAATATTCATTGATTTTTGCCATTGAAAAACATCATGTTATTCATATACCAGAAATGATTGAAGCTACTGACTGAATGAAAGGAGCTGGCATCTCACTCTCTTTGAATCTTCTTTATCATGCTAAGAGGAGCAGGAAAAAGCAAAAAATTTCAGAATTGCACCTTGCAATGCGGAGAAATTACTGTTTGTGCATTTACAATATTCATTGATTTTTGCCATTGAAAAACGTCCAGAAATGATTGAAGCTACTGACTGAATGAAAGGAGCTGGCATCTCACTCTCTTTGAATCTTCTTTATCATGCTAAGAGGAGCAGGAAAAAGCAAAAAATTTCAGAATTGCACCTTGCAATGCGGAGAAATTACTGTTTGTGCATTTACAATATTCATTGATTTTTGCCATTGAAAAACGTCCAGAAATGATTGAAGCTACTGACTGAATGAAAGGAGCTGGCATGTAACTCTCTTTGAGTCTTCTTTATCATGCTAAGAGGAGCAGGAAAAAGCAAAAAATTTCAGAATTGCACCTTGCAATGCGGAGAAATTACTCTTTGTGCATTTACAATATTCATTGATTTTTGCCATTGAAAAACATCATGTTATTCATATACCAGAAATGTTTGAAGCTACTGACTGAATGAAAGAAGCTGGCATCTCACTATCTTTGAATCTTCTTTATCATGCTAAGAGGAGCAAGAAAAAGCAAAAAATTTCAGAATTCCACCTTTACAATGCGGAGAAATTACTGTTTGTGCATTTACAATATTCATTGATTTTTGCCATTGAAAAACGTCCAGAAAAGATTGAAGCTACTGACTGAATGAAAGGAGCTGGCATCTCACTCTCTTTGAATCTTCTTTATCATGCTAAGAGGAGCAGGAAAAAGCAAAAAATTTCAGAATTGCACCTTGCAATGCGGAGAAATTACTGTTTGTGCATTTACAATATTCATTGATTTTTGCCATTGAAAAACATCATGTTATTCATATACCAGAAATGTTTGAAGCTACTGACTGAATGAAAGGAGCTGGCATCTCACTCTCTTTGAATCTTCTTTATCATGCTAAGAGGAGCAGGAAAAAGCAAAAAATTTCAGAATTGCACCTTGCAATGCGGAGAAATTACTGTTTGTGCATTTACAATATTCATTGATTTTTGCCATTGAAAAACGTCCAGAAATGATTGAAGCTACTGACTGAATGAAAGGAGCTGGCATCTCACTCTCTTTGAATCTTCTTTATCATGCTAAGAGGAGCAGGAAAAAGCAAAAAAATTCAGAATTGCACCTTGCAATGCGGAGAAATTACTGTTTGTGCATTTACAATATTCATTGATTTTTGCCATTGAAAAACATGTTTTTCATATACCAGAAATGTTTGAAGCTACTGACTGAATGAAAGGAGCTGGCATCTCACTCTCTTTGAATCTTCTTTATCATGCTAGGATTAGCAGGAAAAAGCAAAAAATTTCAGAATTGCACCTTGCAATGTGGAGATATTACTGTTTGTGCATTTACAATATTCATTGATTTTTGCCATTGAAAAACATGTTTTTCATATACCAGAAATGTTTGAAGCTACTGACTGAATGAAAGGAGCTGGCATCTCACTCTCTTTGAATCTTCTTTATCATGCTAGGATTAGCAGGAAAAAGCAAAAAATTTCAGAATTGCACCTTGCAATGTGGAGATATTACTGTTTGTGCATTTACAATATTCATTGATTTTTGCCATTGAAAAACATGTTTTTCATATACCAGAAATGTTTGAAGCTACTGACTGAATGAAAGGAGCTGGCATCTCACTCTCTTTGAATCTTCTTTATCATGCTAGGATTAGCAGGAAAAAGCAAAAAATTTCAGAATTGCACCTTGCAATGTGGAGATATTACTGTTTGTGCATTTACAATATTCATTGATTTTTGCCATTGAAAAATGTCCAGAAATGTTTGAAGCTACTGACTGAATGAAAGGAGCTGGCATCTCACTCTCTTTGAATCTTCTTTATCATGCTAGGATTAGCAGGAAAAAGCAAAAAATTTCAGAATTGCACCTTGCAATGTGGAGATATTACTGTTTGTGCATTTACAATATTCATTGATTTTTGCCATTGAAAAACATGTTTTTCATATACCAGAAATGTTTGAAGCTACTGACTGAATGAAAGGAGCTGGCATCTCACTCTCTTTGAATCTTCTTTATCATGCTAGGATTAGCAGGAAAAAGCAAAAAATTTCAGAATTGCACCTTGCAATGTGGAGATATTACTGTTTGTGCATTTACAATATTCATTGATTTTTGCCATTGAAAAACATGTTTTTCATATACCAGAAATGTTTGAAGCTACTGACTGAATGAAAGGAGCTGGCATCTCACTCTCTTTGAATCTTCTTTATCATGCTAGGATTAGCAGGAAAAAGCAAAAAATTTCAGAATTGCACCTTGCAATGTGGAGATATTACTGTTTGTGCATTTACAATATTCATTGATTTTTGCCATTGAAAAACGTCCAGAAATGTTTGAAGCTACTGACTGAATGAAAGGAGCTGGCATCTCACTCTCTTTGAATCTTCTTTATCATGCTAGGATTAGCAGGAAAAAGCAAAAAATTTCAGAATTGCACCTTGCAATGTGGAGATATTACTGTTTGTGCATTTACAATATTCATTGATTTTTGCCATTGAAAAACGTTTTTCATATACCAGAAATGTTTGAAGCTACTGACTGAATGAAAGGAGCTGGCATCTCACTCTCTTTGAATCTTCTTTATCATGCTAGGATTAACAGGAAAAAGCAAAACATTTCAGAATTGCACCTTGCAATGTGGAGATATTACTGTTTGTGCATTTACAATATTCATTGATTTTTGCCATTGAAAAACGTCCAGAAATGTTTGAAGCTACTGACTGAATGAAAGGAGCTGGCATCTCACTCTCTTTGAATCTTCTTTATCATGCTAGGATTAACAGGAAAAAGCTAAAAATTTCAGAATTGCACCTTGCAATGTGGAGATATTACTGTTTGTGCATTTACAATATTCATTGATTTTTGCCATTGAAAAACATGTTTTTCATATACCAGAAATGTTTGAAGCTACTGACTGAATGAAAGGAGCTGGCATCTCACTCTCTTTGAATCTTCTTTATCATGCTAGGATTAGCAGGAAAAAGCAAAAAATTTCAGAATTGCACCTTGCAATGTGGAGATATTACTGTTTGTGCATTTACAATATTCATTGATTTTTGCCATTGAAAAACATGTTTTTCATATACCAGAAATGTTTGAAGCTACTGACTGAATGAAAGGAGCTGGCATCTCACTCTCTTTGAATCTTCTTTATCATGCTAGGATTAGCAGGAAAAAGCAAAAAATTTCAGAATTGCACCTTGCAATGTGGAGATATTACTGTTTGTGCATTTACAATATTCATTGATTTTTGCCATTGAAAAACATGTTTTTCATATACCAGAAATGTTTGAAGCTACTGACTGAATGAAAGGAGCTGGCATCTCACTCTCTTTGAATCTTCTTTATCATGCTAGGATTAACAGGAAAAAGCAAAAAATTTCAGAATTGCACCTTGCAATGTGGAGATATTACTGTTTGTGCATTTACAATATTCATTGATTTTTGCCATTGAAAAACATGTTTTTCATATACCAGAAATGTTTGAAGCTACTGACTGAATGAAAGGAGCTGGCATCTCACTCTCTTTGAATCTTCTTTATCATGCTAGGATTAACAGGAAAAAGCAAAAAATTTCAGAATTGCACCTTGCAATGTGGAGATATTACTGTTTGTGCATTTACAATATTCATTGATTTTTGCCATTGAAAAACGTCCAGAAATGTTTGAAGCTACTGACTGAATGAAAGGAGCTGGCATCTCACTCTCTTTGAATCTTCTTTATCATGCTAGGATTAGCAGGAAAAAGCAAAAAATTTCTGAATTGCACCTTGCAATGTGGAGATATTACTGTTTGTGCATTTACAATATTCATTGATTTTTGCCATTGAAAAACATGTTTTTCATATACCAGAAATGTTTGAAGCTACTGACTGAATGAAAGGAGCTGGCATCTCACTCTCTTTGAATCTTCTTTATCATGCTAGGATTAGCAGGAAAAAGCAAAAAATTTCAGAATTGCACCTTGCAATGTGGAGAAATTACTGTTTGTGCATTTACAATATTCATTGATTTTTGCCATTGAAAAACATGTTTTTCATATACCAGAAATGTTTGAAGCTACTGACTGAATGAAAGGAGCTGGCATCTCACTCTCTTTGAATCTTCTTTATCATGCTAGGATTAGCAGGAAAAAGCAAAAAATTTCAGAATTGCACCTTGCAATGTGGAGATATTACTGTTTGTGCATTTACAATATTCATTGATTTTTGCCATTGAAAAACGTCCAGAAATGTTTGAAGCTACTGACTGAATGAAAGGAGCTGGCATCTCACTCTCTTTGAATCTTCTTTATCATGCTAGGATTAGCAGGAAAAAGCAAAAAATTTCAGAATTGCACCTTGCAATGTGGAGATATTACTGTTTGTGCATTTACAATATTCATTGATTTTTGCCATTGAAAAACGTTTTTCATATACCAGAAATGTTTGAAGCTACTGACTGAATGAAAGGAGCTGGCATCTCACTCTCTTTGAATCTTCTTTATCATGCTAGGATTAACAGGAAAAAGCAAAACATTTCAGAATTGCACCTTGCAATGTGGAGATATTACTGTTTGTGCATTTACAATATTCATTGATTTTTGCCATTGAAAAACGTCCAGAAATGTTTGAAGCTACTGACTGAATGAAAGGAGCTGGCATCTCACTCTCTTTGAATCTTCTTTATCATGCTAGGATTAACAGGAAAAAGCTAAAAATTTCAGAATTGCACCTTGCAATGTGGAGATATTACTGTTTGTGCATTTACAATATTCATTGATTTTTGCCATTGAAAAACATGTTTTTCATATACCAGAAATGTTTGAAGCTACTGACTGAATGAAAGGAGCTGGCATCTCACTCTCTTTGAATCTTCTTTATCATGCTAGGATTAGCAGGAAAAAGCAAAAAATTTCAGAATTGCACCTTGCAATGTGGAGATATTACTGTTTGTGCATTTACAATATTCATTGATTTTTGCCATTGAAAAACATGTTTTTCATATACCAGAAATGTTTGAAGCTACTGACTGAATGAAAGGAGCTGGCATCTCACTCTCTTTGAATCTTCTTTATCATGCTAGGATTAGCAGGAAAAAGCAAAAAATTTCAGAATTGCACCTTGCAATGTGGAGATATTACTGTTTGTGCATTTACAATATTCATTGATTTTTGCCATTGAAAAACATGTTTTTCATATACCAGAAATGTTTGAAGCTACTGACTGAATGAAAGGAGCTGGCATCTCACTCTCTTTGAATCTTCTTTATCATGCTAGGATTAACAGGAAAAAGCAAAAAATTTCAGAATTGCACCTTGCAATGTGGAGATATTACTGTTTGTGCATTTACAATATTCATTGATTTTTGCCATTGAAAAACATGTTTTTCATATACCAGAAATGTTTGAAGCTACTGACTGAATGAAAGGAGCTGGCATCTCACTCTCTTTGAATCTTCTTTATCATGCTAGGATTAGCAGGAAAAAGCAAAAAATTTCAGAATTGCACCTTGCAATGTGGAGATATTACTGTTTGTGCATTTACAATATTCATTGATTTTTGCCATTGAAAAACATGTTTTTCATATACCAGAAATGTTTGAAGCTACTGACTGAATGAAAGGAGCTGGCATCTCACTCTCTTTGAATCTTCTTTATCATGCTAGGATTAACAGGAAAAAGCAAAAAATTTCAGAATTGCACCTTGCAATGTGGAGATATTACTGTTTGTGCATTTACAATATTCATTGATTTTTGCCATTGAAAAACATGTTTTTCATATACCAGAAATGTTTGAAGCTACTGACTGAATGAAAGGAGCTGGCATCTCACTCTCTTTGAATCTTCTTTATCATGCTAGGATTAACAGGAAAAAGCAAAAAATTTCAGAATTGCACCTTGCAATGTGGAGATATTACTGTTTGTGCATTTACAATATTCATTGATTTTTGCCATTGAAAAACGTCCAGAAATGTTTGAAGCTACTGACTGAATGAAAGGAGCTGGCATCTCACTCTCTTTGAATCTTCTTTATCATGCTAGGATTAGCAGGAAAAAGCAAAAAATTTCTGAATTGCACCTTGCAATGTGGAGATATTACTGTTTGTGCATTTACAATATTCATTGATTTTTGCCATTGAAAAACATGTTTTTCATATACCAGAAATGTTTGAAGCTACTGACTGAATGAAAGGAGCTGGCATCTCACTCTCTTTGAATCTTCTTTATCATGCTAGGATTAGCAGGAAAAAGCAAAAAATTTCAGAATTGCACCTTGCAATGTGGAGATATTACTGTTTGTGCATTTACAATATTCATTGATTTTTGCCATTGAAAAACATGTTTTTCATATACCAGAAATGTTTGAAGCTACTGACTGAATGAAAGGAGCTGGCATCTCACTCTCTTTGAATCTTCTTTATCATGCTAGGATTAGCAGGAAAAAGCAAAAAATTTCAGAATTGCACCTTGCAATGTGGAGATATTACTGTTTGTGCATTTACAATATTCATTGATTTTTCCCATTGAAAAACGTCCAGAAATGTTTGAAGCTACTGACTGAATGAAAGGAGCTGGCATCTCACTCTCTTTGAATCTTCTTTATCATGCTAGGATTAGCAGGAAAAAGCAAAAAATTTCTGAATTGCACCTTGCAATGTGGAGATATTACTGTTTGTGCATTTACAATATTCATTGATTTTTGCCATTGAAAAACATGTTTTTCATATACCAGAAATGTTTGAAGCTACTGACTGAATGAAAGGAGCTGGCATCTCACTCTCTTTGAATCTTCTTTATCATGCTAGGATTAGCAGGAAAAAGCAAAAAATTTCAGAATTGCACCTTGCAATGTGGAGATATTACTGTTTGTGCATTTACAATATTCATTGATTTTTGCCATTGAAAAACATGTTTTTCATATACCAGAAATGTTTGAAGCTACTGACTGAATGAAAGGAGCTGGCATCTCACTCTCTTTGAATCTTCTTTATCATGCTAGGATTAGCAGGAAAAAGCAAAAAATTTCAGAATTGCACCTTGCAATGTGGAGATATTACTGTTTGTGCATTTACAATATTCATTGATTTTTCCCATTGAAAAACGTCCAGAAATGTTTGAAGCTACTGACTGAATGAAAGGAGCTGGCATCTCACTCTCTTTGAATCTTCTTTATCATGCTAGGATTAGCAGGAAAAAGCAAAAAATTTCAGAATTGCACCTTGCAATGTGGAGATATTACTGTTTGTGCATTTACAATATTCATTGATTTTTGCCATTGAAAAACATGTTTTTCATATACCAGAAATTTTGAAGCTACTGACTGAATGAAAGGAGCTGGCATCTCACTCTCTTTGAATCTTCTTTATCATGCTAGGATTAGCAGGAAAAAGCAAAAAATTTCAGAATTGCACCTTGCAATGTGGAGATATTACTGTTTGTGCATTTACAATATTCAATGATTTTTGCCATTGAAAAACGTCCAGAAATGTTTGAAGCTACTGACTGAATGAAAGGAGCTGGCATCTCACTCTCTTTGAATCTTCTTTATCATGCTAGGATTAGCAGGAAAAAGCAAAAAATTTCAGAATTGCACCTTGCAATGTGGAGATATTACTGTTTGTGCATTTACAATATTCATTGATTTTTGCCATTGAAAAACGTTTTTCATATACCAGAAATGTTTGAAGCTACTGACTGAATGAAAGGAGCTGGCATCTCACTCTCTTTGAATCTTCTTTATCATGCTAGGATTAACAGGAAAAAGCAAAAAATTTCAGAATTGCACCTTGCAATGTGGAGATATTACTGTTTGTGCATTTACAATATTCATTGATTTTTGCCATTGAAAAACGTCCAGAAATGTTTGAAGCTACTGACTGAACGAAAGGAGCTGGCATCTCACTCTCTTTGAATCTTCTTTATCATGCTAGGATTAACAGGAAAAAGCTAAAAATTTCAGAATTGCACCTTGCAATGTGGAGATATTACTGTTTGTGCATTTACAATATTCATTGATTTTTGCCATTGAAAAACATGTTTTTCATATGCCAGAAATGTTTGAAGCTACTGACTGAATGAAAGGAGCTGGCATCTCACTCTCTTTGAATCTTCTTTATCATGCTAGGATTAGCAGGAAAAAGCAAAAAATTTCAGAATTGCACCTTGCAATGTGGAGATATTACTGTTTGTGCATTTACAATATTCATTGATTTTTGCCATTGAAAAACATGTTTTTCATATACCAGAAATGTTTGAAGCTACTGACTGAATGAAAGGAGCTGGCATCTCACTCTCTTTGAATCTTCTTTATCATGCTAGGATTAGCAGGAAAAAGCAAAAAATTTCAGAATTGCACCTTGCAATGTGGAGATATTACTGTTTGTGCATTTACAATATTCATTGATTTTTGCCATTGAAAAACATGTTTTTCATATACCAGAAATGTTTGAAGCTACTGACTGAATGAAAGGAGCTGGCATCTCACTCTCTTTGAATCTTCTTTATCATGCTAGGATTAACAGGAAAAAGCAAAAAATTTCAGAATTGCACCTTGCAATGTGGAGATATTACTGTTTGTGCATTTACAATATTCATTGATTTTTGCCATTGAAAAACGTCCAGAAATGTTTGAAGCTACTGACTGAATGAAAGGAGCTGGCATCTCACTCTCTTTGAATCTTCTTTATCATGCTAGGATTAACAGGAAAAAGCTAAAAATTTCAGAATTGCACCTTGCAATGTGGAGATATTACTGTTTGTGCATTTACAATATTCATTGATTTTTGCCATTGAAAAACATGTTTTTCATATACCAGAAATGTTTGAAGCTACTGACTGAATGAAAGGAGCTGGCATCTCACTCTCTTTGAATCTTCTTTATCATGCTAGGATTAGCAGGAAAAAGCAAAAAATTTCAGAATTGCACCTTGCAATGTGGAGATATTACTGTTTGTGCATTTACAATATTCATTGATTTTTGCCATTGAAAAACATGTTTTTCATATACCAGAAATGTTTGAAGCTACTGACTGAATGAAAGGAGCTGGCATCTCACTCTCTTTGAATCTTCTTTATCATGCTAGGATTAGCAGGAAAAAGCAAAAAATTTCAGAATTGCACCTTGCAATGTGGAGATATTACTGTTTGTGCATTTACAATATTCATTGATTTTTGCCATTGAAAAACATGTTTTTCATATACCAGAAATGTTTGAAGCTACTGACTGAATGAAAGAAGCTGGCATCTCACTCTCTTTGAATCTTCTTTATCATGCTAGGATTAACAGGAAAAAGCAAAAAATTTCAGAATTGCACCTTGCAATGTGGAGATATTACTGTTTGTGCATTTACAATATTCATTGATTTTTGCCATTGAAAAACGTCCAGAAATGTTTGAAGCTACTGACTGAATGAAAGGAGCTGGCATCTCACTCTCTTTGAATCTTCTTTATCATGCTAGGATTAGCAGGAAAAAGCAAAAAATTTCAGAATTGCACCTTTCAATGTGGAGATATTACTGTTTGTGCATTTACAATATTCATTGATTTTTGCCATTGAAAAACATGTTTTTCATATACCAGAAATGTTTGAAGCTACTGACTGAATGAAAGGAGCTGGCATCTCACTCTCTTTGAATCTTCTTTATCATGCTAAGAGGAGCAGGAAAAAGTAAAAAATTTCAGAATTGCACCTTGCAATGCGGAGAAATTACTGTTTGTGCATTTATAATATTAAATGGTTTTTGCCATTGAAAAACGTCCAGAAATGATTGAAGCTACTGACTGAATGAAAGGAGCTGGCATCTCACTCTCTTTGAATCTTCTTTATCATGCTAAGAGGAGCAGGAAAAAGCAAAAAATTTCAGAATTGCACCTTGCAATGCGGAGAAATTACTGTTTGTGCATTTACAATATTCATTGATTTTTGCCATTGAAAAACATGTTATTCATATACCAGAAATGTTTGAAGCTACTGACTGAATGAAAGGAGCTGGCATCTCACTCTCTTTGAATCTTCTTTATCATGCTAAGAGGAGCAGGAAAAAGCAAAAAATTTCAGAATTGCACCTTGCAATGCGGAGAAATTACTGTTTGTGCATTTACAATATTCATTGATTTTTGCCATTGAAAAACGTCCAGAAATGATTGAAGCTACTGACTGAATGAAAGGAGCTGGCATCTCACTCTCTTTGAATCTTCTTTATCATGCTAAGAGGAGCAGGAAAAAGCAAAAAATTTCAGAATTGCACCTTGCAATGCGGAGAAATTACTGTTTGTGCATTTACAATATTCATTGATTTTTGCCATTGAAAAACGTCCAGAAATGATTGAAGCTACTGACTGAATGAAAGGAGCTGGCATCTCACTCTCTTTGAATCTTGTTTATCATGCTAAGAGGAGCAGGAAAAAGCAAAAAATTTCAGAATTGCACCTTGCAATGCGGAGAAATTACTGTTTGTGCATTTACAATATTCATTGATTTTTGCCATTGAAAAACGTCCAGAAATGATTGAAGCTACTGACTGAATGAAAGGAGCTGGCATCTCACTCTCTTTGAATCTTCTTTATCATGCTAAGAGGAGCAGGAAAAAGCAAAAAATTTCAGAATTGCACCTTGCAATGCGGAGAAATTACTGTTTGTGCATTTACAATATTCATTGATTTTTGCCATTGAAAAACGTCCAGAAATGATTGAAGCTACTGACTGAATGAAAGGAGCTGGCATGTAACTCTCTTTGAGTCTTCTTTATCATGCTAAGAGGAGCAGGAAAAAGCAAAAAATTTCAGAATTGCACCTTGCAATGCGGAGAAATTACTCTTTGTGCATTTACAATATTCATTGATTTTTGCCATTGAAAAACATCATGTTATTCATATACCAGAAATGTTTGAAGCTACTGACTGAATGAAAGAAGCTGGCATCTCACTATCTTTGAATCTTCTTTATCATGCTAAGAGGAGCAAGAAAAAGCAAAAAATTTCAGAATTCCACCTTTACAATGCGGAGAAATTACTGTTTGTGCATTTACAATATTCATTGATTTTTGCCATTGAAAAACGTCCAGAAAAGATTGAAGCTACTGACTGAATGAAAGGAGCTGGCATCTCACTCTCTTTGAATCTTCTTTATCATGCTAAGAGGAGCAGGAAAAAGCAAAAAATTTCAGAATTGCACCTTGCAATGCGGAGAAATTACTGTTTGTGCATTTACAATATTCATTGATTTTTGCCTTTGAAAAACATCATGTTATTCATATACCAGAAATGTTTGAAGCTACTGACTGAATGAAAGGAGCTGGCATCTCACTCTCTTTGAATCTTCTTTATCATGCTAAGAGGAGCAGGAAAAAGCAAAAAATTTCAGAATTGCACCTTGCAATGCGGAGAAATTACTGTTTGTGCATTTACAATATTCATTGATTTTTGCCATTGAAAAACGTCCAGAAATGATTGAAGCTACTGACTGAATGAAAGGAGCTGGCATCTCACTCTCTTTGAATCTTCTTTATCATGCTAAGAGGAGCAGGAAAAAGCAAAAAAATTCAGAATTGCACCTTGCAATGCGGAGAAATTACTGTTTGTGCATTTACAATATTCATTGATTTTTGCCATTGAAAAACATGTTTTTCATATACCAGAAATGTTTGAAGCTACTGACTGAATGAAAGGAGCTGGCATCTCACTCTCTTTGAATCTTCTTTATCATGCTAGGATTAGCAGGAAAAAGCAAAAAATTTCAGAATTGCACCTTGCAATGCGGAGAAATTACTGTTTGTGCATTTACAATATTCATTGATTTTTGCCATTGAAAAACGTCCAGAAATGATTGAAGCTACTGACTGAATGAAAGGAGCTGGCATCTCACTCTCTTTGAATCTTCTTTATCATGCTAAGAGGAGCAGGAAAAAGCAAAAAATTTCAGAATTGCACCTTGCAATGCGGAGAAATTACTGTTTGTGCATTTACAATATTCATTGATTTTTGCCATTGAAAAACGTCCAGAAATGATTGAAGCTACTGACTGAATGAAAGGAGCTGGCATCTCACTCTCTTTGAATCTTGTTTATCATGCTAAGAGGAGCAGGAAAAAGCAAAAAATTTCAGAATTGCACCTTGCAATGCGGAGAAATTACTGTTTGTGCATTTACAATATTCATTGATTTTTGCCATTGAAAAACGTCCAGAAATGATTGAAGCTACTGACTGAATGAAAGGAGCTGGCATCTCACTCTCTTTGAATCTTCTTTATCATGCTAAGAGGAGCAGGAAAAAGCAAAAAATTTCAGAATTGCACCTTGCAATGCGGAGAAATTACTGTTTGTGCATTTACAATATTCATTGATTTTTGCCATTGAAAAACGTCCAGAAATGATTGAAGCTACTGACTGAATGAAAGGAGCTGGCATGTAACTCTCTTTGAGTCTTCTTTATCATGCTAAGAGGAGCAGGAAAAAGCAAAAAATTTCAGAATTGCACCTTGCAATGCGGAGAAATTACTCTTTGTGCATTTACAATATTCATTGATTTTTGCCATTGAAAAACATCATGTTATTCATATACCAGAAATGTTTGAAGCTACTGACTGAATGAAAGAAGCTGGCATCTCACTATCTTTGAATCTTCTTTATCATGCTAAGAGGAGCAAGAAAAAGCAAAAAATTTCAGAATTCCACCTTTACAATGCGGAGAAATTACTGTTTGTGCATTTACAATATTCATTGATTTTTGCCATTGAAAAACGTCCAGAAAAGATTGAAGCTACTGACTGAATGAAAGGAGCTGGCATCTCACTCTCTTTGAATCTTCTTTATCATGCTAAGAGGAGCAGGAAAAAGCAAAAAATTTCAGAATTGCACCTTGCAATGCGGAGAAATTACTGTTTGTGCATTTACAATATTCATTGATTTTTGCCTTTGAAAAACATCATGTTATTCATATACCAGAAATGTTTGAAGCTACTGACTGAATGAAAGGAGCTGGCATCTCACTCTCTTTGAATCTTCTTTATCATGCTAAGAGGAGCAGGAAAAAGCAAAAAATTTCAGAATTGCACCTTGCAATGCGGAGAAATTACTGTTTGTGCATTTACAATATTCATTGATTTTTGCCATTGAAAAACGTCCAGAAATGATTGAAGCTACTGACTGAATGAAAGGAGCTGGCATCTCACTCTCTTTGAATCTTCTTTATCATGCTAAGAGGAGCAGGAAAAAGCAAAAAAATTCAGAATTGCACCTTGCAATGCGGAGAAATTACTGTTTGTGCATTTACAATATTCATTGATTTTTGCCATTGAAAAACATGTTTTTCATATACCAGAAATGTTTGAAGCTACTGACTGAATGAAAGGAGCTGGCATCTCACTCTCTTTGAATCTTCTTTATCATGCTAGGATTAGCAGGAAAAAGCAAAAAATTTCAGAATTGCACCTTGCAATGTGGAGATATTACTGTTTGTGCATTTACAATATTCATTGATTTTTGCCATTGAAAAACATGTTTTTCATATACCAGAAATGTTTGAAGCTACTGACTGAATGAAAGGAACTGACATCTCACTCTCTTTGAATCTTCTTTATCATGCTAGGATTAGCAGGAAAAAGCAAAAAAATTTCAGAATTGCACCTTGCAATGTGGAGATATTACTGTTTGTGCATTTACAATATTCATTGATTTTTGCCATTGAAAAACATGTTTTTCATATACCAGAAATGTTTGAAGCTACTGACTGAATGAAAGGAGCTGGCATCTCACTCTCTTTGAATCTTCTTTATCATGCTAGGATTAGCAGGAAAAAGCAAAAAATTTCAGAATTGCACCTTGCAATGTGGAGATATTACTGTTTGTGCATTTACAATATTCATTGATTTTTGCCATTGAAAAACGTCCAGAAATGTTTGAAGCTACTGACTGAATGAAAGGAGCTGGCATCTCACTCTCTTTGAATCTTCTTTATCATGCTAGGATTAGCAGGAAAAAGCAAAAAATTTCAGAATTGCACCTTGCAATGTGGAGATATTACTGTTTGTGCATTTACAATATTCATTGATTTTTGCCATTGAAAAACATGTTTTTCATATACCAGAAATGTTTGAAGCTACTGACTGAATGAAAGGAGCTGGCATCTCACTCTCTTTGAATCTTCTTTATCATGCTAGGATTAGCAGGAAAAAGCAAAAAATTTCAGAATTGCACCTTGCAATGTGGAGATATTACTGTTTGTGCATTTACAATATTCATTGATTTTTGCCATTGAAAAACATGTTTTTCATATACCAGAAATGTTTGAAGCTACTGACTGAATGAAAGGAGCTGGCATCTCACTCTCTTTGAATCTTCTTTATCATACTAGGATTAGCAGTAAAAAGCAAAAAATTTCAGAATTGCACCTTGCAATGTGGAGATATTACTGTTTGTGCATTTACAATATTCATTGATTTTTGCCATTGAAAAACGTCCAGAAATGTTTGAAGCTACTGACTGAATGAAAGGAGCTGGCATCTCACTCTCTTTGAATCTTCTTTATCATGCTAGGATTAGCAGGAAAAAGCAAAAAATTTCAGAATTGCACCTTGCAATGTGGAGATATTACTGTTTGTGCATTTACAATATTCATTGATTTTTGCCATTGAAAAACGTTTTTCATATACCAGAAATGTTTGAAGCTACTGACTGAATGAAAGGAGCTGGCATCTCACTCTCTTTGAATCTTCTTTATCATGCTAGGATTAACAGGAAAAAGCAAAAAATTTCAGAATTGCACCTTGCAATGTGGAGATATTACTGTTTGTGCATTTACAATATTCATTGATTTTTGCCATTGAAAAACGTCCAGAAATGTTTGAAGCTACTGACTGAATGAAAGGAGCTGGCATCTCACTCTCTTTGAATCTTCTTTATCATGCTAGGATTAACAGGAAAAAGCTAAAAATTTCAGAATTGCACCTTGCAATGTGGAGATATTACTGTTTGTGCATTTACAATATTCATTGACTTTTGCCATTGAAAAACATGTTTTTCATATACCAGAAATGTTTGAAGCTACTGACTGAATGAAAGGAGCTGGCATCTCACTCTCTTTGAATCTTCTTTATCATGCTAGGATTAGCAGGAAAAAGCAAAAAATTTCAGAATTGCACCTTGCAATGTGGAGATATTACTGTTTGTGCATTTACAATATTCATTGATTTTTGCCATTGAAAAACATGTTTTTCATATACCAGAAATGTTTGAAGCTACTGACTGAATGAAAGGAGCTGGCATCTCACTCTCTTTGAAACTTCTTTATCATGCTAGGATTAGCAGGAAAAAGCAAAAAATTTCAGAATTGCACCTTGCAATGTGGAGATATTACTGTTTGTGCATTTACAATATTCATTGATTTTTGCCATTGAAAAACATGTTTTTCATATACCAGAAATGTTTGAAGCTACTGACTGAATGAAAGGAGCTGGCATCTCACTCTCTTTGAATCTTCTTTATCATGCTAGGATTAACAGGAAAAAGCAAAAAATTTCAGAATTGCACCTTGCAATGTGGAGATATTACTGTTTGTGCATTTACAATATTCATTGATTTTTGCCATTGAAAAACATGTTTTTCATATACCAGAAATGTTTGAAGCTACTGACTGAATGAAAGGAGCTGGCATCTCACTCTCTTTGAATCTTCTTTATCATGCTAGGATTAACAGGAAAAAGCAAAAAATTTCAGAATTGCACCTTGCAATGTGGAGATATTACTGTTTGTGCATTTACAATATTCATTGATTTTTGCCATTGAAAAACGTCCAGAAATGTTTGAAGCTACTGACTGAATGAAAGGAGCTGGCATCTCACTCTCTTTGAATCTTCTTTATCATGCTAGGATTAGCAGGAAAAAGCAAAAAATTTCTGAATTGCACCTTGCAATGTGGAGATATTACTGTTTGTGCATTTACAATATTCATTGATTTTTGCCATTGAAAAACATGTTTTTCATATACCAGAAATGTTTGAAGCTACTGACTGAATGAAAGGAGCTGGCATCTCACTCTCTTTGAATCTTCTTTATCATGCTAGGATTAGCAGGAAAAAGCAAAAAATTTCAGAATTGCACCTTGCAATGTGGAGATATTACTGTTTGTGCATTTACAATATTCATTGATTTTTGCCATTGAAAAACATGTTTTTCATATACCAGAAATGTTTGAAGCTACTGACTGAATGAAAGGAGCTGGCATCTCACTCTCTTTGAATCTTCTTTATCATGCTAGGATTAGCAGGAAAAAGCAAAAAATTTCAGAATTGCACCTTGCAATGTGGAGATATTACTGTTTGTGCATTTACAATATTCATTGATTTTTCCCATTGAAAAACGTCCAGAAATGTTTGAAGCTACTGACTGAATGAAAGGAGCTGGCATCTCACTCTCTTTGAATCTTCTTTATCATGCTAGGATTAGCAGGAAAAAGCAAAAAATTTCAGAATTGCACCTTGCAATGTGGAGATATTACTGTTTGTGCATTTACAATATTCATTGATTTTTGCCATTGAAAAACATGTTTTTCATATACCAGAAATTTTGAAGCTACTGACTGAATGAAAGGAGCTGGCATCTCACTCTCTTTGAATCTTCTTTATCATGCTAGGATTAGCAGGAAAAAGTAAAAAATTTCAGAATTGCACCTTGCAATGTGGAGATATTACTGTTTGTGCATTTACAATATTCATTGATTTTTGCCATTGAAAAACGTCCAGAAATGTTTGAAGCTACTGACTGAATGAAAGGAGCTGGCATCTCACTCTCTTTGAATCTTCTTTATCATGCTAGGATTAGCAGGAAAAAGCAAAAAATTTCAGAATTGCACCTTGCAATGTGGAGATATTACTGTTTGTGCATTTACAATATTCATTGATTTTTGCCATTGAAAAACGTTTTTCATATACCAGAAATGTTTGAAGCTACTGACTGAATGAAAGGAGCTGGCATCTCACTCTCTTTGAATCTTCTTTATCATGCTAGGATTAACAGGAAAAAGCAAAAAATTTCAGAATTGCACCTTGCAATGTGGAGATATTACTGTTTGTGCATTTACAATATTCATTGATTTTTGCCATTGAAAAACGTCCAGAAATGTTTGAAGCTACTGACTGAATGAAAGGAGCTGGCATCTCACTCTCTTTGAATCTTCTTTATCATGCTAGGATTAACAGGAAAAAGCTAAAAATTTCAGAATTGCACCTTGCAATGTGGAGATATTACTGTTTGTGCATTTACAATATTCATTGATTTTTGCCATTGAAAAACATGTTTTTCATATGCCAGAAATGTTTGAAGCTACTGACTGAATGAAAGGAGCTGGCATCTCACTCTCTTTGAATCTTCTTTATCATGCTAGGATTAGCAGGAAAAAGCAAAAAATTTCAGAATTGCACCTTGCAATGTGGAGATATTACTGTTTGTGCATTTACAATATTCATTGATTTTTGCCATTGAAAAACATGTTTTTCATATACCAGAAATGTTTGAAGCTACTGACTGAATGAAAGGAGCTGGCATCTCACTCTCTTTGAATCTTCTTTATCATGCTAGGATTAGCAGGAAAAAGCAAAAAATTTCAGAATTGCACCTTGCAATGTGGAGATATTACTGTTTGTGCATTTACAATATTCATTGATTTTTGCCATTGAAAAACATGTTTTTCATATACCAGAAATGTTTGAAGCTACTGACTGAATGAAAGGAGCTGACATCTCACTCTCTTTGAATCTTCTTTATCATGCTAGGATTAACAGGAAAAAGCAAAAAATTTCAGAATTGCACCTTGCAATGTGGAGATATTACTGTTTGTGCATTTACAATATTCATTGATTTTTGCCATTGAAAAACGTCCAGAAATGTTTGAAGCTACTGACTGAATGAAAGAAGCTGGCATCTCACTCTCTTTGAATCTTCTTTATCATGCTAGGATTAACAGGAAAAAGCTAAAAATTTCAGAATTGCACCTTGCAATGTGGAGATATTACTGTTTGTGCATTTACAATATTCATTGATTTTTGCCATTGAAAAACATGTTTTTCATATACCAGAAATGTTTGAAGCTACTGACTGAATGAAAGGAGCTGGCATCTCACTCTCTTTGAATCTTCTTTATCATGCTAGGATTAGCAGGAAAAAGCAAAAAATTTCAGAATTGCACCTTGCAATGTGGAGATATTACTGTTTGTGCATTTACAATATTCATTGATTTTTGCCATTGAAAAACATGTTTTTCATATACCAGAAATGTTTGAAGCTACTGACTGAATGAAAGGAGCTGGCATCTCACTCTCCTTGAATCTTCTTTATCATGCTAGGATTAGCAGGAAAAAGCAAAAAATTTCAGAATTGCACCTTGCAATGTGGAGATATTACTGTTTGTGCATTTACAATATTCATTGATTTTTGCCATTGAAAAACATGTTTTTCATATACCAGAAATGTTTGAAGCTACTGACTGAATGAAAGAAGCTGGCATCTCACTCTCTTTGAATCTTCTTTATCATGCTAGGATTAACAGGAAAAAGCAAAAAATTTCAGAATTGCACCTTGCAATGTGGAGATATTACTGTTTGTGCATTTACAATATTCATTGATTTTTGCCATTGAAAAACGTCCAGAAATGTTTGAAGCTACTGACTGAATGAAAGGAGCTGGCATCTCACTCTCTTTGAATCTTCTTTATCATGCTAGGATTAGCAGGAAAAAGCAAAAAATTTCAGAATTGCACCTTTCAATGTGGAGATATTACTGTTTGTGCATTTACAATATTCATTGATTTTTGCCATTGAAAAACATGTTTTTCATATACCAGAAATGTTTGAAGCTACTGACTGAATGAAAGGAGCTGGCATCTCACTCTCTTTGAATCTTCTTTATCATGCTAAGAGGAGCAGGAAAAAGTAAAAAATTTCAGAATTGCACCTTGCAATGCTGAGAAATTACTGTTTGTGCATTTATAATATTAAATGATTTTTGCCATTGAAAAACGTCCAGAAATGATTGAAGCTACTGACTGAACGAA
Organism: Phyllobates terribilis; assembly: GCF_046119375.1. Classification (NCBI taxonomy): domain Eukaryota; kingdom Metazoa; phylum Chordata; class Amphibia; order Anura; family Dendrobatidae; genus Phyllobates; species Phyllobates terribilis. The sequence goes on from NW_027363188.1 coordinate 730,508, forward strand.
AGGAGCTGGCATCTCACTCTCTTTGAATCTTCTTTATCATGCTAAGAGGAGCAGGAAAAAGCAAAAAATTTCAGAATTGCACCTTGCAATGCGGAGAAATTACTGTTTGTGCATTTACAATATTCATTGATTTTTGCCATTGAAAAACATGTTATTCATATACCAGAAATGTTTGAAGCTACTGACTGAATGAAAGGAGCTGGCATCTCACTCTCTTTGAATCTTCTTTATCATGCTAAGAGGAGCAGGAAAAAGCAAAAAATTTCAGAATTGCACCTTGCAATGCGGAGAAATTACTGTTTGTGCATTTACAATATTCATTGATTTTTGCCATTGAAAAACGTCCAGAAATGATTGAAGCTACTGACTGAATGAAAGGAGCTGGCATCTCACTCTCTTTGAATCTTCTTTATCATGCTAAGAGGAGCAGGAAAAAGCAAAAAATTTCAGAATTGCACCTTGCAATGCGGAGAAATTACTGTTTGTGCATTTACAATATTCATTGATTTTTGCCATTGAAAAACGTCCAGAAATGATTGAAGCTACTGACTGAATGAAAGGAGCTGGCATCTCACTCTCTTTGAATCTTGTTTATCATGCTAAGAGGAGCAGGAAAAAGCAAAAAATTTCAGAATTGCACCTTGCAATGCGGAGAAATTACTGTTTGTGCATTTACAATATTCATTGATTTTTGCCATTGAAAAACGTCCAGAAATGATTGAAGCTACTGACTGAATGAAAGGAGCTGGCATCTCACTCTCTTTGAATCTTCTTTATCATGCTAAGAGGAGCAGGAAAAAGCAAAAAATTTCAGAATTGCACCTTGCAATGCGGAGAAATTACTGTTTGTGCATTTACAATATTCATTGATTTTTGCCATTGAAAAACATCATGTTATTCATATACCAGAAATGATTGAAGCTACTGACTGAATGAAAGGAGCTGGCATCTCACTCTCTTTGAATCTTCTTTATCATGCTAAGAGGAGCAGGAAAAAGTAAAAAATTTCAGAATTGCACCTTGCAATGCGGAGAAATTACTGTTTGTGCATTTATAATATTCAATGATTTTTGCCATTGAAAAACGTCCAGAAATGATTGAAGCTACTGACTGAACGAAAGGAGCTGGCATCTCACTCTCTTTGAATCTTCTTTATCATGCTAAGAGGAGCAGGAAAAAGCAAAAAATTTCAGAATTGCACCTTGCAATGCGGAGAAATTACTGTTTGTGCATTTACAATATTCATTGATTTTTGCCATTGAAAAACATCATGTTATTCATATACCAGAAATGATTGAAGCTACTGACTGAATGAAAGGAGCTGGCATCTCACTCTCTTTGAATCTTCTTTATCATGCTAAGAGGAGCAGGAAAAAGCAAAAAATTTCAGAATTGCACCTTGGAATGCGGAGAAATTACTGTTTGTGCATTTACAATATTCATTGATTTTTGCCATTGAAAAACATCATGTTATTCATATACCAGAAATGTTTGAAGCTACTGACTGAATGAAAGGAGCTGGCATCTCACTCTCTTTGAATCTTCTTTATCATGCTAAGAGGAGCAGGAAAAAGCAAAAAATTTCAGAATTGCACCTTGCAATGCGGAGAAATTACTGTTTGTGCATTTACAATATTCATTGATTTTTGCCATTGAAAAACATCCAGAAATGATTGAAGCTACTGACTGAATGAAAGGAACTGGCATCTCACTCTCTTTGAATCTTGTTTATCATGCTAAGAGGAGCAGGAAAAAGCAAAAAATTTCAGAATTGCACCTTGCAATGCGGAGAAATTACAGTTTGTGCATTTACAATATTCATTGATTTTTGCCATTGAAAAACGTCCAGAAATGATTGAAGCTACTGACTGAATGAAAGGAGCTGGCATCTCACTCTCTTTGAATCTTCTTTATCATGCTAAGAGGAGCAGGAAAAAGCAAAAAATTTCAGAATTGCACCTTGCAATGCGGAGAAATTACTGTTTGTGCATTTACAATATTCATTGATTTTTGCCATTGAAAAACATCATGTTATTCATATACCAGAAATGATTGAAGCTACTGACTGAATGAAAGGAGCTGGCATCTCACTCTCTTTGAATCTTCTTTATCATGCTAAGAGGAGCAGGAAAAAGTAAAAAATTTCAGAATTGCACCTTGCAATGCGGAGAAATTACTGTTTGTGCATTTATAATATTCAATGATTTTTGCCATTGAAAAACGTCCAGAAATGATTGAAGCTACTGACTGAACGAAAGGAGCTGGCATCTCACTCTCTTTGAATCTTCTTTATCATGCTAAGAGGAGCAGGAAAAAGCAAAAAATTTCAGAATTGCACCTTGCAATGCGGAGAAATTACTGTTTGTGCATTTACAATATTCATTGATTTTTGCCATTGAAAAACATCCAGAAATGATTGAAGCTACTGACTGAATGAAAGGAGCTGGCATCTCACTCTCTTTGAATCTTCTTTATCATGCTAAGAGGAGCAGGAAAAAGCAAAAAATTTCAGAATTGCACCTTGCAATGCGGAGAAATTACTGTTTGTGCATTTACAATATTCATTGATTTTTGCCATTGAAAAACATCATGTTATTCATATACCAGAAATGTTTGAAGCTACTGACTGAATGAAAGGAGCTGACATCTCACTCTCTTTGAATCTTCTTTATCATGCTAAGAGGAGCAGGAAAAAGCAAAAAATTTCAGAATTGCACCTTGCAATGCGGAGAAATTACTGTTTGTGCATTTACAATATTCATTGATTTTTGCCATTGAAAAACATCCAGAAATGATTGAAGCTACTGACTGAATGAAAGGAGCTGGCATCTCACTCTCTTTGAATCTTCTTTATCATGCTAAGAGGAGCAGGAAAAAGCAAAAAATTTCAGAATTGCACCTTGCAATGCGGAGAAATTACTGTTTGTGCATTTACAATATTCATTGATTTTTGCCATTGAAAAACATCATGTTATTCATATACCAGAAATGTTTGAAGCTACTGACTGAATGAAAGGAGCTGGCATCTCACTCTCTTTGAATCTTCTTTATCATGCTAAGAGGAGCAGGAAAAAGCAAAAAATTTCAGAATTGCACCTTGCAATGCGGAGAAATTACTGTTTGTGCATTTACAATATTCATTGATTTTTGCCATTGAAAAACATCATGTTATTCATATACCAGAAATGTTTGAAGCTACTGACTGAATGAAAGGAGCTGGCATCTCACTCTCTTTGAATCTTCTTTATCATGCTAAGAGGAGCAGGAAAAAGCAAAAAATTTCAGAATTGCACCTTGCAATGCGGAGAAATTACTGTTTGTGCATTTACAATATTCATTGATTTTTGCCATTGAAAAACGTCCAGAAATGATTGAAGCTACTGACTGAATGAAAGGAGCCGGCATCTCACTCTCTTTGAATTTTCTTTATCATGCTAAGAGGAGCAGGAAAAATCAAAAAATTTCAGAATTGCACCTTGCAATGCGGAGAAATTACTGTTTGTGCATTTACAATATTCATTGATTTTTGCCATTGAAAAACATGTTATTCATATACCAGAAATGTTTGAAGCTACTGACTGAATGAAAGGAGCTGGCACCTCACTCTCTTTGAATCTTCTTTATCATGCTAAGAGGAGCGGGAAAAAGCAAAAAATTTCAGAATTGCACCTTGCAATGCGGAGAAATTACTGTTTGTGCATTTACAATATTCATTGATTTTTGCCATTGAAAAACATGTTATTCATATACCAGAAATGTTTGAAGCTACTGACTGAATGAAAGGAGCTGGCATCTCACTCTCTTTGAATCTTCTTTATCATGCTAAGAGGAGCAGGAAAAAGCAAAAAATTTCAGAATTGCACCTTGCAATGCGGAGAAATTACAGTTTGTGCATTTACAATATTCATTGATTTTTGCCATTGAAAAACATCCAGAAATGATTGAAGCTACTGACTGAATGAAAGGAGCTGGCATCTCACTCTCTTTGAATCTTCTTTATCATGCTAAGAGGAGCAGGAAAAAGCAAAAAATTTCAGAATTGCACCTTGCAATGCGGAGAAATTACTGTTTGTGCATTTACAATATTCATTGATTTTTGCCATTGAAAAACATCATGTTATTCATATACCAGAAATGTTTGAAGCTACTGACTGAATGAAAGGAGCTGGCATCTCACTCTCTTTGAATCTTCTTTATCATGCTAAGAGGAGCAGGAAAAAGCAAAAAATTTCAGAATTGCACCTTGCAATGTGGAGAAATTACTGTTTGTGCATTTACAATATTCATTGATTTTTACCATTGAAAAACGTCCAGAAATGATTGAAGCTACTGACTGAATGAAAGTAGCTGGCATTTCACTCTCTTTGAATCTTCTTTATCATGCTAAGAGGAGCAGGAAAAAGCAAAAAATTTCAGACTTGCACCTTGCAATGCGGAGAAATTACTGTTTGTGCATTTACAATATTCATTGATTTTTGCCATTGAAAAACATCATGTTATTCATATACCAGAAATGTTTGAAGCTACTGACTGAATGAAAGGAGCTGGCATCTCACTCTCTTTGAATCTTCTTTATCATGCTAAGAGGAGCAGGAAAAAGCAAAAAATTTCAGAATTGCACCTTGCAATGCGGAGAAATTACTGTTTGTGCATTTACAATATTCATTGATTTTTGCCATTGAAAAACATCATGTTATTCATATACCAGAAATGTTTGAAGCTACTGACTGAATGAAAGGAGCTGGCATCTCACTCTCTTTGAATCTTCTTTATCATGCTAAGAGGAGCAGGAAAAAGCAAAAAATTTCAGAATTGCACCTTGCAATGCGGAGAAATTACTGTTTGTGCATTTACAATATTCATTGATTTTTGCCATTGAAAAACGTCCAGAAATGATTGAAGCTACTGACTGAATGAAAGGAGCTGGCATCTCACTCTCTTTGAATCTTCTTTATCATGCTAAGAGGAGCAGGAAAAATCAAAAAATTTCAGAATTGCACCTTGCAATGCGGAGAAATTACTGTTTGTGCATTTACAATATTCATTGATTTTTGCCATTGAAAAACATGTTATTCATATACCAGAAATGTTTGAAGCTACTGACTGAATGAAAGGAGCTGGCACCTCACTCTCTTTGAATCTTCTTTATCATGCTAAGAGGAGCGGGAAAAAGCAAAAAATTTCAGAATTGCACCTTGCAATGCGGAGAAATTACTGTTTGTGCATTTACAATATTCATTGATTTTTGCCATTGAAAAACGTCCAGAAATGATTGAAGGTACTGACTGAATGAAAGGAGCTGGCATCTCACTCTCTTTGAATCTTCTTTATCATGCTAAGAGGAGCAGGAAAAAGCAAAAAATTTCAGAATTGCACCTTGCAATGCGGAGAAATTACTGTTTGTGCATTTACAATATTCATTGATTTTTGCCATTGAAAAACGTCCAGAAATGATTGAAGCTACTGACTGAATGAAAGGAGCTGGCATCTCACTCTCTTTGAATCTTCTTTATCATGCTAAGAGGAGCAGGAAAAAGCAAAAAATTTCAGAATTGCACCTTGCAATGCGGAGAAATTACAGTTTGTGCATTTACAATATTCATTGATTTTTGCCATTGAAAAACATCATGTTATTCATATACCAGAAATGTTTGAAGCTACTGACTGAATGAAAGGAGCTGGCATCTCACGCTCTTTGAATCTTCTTTATCATGCTAAGAGGAGCAGGAAAAAGCAAAAAATTTCAGAATTGCACCTTGCAATGTGGAGAAATTACTGTTTGTGCATTTACAATATTCATTGATTTTTACCATTGAAAAACGTCCAGAAATGAATGCAGCTACTGACTGAATGAAAGTAGCTGGCATCTCACTCTCTTTGAATCTTCTTTATCATGCTAAGAGGAGCAGGAAAAAGCAAAAAATTTCAGACTTGCACCTTGCAATGCGGAGAAATTACTGTTTGTGCATTTACAATATTCATTGATTTTTGCCATTGAAAAACGTCCAGAAATGATTGAAGGTACTGACTGAATGAAAGGAGCTGGCATCTCACTCTCTTTGAATCTTCTTTATCATGCTAAGAGGAGCAGGAAAAAGCAAAAAATTTCAGAATTGCACCTTGCAATGCGGAGAAATTACTGTTTGTGCATTTACAATATTCATTGATTTTTGCCACTGAAAAACATCCAGAAATGATTGAAGCTACTGACTGAATGAAAGGAGCTGGCATCTCACTCTCTTTGAATCTTCTTTAACATGCTAAGAGGAGCAGGAAAAAGCAAAAAATTTCAGAATTGCACCTTGCAATGCGGAGAAATTACAGTTTGTGCATTTACAATATTCATTGATTTTTGCCATTGAAAAACATCCAGAAATGATTGAAGCTACTGACTGAATTAAAGGAGCTGGCATCTCACTCTCTTTGAATCTTCTTTATCATGCTAAGAGGAGCAGGAAAAAGCAAAAAATTTCAGAATTGCATCTTGCAATGCGGAGAAATTACTGTTTGTGCATTTACAATATTCATTGATTTTTGCCATTGAAAAACATCATGTTATTCATATACCAGAAATGTTTGAAGCTACTGACTGAATGAAAGGAGCTGGCATCTCACTCTCTTTGAATCTTCTTTATCATGCTAAGAGGAGCAGGAAAAAGCAAAAAATTTCAGAATTGCACCTTGCAATGCGGAGAAATTACTGTTTGTGCATTTACAATATTCATTGATTTTTGCCATTGAAAAACATCATGTTATTCATATACCAGAAATGTTTGAAGCTACTGACTGAATGAAAGGAGCTGGCATCTCACTCTCTTTGAATCTTCTTTATCATGCTAAGAGGAGCAGGAAAAAGCAAAAAATTTCAGAATTGCACCTTGCAATGCGGAGAAATTACTGTTTGTGCATTTACAATATTCATTGATTTTTGCCATTGAAAAACGTCCAGAAATGATTGAAGCTCCTGACTGAATGAAAGGAGCTGGCATCTCACTCTCTTTGAATCTTCTTTATCATGCTAAGAGGAGCAGGAAAAATCAAAAAATTTCAGAATTGCACCTTGCAATGCGGAGAAATTACTGTTTGTGCATTTACAATATTCATTGATTTTTGCCATTGAAAAACATGTTATTCATATACCAGAAATGTTTGAAGCTACTGACTGAATGAAAGGAGCTGGCACCTCACTCTCTTTGAATCTTCTTTATCATGCTAAGAGGAGCGGGAAAAAGCAAAAAATTTCAGAATTGCACCTTGCAATGCGGAGAAATTACTGTTTGTGCATTTACAATATTCATTGATTTTTGCCATTGAAAAACGTCCAGAAATGATTGAAGGTACTGACTGAATGAAAGGAGCTGGCATCTCACTCTCTTTGAATCTTCTTTATCATGCTAAGAGGAGCAGGAAAAAGCAAAAAATTTCAGAATTGCACCTTGCAATGCGGAGAAATTACTGTTTGTGCATTTACAATATTCATTGATTTTTGCCATTGAAAAACGTCCAGAAATGATTGAAGCTACTGACTGAATGAAAGGAGCTGGCATCTCACTCTCTTTGAATCTTCTTTATCATGCTAAGAGGAGCAGGAAAAAGCAAAAAATTTCAGAATTGCACCTTGCAATGTGGAGAAATTACAATTTGTGCATTTACAATATTCATTGATTTTTGCCATTGAAAAACATCCAGAAATGATTGAAGCTACTGACTGAATGAAAGGAGCTGGCATCTCACTCTCTTTGAATCTTCTTTATCATGCTAAGAGGAGCAGGAAAAAGCAAAAAATTTCAGAATTGCACCTTGCAATGCGGAGAAATTACTGTTTGTGCATTTACAATATTCATTGATTTTTGCCATTGAAAAACATCATGTTATTCATATACCAGAAATGTTTGAAGCTACTGACTGAATGAAAGGAGCTGGCATCTCACTCTCTTTGAATATTCTTTATCATGCTAAGAGGAGCAGGAAAAAGCAAAAAATTTCAGAATTGCACCTTGCAATGTGGAGAAATTACTGTTTGTGCATTTACAATATTCATTGATTTTTACCATTGAAAAACGTCCAGAAATGATTGAAGCTACTGACTGAATGAAAGTAGCTGGCATCTCACTCTCTTTGAATCTTCTTTATCATGCTAAGAGGAGCAGGAAAAAGCAAAAAATTTCAGACTTGCACCTTGCAATGCGGAGAAATTACTGTTTGTGCATTTACAATATTCATTGATTTTTGCCATTGAAAAACATTATGTTATTCATATACCAGAAATGTTTGAAGCTACTGACTGAATGAAAGTAGCTGGCATCTCACTCTCTTTGAATCTTCTTTATCATGCTAAGAGGAGCAGGAAAAACCAAAAAATTTCAGAATTGCACCTTGCAATGCGGAGAAATTACTGTTTGTGCATTTACAATATTCATTGATTTTTGCCATTGAAAAACGTCCAGAAATGATTGAAGCTACTGACTGAATGAAAGGAGCTGGCATCTCACTCTCTTTGAATCTTCTTTATCATGCTAAGAGGAGCAGGAAAAAGCAAAAAATTTCAGAATTGCACCTTGCAATGCGGAGAAATTACTGTTTGTGCATTTACAATATTCATTGATTTTTGCCATTGAAAAACATCATGTTATTCATATACCAGAAATGATTGAAGCTACTGACTGAATGAAAGGAGCTGGCATCTCACTCTCTTTGAATCTTCTTTATCATGCTAAGAGGAGCAGGAAAAAGTAAAAAATTTCAGAATTGCACCTTGCAATGCGGAGAAATTACTGTTTGTGCATTTATAATATTCAATGATTTTTGCCATTGAAAAACGTCCAGAAATGATTGAAGCTACTGACTGAACGAAAGGAGCTGGCATCTCACTCTCTTTGAATCTTCTTTATCATGCTAAGAGGAGCAGGAAAAAGCAAAAAATTTCAGAATTGCACCTTGCAATGCAGAGAAATTACTGTTTGTGCATTTACAATATTCATTGATTTTTGCCATTGAAAAACTTCCAGAAATGATTGAAGCTACTGACTGAATGAAAGGAGCTGGCATCTCACTCTCTTTGAATCTTCTTTATCATGCTAAGAGGAGCAGGAAAAAGCAAAAAATTTCAGAATTGCACCTTGCAATGCGGAGAAATTACTGTTTGTGCATTTACAATATTCATTGATTTTTGCCATTGAAAAACATCATGTTATTCATATACCAGAAATGTTTGAAGCTACTGACTGAATGAAAGGAGCTGACATCTCACTCTCTTTGAATCTTCTTTATCATGCTAAGAGGAGCAGGAAAAAGCAAAAAATTTCAGAATTGCACCTTGCAATGCAGAGAAATTACTGTTTGTGCATTTACAATATTCATTGATTTTTGCCATTGAAAAACGTCCAGAAATGATTGAAGCTACTGACTGAATGAAAGGAGCTGGCATCTCACTCTCTTTGAATCTTCTTTATCATGCTAAGAGGAGCAGGAAAAAGCAAAAAAATTTCAGAATTGCACCTTGCAATGCGGAGAAATTACTGTTTGTGCATTTACAATATTCATTGATTTTTGCCATTGAAAAACATCATGTTATTCATATACCAGAAATGTTTGAAGCTACTGACTGAATGAAAGGAGCTGGCATCTCACTCTCTTTGAATCTTCTTTATCATGCTAAGAGGAGCAGGAAAAAGCAAAAAATTTCAGAATTGCACCTTGCAATGCGGAGAAATTACTGTTTGTGCATTTACAATATTCATTGATTTTTGCCATTGAAAAACATCATGTTATTCATATACCAGAAATGTTTGAAGCTACTGACTGAATGAAAGGAGCTGGCATCTCACTCTCTTTGAATCTTCTTTATCATGCTAAGAGGAGCAGGAAAAAGCAAAAAATTTCAGAATTGCACCTTGCAATGTGGAGAAATTACTGTGCATTTACAATATTCATTGATTTTTACCATTGAAAAACGTCCAGAAATGATTGAAGCTACTGACTGAATGAAAGTAGCTGGCATCTCACTCTCTTTGAATCTTCTTTATCATGCTAAGAGGAGCAGGAAAAAGCAAAAAATTTCAGACTTGCACCTTGCAATGCGGAGAAATTACTGTTTGTGCATTTACAATATTCATTGATTTTTGACATTGAAAAACATCATGTTATTCATATACCAGAAATGTTTGAAGCTACTGACTGAATGAAAGGAGCTGGCATCTCACTCTCTTTGAATCTTCTTTATCATGCTAAGCGGAGCAGGAAAAAGCAAAAAATTTCAGAATTGCACCTTGCAATGCGGAGAAATTACTGTTTGTGCATTTACAATATTCATTGATTTTTGCCATTGAAAAACATGTTATTCATATACCAGAAATGTTTGAAGCTACTGACTGAATGAAAGGAGCTGGCACCTCATTCTCTTTGAATCTTCTTTATCATGCTAAGAGGAGCGGGAAAAAGCAAAAAAAATTCAGAATTGCACCTTGCGATGGGGAGAAATTACTGTTTGTGCATTTACAATATTCATTGATTTTTGCCATTGAAAAACGTCCAGAAATGATTGAAAGTACTGACTGAATGAAAGGAGCTGGCATCTCACTCTCTTTGAATCTTCTTTATCATGCTAAGAGGAGCAGGAAAAAGCAAAAAATTTCAGAATTGCACCTTGCAATGCGGAGAAATTACTGTTTGTGCATTTACAATATTCATTGATTTTTGCCATTGAAAAACGTCCAGAAATGATTGAAGCTACTGACTGAATGAAAGGAGCTGGCATCTCACTCTCTTTGAATCTTCTTTATCATGCTAAGAGGAGCAGGAAAAAGTAAAAAATTTCAGAATTGCACCTTGCAATGCGGAGAAATTACAGTTTGTGCATTTACAATATTCATTGATTTTTGCCATTGAAAAACATCCAGAAATGATTGAAGCTACTGACTGAATGAAAGGAGCTGGCATCTCACTCTCTTTGAATCTTCTTTATCATGGTAAGAGGAGCAGGAAAAAGCAAAAAATTTCAGAATTGCACCTTGCAATGCGGAGAAATTACTGTTTGTGCATTTACAATATTCATTGATTTTTGCCATTGAAAAACATCATGTTATTCATATACCAGAAATGTTTGAAGCTACTGACTGAATGAAAGGAGCTGGCATCTCACTCTCTTTGAATCTTCATTATCATGCTAAGAGGAGCAGGAAAAAGCAAAAAATTTCAGAATTGCACCTTGCAATGTGGAGAAATTACTGTTTGTGCATTTACAATATTCATTGATTTTTGTCATTGAAAAACATCATGTTATTCATATACCAGAAATGTTTGAAGCTACTGACTGAATGAAAGGAGCTGGCATCTCACTCTCTTTGAATCTTCTTTATCATGCTAAGAGGAGCAGGAAAAAGCAAAAAATTTCAGAATTGCACCTTGCAATGCGGAGAATTTACTGTTTGTGCATTTACAATATTCATTGATTTTTGCCATTGAAAACATCATGTTATTCATATACCAGAAATGTTTGAAGCTACTGACTGAATGAAAGGAGCTGGCATCTCACTCTCTTTGAATCTTCTTTATCATGCTAAGAGGAGCAGGAAAAAGCAAAAAATTTCAGAATTGCACCTTGCAATGTGGAGAAATTACTGTTTGTGCATTTACAATATTCATTGATTTTTACCATTGAAAAACGTCCAGAAATGATTGAAGCTACTGACTGAATGAAAGTAGCTGGCATCTCACTCTCTTTGAATCTTCTTTATCATGCTAAGAGGAGCAGGAAAAAGCAAAAAATTTCAGACTTGCACCTTGCAATGCGGAGAAATTACTGTTTGTGCATTTACAATATTCATTGATTTTCGCCATTGAAAAACATCATGTTATTCATATACCAGAAATGTTTGAAGCTACTGACTGAATGAAAGGAGCTGGCATCTCACTCTCTTTGAATCTTCTTTATCATGCTAAGAGGAGCAGGAAAAAGCAAAAAATTTCAGAATTGCACCTTGCAATGCGGAGAAATTACTGTTTGTGCATTTACAATATTCATTGATTTTTGCCATTGAAAAACGTCCAGAAATGATTGAAGCTACTGACTGAATGAAAGGAGCTGGCATCTCACTCTCTTTGAATCTTCTTTATCATGCTAAGAGGAGCAGGAAAAAGCAAAAAATTTCAGAATTGCACCTTGCAATGCGGAGAAATTACTGTTTGTGCATTTACAATATTCATTGATTTTTGCCATTGAAAAACGTCCAGAAATGATTGAAAGTACTGACTGAATGAAAGGAGCTGGCATCTCACTCTCTTTGAATCTTCTTTATCATGCTAAGAGGAGCAGGAAAAAGCAAAAAATTTCAGAATTGCACCTTGCAATGCGGAGAAATTACTGTTTGTGCATTTACAATATTCATTGATTTTTGCCATTGAAAAACGTCCAGAAATGATTGAAGCTACTGACTGAATGAAAGGAGCTGGCATCTCACTCTCTTTGAATCTTCTTTATCATGCTAAGAGGAGCAGGAAAAAGTAAAAAATTTCAGAATTGCACCTTGCAATGCGGAGAAATTACAGTTTGTGCATTTACAATATTCATTGATTTTTGCCATTGAAAAACATCCAGAAATGATTGAAGCTACTGACTGAATGAAAGGAGCTGGCATCTCACTCTCTTTGAATCTTCTTTATCATGCTAAGAGGAGCAGGAAAAAGCAAAAAATTTCAGAATTGCACCTTGCAATGCGGAGAAATTACTGTTTGTGCATTTACAATATTCATTGATTTTTGCAATTGAAAAACATCATGTTATTCATATACCAGAAATGTTTGAAGCTACTGACTGAATGAAAGGAGCTGGCATCTCACTCTCTTTGAATCTTCATTATCATGCTAAGAGGAGCAGGAAAAAGCAAAAAATTTCAGAATTGCACCTTGCAATGTGGAGAAATTACTGTTTGTGCATTTACAATATTCATTGATTTTTAACATTGAAAAACGTCCAGAAATGATTGAATCTACTGACTGAATGAAAGTAGCTGGCATCTCACTCTCTTTGAATCTTCTTTATCATGCTAAGAGGAGCAGGAAAAAGCAAAAAATTTCAGACTTGCACCTTGCAATGCGGAGAAATTACTGTTTGTGCATTTACAATATTCATTGATTTTTGCCATTGAAAAACATCATGTTATTCATATACCAGAAATGTTTGAAGCTACTGACTGAATGAAAGGAGCTGGCATCTCACTCTCTTTGAATCTTCTTTATCATGCTAAGAGGAGCAGGAAAAAGCAAAAAATTTCAGAATTGCACCTTGCAATGCGGAGAATTTACTGTTTGTGCATTTACAATATTCATTGATTTTTGCCATTGAAAACATCATGTTATTCATATACCAGAAATGTTTGAAGCTACTGACTGAATGAAAGGAGCTGGCATCTCACTCTCTTTGAATCTTCTTTATCATGATAAGAGGAGCAGGAAAAAGCAAAAAATTTCAGAATTGCACCTTGCAATGTGGAGAAATTACTGTTTGTGCATTTACAATATTCATTGATTTTTACCATTGAAAAACGTCCAGAAATGATTGAAGCTACTGACTGAATGAAAGTAGCTGGCATCTCACTCTCTTTGAATCTTCTTTATCATGCTAAGAGGAGCAGGAAAAAGCAAAAAATTTCAGACTTGCACCTTGCAATGCGGAGAAATTACTGTTTGTGCATTTACAATATTCATTGATTTTTGCCATTGAAAAACATCATGTTATTCATATACCAGAAATGTTTGAAGCTACTGACTGAATGAAAGGAGCTGGCATCTCACTCTCTTTGAATCTTCTTTATCATGCTAAGAGGAGCAGGAAAAAGCAAAAAATTTCAGAATTGCACCTTGCAATGCGGAGAAATTACTGTTTGTGCATTTACAATATTCATTGATTTTTGCCATTGAAAAACGTCCAGAAATGATTGAAGCTACTGACTGAATGAAAGGAGCTGGCATCTCACTCTCTTTGAATCTTCTTTATCATGCTAAGAGGAGCAGGAAAAAGCAAAAAATTTCAGAATTGCACCTTGCAATGCGGAGAAATTACTGTTTGTGCATTTACAATATTCATTGATTTTTGCCATTGAAAAACGTCCAGAAATGATTGAAGCTACTGACTGAATGAAAGGAGCTGGCATCTCACTCTCTTTGAATCTTCTTTATCATGCTAAGAGGAGCAGGAAAAAGCAAAAAATTTCACAATTGCACCTTGCAATGCGGAGAAATTACTGTTTGTGCATTTACAATATTCATTGATTTTTGCCATTGAAAAACATGTTATTCATATACCAGAAATGTTTGAAGCTACTGACTGAATGAAAGGAGCTGGCACCTCACTCTCTTTGAATCTTCTTTATCATGCTAAGAGGAGCAGGAAAAAGCAAAAAATTTCAGAATTGCACCTTGCAATGCGGAGAAATTACTGTTTGTGCATTTACAATATTCATTGATTTTTGCCATTGAAAAACATCATGTTATTCATATACCAGAAATGATTGAAGCTACTGACTGAATGAAAGTAGCTGGCATCTCACTCTCTTTGAATCGTCTTTATCATGCTAAGAGGAGCAGGAAAAAGCAAAAAATTTCAGAATTGCACCTTGCAATGCGGAGAAATTACTGTTTGTGCATTTACAATATTCATTGATTTTTGCAATTGAAAAACGTCCAGAAATGATTGAAGCTACTGACTGAATGAAAGGAGCTGGCAACTCACTCTCTTTGAATCATGTTTATCATGCTAAGAGGAGCAGGAAAAAGCAAAAAATTTCAGAATTGCACCTTGCAATGCGGAGAAATTACTGTTTGTGCATTTACAATATTCATTGATTTTTGCCATTGAAAAACGTCCAGAAATGATTGAAGCTACTGACTGAATGAAAGGAGCTGGCATCTCACTCTCTTTGAATCTTCTTTATCATGCTAAGAGGAGCAGGAAAAAGCAAAAAATTTCAGAATTGCACCTTGCAATGCGGAGAAATTACTGTTTGTGCATTTACAATATTCATTGATTTTTGCCATTGAAAAACATCATGTTATTCATATACCAGAAATGATTGAAGCTACTGACTGAATGAAAGGAGCTGGCATCTCACTCTCTTTGAATCTTCTTTATCATGCTAAGAGGAGCAGGAAAAAGCAAAAAATTTCAGAATTGCACCTTGCAATGCGGAGAAATTACTGTTTGTGCATTTACAATATTCATTGATTTTTGCCATTGAAAAACGTCCAGAAATGATTGAAGCTACTGACTGAATGAAAGGAGCTGGCATCTCACTCTATTTGAATCTTCTTTATCATGCTAAGAGGAGCAGGAAAAAGCAAAAAATTTCAGAATTGCACCTTGCAATGCGGAGAAATTACTGTTTGTGCATTTACAATATTCATTGATTTTTGCCATTGAAAAACGTCCAGAAATGATTGAAGCTACTGACTGAATGAAAGGAGCTGGCATCTCACTCTCTTTGAATCTTGTTTATCATGCTAAGAGGAGCAGGAAAAAGCAAAAAATTTCAGAATTGCACCTTGCAATGCGGAGAAATTACTGTTTGTGCATTTACAATATTCATTGATTTTTGCCATTGAAAAACGTCCAGAAATGATTGAAGCTACTGACTGAATGAAAGGAGCTGGCATCTCACTCTCTTTGAATCTTCTTTATCATGCTAAGAGGAGCAGGAAAAAGCAAAAAATTTCAGAATTGCACCTTGCAATGCGGAGAAATTACTGTTTGTGCATTTACAATATTCATTGATTTTTGCCATTGAAAAACATCATGTTATTCATATACCAGAAATGATTGAAGCTACTGACTGAATGAAAGGAGCTGGCATCTCACTCTCTTTGAATCTTCTTTATCATGCTAAGAGGAGCAGGAAAAAGTAAAAAATTTCAGAATTGCACCTTGCAATGCGGAGAAATTACTGTTTGTGCATTTATAATATTCAATGATTTTTGCCATTGAAAAACGTCCAGAAATGATTGAAGCTACAGACTGAACGAAAGGAGCTGGCATCTCACTCTCTTTGAATCTTCTTTATCATGCTAAGAGGAGCAGGAAAAAGCAAAAAATTTCAGAATTGCACCTTGCAATGCGGAGAAATTACTGTTTGTGCATTTACAATATTCATTGATTTTTGCCATTGAAAAATGTCCAGAAATGATTGAAGCTACTGACTGAATGAAAGGAGCTGGCATCTCACTCTCTTTGAATCTTCTTTATCATGCTAAGAGGAGCAGGAAAAAGCAAAAAATTTCAGAATTGCACCTTGCAATGCGGAGAAATTACTGTTTGTGCATTTACAATATTCATTGATTTTTGCCATTGAAAAACATCATGTTATTCATATACCAGAAATGTTTGAAGCTAATGACTGAATGAAAGGAGCTGACATCTCACTCTCTTTGAATCTTCTTTATCATGCTAAGAGGAGCAGGAAAAAGCAAAAAATTTCAGAATTGCACCTTGCAATGCGGAGAAATTACTGTTTGTGCATTTACAATATTCATTGATTTTTGCCATTGAAAAACGTCCAGAAATGATTGAAGCTACTGACTGAATGAAAGGAGCTGGCATCTCACTCTCTTTGAATCTTCTTTATCATGCTAAGAGGAGCAGGAAAAAGCAAAAAATTTCAGACTTGCACCTTGCAATGCGGAGAAATTACTGTTTGTGCATTTACAATATTCATTGATTTTTGCCATTGAAAAACATCATGTTATTCATATACCAGAAATGTGTGAAGCTACTGACTGAATGAAAGGAGCTGGCATCTCACTCTCCTTGAATCTTCTTTATCATGCTAAGAGGAGCAGGAAAAAGCAAAAAATTTCAGAATTGCACCTTGCAATGCGGAGAAATTACTGTTTGTGCATTTACAATATTCATTGATTTTTGCCATTGAAAAACGTCCAGAAATGATTGAAGCTACTGACTGAATGAAAGAAGCTGGCATCTCACTCTCTTTGAATCTTCTTTATCATGCTAAGAGGAGCAGGAAAAAGCAAAAAATTTCAGAATTGCACCTTGCAATGCGGAGAAATTACTGTTTGTGCATTTACAATATTCATTGATTTTTGCCATTGAAAAACGTCCAGAAATGATTGAAGCTACTGACTGAATGAAAGGAGCTGGCATCTCACTCTCTTTGAATCTTCTTTATCATGCTAAGAGGAGCAGGAAAAAGCAAAAAATTTCAGAATTGCACCTTGCAATGCGGAGAAATTACTGTTTGTGCATTTACAATATTCATTGATTTTTGCCATTGAAAAACATGTTATTCATATACCATAAATGTTTGAAGCTACTGACTGAATGAAAGGAGCTGGCACCTCACTCTCTTTGAATCTTCTTTATCATGCTAAGAGGAGCGGGAAAAAGCAAAAAATTTCAGAATTGCACCTTGCAATGCGGAGAAATTACTGTTTGTGCATTTACAATATTCATTGATTTTTGCCATTGAAAAACGTCCAGAAATGATTGAAGGTACTGACTGAATGAAAGGAGCTGGCATCTCACTCTCTTTGAATCTTCTTTATCATGCTAAGAGGAGCAGGAAAAAGCAAAAAATTTCAGAATTGCACCTTGCAATGCGGAGAAATTACTGTTTGTGCATTTACAATATTCATTGATTTTTGCCATTGAAAAACATCATGTTATTCATATACCAGAAATGATTGAAGCTACTGACTGAATGAAAGGAGCTGGCATCTCACTCTCTTTGAATCTTCTTTATCATGCTAAGAGGAGCAGGAAAAAGCAAAAAATTTCAGAATTGCACCTTGCAATGCGGAGAAATTACTGTTTGTGCATTTACAATATTCATTGATTTTTGCCATTGAAAAACGTCCAGAAATGATTGAAGCTACTGACTGAATGAAAGGAGCTGGCATCTCACTCTCTTTGAATCTTCTTTATCATGCTAAGAGGAGCAGGAAAAAGCAAAAAATTTCAGAATTGCACCTTGCAATGCGGAGAAATTACTGTTTGTGCATTTACAATATTCATTGATTTTTGCCATTGAAAAACGTCCAGAAATGATTGAAGCTACTGACTGAATGAAAGGAGCTGGCATCTCACTCTCTTTGAATCTTGTTTATCATGCTAAGAGGAGCAGGAAAAAGCAAAAAATTTCAGAATTGCACCTTGCAATGCGGAGAAATTACTGTTTGTGCATTTACAATATTCATTGATTTTTGCCATTGAAAAACGTCCAGAAATGATTGAAGCTACTGACTGAATGAAAGGAGCTGGCATCTCACTCTCTTTGAATCTTCTTTATCATGCTAAGAGGAGCAGGAAAAAGCAAAAAATTTCAGAATTGCACCTTGCAATGCGGAGAAATTACTGTTTGTGCATTTACAATATTCATTGATTTTTGCCATTGAAAAACATCATGTTATTCATATGCCAGAAATGATTGAAGCTACTGACTGAATGAAAGGAGCTGGCATCTCACTCTCTTTGAATCTTCTTTATCATGCTAAGAGGAGCAGGAAAAAGTAAAAAATTTCAGAATTGCACCTTGCAATGCGGAGAAATTACTGTTTGTGCATTTATAATATTCAATTATTTTTGCCATTGAAAAACGTCCAGAAATGATTGAAGCTACTGACTGAACGAAAGGAGCTGGCATCTCACTCTATTTGAATCTTCTTTATCATGCTAAGAGGAGCAGGAAAAAGCAAAAAATTTCAGAATTGCACCTTGCAATGCGGAGAAATTACTGTTTGTGCATTTACAATATTCATTGATTTTTGCCATTGAAAAACGTCCAGAAATGATTGAAGCTACTGACTGAATGAAAGGAGATGGCATCTCACTCTCTTTGAATCTTCTTTATCATGCTAAGAGGAGCAGGAAAAAGCAAAAAATTTCAGAATTGCACCTTGCAATGCGGAGAAATTACTGTTTGTGCATTTACAATATTCATTGATTTTTGCCATTGAAAAACATCATGTTATTCATATACCAGAAATGTTTGAAGCTAATGACTGAATGAAAGGAGCTGACATCTCACTCTCTTTGAATCTTCTTTATCATGCTAAGAGGAGCAGGAAAAAGCAAAAAATTTCAGAATTGCACCTTGCAATGCGGAGAAATTACTGTTTGTGCATTTACAATATTCATTGATTTTTGCCATTGAAAAACGTCCAGAAATGATTGAAGCTACTGACTGAATGAAAGGAGCTGGCATCTCACTCTCTTTGAATCTTCTTTATCATGCTAAGAGGAGCAGGAAAAAGCAAAAAAATTCAGAATTGCACCTTGCAATGCGGAGAAATTACTGTTTGTGCATTTACAATATTCATTGATTTTTGCCATTGAAAAACATCATGTTATTCATATACCAGAAATGTTTGAAGCTACTGACTGAATGAAAGGAGCTGGCATCTCACTCTCTTTGAATCTTCTTTATCATGCTAAGAGGAGCAGGAAAAAGCAAAAAATTTCAGACTTGCACCTTGCAATGCGGAGAAATTACTGTTTGTGCATTTACAATATTCATTGATTTTTGCCATTGAAAAACATCATGTTATTCATATACCAGAAATGTTTGAAGCTACTGACTGAATGAAAGGAGCTGGCATCTCACTCTCTTTGAATCTTCTTTATCATGCTAAGAGGAGCAGGAAAAAGCAAAAAATTTCAGAATTGCACCTTGCAATGTGGAGAAATTACTGTTTGTGCATTTACAATATTCATTGATTTTTACCATTGAAAAACGTCCAGAAATGATTGAAGCTACTGACTGAATGAAAGTAGCTGGCATCTCACTCTCTTTGAATCTTCTTTATCATGCTAAGAGGAGCAGGAAAAAGCAAAAAATTTCAGACTTGCACCTTGCAATGCGGAGAAATTACTGTTTGTGCATTTACAATATTCATTGATTTTTGCCATTGAAAAACATCATGTTATTCATATACCAGAAATGTTTGAAGCTACTGACTGAATGAAAGGAGCTGGCATCTCACTCTCTTTGAATCTTCTTTATCATGCTAAGAGGAGCAGGAAAAAGCAAAAAATTTCAGAATTGCACCTTGCAATGCGGAGAAATTACTGTTTGTGCATTTACAATATTCATTGATTTTTGCCATTGAAAAACATCATGTTATTCATATACCAGAAATGATTGAAGCTACTGACTGAATGAAAGGAGCTGGCATCTCACTCTCTTTGAATCTTCTTTATCATGCTAAGAGGAGCAGGAAAAAGTAAAAAATTTCAGAATTGCACCTTGCAATGCGGAGAAATTACTGTTTGTGCATTTATAATATTCAATGATTTTTGCCATTGAAAAACGTCCAGAAATGATTGAAGCTACTGACTGAACGAAAGGAGCTGGCATCTCACTCTCTTTGAATCTTCTTTATCATGCTAAGAGGAGCAGGAAAAAGCAAAAAATTTCAGAATTGCACCTTGCAATGCGGAGAAATTACTGTTTGTGCATTTACAATATTCATTGATTTTTGCCATTGAAAAACATCCAGAAATGATTGAAGCTACTGACTGAATGAAAGGAGCTGGCATCTCACTCTCTTTGAATCTTCTTTATCATGCTAAGAGGAGCAGGAAAAAGCAAAAAATTTCAGAATTGCACCTTGCAATGCGGAGAAATTACTGTTTGTGCATTTACAATATTCATTGATTTTTGCCATTGAAAAACATCATGTTATTCATATACCAGAAATGTTTGAAGCTACTGACTGAATGAAAGGAGCTGACATCTCACTCTCTTTGAATCTTCTTTATCATGCTAAGAGGAGCAGGAAAAAGCAAAAAATTTCAGAATTGCACCTTGCAATGCGGAGAAATTACTGTTTGTGCATTTACAATATTCATTGATTTTTGCCATTGAAAAACGTCCAGAAATGATTGAAGCTACTGACTGAATGAAAGGAGCTGGCATCTCACTCTCTTTGAATCTTCTTTATCATGCTAAGAGGAGCAGGAAAAAGCAAAAAATTTCAGAATTGCACCTTGCAATGCGGAGAAATTACTGTTTGTGCATTTACAATATTCATTGATTTTTGCCATTGAAAAACATGTTATTCATATACCAGAAATGTTTGAAGCTACTGACTGAATGAAAGGAGCTGGCACCTCACTCTCTTTGAATCTTCTTTATCATGCTAAGAGGAGCGGGAAAAAGCAAAAAATTTCAGAATTGCACCTTGCAATGCGGAGAAATTACTGTTTGTGCATTTATAATATTCAATGATTTTTGCCATTGAAAAACGTCCAGAAATGATTGAAGCTACTGACTGAACGAAAGGAGCTGGCATCTCACTCTCTTTGAATCTTCTTTATCATGCTAAGAGGAGCAGGAAAAAGCAAAAAATTTCAGAATTGCACCTTGCAATGCGGAGAAATTACTGTTTGTGCATTTAGAATATTCATTGATTTTTGCCATTGAAAAACATCCAGAAATGATTGAAGCTACTGACTGAATGAAAGGAGCTGGCATCTCACTCTCTTTGAATCTTCTTTATCATGCTAATAGGAGCAGGAAAAAGAAAAAATTTCAGAATTGCACCTTGCAATGCGGAGAAATTACAGTTTGTGCATTTACAATATTCATTGATTTTTGCCATTGAAAAACATCCAGAAATGATTGAAGCTACTGACTGAATGAAAGGAGCTGGCATCTCACTCTCTTTGAATCTTCTTTATCATGCTAAGAGGAGCAGGAAAAAGCAAAAAATTTCAGAATAGCACCTTGCAATGCGGAGAAATTACTGTTTGTGCATTTACAATATTCATTGATTTTTGCCATTGAAAAACATCATGTTATTCATATACCAGAAATGTTTGAAGCTACTGACTGAATGAAAGGAGCTGGCATCTCACTCTCTTTGAATCTTCTTTATCATGCTAAGAGGAGCAGGAAAAAGCAAAAAATTTCAGAATTGCACCTTGCAATGTGGAGAAATTACTGTTTGTGCATTTACAATATTCATTGATTTTTACCATTGAAAAACGTCCAGAAATGATTGAAGCTACTGACTGAATGAAAGTAGCTGGCATCTCACTCTCTTTGAATCTTCTTTATCATGCTAAGAGGAGCAGGAAAAAGCAAAAAATTTCAGACTTGCACCTTGCAATGCGGAGAAATTACTGTTTGTGCATTTACAATATTCATTGATTTTTGCCATTGAAAAACATCATGTTATTCATATACCAGAAATGTTTGAAGCTACTGACTGAATGAAAGGAGCTGGCATCTCACTCTCTTTGAATCTTCTTTATCATGCTAAGAGGAGCAGGAAAAAGCAAAAAATTTCAGAATTGCACCTTGCAATGCGGAGAAATTACTGTTTGTGCATTTACAATATTCATTGATTTTTGCCATTGAAAAACATCATGTTATTCATATACCAGAAATGTTTGAAGCTACTGACTGAATGAAAGGAGCTGGCATCTCACTCTCTTTGAATCTTCTTTATCATGCTAAGAGGAGCAGGAAAAAGCAAAAAATTTCAGAATTGCACCTTGCAATGTGGAGAAATTACTGTTTGTGCATTTACAATATTCATTGATTTTTACCATTGAAAAACGTCCAGAAATGATTGAAGCTACTGACTGAATGAAAGTAGCTGGCATCTCACTCTCTTTGAATCTTCTTTATCATGCTAAGAGGAGCAGGAAAAAGCAAAAAATTTCAGACTTGCACCTTGCAATGCGGAGAAATTACTGTTTGTGCATTTACAATATTCATTGATTTTTGCCATTGAAAAACATCATGTTATTCATATACCAGAAATGTTTGAAGCTACTGACTGAATGAAAGGAGCTGGCATCTCACTCTCTTTGAATCTTCTTTATCATGCTAAGAGGAGCAGGAAAAAGCAAAAAATTTCAGAATTGCACCTTGCAATGCGGAGAAATTACTGTTTGTGCATTTACAATATTCATTGATTTTTGCCATTGAAAAACATCATGTTATTCATATACCAGAAATGATTGAAGCTACTGACTGAATGAAAGGAGCTGGCATCTCACTCTCTTTGAATCTTCTTTATCATGCTAAGAGGAGCAGGAAAAAGTAAAAAATTTCAGAATTGCACCTTGCAATGCGGAGAAATTACTGTTTGTGCATTTATAATATTCAATGATTTTTGCCATTGAAAAACATCCAGAAATGATTGAAGCTACTGACTGAACGAAAGGAGCTGGCATCTCACTCTCTTTGAATCTTCTTTATCATGCTAAGAGGAGCAGGAAAAAGCAAAAAATTTCAGAATTGCACCTTGCAATGCGGAGAAATTACTGTTTGTGCATTTACAATATTCATTGATTTTTGCCATTGAAAAACATCCAGAAATGATTGAAGCTACTGACTGAATGAAAGGAGCTGGCATCTCACTCTCTTTGAATCTTCTTTATCATGCTAAGAGGAGCAGGAAAAAGCAAAAAATTTCAGAATTGCACCTTGCAATGCGGAGAAATTACTGTTTGTGCATTTACAATATTCATTGATTTTTGCCATTGAAAAACATCATGTTATTCATATACCAGAAATGTTTGAAGCTACTGACTGAATGAAAGGAGCTGACATCTCACTCTCTTTGAATCTTCTTTATCATGCTAAGAGGAGCAGGAAAAAGCAAAAAATTTCAGAATTGCACCTTGCAATGCGGAGAAATTACTGTTTGTGCATTTACAATATTCATTGATTTTTGCCATTGAAAAACGTCCAGAAATGATTGAAGCTACTGACTGAATGAAAGGAGCTGGCATCTCACTCTCTTTGAATCTTCTTTATCATGCTAAGAGGAGCAGGAAAAAGCAAAAAATTTCAGAATTGCACCTTGCAATGCGGAGAAATTACTGTTTGTGCATTTACAATATTCATTGATTTTTGCCATTGAAAAACATGTTATTCATATACCAGAAATGTTTGAAGCTACTGACTGAATGAAAGGAGCTGGCACCTCACTCTCTTTGAATCTTCTTTATCATGCTAAGAGGAGCGGGAAAAAGCAAAAAATTTCAGAATTGCACCTTGCAATGCGGAGAAATTACTGTTTGTGCATTTATAATATTCAATGATTTTTGCCATTGAAAAACGTCCAGAAATGATTGAAGCTACTGACTGAACGAAAGGAGCTCGCATCTCACTCTCTTTGAATCTTCTTTATCATGCTAAGAGGAGCAGGAAAAAGCAAAAAATTTCAGAATTGCACCTTGCAATGCGGAGAAATTACTGTTTGTGCATTTACAATATTCATTGATTTTTGCCATTGAAAAACATCCAGAAATGATTGAAGCTACTGACTGAATGAAAGGAGCTGGCATCTCACTCTCTTTGAATCTTCTTTATCATGCTAATAGGAGCAGGAAAAAGCAAAAAATTTCAGAATTGCACCTTGCAATGCGGAGAAATTACTGTTTGTGCATTTACAATATTCATTGATTTTTGCCATTGAAAAACATCATGTTATTCATATACCAGAAATGTTTGAAGCTACTGACTGAATGAAAGGAGCTGACATCTCACTCTCTTTGAATCTTCTTTATCATGCTAAGAGGAGCAGGAAAAAGCAAAAAATTTCAGAATTGCACCTTGCAATGCGGAGAAATTACTGTTTGTGCATTTACAATATTCATTGATTTTTGCCATTGAAAAACGTCCAGAAATGATTGAAGCTACTGACTGAATGAAAGGAGCTGGCATCTCACTCTCTTTGAAACTTCTTTATCATGCTAAGAGGAGCAGGAAAAAGCAAAAAATTTCAGAATTGCACCTTGCAATGCGGAGAAATTACTGTTTGTGCATTTACAATATTCATTGATTTTTGCCATTGAAAAACATGTTATTCATATACCAGAAATGTTTGAAGCTACTGACTGAATGAAAGGAGCTGGCACCTCACTCTCTTTGAATCTTCTTTATCATGCTAAGAGGAGCGGGAAAAAGCAAAAAATTTCAGAATTGCACCTTGCAATGCGGAGAAATTACTGTTTGTGCATTTACAATATTCATTGATTTTTGCCATTGAAAAACGTCCAGAAATGATTGAAGGTACTGACTGAATGAAAGGAGCTGTCATCTCACTCTCTTTGAATCTTCTTTATCATGCTAAGAGGAGCAGGAAAAAGCAAAAAATTTCAGAATTGCACCTTGCAATGCGGAGAAATTACTGTTTGTGCATTTACAATATTCATTGGTTTTTGCCATTGAAAAACGTCCAGAAATGATTGAAGCTACTGACTGAATGAAAGGAGCTGGCATCTCACTCTCTTTGAATCTTCTTTATCATGCTAAGAGGAGCAGGAAAAAGCAAAAAATTTCAGAATTGCACCTTGCAATGCGGAGAAATTACAGTTTGTGCATTTACAATATTCATTGATTTTTGCCATTGAAAAACATCCAGAAATGATTGAAGCTACTGACTGAATGAAAGGAGCTGGCATCTCACTCTCTTTGAATCTTCTTTATCATGCTAAGAGGAGCAGGAAAAAGCAAAAAATTTCAGAATTGCACCTTGCAATGCGGAGAAATTACTGTTTGTGCATTTACAATATTCATTGATTTTTGCCATTGAAAAACATCATGTTATTCATATACCAGAAATGTTTGAAGCTACTGACTGAATGAAAGGAGCTGGCATCTCACTCTCTTTGAATCTTCTTTATCATGCTAAGAGGAGCAGGAAAAAGCAAAAAATTTCAGAATTGCACCTTGCAATGTGGAGAAATTACTATTTGTGCATTTACAATATTCATTGATTTTTACCATTGAAAAACGTCCAGAAATGATTGAAGCTACTGACTGAATGAAAGTAGCTGGCATCTCACTCTCTTTGAATCTTCTTTATCATGCTAAGAGGAGCAGGAAAAAGCAAAAAATTTCAGACTTGCACCTTGCAATGCGGAGAAATTACTGTTTGTGCATTTACAATATTCATTGATTTTTGCCATTGAAAAACATCATGTTATTCATATACCAGAAATGTTTGAAGCTACTGACTGAATGAAAGGAGCTGGCATCTCACTCTCTTTGAATCTTCTTTATCATGCTAAGAGGAGCAGGAAAAAGTATAAAATTTCAGAATTGCACCTTGCAATGCGGAGAAATTACTGTTTGTGCATTTATAATATTCAATGATTTTTGCCATTGAAAAACGTCCAGAAATGATTGAAGCTACTGACTGAACGAAAGGAGCTGGCATCTCACTCTCTTTGAATCTTCTTTATCATGCTAAGAGGAGCAGGAAAAAGCAAAAAATTTCAGAATTGCACCTTGCAATGCGGAGAAATTACTGTTTGTGCATTTACAATATTCATTGATTTTTGCCATTGAAAAACATCCAGAAATGATTGAAGCTACTGACTGAATGAAAGGAGCTGGCATCTCACTCTCTTTGAATCTTCTTTATCATGCTAAGAGGAGCAGGAAAAAGCAAAAAATTTCAGAATTGCACCTTGCAATGCGGAGAAATTACTGTTTGTGCATTTACAATATTCATTGATTTTTGCCATTGAAAAACATCATGTTATTCATATACCAGAAATGTTTGAAGCTACTGACTGAATGAAAGGAGCTGACATCTCACTCTCTTTGAATCTTCTTTATCATGCTAAGAGGAGCAGGAAAAAGCAAAAAATTTCAGAATTGCACCTTGCAATGCGGAGAAATTACTGTTTGTGAATTTACAATATTCATTGATTTTTGCCATTGAAAAACGTCCAGAAATGATTGAAGCTACTGACTGAATGAAAGGAGCTGGCATCTCACTCTCTTTGAATCTTCTTTATCATGCTAAGAGGAGCAGGAAAAAGCAAAAAATTTCAGAATTGCACCTTGCAATGCGGAGAAATTACTGTTTGTGCATTTACAATATTCATTGATTTTTGCCATTGAAAAACATGTTATTCATATACCAGAAATGTTTGAAGCTACTGACTGAATGAAAGGAGCTGGCACCTCACTCTCTTTGAATCTTCTTTATCATGCTAAGAGGAGCGGGAAAAAGCAAAAAATTTCAGAAATGCACCTTGCAATGCGGAGAAATTACTGTTTGTGCATTTATAATATTCAATGATTTTTGCCATTGAAAAACGTCCAGAAATGATTGAAGCTACTGACTGAACGAAAGGAGCTGGCATCTCACTCTCTTTGAATCTTCTTTATCATGCTAAGAGGAGCAGGAAAAAGCAAAAAATTTCAGAATTGCACCTTGCAATGCGGAGAAATTACTGTTTGTGCATTTACAATATTCATTGATTTTTGCCATTGAAAAACATCCAGAAATGATTGAAGCTACTGACTGAATGAAAGGAGCTGGCTTCTCACTCTCTTTGAATCTTCTTTATCATGCTAAGAGGAGCAGGAAAAAGCAAAAAATTTCAGAATTGCACCTTGCAATGCGGAGAAATTACTGTTTGTGCATTTACAATATTCATTGATTTTTGCCATTGAAAAACATCATGTTATTCATATACCAGAAATGTTTGAAGCTACTGACTGAATGAAAGGAGGTGACATCTCACTCTCTTTGAATCTTCTTTATCATGCTAAGAGGAGCAGGAAAAAGCAAAAAATTTCAGAATTGCACCTTGCAATGCGGAGAAATTACTGTTTGTGCATTTACAATATTCATTGATTTTTGCCATTGAAAAACGTCCAGAAATGATTGAAGCTACTGACTGAATGAAAGGAGCTGGCATCTCACTCTCTTTGAATCTTCTTTATCATGCTAAGAGGAGCAGGAAAAAGCAAAAAATTTCAGAATTGCACCTTGCAATGCGGAGAAATTACTGTTTGTGCATTTACAATATTCATTGATTTTTGCCATTGAAAAACATGTTATTCATATACCAGAAATGTTTGAAGCTACTGACTGAATGAAAGGAGCTGGCACCTCACTCTCTTTGAATCTTCTTTATCATGCTAAGAGGAGCGGGAAAAAGCAAAAAATTTCAGAATTGCACCTTGCAATGCGGAGAAATTACTGTTTGTGCATTTACAATATTCATTGATTTTTGCCATTGAAAAACGTCCAGAAATGATTGAAGCTACTGACTGAATGAAAGGAGCTGGCATCTCACTCTCTTTGAATCTTCTTTATCATGCTAAGAGGAGCAGGAAAAAGCAAAAAATTTCAGAATTGCACCTTGCAATGCGGAGAAATTACTGTTTGTGCATTCACAATATTCATTGGTTTTTGCCATTGAAAAACGTCCAGAAATGATTGAAGCTACTGACTGAATGAAAGGAGCTGGCATCTCACTCTCTTTGAATCTTCTTTATCATGCTAAGAGGAGCAGGAAAAAGCAAAAAATTTCAGAATTGCACCTTGCAATGCGGAGAAATTACAGTTTGTGCATTTACAATATTCATTGATTTTTGCCATTGAAAAACATCCAGAAATGATTGAAGCTACTGACTGAATGAAAGGAGCTGGCATCTCACTCTCTTTGAATCTTCTTTATCATGCTAAGAGGAGCAGGAAAAAGCAAAAAATTTCAGAATTGCACCTTGCAATGCGGAGAAATTACTGTTTGTGCATTTACAATATTCATTGATTTTTGCCATTGAAAAACATCATGTTATTCATATACCAGAAATGTTTGAAGCTACTGACTGAATGAAAGGAGCTGGCATCTCACTCTCTTTGAATCTTCTTTATCATGCTAAGAGGAGCAGGAAAAAGCAAAAAATTTCAGAATTGCACCTTGCAATGTGGAGAAATTACTGTTTGTGCATTTACAATATTCATTGATTTTTACCATTGAAAAACGTCCAGAAATGATTGAAGCTACTGACTGAATGAAAGTAGCTGGCATCTCACTCTCTTTGAATCTTCTTTATCATGCTAAGAGGAGCAGGAAAAAGCAAAAAATTTCAGACTTGCACCTTGCAATGCGGAGAAATTACTGTTTGTGCATTTACAATATTCATTGATTTTTGCCATTGAAAAACATCATGTTATTCATATACCAGAAATGTTTGAAGCTACTGACTGAATGAAAGGAGCTGGCATCTCACTCTCTTTGAATCTTCTTTATCATGCTAAGAGGAGCAGGAAAAAGCAAAAAATTTCAGAATTGCACCTTGCAATGCGGAGAAATTACTGTTTGTGCATTTACAATATTCATTGATTTTTGCCATTGAAAAACATCATGTTATTCATATACCAGAAATGTTTGAAGCTACTGACTGAATGAAAGGAGCTGGCATCTCACTCTCTTTGAATCTTCTTTATCATGCTAAGAGG
The DNA here is from genome assembly GCF_046119375.1 of Phyllobates terribilis. Classification (NCBI taxonomy): domain Eukaryota; kingdom Metazoa; phylum Chordata; class Amphibia; order Anura; family Dendrobatidae; genus Phyllobates; species Phyllobates terribilis. The sequence goes on from NW_027363188.1 coordinate 759,743, forward strand.
AGCAGGAAAAAGCAAAAAATTTCAGAATTGCACCTTGCAATGTGGAGAAATTACTGTTTGTGCATTTACAATATTCATTGATTTTTACCATTGAAAAACGTCCAGAAATGATTGAAGCTACTGACTGAATGAAAGTAGCTGGCATCTCACTCTCTTTGAATATTCTTTATCATGCTAAGAGGAGCAGGAAAAAGCAAAAAATTTCAGACTTGCACCTTGCAATGCGGAGAAATTACTGTTTGTGCATTTACAATATTCATTGATTTTTGCCATTGAAAAACATCATGTTATTCATATACCAGAAATGTTTGAAGCTACTGACTGAATGAAAGGAGCTGGCATCTCACTCTCTTTGAATCTTCTTTATCATGCTAAGAGGAGCAGGAAAAAGCAAAAAATTTCAGAATTGCACCTTGCAATGCGGAGAAATTACTGTTTGTGCATTTACAATATTCATTGATTTTTGCCATTGAAAAACATCATGTTATTCATATACCAGAAATGATTGAAGCTACTGACTGAATGAAAGGAGCTGGCATCTCACTCTCTTTGAATCTTCTTTATCATGCTAAGAGGAGCAGGAAAAAGTTAAAAATTTCAGAATTGCACCTTGCAATGCGGAGAAATTACTGTTTGTGCATTTATAATATTCAATGATTTTTGCCATTGAAAAACGTCCAGAAATGATTGAAGCTACTGACTGAACGAAAGGAGCTGGCATCTCACTCTCTTTGAATCTTCTTTATCATGCTAAGAGGAGCAGGAAAAAGCAAAAAATTTCAGAATTGCACCTTGCAATGCGGAGAAATTACTGTTTGTGCATTTACAATATTCATTGATTTTTGCCATTGAAAAACATCCAGAAATGATTGAAGCTACTGACTGAATGAAAGGAGCTGGCATCTCACTCTCTTTGAATCTTCTTTATCATGCTAAGAGGAGCAGGAAATAGCAAAAAATTTCAGAATTGCACCTTGCAATGCGGAGAAATTACTGTTTGTGCATTTACAATATTCATTGATTTTTGCCATTGAAAAACATCATGTTATTCATATACCAGAAATGTTTGAAGCTACTGACTGAATGAAAGGAGCTGACATCTCACTCTCTTTGAATCTTCTTTATCATGCTAAGAGGAGCAGGAAAAAGCAAAAAATTTCAGAATTGCACCTTGCAATGCGGAGAAATTACTGTTTATGCATTTACAATATTCATTGATTTTTGCCATTGAAAAACGTCCAGAAATGATTGAAGCTACTGACTGAATGAAAGGAGCTGGCATCTCACTCTCTTTGAATCTTCTTTATCATGCTAAGAGGAGCAGGAAAAAGCAAAAAATTTCAGAATTGCACCTTGCAATGCGGAGAAATTACTGTTTGTGCATTTACAATATTCATTGATTTTTGCCATTGAAAAACATGTTATTCATATACCAGAAATGTTTGAAGCTACTGACTGAATGAAAGGAGCTGGCACCTCACTCTCTTTGAATCTTCTTTATCATGCTAAGAGGAGCGGGAAAAAGCAAAAAATTTCAGAATTGCACCTTGCAATGCGGAGAAATTACTGTTTGTGCATTTATAATATTCAATGATTTTTGCCATTGAAAAACGTCCAGAAATGATTGAAGCTACTGACTGAACGAAAGGAGCTGGCATTTCACTCTCTTTGAATCTTCTTTATCATGCTAAGAGGAGCAGGAAAAAGCAAAAAATTTCAGAATTGCACCTTGCAATGCGGAGAAATTACTGTTTGTGCATTTACAATATTCATTGATTTTTGCCATTGAAAAACATCCAGAAATGATTGAAGCTACTGACTGAATGAAAGGAGCTGGCATCTCACTCTCTTTGAATCTTCTTTATCATGCTAAGAGGAGCAGGAAAAAGCAAAAAATTTCAGAATTGCACCTTGCAATGCGGAGAAATTACTGTTTGTGCATTTACAATATTCATTGATTTTTGCCATTGAAAAACATCATGTTATTCATATACCAGAAATGTTTGAAGCTACTGACTGAATGAAAGGAGCTGACATCTCACTCTCTTTGAATCTTCTTTATCATGCTAAGAGGAGCAGGAAAAAGCAAAAAATTTCAGAATTGCACCTTGCAATGCGGAGAAATTACTGTTTGTGCATTTACAATATTCATTGATTTTTGCCATTGAAAAACGTCCAGAAATGATTGAAGCTACTGACTGAATGAAAGGAGCTGGCATCTCACTCTCTTTGAATCTTCTTTATCATGCTAAGAGGAGCAGGAAAAAGCAAAAAATTTCAGAATTGCACCTTGCAATGCGGAGAAATTACTGTTTGTGCATTTACAATATTCATTGATTTTTGCCATTGAAAAACATGTTATTCATATACCAGAAATGTTTGAAGCTACTGACTGAATGAAAGGAGCTGGCACCTCACTCTCTTTGAATCTTCTTTATCATGCTAAGAGGAGCAGGAAAAAGCAAAAAATTTCAGAATTGCACCTTGCAATGCGGAGAAATTACTGTTTGTGCATTTACAATATTCATTGATTTTTGCCATTGAAAAACATCATGTTATTCATATACCAGAAATGTTTGAAGCTACTGACTGAATGAAAGGAGCTGGCATCTCACTCTCTTTGAATCTTCTTTATCATGCTAAGAGGAGCAGGAAAAAGCAAAAAATTTCAGAATTGCACCTTGCAATGTGGAGAAATTACTGTTTGTGCATTTACAATATTCATTGATTTTTACCATTGAAAAACGTCTAGAAATGATTGAAGCTACTGACTGAATGAAAGTAGCTGGCATCTCACTCTCTTTGAATCTTCTTTATCATGCTAAGAGGAGCAGGAAAAAGCAAAAAATTTCAGACTTGCACCTTGCAATGTGGAGAAATTACTGTTTGTGCATTTACAATATTCATTGATTTTTGCCATTGAAAAACATCATGTTATTCATATACCAGAAATGATTGAAGCTACTGACTGAATGAAAGGAGCTGGCATCTCACTCTCTTTGAATCTTCTTTATCATGCTAAGAGGAGCAGGAAAAAGTAAAAAAAATTTCAGAATTGCACCTTGCAATGCGGAGAAATTACTGTTTGTGCTTTTATAATATTCAATGATTTTTGCCATTGAAAAACGTCCAGAAATGATTGAAGCTACTGACTGAACGAAAGGAGCTGGCATCTCACTCTCTTTGAATCTTCTTTATCATGCTAAGAGGAGCAGGAAAAAGCAAAAAATTTCAGAATTGCACCTTGCAATGCGGAGAAATTACTGTTTGTGCATTTACAATATTCATTGATTTTTGCCATTGAAAAACATCATGTTATTCATATACCAGAAATGTTTGAAGCTACTGACTGAATGAAAGGAGCTGACATCTCACTCTCTTTGAATCTTCTTTATCATGCTAAGAGGAGCAGGAAAAAGCAAAAAATTTCAGAATTGCACCTTGCAATGCGGAGAAATTACTGTTTGTGCATTTACAATATTCATTGATTTTTGCCATTGAAAAACATCCAGAAATGATTGAAGCTACTGACTGAATGAAAGGAGCTGGCATCTCACTCTCTTTGAATCTTCTTTATCATGCTAAGAGGAGCAGGAAAAAGCAAAAAATTTCAGAATTGCACCTTGCAATGCGGAGAAATTACTGTTTGTGCATTTACAATATTCATTGATTTTTGCCATTGAAAAACATCATGTTATTCATATACCAGAAATGTTTGAAGCTACTGACTGAATGAAAGGAGCTGGCATCTCACTCTCTTTGAATCTTCTTTATCATGCTAAGAGGAGCAGGAAAAAGCAAAAAATTTCAGAATTGCACCTTGCAATGCGGAGAAATTACTGTTTGTGCATTTACAATATTCATTGATTTTTGCCATTGAAAAACGTCCAGAAATGATTGAAGGTACTGACTGAATGAAAGGAGCTGGCATCTCACTCTCTTTGAATCTTCTTTATCATGCTAAGAGGAGCAGGAAAAAGCAAAAAATTTCAGAATTGCACCTTGCAATGCGGAGAAATTACTGTTTGTGCATTTACAATATTCATTGGTTTTTGCCATTGAAAAACGTCCAGAAATGATTGAAGCTACTGACTGAATGAAAGGAGCTGGCATCTCACTCTCTTTGAATCTTCTTTATCATGCTAAGAGGAGCAGGAAAAAGCAAAAAATTTCAGAATTGCACCTTGCAATGCGGAGAAATTACAGTTTGTGCATTTACAATATTCATTGATTTTTGCCATTGAAAAACATCCAGAAATGATTGAAGCTACTGACTGAATGAAAGGAGCTGGCATCTCACTCTCTTTGAATCTTCTTTATCATGCTAAGAGGAGCAGGAAAAAGCAAAAAATTTCAGAATTGCACCTTGCAATGCGGAGAAATTACTGTTTGTGCATTTACAATATTCATTGATTTTTGCCATTGAAAAACATCATGTTATTCATATACCAGAAATGTTTGAAGCTACTGACTGAATGAAAGGAGCTGGCATCTCACTCTCTTTGAATCTTCTTTATCATGCTAAGAGGAGCAGGAAAAAGCAAAAAATTTCAGAATTGCACCTTGCAATGTGGAGAAATTACTGTTTGTGCATTTACAATATTCATTGATTTTTACCATTGAAAAACGTCCAGAAATGATTGAAGCTACTGACTGAATGAAAGTAGCTGGCATCTCACTCTCTTTGAATCTTCTTTATCATGCTAAGAGGAGCAGGAAAAAGCAAAAAATTTCAGACTTGCACCTTGCAATGCGGAGAAATTACTGTTTGTGCATTTACAATATTCATTGATTTTTGCCATTGAAAAACATCATGTTATTCATATACCAGAAATGTTTGAAGCTACTGACTGAATGAAAGGAGCTGGCATCTCACTCTCTTTGAATCTTCTTTATCATGCTAAGAGGAGCAGGAAAAAGCAAAAAATTTCAGAATTGCACCTTGCAATGCGGAGAAATTACTGTTTGTGCATTTACAATATTCATTGATTTTTGCCATTGAAAAACATCATGTTATTCATATACCAGAAATGTTTGAAGCTACTGACTGAATGAAAGGAGCTGGCATCTCACTCTCTTTGAATCTTCTTTATCATGCTAAGAGGAGCAGGAAAAAGCAAAAAATTTCAGAATTGCACCTTGCAATGTGGAGAAATTACTGTTTGTGCATTTACAATATTCATTGATTTTTACCATTGAAAAACGTCCAGAAATGATTGAAGCTACTGACTGAATGAAAGTAGCTGGCATCTCACTCTCTTTGAATCTTCTTTATCATGCTAAGAGGAGCAGGAAAAAGCAAAAAATTTCAGACTTGCACCTTGCAATGCGGAGAAATTACTGTTTGTGCATTTACAATATTCATTGATTTTTGCCATTGAAAAACATCATGTTATTCATATACCAGAAATGTTTGAAGCTACTGACTGAATGAAAGGAGCTGGCATCTCACTCTCTTTGAATGTTCTTTATCATGCTAAGAGGAGCAGGAAAAAGCAAAAAATTTCAGAATTGCACCTTGCAATGCGGAGAAATTACTGTTTCTGCATTTACAATATTCATTGATTTTTGCCATTGAAAAACATCATGTTATTCATAAACCAGAAATGATTGAAGCTACTGACTGAATGAAAGGAGCTGGCATCTCACTCTCTTTGAATCTTCTTTATCATGCTAAGAGGAGCAGGAAAAAGCAAAAAATTTCAGAATTGCACCTTGCAATGCGGAGAAATTACTGTTTGTGCATTTACAATATTCATTGATTTTTGCCATTGAAAAACATCCAGAAATGATTGAAGCTACTGACTGAATGAAAGGAGCTGGCATCTCACTCTCTTTGAATCTTCTTTATCATGCTAAGAGGAGCAGGAAAAAGCAAAAAATTTCAGAATTGCACCTTGCAATGCGGAGAAATTACTGTTTGTGCATTTACAATATTCATTGATTTTTGCCATTGAAAAACATCATGTTATTCATATACCAGAAATGTTTGAAGCTACTGACTGAATGAAAGGAGCTGACATCTCACTCTCTTTGAATCTTCTTTATCATGCTAAGAGGAGCAGGAAAAAGCAAAAAATTTCAGAATTGCACCTTGCAATGCGGAGAAATTACTGTTTGTGCATTTACAATATTCATTGATTTTTGCCATTGAAAAACGTCCAGAAATGATTGAAGCTACTGACTGAATGAAAGGAGCTGGCATCTCACTCTCTTTGAATCTTCTTTATCATGCTAAGAGGAGCAGGAAAAAGCAAAAAATTTCAGAATTGCACCTTGCAATGCGGAGAAATTACTGTTTGTGCATTTACAATATTCATTGATTTTTGCCATTGAAAAACATGTTATTCATATACCAGAAATGTTTGAAGCTACTGACTGAATGAAAGGAGCTGGCACCTCACTCTCTTTGAATCTTCTTTATCATGCTAAGAGGAGCGGGAAAAAGCAAAAAATTTCAGAATTGCACCTTGCAATGCGGAGAAATTACTGTTTGTGCATTTATAATATTCAATGATTTTTGCCATTGAAAAACGTCCAGAAATGATTGAAGCTACTGACTGAACGAAAGGAGCTGGCATCTCACTCTCTTTGAATCTTCTTTATCATGCTAAGAGGAGCAGGAAAAAGCAAAAAATTTCAGAATTGCACCTTGCAATGCGGAGAAATTACTGTTTGTGCATTTACAATATTCATTGATTTTTGCCATTGAAAAACATCCAGAAATGATTGAAGCTACTGACTGAATGAAAGGAGCTGGCATCTCACTCTCTTTGAATCTTCTTTATCATGCTAAGAGGAGCAGGAAAAAGCAAAAAATTTCAGAATTGCACCTTGCAATGCGGAGAAATTACTGTTTGTGCATTTACAATATTCATTGATTTTTGCCATTGAAAAACATCATGTTATTCATATACCAGAAATGTTTGAAGCTACTGACTGAATGAAAGGAGCTGACATCTCACTCTCTTTGAATCTTCTTTATCATGCTAAGAGGAGCAGGAAAAAGCAAAAAATTTCAGAATTGCACCTTGCAATGTGGAGAAATTACTGTTTGTGCATTTACAATATTCATTGATTTTTACCATTGAAAAACGTCCAGAAATGATTGAAGCTACTGACTGAATGAAAGTAGCTGGCATCTCACTCTCTTTGAATCTTCTTTATCATGCTAAGAGGAGCAGGAAAAAGCAAAAAATTTCAGACTTGCACCTTGCAATGCGGAGAAATTACTGTTTGTGCATTTACAATATTCATTTATTTTTGCCATTGAAAAACATCATGTTATTCATATACCAGAAATGTTTGAAGCTACTGACTGAATGAAAGGAGCTGGCATCTCACTCTCTTTGAATCTTCTTTATCATGCTAAGAGGAGCAGGAAAAAGCAAAAAATTTCAGAAATGCACCTTGCAATGCGGAGAAATTACTGTTTGTGCATTTACAATATTCATTGATTTTTGCCATTGAAAAACATCATGTTATTCATATACCAGAAATGTTTGAAGCTACTGACTGAATGAAAGGAGCTGGCATCTCACTCTCTTTGAATCTTCTTTATCATGCTAAGAGGAGCAGGAAAAAGCAAAAAATTTCAGAATTGCACCTTGCAATGTGGAGAAATTACTGTTTGTGCATTTACAATATTCATTGATTTTTACCATTGAAAAACGTCCAGAAATGATTGAAGCTACTGACTGAATGAAAGTAGCTGGCATCTCACTCTCTTTGAATCTTCTTTATCATGCTAAGAGGAGCAGGAAAAAGCAAAAAATTTCAGACTTGCACCTTGCAATGCGGAGAAATTACTGTTTGTGCATTTACAATATTCATTGATTTTTGCCATTGAAAAACATCATGTTATTCATATACCAGAAATGTTTGAAGCTACTGACTGAATGAAAGGAGCTGGCATCTCACTCTCTTTGAATCTTCTTTATCATGCTAAGAGGAGCAGGAAAAAGCAAAAAATTTCAGAATTGCACCTTGCAATGCGGAGAAATTACTGTTTGTGCATTTACAATATTCATTGATTTTTGCCATTGAAAAACATCATGTTATTCATATACCAGAAATGATTGAAGCTACTGACTGAATGAAAGGAGCTGGCATCTCACTCTCTTTGAATCTTCTTTATCATGCTAAGAGGAGCAGGAAAAAGTAAAAAATTTCAGAATTGCACCTTGCAATGCGGAGAAATTACTGTTTGTGCATTTATAATATTCAATGATTTTTGCCATTGAAAAACGTCCAGAAATGATTGAAGCTACTGACTGAACGAAAGGAGCTGGCATCTCACTCTCTTTGAATCTTCTTTATCATGCTAAGAGGAGCAGGAAAAAGCAAAAAATTTCAGAATTGCACCTTGCAATGCGGAGAAATTACTGTTTGTGCATTTACAATATTCATTGATTTTTGCCATTGAAAAACATCCAGAAATGATTGAAGCTACTGACTGAATGAAAGGAGCTGGCATCTCACTCTCTTTGAATCTTCTTTATCATGCTAAGAGGAGCAGGAAAAGGCAAAAAATTTCAGAATTGCACCTTGCAATGCGGAGAAATTACTGTTTGTGCATTTACAATATTCATTAATTTTTGCCATTGAAAAACATCATGTTATTCATATACCAGAAATGTTTGAAGCTACTGACTGAATGAAAGGAGCTGACATCTCACTCTCTTTGAATCTTCTTTATCATGCTAAGAGGAGCAGGAAAAAGCAAAAAATTTCAGAATTGCACCTTGCAATGCGGAGAAATTACTGTTTATGCATTTACAATATTCATTGATTTTTGCCATTGAAAAACATCCAGAAATGATTGAAGCTACTGACTGAATGAAAGGAGCTGGCATCTCACTCTCTTTGAATCTTCTTTATCATGCTAAGAGGAGCAGGAAAAAGCAAAAAATTTCAGAATTGCACCTTGCAATGCGGAGAAATTACTGTTTGTGCATTTACAATATTCATTGATTTTTGCCATTGAAAAACATGTTATTCATATACCAGAAATGTTTGAAGCTACTGACTGAATGAAAGGAGCTGGCACCTCACTCTCTTTGAATCTTCTTTATCATGCTAAGAGGAGCGGGAAAAAGCAAAAAATTTCAGAATTGCACCTTGCAATGCGGAGAAATTACTGTTTGTGCATTTATAATATTCAATGATTTTTGCCATTGAAAAACGTCCAGAAATGATTGAAGCTACTGACTGAACGAAAGGAGCTGGCATCTCACTCTCTTTGAATCTTCTTTATCATGCTAAGAGGAGCAGGAAAAAGCAAAAAATTTCAGAATTGCACCTTGCAATGCGGAGAAATTACTGTTTGTGCATTTACAATATTCATTGATTTTTGCCATTGAAAAACATCCAGAAATGATTGAAGCTACTGACTGAATGAAAGGAGCTGGCATCTCACTCTCTTTGAATCTTCTTTATCATGCTAAGAGGAGCAGGAAAAAGCAAAAAATTTCAGAATTGCACCTTGCAATGCGGAGAAATTACTGTTTGTGCATTTACAATATTCATTGATTTTTGCCATTGAAAAACATCATGTTATTCATATACCAGAAATGTTTGAAGCTACTGACTGAATGAAAGGAGCTGACATCTCACTCTCTTTGAATCTTCTTTATCATGCTAAGAGGAGCAGGAAAAAGCAAAAAATTTCAGAATTGCACCTTGCAATGCGGAGAAATTGCTGTTTGTGCATTTACAATATTCATTGATTTTTGCCATTGAAAAACGTCCAGAAATGATTGAAGCTACTGACTGAATGAAAGGAGCTGGCATCTCACTCTCTTTGAATCTTCTTTATCATGCTAAGAGGAGCAGGAAAAAGCAAAAAATTTCAGAATTGCACCTTGCAATGCGGAGAAATTACTGTTTGTGCATTTACAATATTCATTGATTTTTGCCATTGAAAAACATGTTATTCATATACCAGAAATGTTTGAAGCTACTGACTGAATGAAAGGAGCTGGCACCTCACTCTCTTTGAATCTTCTTTATCATGCTAAGAGGAGCGGGAAAAAGCAAAAAATTTCAGAATTGCACCTTGCAATGCGGAAAAATTACTGTTTGTGCATTTACAATATTCATTGATTTTTGCCATTGAAAAATGTCCAGAAATGATTGAAGGTACTGACTGAATGAAAGGAGCTGGCATCTCACTCTCTTTGAATCTTCTTTATCATGCTAAGAGGAGCAGGAAAAAGCAAAAAATTTCAGAATTGCATCTTGCAATGCGGAGAAATTACTGTTTGTGCATTTACAATATTCATTGGTTTTTGCCATTGAAAAACGTCCAGAAATGATTGAAGCTACTGACTGAATGAAAGGAGCTGGCATCTCACTCTCTTTGAATCTTCTTTATCATGCTAAGAGGAGCAGGAAAAAGCAAAAAATTTCAGAATTGCACCTTGCAATGCGGAGAAATTACAGTTTGTGCATTTACAATATTCATTGATTTTTGCCATTGAAAAACATCCAGAAATGATTGAAGCTACTGACTGAATGAAAGGAGCTGGCATCTCACTCTCTTTGAATCTTCTTTATCATGCTAAGAGGAGCAGGAAAAAGCAAAAAATTTCAGAATTGCACCTTGCAATGCGGAGAAATTACTGTTTGTGCATTTACAATATTCATTGATTTTTGCCATTGAAAAACATCATGTTATTCATATACCAGAAATGTTTGAAGCTACTGACTGAATGAAAGGAGCTGGCATCTCACTCTCTTTGAATCTTCTTTATCATGCTAAGAGGAGCAGGAAAAAGCAAAAAATTTCAGAATTGCACCTTGCAATGTGGAGAAATTACTGTTTGTGCATTTACAATATTCATTGATTTTTACCATTGAAAAACGTCCAGAAATGATTAAAGCTACTGACTGAATGAAAGTAGCTGGCATCTCACTCTCTTTGAATCTTCTTTATCATGCTAAGAGGAGCAGGAAAAAGCAAAAAATTTCAGACTTGCACCTTGCAATGCGGAGAAATTACTGTTTGTGCATTTACAATATTCATTGATTTTTGCCATTGAAAAACATCATGTTATTCATATACCAGAAATGTTTGAAGCTACTGACTGAATGAAAGGAGCTGGCATCTCACTCTCTTTGAATCTTCTTTATCATGCTAAGAGGAGCAGGAAAAAGCAAAAAATTTCAGAATTGCACCTTGCAATGCGGAGAAATTACTGTTTGTGCATTTACAATATTCATTGATTTTTGCCATTGAAAAACATCCAGAAATGATTGAAGCTACTGACTGAATGAAAGGAGCTGGCATCTCACTCTCTTTGAATCTTCTTTATCATGCTAAGAGGAGCAGGAAAAAGCAAAAAATTTCAGAATTGCACCTTGCAATGCGGAGAAATTACTGTTTGTGCATTTACAATATTCATTGATTTTTGCCATTGAAAAACATCATGTTATTCATATACCAGAAATGTTTGAAGCTACTGACTGAATGAAAGGAGCTGACATCTCACTCTCTTTGAATCTTCTTTATCATGCTAAGAGGAGCAGGAAAAAGCAAAAAATTTCAGAATTGCACCTTGCAATGCGGAGAAATTACTGTTTGTGCATTTACAATATTCATTGATTTTTGCCATTGAAAAACATCCAGAAATGATTGAAGCTACCGACTGAATGAAAGGAGCTGGCATCTCACTCTCTTTGAATCTTCTTTATCATGCTAAGAGGAGCAGGAAAAAGCAAAAAATTTCAGAATTGCACCTTGCAATGCGGAGAAATTACTGTTTGTGCATTTACAATATTCATTGATTTTTGCCATTGAAAAACATCATGTTATTCATATACCAGAAATGTTTGAAGCTACTGACTGAATGAAAGGAGCTGGCATCTCACTCTCTTTGAATCTTCTTTATCATGCTAAGAGGAGCAGGAAAAAGCAAAAAATTTCAGAATTGCACCTTGCAATGCGGAGAAATTACTGTTTGTGCATTTACAATATTCATTGATTTTTGCCATTGAAAAACGTCCAGAAATGATTGAAGGTACTGACTGAATGAAAGGAGCTGGCATCTCACTCTCTTTGAATCTTCTTTATCATGCTAAGAGGAGCAGGAAAAAGCAAAAAATTTCAGAATTGCACCTTGCAATGCGGAGAAATTACTGTTTGTGCATTTACAATATTCATTGGTTTTTGCCATTGAAAAACGTCCAGAAATGATTGAAGCTACTGACTGAATGAAAGGAGCTGGCATCTCACTCTCTTTGAATCTTCTTTATCATGCTAAGAGGAGCAGGAAAAAGCAAAAAATTTCAGAATTGCACCTTGCAATGCGGAGAAATTACTGTTTGTGCATTTACAATATTCATTGATTTTTACCATTGAAAAACGTCCAGAAATGATTGAAGCTACTGACTGAATGAAAGTAGCTGGCATCTCACTCTCTTTGAATCTTCTTTATCATGCTAAGAGGAGCAGGAAAAAGCAAAAAATTTCAGACTTGCACCTTGCAATGCGGAGAAATTACTGTTTGTGCATTTACAATATTCATTGATTTTTGCCATTGAAAAACATCATGTTATTCATATACCAGAAATGTTTGAAGCTACTGACTGAATGAAAGGAGCTGGCATCTCACTCTCTTTGAATCTTCTTTATCATGCTAAGAGGAGCAGGAAAAAGCAAAAAATTTCAGAATTGCACCTTGCAATGCGGAGAAATTACTGTTTGTGCATTTACAATATTCATTGATTTTTGCCATTGAAAAACATCATGTTATTCATATACCAGAAATGTTTGAAGCTACTGACTGAATGAAAGGAGCTGGCATCTCACTCTCTTTGAATCTTCTTTATCATGCTAAGAGGAGCAGGAAAAAGCAAAAAATTTCAGAATTGCACCTTGCAATGTGGAGAAATTACTGTTTGTGCATTTACAATATTCATTGATTTTTACCATTGAAAAACGTCCAGAAATGAATGAAGCTACTGACTGAATGAAAGTAGCTGGCATCTCACTCTCTTTGAATCTTCTTTATCATGCTAAGAGGAGCAGGAAAAAGCAAAAAATTTCAGACTTGCACCTTGCAATGCGGAGAAATTACTGTTTGTGCATTTACAATATTCATTGATTTTTGCCATTGAAAAACATCATGTTATTCATATACCAGAAATGTTTGAAGCTACTGACTGAATGAAAGGAGCTGGCATCTCACTCTCTTTGAATCTTCTTTATCATGCTAAGAGGAGCAGGAAAAAGCAAAAAATTTCAGAATTGCACCTTGCAATGCGGAGAAATTACTGTTTGTGCATTTACAATATTCATTGATTTTTGCCATTGAAAAACATCATGTTATTCATATACCAGAAATGATTGAAGCTACTGACTGAATGAAAGGAGCTGGCATCTCACTCTCTTTGAATCTTCTTTATCATGCTAAGAGGAGCAGGAAAAAGTAAAAAATTTCAGAATTGCACCTTGCAATGCGGAGAAATTACTGTTTGTGCATTTATAATATTCAATGATTTTTGCCATTGAAAAACGTCCAGAAATGATTGAAGCTACTGACTGAACGAAAGGAGCTGGCATCTCACTCTCTTTGAATCTTCTTTATCATGCTAAGAGGAGCAGGAAAAAGCAAAAAATTTCAGAATTGCACCTTGCAATGCGGAGAAATTACTGTTTGTGCATTTACAATATTCATTGATTTTTGCCATTGAAAAACATCATGTTATTCATATACCAGAAATGTTTGAAGCTACTGACTGAATGAAAGGAGCTGACATCTCACTCTCTTTGAATCTTCTTTATCATGCTAAGAGGAGCAGGAAAAAGCAAAAAATTTCAGAATTGCACCTTGCAATGCGGAGAAATTACTGTTTGTGCATTTACAATATTCATTGATTTTTGCCATTGAAAAACGTCCAGAAATGATTGAAGCTACTGACTGAATGAAAGGAGCTGGCATCTCACTCTCTTTGAATCTTCTTTATCATGCTAAGAGGAGCAGGAAAAAGCAAAAAATTTCAGAATTGCACCTTGCAATGCGGAGAAATTACTGTTTGTGCATTTACAATATTCATTGATTTTTGCCATTGAAAAACATGTTATTCATATACCAGAAATGTTTGAAGCTACTGACTGAATGAAAGGAGCTGGCACCTCACTCTCTTTGAATCTTCTTTATCATGCTAAGAGGAGCGGGAAAAAGCAAAAAATTTCAGAATTGCACCTTGCAATGCGGAGAAATTACTGTTTGTGCATTTATAATATTCAATGATTTTCGCCATTGAAAAACGTCCAGAAATGATTGAAGCTACTGACTGAACGAAAGGAGCTGGCATCTCACTCTCTTTGAATCTTCTTTATCATGCTAAGAGGAGCAGGAAAAAGCAAAAAATTTCAGAATTGCACCTTGCAATGCGGAGAAATTACTGTTTGTGCATTTACAATATTCATTGATTTTTGCCATTGAAAAACATCCAGAAATGATTGAAGCTACTGACTGAATGAAAGGAGCTGGCATCTCACTCTCTTTGAATCTTCTTTATCATGCTAAGAGGAGCAGGAAAAAGCAAAAAAATTCAGAATTGCACCTTGCAATGCGGAGAAATTACTGTTTGTGCATTTACAATATTCATTGATTTTTGCCATTGAAAAACATCATGTTATTCATATACCAGAAATGTTTGAAGCTACTGACTGAATGAAAGGAGCTGACATCTCACTCTCTTTGAATCTTCTTTACCATGCTAAGAGGAGCAGGAAAAAGCAAAAAATTTCAGAATTGCACCTTGCAATGCGGAGAAATTACTGTTTGTGCATTTACAATATTCATTGATTTTTGCCATTGAAAAACATGTTATTCATATACCAGAAATGTTTGAAGCTACTGACTGAATGAAAGGAGCTGGCACCTCACTCTCTTTGAATCTTCTTTATCATGCTAAGAGGAGCGGGAAAAAGCAAAAAATTTCAGAATTGCACCTTGCAATGCGGAGAAATTACTGTTTGTGCATTTACAATATTCATTGATTTTTGCCATTGAAAAACGTCCAGAAATGATTGAAGGTACTGACTGAATGAAAGGAGCTGGCATCTCACTCTCTTTGAATCTTCTTTATCATGCTAAGAGGAGCAGGAAAAAGCAAAAAATTTCAGAATTGCACCTTGCAATGCGGAGAAATTACTGTTTGTGCATTTACAATATTCATTGGTTTTTGCCATTGAAAAACGTCCAGAAATGATTGAAGCTACTGACTGAATGAAAGGAGCTGGCATCTCACTCTCTTTGAATCTTCTTTATCATGCTAAGAGGAGCAGGAAAAAGCAAAAAATTTCAGAATTGCACCTTGCAATGCGGAGAAATTACAGTTTGTGCATTTACAATATTCATTGATTTTTGCCATTGAAAAACATCCAGAAATGATTGAAGCTACTGACTGAATGAAAGGAGCTGGCATCTCACTCTCTTTGAATCTTCTTTATCATGCTAAGAGGAGCAGGAAAAAGCAAAAAATTTCAGAATTGCACCTTGCAATGCGGAGAAATTACTGTTTGTGCATTTACAATATTCATTGATTTTTGCCATTGAAAAACATCATGTTATTCATATACCAGAAGTGTTTGAAGCTACTGACTGAATGAAAGGAGCTGGCATCTCACTCTCTTTGAATCTTCTTTATCATGCTAAGAGGAGCAGGAAAAAGCAAAAAATTTCAGAATTGCACCTTGCAATGTGGAGAAATTACTGTTTGTGCATTTACAATATTCATTGATTTTTACCATTGAAAAACGTCCAGAAATGATTGAAGCTACTGACTGAATGAAAGTAGCTGGCATCTCACTCTCTTTGAATCTTCTTTATCATGCTAAGAGGAGCAGGAAAAAGCAAAAAATTTCAGACTTGCACCTTGCAATGCGGAGAAATTACTGTTTGTGCATTTACAATATTCATTGATTTTTGCCATTGAAAAACATCATGTTATTCATATACCAGAAATGTTTGAAGCTACTGACTGAATGAAAGGAGCTGGCATCTCACTCTCTTTGAATCTTCTTTATCATGCTAAGAGGAGCAGGAAAAAGCAAAAAATTTCAGAATTGCACCTTGCAATGCGGAGAAATTACTGTTTGTGCATTTACAATATTCATTGATTTTTGCCATTGAAAAACATCCAGAAATGATTGAAGCTACTGACTGAATGAAAGGAGCTGGCATCTCACTCTCTTTGAATCTTCTTTATCATGCTAAGAGGAGCAGGAAAAAGCAAAAAATTTCAGAATTGCACCTTGCAATGCGGAGAAATTACTGTTTGTGCATTTACAATATTCATTGATTTTTGCCATTGAAAAACATCATGTTATTCATATACCAGAAATGTTTGAAGCTACTGACTGAATGAAAGGAGCTGACATCTCACTCTCTTTGAATCTTCTTTATCATGCTAAGAGGAACAGGAAAAAGCAAAAAATTTCAGAATTGCACCTTGCAATGCGGAGAAATTACTGTTTGTGCATTTACAATATTCATTGATTTTTGCCATTGAAAAACATCCAGAAATGATTGAAGCTACTGACTGAATGAAAGGAGCTGGCATCTCACTCTCTTTGAATCTTCTTTATCATGCTAAGAGGAGCAGGAAAAAGCAAAAAATTTCAGAATTGCACCTTGCAATGCGGAGAAATTACTGTTTGTGCATTTACAATATTCATTGATTTTTGCCATTGAAAAACATCATGTTATTCATATACCAGAAATGTTTGAAGCTACTGACTGAATGAAAGGAGCTGGCATCTCACTCTCTTTGAATCTTCTTTATCATGCTAAGAGGAGCAGGAAAAAGCAAAAAATTTCAGAATTGCACCTTGCAATGCGGAGAAATTACTGTTTGTGCATTTACAATATTCATTGATTTTTGCCATTGAAAAACATCATGTTATTCATATACCAGAAA
Source organism: Phyllobates terribilis (assembly GCF_046119375.1). Taxonomy (NCBI): domain Eukaryota; kingdom Metazoa; phylum Chordata; class Amphibia; order Anura; family Dendrobatidae; genus Phyllobates; species Phyllobates terribilis. The sequence goes on from NW_027363188.1 coordinate 776,675, forward strand.
TGTTTGAAGCTACTGACTGAATGAAAGGAGCTGGCATCTCACTCTCTTTGAATCTTCTTTATCATGCTAAGAGGAGCAGGAAAAAGCAAAAAATTTCAGAATTGCACCTTGCAATGTGGAGAAATTACTGTTTGTGCATTTACAATATTCATTGATTTTTACCATTGAAAAACGTCCAGAAATGATTGAAGCTACTGACTGAATGAAAGTAACTGGCATCTCACTCTCTTTGAATCTTCTTTATCATGCTAAGAGGAGCAGGAAAAAGCAAAAAATTTCAGACTTGCACCTTGCAATGCGGAGAAATTACTGTTTGTGCATTTACAATATTCATTGATTTTTGCCATTGAAAAACGTCCAGAAATGATTGAAGGTACTGACTGAATGAAAGGAGCTGGCATCTCACTCTCTTTGAATCTTCTTTATCATGCTAAGAGGAGCAGGAAAAAGCAAAAAATTTCAGAATTGCACCTTGCAATGCGGAGAAATTACTGTTTGTGCATTTACAATATTCATTGGTTTTTGCCATTGAAAAACGTCCAGAAATGATTGAAGCTACTGACTGAATGAAAGGAGCTGGCATCTCACTCTCTTTGAATCTTCTTTATCATGCTAAGAGGAGCAGGAAAAAGCAAAAAATTTCAGAATTGCACCTTGCAATGCGGAGAAATTACAGTTTGTGCATTTACAATATTCATTGATTTTTGCCATTGAAAAACATCCAGAAATGATTGAAGCTACTGACTGAATGAAAGGAGCTGGCATCTCACTCTCTTTGAATCTTCTTTATCATGCTAAGAGGAGCAGGAAAAAGCAAAAAATTTCAGAATTGCACCTTGCAATGCGGAGAAATTACTGTTTGTGCATTTACAATATTCATTGATTTTTGCCATTGAAAAACATCATGTTATTCATATACCAGAAGTGTTTGAAGCTACTGACTGAATGAAAGGAGCTGGCATCTCAATCTCTTTGAATCTTCTTTATCATGCTAAGAGGAGCAGGAAAAAGCAAAAAATTTCAGAATTGCACCTTGCAATGCGGAGAAATTACTGTTTGTGCATTTACAATATTCATTGATTTTTACCATTGAAAAACGTCCAGAAATGATTGAAGCTACTGACTGAATGAAAGTAGCTGGCATCTCACTCTCTTTGAATCTTCTTTATCATGCTAAGAGGAGCAGGAAAAAGCAAAAAATTTCAGACTTGCACCTTGCAATGCGGAGAAATTACTGTTTGTGCATTTACAATATTCATTGATTTTTGCCATTGAAAAACATCATGTTATTCATATACCAGAAATGTTTGAAGCTACTGACTGAATGAAAGGAGCTGGCATCTCACTCTCTTTGAATCTTCTTTATCATGCTAAGAGGAGCAGGAAAAAGCAAAAAATTTCAGAATTGCACCTTGCAATGCGGAGAAATTACTGTTTGTGCATTTACAATATTCATTGATTTTTGCCATTGAAAAACATCCAGAAATGATTGAAGCTACTGACTGAATGAAAGGAGCTGGCATCTCACTCTCTTTGAATCTTCTTTATCATGCTAAGAGGAGCAGGAAAAAGCAAAAAATTTCAGAATTGCACCTTGCAATGCGGAGAAATTACTGTTTGTGCATTTACAATATTCATTGATTTTTGCCATTGAAAAACATCATGTTATTCATATACCAGAAATGTTTGAAGCTACTGACTGAATGAAAGGAGCTGACATCTCACTCTCTTTGAATCTTCTTTATCATGCTAAGAGGAGCAGGAAAAAGCAAAAAATTTCAGAATTGCACCTTGCAATGCGGAGAAATTACTGTTTGTGCATTTACAATATTCATTGATTTTTGCCATTGAAAAACATCCAGAAATGATTGAAGCTACTGACTGAATGAAAGGAGCTGGCATCTCACTCTCTTTGAATCTTCTTTATCATGCTAAGAGGAGCAGGAAAAAGCAAAAAATTTCAGAATTGCACCTTGCAATGCGGAGAAATTACTGTTTGTGCATTTACAATATTCATTGATTTTTGCCATTGAAAAACATCATGTTATTCATATACCAGAAATGTTTGAAGCTACTGACTGAATGAAAGGAGCTGGCATCTCACTCTCTTTGAATCTTCTTTATCATGCTAAGAGGAGCAGGAAAAAGCAAAAAATTTCAGAATTGCACCTTGCAATGCGGAGAAATTACTGTTTGTGCATTTACAATATTCATTGATTTTTGCCATTGAAAAACATCATGTTATTCATATACCAGAAATGTTTGAAGCTACTGACTGAATGAAAGGAGCTGGCATCTCACTCTCTTTGAATCTTCTTTATCATGCTAAGAGGAGCAGGAAAAAGCAAAAAATTTCAGAATTGCACCTTGCAATGTGGAGAAATTACTGTTTGTGCATTTACAATATTCATTGATTTTTACCATTGAAAAACGTCCAGAAATGATTGAAGCTACTGACTGAATGAAAGTAACTGGCATCTCACTCTCTTTGAATCTTCTTTATCATGCTAAGAGGAGCAGGAAAAAGCAAAAAATTTCAGACTTGCACCTTGCAATGCGGAGAAATTACTGTTTGTGCATTTACAATATTCATTGATTTTTGCCATTGAAAAACATCATGTTATTCATATACCAGAAATGTTTGAAGCTACTGACTGAATGAAAGGAGCTGGCATCTCACTCTCTTTGAATCTTCTTTATCATGCTAAGAGGAGCAGGAAAAAGCAAAAAATTTCAGAATTGCACCTTGCAATGCGGAGAAATTACTGTTTGTGCATTTACAATATTCATTGATTTTTGCCATTGAAAAACGTCCAGAAATGATTGAAGCTACTGACTGAATGAAAGGAGCTGGCATCTCACTCTCTTGGAATCTTCTTTATCATGCTAAGAGGAGCAGGAAAAAGCAAAAAATTTCAGAATTGCACCTTGCAATGCGGAGAAATTACTGTTTGTGCATTTACAATATTCATTGATTTTTGCCATTGAAAAACGTCCAGAAATGATTGAAGCTACTGACTGAATGAAAGGAGCTGGCATCTCACTCTCTTTGAATCTTCTTTATCATGCTAAGAGGAGCAGGAAAAATCAAAAAATTTCAGAATTGCACCTTGCAATGCGGAGAAATTACTGTTTGTGCATTTACAATATTCATTGATTTTTGCCATTGAAAAACATGTTATTCATATACCAGAAATGTTTGAAGCTACTGACTGAATGAAAGGAGCTGGCACCTCACTCTCTTTGAATCTTCTTTATCATGCTAAGAGGTGCGGGAAAAAGCAAAAAATTTCAGAATTGCACCTTGCAATGCGGAGAAATTACTGTTTGTGCATTTACAATATTCATTGATTTTTGCCATTGAAAAACGTCCAGAAATGATTGAAGGTACTGACTGAATGAAAGGAGCTGGCATCTCACTCTCTTTGAATCTTCTTTATCATGCTAAGAGGAGCAGGAAAAAGCAAAAAATTTCAGAATTGCACCTTGCAATGCGGAGAAATTACTGTTTGTGCATTTACAATATTCATTGATTTTTGCCACTGAAAAACGTCCAGAAATGATTGAAGCTACTGACTGAATGAAAGGAGCTGGCATCTCACTCTCTTTGAATCTTCTTTATCATGCTAAGAGGAGCAGGAAAAAGCAAAAAATTTCAGAATTGCACCTTGCAATGCGGAGAAATTACAGTTTGTGCATTTACAATATTCATTGATTTTTGCCATTGAAAAACATCCAGAAATGATTGAAGCTACTGACTGAATGAAAGGAGCTGGCATCTCACTCTCTTTGAATCTTCTTTATCATGCTAAGAGGAGCAGGAAAAAGCAAAAAATTTCAGAATTGCACCTTGCAATGCGGAGAAATTACTGTTTGTGCATTTACAATATTCATTGATTTTTGCCATTGAAAAACATCATGTTATTCATATACCAGAAATGTTTGAAGCTACTGACTGAATGAAAGGAGCTGGCATCTCACTCTCTTTGAATCTTCTTTATCATGCTAAGAGGAGCAGGAAAAAGCAAAAAATTTCAGAATTGCACCTTGCAATGTGGAGAAATTACTGTTTGTGCATTTACAATATTCATTGATTTTTACCATTGAAAAACGTTCAGAAATGATTGAAGCTACTGACTGAATGAAAGTAGCTGGCATCTCACTCTCTTTGAATCTTCTTTATCATGCTAAGAGGAACAGGAAAAAGCAAAAAATTTCAGACTTGCACCTTGCAATGCGGAGAAATTACTGTTTGTGCATTTACAATATTCATTGATTTTTGCCATTGAAAAACATCATGTTATTCATATACCAGAAATGTTTGAAGCTACTGACTGAATGAAAGGAGCTGGCATCTCACTCTCTTTGAATCTTCTTTATCATGCTAAGAGGAGCAGGAAAAAGCAAAAAATTTCAGAATTGCACCTTGCAATGCGGAGAAATTACTGTTTGTGCATTTACAATATTCATTGATTTTTGCCATTGAAAAACATCATGTTATTCATATACCAGAAATGTTTGAAGCTACTGACTGAATGAAAGGAGCTGGCATCTCACTCTCTTTGAATCTTCTTTATCATGCTAAGAGGAGCAGGAAAAAGCAAAAAATTTCAGAATTGCACCTTGCAATGCGGAGAAATTACTGTTTGTGCTTTTACAATATTCATTGATTTTTGCCATTGAAAAACGTCCAGAAATGATTGAAGCTACTGACTGAATGAAAGGAGCTGGCATCTCACTCTCTTTGAATCTTCTTTATCATGCTAAGAGGAGCAGGAAAAATCAAAAAATTTCAGAATTGCACCTTGCAATGCGGAGAAATTACTGTTTGTGCATTTACAATATTCATTGATTTTTGCCATTGAAAAACATGTTATTCATATACCAGAAATGTTTGAAGCTACTGACTGAATGAAAGGAGCTGGCACCTCACTCTCTTTGAATCTTCTTTATCATGCTAAGAGGAGCGGGAAAAAGCAAAAAATTTCAGAATTGCACCTTGCAATGCGGAGAAATTACTGTTTGTGCATTTACAATATTCATTGATTTTTGCCATTGAAAAACGTCCAGAAATGATTGAAGCTACTGACTGAATGAAAGGAGCTGGCATCTCACTCTCTTTGAATCTTCTTTATCATGCTAAGAGGAGCAGGAAAAAGCAAAAAATTTCAGAATTGCACCTTGCAATGCGGAGAAATTACTGTTTGTGCATTTACAATATTCATTGATTTTTGCCATTGAAAAACGTCCAGAAATGAATGAAGCTACTGACTGAATGAAAGGAGCTGGCATCTCACTCTCTTTGAATCTTCTTTATCATGCTAAGAGGAGCAGGAAAAAGCAAAAAATTTCAGAATTGCACCTTGCAATTCGGAGAAATTACAGTTTGTGCATTTACAATATTCATTGATTTTTGCCATTGAAAAACATCCAGAAATGATTGAAGCTACTGACTGAATGAAAGGAGCTGGCATCTCACTCTCTTTGAATCTTCTTTATCATGCTAAGAGGAGCAGGAAAAAGCAAAAAATTTCAGAATTGCACCTTGCAATGCGGAGAAATTACTGTTTGTGCATTTACAATATTCATTGATTTTTGCCATTGAAAAACATCATGTTATTCATATATCAGAAATGTTTGAAGCTACTGACTGAATGAAAGGAGCTGGCATCTCACTCTCTTTGAATCTTCTTTATCATGCTAAGAGGAGCAGGAAAAAGCAAAAAATTTCAGAATTGCACCTTGCAATGTGGAGAAATTACTGTTTGTGCATTTACAATATTCATTGATTTTTACCATTGAAAAACGTCCAGAAATGATTGAAGCTACTGACTGAATGAAAGTAACTGGCATCTCACTCTCTTTGAATCTTCTTTATCATGCTAAGAGGAGCAGGAAAAAGCAAAAAATTTCAGACTTGCACCTTGCAATGCGGAGAAATTACTGTTTGTGCATTTACAATATTCATTGATTTTTGCCATTGAAAAACATCATGTTATTCATATACCAGAAATGTTTGAAGCTACTGACTGAATGAAAGGAGCTGGCATCTCACTCTCTTTGAATCTTCTTTATCATGCTAAGAGGAGCAGGAAAAAGCAAAAAATTTCAGAATTGCACCTTGCAATGCGGAGAAATTACTGTTTGTGCATTTACAATATTCATTGATTTTTGCCATTGAAAAACGTCCAGAAATGATTGAAGCTACTGACTGAATGAAAGGAGCTGGCATCTCACTCTCTTGGAATCTTCTTTATCATGCTAAGAGGAGCAGGAAAAAGCAAAAAAATTTCAGAATTGCACCTTGCAATGCGGAGAAATTACTGTTTGTGCATTTACAATATTCATTGATTTTTGCCATTGAAAAACGTCCAGAAATGATTGAAGCTACTGACTGAATGAAAGGAGCTGGCATCTCACTCTCTTTGAATCTTCTTTATCATGCTAAGAGGAGCAGGAAAAAGCAAAAAATTTCAGAATTGCACCTTGCAATGCGGAGAAATTACAGTTTGTGCATTTACAATATTCATTGATTTTTGCCATTGAAAAACATCCAGAAATGATTGAAGCTACTGACTGAATGAAAGGAGCTGGCATCTCACTCTCTTTGAATCTTCTTTATCATGCTAAGAGGAGCAGGAAAAAGCAAAAAATTTCAGAATTGCACCTTGCAATGCGGAGAAATTACTGTTTGTGCATTTACAATATTCATTGATTTTTGCCATTGAAAAACATCATGTTATTCATATACCAGAAATGTTTGAAGCTACTGACTGAATGAAAGGAGCTGGCATCTCACTCTCTTTGAATCTTCTTTATCATGCTAAGAGGAGCAGGAAAAAGCAAAAAATTTCAGAATTGCACCTTGCAATGTGGAGAAATTACTGTTTGTGCATTTACAATATTCATTGATTTTTACCATTGAAAAACGTCCAGAAATGATTGAAGCTACTGACTGAATGAAAGTAGCTGGCATCTCACTCTCTTTGAATCTTCTTTATCATGCTAAGAGGAGCAGGAAAAAGCAAAAAATTTCAGACTTGCACCTTGCAATGCGGAGAAATTACTGTTTGTGCATTTACAATATTCATTGATTTTTGCCATTGAAAAACATCATGTTATTCATATACCAGAAATGTTTGAAGCTACTGACTGAATGAAAGGAGCTGGCATCTCACTCTCTTTGAATCTTCTTTATCATGCTAAGAGGAGCAGGAAAAAGCAAAAAATTTCAGAATTGCACCTTGCAATGCGGAGAAATTACTGTTTGTGCATTTACAATATTCATTGATTTTTGCCATTGAAAAACATCATGTTATTCATATACCAGAAATGTTTGAAGCTACTGACTGAATGAAAGGAGCTGGCATCTCACTCTCTTTGAATCTTCTTTATCATGCTAAGAGGAGCAGGAAAAAGCAAAAAATTTCAGAATTGCACCTTGCAATGCGGAGAAATTACTGTTTGTGCTTTTACAATATTCATTGATTTTTGCCATTGAAAAACGTCCAGAAATGATTGAAGCTACTGACTGAATGATAGGAGCTGGCATCTCACTCTCTTTGAATCTTCTTTATCATGCTAAGAGGAGCAGGAAAAATCAAAAAATTTCAGAATTGCACCTTGCAATGCGGAGAAATTACTGTTTGTGCATTTACAATATTCATTGATTTTTGCCATTGAAAAACATGTTATTCATATACCAGAAATGTTTGAAGCTACTGACTGAATGAAAGGAGCTGGCACCTCACTCTCTTTGAATCTTCTTTATCATGCTAAGAGGAGCGGGAAAAAGCAAAAAATTTCAGAATTGCACCTTGCAATGCGGAGAAATTACTGTTTGTGCATTTACAATATTCATTGATTTTTGCCATTGAAAAACGTCCAGAAATGATTGAAGCTACTGACTGAATGAAAGGAGCTGGCATCTCACTCTCTTTGAATCTTCTTTATCATGCTAAGAGGAGCAGGAAAAAGCAAAAAATTTCAGAATTGCAACTTGCAATGCGGAGAAATTACTGTTTGTGCATTTACAATATTCATTGATTTTTGCCATTGAAAAACGTCCAGAAATGAATGAAGCTACTGACTGAATGAAAGGAGCTGGCATCTCACTCTCTTTGAATCTTCTTTATCATGCTAAGAGGAGCAGGAAAAAGCAAAAAATTTCAGAATTGCACCTTGCAATTCGGAGAAATTACAGTTTGTGCATTTACAATATTCATTGATTTTTGCCATTGAAAAACATCCAGAAATGATTGAAGCTACTGACTGAATGAAAGGAGCTGGCATCTCACTCTCTTTGAATCTTCTTTATCATGCTAAGAGGAGCAGGAAAAAGCAAAAAATTTCAGAATTGCACCTTGCAATGCGGAGAAATTACTGTTTGTGCATTTACAATATTCATTGATTTTTGCCATTGAAAAACATCATGTTATTCATATATCAGAAATGTTTGAAGCTACTGACTGAATGAAAGGAGCTGGCATCTCACTCTCTTTGAATCTTCTTTATCATGCTAAGAGGAGCAGGAAAAAGCAAAAAATTTCAGAATTGCACCTTGCAATGCGGAGAAATTACTGTTTGTGCATTTACAATATTCATTGATTTTTGCCATTGAAAAACGTCCAGAAATGATTGAAGCTACTGACTGAATGAAAGGAGCTGGCATCTCACTCTCTTTGAATCTTCTTTATCATGCTAAGAGGAGCAGGAAAAATCAAAAAATTTCAGAATTGCACCTTGCAATGCGGAGAAATTACTGTTTGTGCATTTACAATATTCATTGATTTTTGCCATTGAAAAACATGTTATTCATATACCAGAAATGTTTGAAGCTACTGACTGAATGAAAGGAGCTGGCACCTCACTCTCTTTGAATCTTCTTTATCATGCTAAGAGGAGCGGGAAAAAGCAAAAAATTTCAGAATTGCACCTTGCAATGCGGAGAAATTACTGTTTGTGCATTTACAATATTCATTGATTTTTGCCATTGAAAAACGTCCAGAAATGATTGAAGGTACTGACTAAATGAAAGGAGCTGGCATCTCACTCTCTTTGAATCTTCTTTATCATGCTAAGAGGAGCAGGAAAAAGCAAAAAATTTCAGAATTGCACCTTGCAATGCGGAGAAATTACTGTTTGTGCATTTACAATATTCATTGATTTTTGCCATTGAAAAACGTCCAGAAATGATTGAAGCTACTGACTGAATGAAAGGAGCTGGCATCTCACTCTCTTTGAATCTTCTTTATCATGCTAAGAGGAGCAGGAAAAAGCAAAAAATTTCAGAATTGCACCTTGCAATACGGAGAAATTACAGTTTGTGCATTTACAATATTCATTGATTTTTGCCATTGAAAAACATCCAGAAATGATTGAAGCTACTGACTGAATGAAAGGAGCTGGCATCTCACTCTCTTTGAATCTTCTTTATCATGCTAAGAGGAGCAGGAAAAATCAAAAAATTTCAGAATTGCACCTTGCAATGCGGAGAAATTACTGTTTGTGCATTTACAATATTCATTGATTTTTGCCATTGAAAAACATGTTATTCATATACCAGAAATGTTTGAAGCTACTGACTGAATGAAAGGAGCTGGCACCTCACTCTCTTTGAATCTTCTTTATCATGCTAAGAGGAGCGGGAAAAAGCAAAAAATTTCAGAATTGCACCTTGCAATGCGGAGAAATTACTGTTTGTGCATTTACAATATTCATTGATTTTTGCCATTGAAAAACGTCCAGAAATGATTGAAGCTACTGACTGAATGAAAGGAGCTGGCATCTCACTCTCTTTGAATCTTCTTTATCATGCTAAGAGGAGCAGGAAAAAGCAAAAAATTTCAGAATTGCACCTTGCAATGCGGAGAAATTACTGTTTGTGCATTTACAATATTCATTGATTTTTGCCATTGAAAAACGTCCAGAAATGAATGAAGCTACTGACTGAATGAAAGGAGCTGGCATCTCACTCTCTTTGAATCTTCTTTATCATGCTAAGAGGAGCAGGAAAAAGCAAAAAATTTCAGAATTGCACCTTGCAATTCGGAGAAATTACAGTTTGTGCATTTACAATATTCATTGATTTTTGCCATTGAAAAACATCCAGAAATGATTGAAGCTACTGACTGAATGAAAGGAGCTGGCATCTCACTCTCTTTGAATCTTCTTTATCATGCTAAGAGGAGCAGGAAAAAGCAAAAAATTTCAGAATTGCACCTTGCAATGCGGAGAAATTACTGTTTGTGCATTTACAATATTCATTGATTTTTGCCATTGAAAAACATCATGTTATTCATATATCAGAAATGTTTGAAGCTACTGACTGAATGAAAGGAGCTGGCATCTCACTCTCTTTGAATCTTCTTTATCATGCTAAGAGGAGCAGGAAAAAGCAAAAAATTTCAGAATTGCACCTTGCAATGTGGAGAAATTACTGTTTGTGCATTTACAATATTCATTGATTTTTACCATTGAAAAACGTCCAGAAATGATTGAAGCTACTGACTGAATGAAAGTAACTGGCATCTCACTCTCTTTGAATCTTCTTTATCATGCTAAGAGGAGCAGGAAAAAGCAAAAAATTTCAGACTTGCACCTTGCAATGCGGAGAAATTACTGTTTGTGCATTTACAATATTCATTGATTTTTGCCATTGAAAAACATCATGTTATTCATATACCAGAAATGTTTGAAGCTACTGACTGAATGAAAGGAGCTGGCATCTCACTCTCTTTGAATCTTCTTTATCATGCTAAGAGGAGCAGGAAAAAGCAAAAAATTTCAGAATTGCACCTTGCAATGCGGAGAAATTACTGTTTGTGCATTTACAATATTCATTGATTTTTGCCATTGAAAAACGTCCAGAAATGATTGAAGCTACTGACTGAATGAAAGGAGCTGGCATCTCACTCTCTTGGAATCTTCTTTATCATGCTAAGAGGAGCAGGAAAAAGCAAAAAAATTTCAGAATTGCACCTTGCAATGCGGAGAAATTACTGTTTGTGCATTTACAATATTCATTGATTTTTGCCATTGAAAAACGTCCAGAAATGATTGAAGCTACTGACTGAATGAAAGGAGCTGGCATCTCACTCTCTTTGAATCTTCTTTATCATGCTAAGAGGAGCAGGAAAAAGCAAAAAATTTCAGAATTGCACCTTGCAATGCGGAGAAATTACTGTTTGTGCATTTACAATATTCATTGATTTTTGCCATTGAAAAACGTCCAGAAATGATTGAAGCTACTGACTGAATGAAAGGAGCTGGCATCTCACTCTCTTTGAATCTTCTTTATCATGCTAAGAGGAGCAGGAAAAAGCAAAAAATTTCAGAATTGCACCTTGCAATGCGGAGAAATTACTGTTTGTGCATTTACAATATTCATTGATTTTTGCCATTGAAAAACATCATGTTATTCATATACCAGAAATGATTGAAGCTACTGACTGAATGAAAGGAGCTGGCATCTCACTCTCTTTGAATCTTCTTTATCATGCTAAGAGGAGCAGGAAAAAGTAAAAAATTTCAGAATTGCACCTTGCAATGCGGAGAAATTACTGTTTGTGCATTTATAATATTCAATGATTTTTGCCATTGAAAAACGTCCAGAAATGATTGAAGCTACTGACTGAACGAAAGGAGCTGGCATCTCACTCTCTTTGAATCTTCTTTATCATGCTAAGAGGAGCAGGAAAAAGCAAAAAATTTCAGAATTGCACCTTGCAATGCGGAGAAATTACTGTTTGTGCATTTACAATATTCATTGATTTTTGCCATTGAAAAACGTCCAGAAATGATTGAAGCTACTGACTGAATGAAAGGAGCTGGCATCTCACTCTCTTTGAATCTTCTTTATCATGCTAAGAGGAGCAGGAAAAAGCAAAAAATTTCAGAATTGCACCTTGCAATGCGGAGAAATTACTGTTTGTGCATTTACAATATTCATTGATTTTTGCCATTGAAAAACATCATGTTATTCATATACCAGAAATGTTTGAAGCTACTGACTGAATGAAAGGAGCTGACATCTCACTCTCTTTGAATCTTCTTTATCATGCTAAGAGGAGCAGGAAAAAGCAAAAAATTTCAGAATTGCACCTTGCAATGCGGAGAAATTACTGTTTGTGCATTTACAATATTCATTGATTTTTGCCATTGAAAAACGTCCAGAAATGATTGAAGCTACTGACTGAATGAAAGGAGCTGGCATCTCACTCTCTTTGAATCTTCTTTATCATGCTAAGAGGAGCAGGAAAAAGCAAAAAATTTCAGAATTGCACCTTGCAATGCGGAGAAATTACTGTTTGTGCATTTACAATATTCATTGATTTTTGCCATTGAAAAACATCATGTTATTCATATACCAGAAATGTTTGAAGCTACTGACTGAATGAAAGGAGCTGGCATCTCACTCTCTTTGAATCTTCTTTATCATGCTAAGAGGAGCAGGAAAAAGCAAAAAATTTCAGAATTGCACCTTGCAATGTGGAGAAATTACTGTTTGTGCATTTACAATATTCATTGATTTTTGCCATTGAAAAACATCATGTTATTCATATACCAGAAATGTTTGAAGCTACTGACTGAATGAAAGGAGCTGGCATCTCACTCTCTTTGAATCTTCTTTATCATGCTAAGAGGAGCAGGAAAAAGCAAAAAATTTCAGAATTGCACCTTGCAATGTGGAGAAATTACTGTTTGTGCATTTACAATATTCATTGATTTTTACCATTGAAAAACGTCCAGAAATGATTGAAGCTACTGACTGAATGAAGGTAGCTGGCATCTCACTCTCTTTGAATCTTCTTTATCATGCTAAGAGGAGCAGGAAAAAGCAAAAAATTTCAGACTTGCACCTTGCAATGCGGAGAAATTACTGTTTGTGCATTTACAATATTCATTGATTTTTGCCATTGAAAAACATCATGTTATTCATATACCAGAAATGTTTGAAGCTACTGACTGAATGAAAGGAGCTGGCATCTCACTCTCTTTGAATCTTCTTTATCATGCTAAGAGGAGCAGGAAAAAGCAAAAAATTTCAGAATTGCACCTTGCAATGTGGAGAAATTACTGTTTGTGCATTTACAATATTCATTGATTTTTACCATTGAAAAACGTCCAGAAATGATTGAAGCTACTGACTGAATGAAAGTAGCTGGCATCTCACTCTCTTTGAATCTTCTTTATCATGCTAAGAGGAGCAGGAAAAAGCAAAAAATTTCAGACTTGCACCTTGCAATGCGGAGAAATTACTGTTTGTGCATTTACAATATTCATTGATTTTTGCCATTGAAAAACATCATGTTATTCATATACCAGAAATGTTTGAAGCTACTGACTGAATCAAAGGAGCTGGCATCTCACTCTCTTTGAATCTTCTTTATCATGCTAAGAGGAGCAGGAAAAAGCAAAAAATTTCAGAATTGCACCTTGCAATGCGGAGAAATTACTGTTTGTGCATTTACAATATTCATTGATTTTTGCCATTGAAAAACGTCCAGAAATGATTGAAGCTACTGACTGAATGAAAGGAGCTGGCATCTCACTCTCTTTGAATCTTCTTTATCATGCTAAGAGGAGCAGGAAAAAGCAAAAAATTTCAGAATTGCACCTTGCAATGCGGAGAAATTACTGTTTGTGCATATACAATATTCATTGATTTTTGCCATTGAAAAACGTCCAGAAATGATTGAAGCTACTGATTGAATGAAAGGAGCTGGCATCTCACTCTCTTTGAATCTTCTTTATCATGCTAAGAGGAGCAGGAAAAAGCAAAAAATTTCAGAATTGCACCTTGCAATGCGGAGAAATTACTGTTTGTGCATTTACAATATTCATTGATTTTTGCCATTGAAAAACATGTTATTCATATACCAGAAATGTTTGAAGCTACTGACTGAATGAAAGGAGCTGGCACCTCACTCTCTTTGAATCTTCTTTATCATGCTAAGAGGAGCGGGAAAAAGCAAAAAATTTCAGAATTGCACCTTGCAATGCGGAGAAATTACTGTTTGTGCATTTACAATATTCATTGATTTTTGCCATTGAAAAACGTCCAGAAATGATTGAAGGTACTGACTGAATGAAAGGAGCTGGCATCTCACTCTCTTTGAATCTTCTTTATCATGCTAAGAGGAGCAGGAAAAAGCAAAAAATTTCAGAATTGCACCTTGCAATGCGGAGAAAATACTGTTTGTGCATTTACAATATTCATTGATTTTTGCCATTGAAAAACGTCCAGAAATGATTGAAGCTACTGACTGAATGAAAGGAGCTGGCATCTCACTCTCTTTGAATCTTCTTTATCATGCTAAGAGGAGCAGGAAAAAGCAAAAAATTTCAGAATTTCACCTTGCAATGCGGAGAAATTACTGTTTGTGCATTTACAATATTCATTGATTTTTGCCATTGAAAAACATCATGTTATTCATATACCAGAAATGTTTGAAGCTACTGACTGAATGAAAGGAGTTGGCATCTCACTCTCTTTGAATCTTCTTTATCATGCTAAGAGGAGCAGGAAAAAGCAAAAAATTTCAGAATTGCACCTTGCAATGCGGAGAAATTACTGTTTGTGCATTTACAATATTCATTGATTTTTGCCATTGAAAAACGTCCAGAAATGATTGAAGCTACTGACTGAATGAAAGGAGCTGGCATCTCACTCTCTTTGAATCTTCTTTATCATGCTAAGAGGAGCAGGAAAAAGCAAAAAATTTCAGAATTGCACCTTGCAATGCGGAGAAATTACTGTTTGTGCATTTACAATATTCATTGATTTTTGCCATTGAAAAACGTCCAGAAATGATTGAAGCTACTGACTGAATGAAAGGAGCTGGCATCTCACTCTCTTTGAATCTTCTTTATCATGCTAAGAGGAGCAGGAAAAAGCAAAAAATTTCAGAATTGCACCTTGCAATGCGGAGAAATTACTGTTTGTGCATTTACAATATTCATTGATTTTTGCCATTGAAAAACGTCCAGAAATGAATGAAGCTACTGACTGAATGAAAGGAGCTGGCATCTCACTCTCTTTGAATCTTCTTTATCATGCTAAGAGGAGCAGGAAAAAGCAAAAAATTTCAGAATTGCACCTTGCAATTCGGAGAAATTACAGTTTGTGCATTTACAATATTCATTGATTTTTGCCATTGAAAAACATCCAGAAATGATTGAAGCTACTGACTGAATGAAAGGAGCTGGCATCTCACTCTCTTTGAATCTTCTTTATCATGCTAAGAGGAGCAGGAAAAAGCAAAAAATTTCAGAATTGCACCTTGCAATGCGGAGAAATTACTGTTTGTGCATTTACAATATTCATTGATTTTTGCCATTGAAAAACATCATGTTATTCATATATCAGAAATGTTTGAAGCTACTGACTGAATGAAAGGAGCTGGCATCTCACTCTCTTTGAATCTTCTTTATCATGCTAAGAGGAGCAGGAAAAAGCAAAAAATTTCAGAATTGCACCTTGCAATGTGGAGAAATTACTGTTTGTGCATTTACAATATTCATTGATTTTTACCATTGAAAAACGTCCAGAAATGATTGAAGCTACTGACTGAATGAAAGTAACTGGCATCTCACTCTCTTTGAATCTTCTTTATCATGCTAAGAGGAGCAGGAAAAAGCAAAAAATTTCAGACTTGCACCTTGCAATGCGGAGAAATTACTGTTTGTGCATTTACAATATTCATTGATTTTTGCCATTGAAAAACATCATGTTATTCATATACCAGAAATGTTTGAAGCTACTGACTGAATGAAAGGAGCTGGCATCTCACTCTCTTTGAATCTTCTTTATCATGCTAAGAGGAGCAGGAAAAAGCAAAAAATTTCAGAATTGCACCTTGCAATGCGGAGAAATTACTGTTTGTGCATTTACAATATTCATTGATTTTTGCCATTGAAAAACGTCCAGAAATGATTGAAGCTACTGACTGAATGAAAGGAGCTGGCATCTCACTCTCTTGGAATCTTCTTTATCATGCTAAGAGGAGCAGGAAAAAGCAAAAAAATTTCAGAATTGCACCTTGCAATGCGGAGAAATTACTGTTTGTGCATTTACAATATTCATTGATTTTTGCCATTGAAAAACGTCCAGAAATGATTGAAGCTACTGACTGAATGAAAGGAGCTGGCATCTCACTCTCTTTGAATCTTCTTTATCATGCTAAGAGGAGCAGGAAAAAGCAAAAAATTTCAGAATTGCACCTTGCAATGCGGAGAAATTACTGTTTGTGCATTTACAATATTCATTGATTTTTGCCATTGAAAAACGTCCAGAAATGATTGAAGCTACTGACTGAATGAAAGGAGCTGGCATCTCACTCTCTTTGAATCTTCTTTATCATGCTAAGAGGAGCAGGAAAAAGCAAAAAATTTCAGAATTGCACCTTGCAATGCGGAGAAATTACTGTTTGTGCATTTACAATATTCATTGATTTTTGCCATTGAAAAACATCATGTTATTCATATACCAGAAATGATTGAAGCTACTGACTGAATGAAAGGAGCTGGCATCTCACTCTCTTTGAATCTTCTTTATCATGCTAAGAGGAGCAGGAAAAAGTAAAAAATTTCAGAATTGCACCTTGCAATGCGGAGAAATTACTGTTTGTGCATTTATAATATTCAATGATTTTTGCCATTGAAAAACGTCCAGAAATGATTGAAGCTACTGACTGAACGAAAGGAGCTGGCATCTCACTCTCTTTGAATCTTCTTTATCATGCTAAGAGGAGCAGGAAAAAGCAAAAAATTTCAGAATTGCACCTTGCAATGCGGAGAAATTACTGTTTGTGCATTTACAATATTCATTGATTTTTGCCATTGAAAAACGTCCAGAAATGATTGAAGCTACTGACTGAATGAAAGGAGCTGGCATCTCACTCTCTTTGAATCTTCTTTATCATGCTAAGAGGAGCAGGAAAAAGCAAAAAATTTCAGAATTGCACCTTGCAATGCGGAGAAATTACTGTTTGTGCATTTACAATATTCATTGATTTTTGCCATTGAAAAACATCATGTTATTCATATACCAGAAATGTTTGAAGCTACTGACTGAATGAAAGGAGCTGACATCTCACTCTCTTTGAATCTTCTTTATCATGCTAAGAGGAGCAGGAAAAAGCAAAAAATTTCAGAATTGCACCTTGCAATGCGGAGAAATTACTGTTTGTGCATTTACAATATTCATTGATTTTTGCCATTGAAAAACGTCCAGAAATGATTGAAGCTACTGACTGAATGAAAGGAGCTGGCATCTCACTCTCTTTGAATCTTCTTTATCATGCTAAGAGGAGCAGGAAAAAGCAAAAAATTTCAGAATTGCACCTTGCAATGCGGAGAAATTACTGTTTGTGCATTTACAATATTCATTGATTTTTGCCATTGAAAAACATCATGTTATTCATATACCAGAAATGTTTGAAGCTACTGACTGAATGAAAGGAGCTGGCATCTCACTCTCTTTGAATCTTCTTTATCATGCTAAGAGGAGCAGGAAAAAGCAAAAAATTTCAGAATTGCACCTTGCAATGTGGAGAAATTACTGTTTGTGCATTTACAATATTCATTGATTTTTGCCATTGAAAAACATCATGTTATTCATATACCAGAAATGTTTGAAGCTACTGACTGAATGAAAGGAGCTGGCATCTCACTCTCTTTGAATCTTCTTTATCATGCTAAGAGGAGCAGGAAAAAGCAAAAAATTTCAGAATTGCACCTTGCAATGTGGAGAAATTACTGTTTGTGCATTTACAATATTCATTGATTTTTACCATTGAAAAACGTCCAGAAATGATTGAAGCTACTGACTGAATGAAGGTAGCTGGCATCTCACTCTCTTTGAATCTTCTTTATCATGCTAAGAGGAGCAGGAAAAAGCAAAAAATTTCAGACTTGCACCTTGCAATGCGGAGAAATTACTGTTTGTGCATTTACAATATTCATTGATTTTTGCCATTGAAAAACATCATGTTATTCATATACCAGAAATGTTTGAAGCTACTGACTGAATGAAAGGAGCTGGCATCTCACTCTCTTTGAATCTTCTTTATCATGCTAAGAGGAGCAGGAAAAAGCAAAAAATTTCAGAATTGCACCTTGCAATGTGGAGAAATTACTGTTTGTGCATTTACAATATTCATTGATTTTTACCATTGAAAAACGTCCAGAAATGATTGAAGCTACTGACTGAATGAAAGTAGCTGGCATCTCACTCTCTTTGAATCTTCTTTATCATGCTAAGAGGAGCAGGAAAAAGCAAAAAATTTCAGACTTGCACCTTGCAATGCGGAGAAATTACTGTTTGTGCATTTACAATATTCATTGATTTTTGCCATTGAAAAACATCATGTTATTCATATACCAGAAATGTTTGAAGCTACTGACTGAATCAAAGGAGCTGGCATCTCACTCTCTTTGAATCTTCTTTATCATGCTAAGAGGAGCAGGAAAAAGCAAAAAATTTCAGAATTGCACCTTGCAATGCGGAGAAATTACTGTTTGTGCATTTACAATATTCATTGATTTTTGCCATTGAAAAACGTCCAGAAATGATTGAAGCTACTGACTGAATGAAAGGAGCTGGCATCTCACTCTCTTTGAATCTTCTTTATCATGCTAAGAGGAGCAGGAAAAAGCAAAAAATTTCAGAATTGCACCTTGCAATGCGGAGAAATTACTGTTTGTGCATATACAATATTCATTGATTTTTGCCATTGAAAAACGTCCAGAAATGATTGAAGCTACTGATTGAATGAAAGGAGCTGGCATCTCACTCTCTTTGAATCTTCTTTATCATGCTAAGAGGAGCAGGAAAAAGCAAAAAATTTCAGAATTGCACCTTGCAATGCGGAGAAATTACTGTTTGTGCATTTACAATATTCATTGATTTTTGCCATTGAAAAACATGTTATTCATATACCAGAAATGTTTGAAGCTACTGACTGAATGAAAGGAGCTGGCACCTCACTCTCTTTGAATCTTCTTTATCATGCTAAGAGGAGCGGGAAAAAGCAAAAAATTTCAGAATTGCACCTTGCAATGCGGAGAAATTACTGTTTGTGCATTTACAATATTCATTGATTTTTGCCATTGAAAAACGTCCAGAAATGATTGAAGGTACTGACTGAATGAAAGGAGCTGGCATCTCACTCTCTTTGAATCTTCTTTATCATGCTAAGAGGAGCAGGAAAAAGCAAAAAATTTCAGAATTGCACCTTGCAATGCGGAGAAAATACTGTTTGTGCATTTACAATATTCATTGATTTTTGCCATTGAAAAACGTCCAGAAATGATTGAAGCTACTGACTGAATGAAAGGAGCTGGCATCTCACTCTCTTTGAATCTTCTTTATCATGCTAAGAGGAGCAGGAAAAAGCAAAAAATTTCAGAATTTCACCTTGCAATGCGGAGAAATTACTGTTTGTGCATTTACAATATTCATTGATTTTTGCCATTGAAAAACATCATGTTATTCATATACCAGAAATGTTTGAAGCTACTGACTGAATGAAAGGAGTTGGCATCTCACTCTCTTTGAATCTTCTTTATCATGCTAAGAGGAGCAGGAAAAAGCAAAAAATTTCAGAATTGCACCTTGCAATGCGGAGAAATTACTGTTTGTGCATTTACAATATTCATTGATTTTTGCCATTGAAAAACGTCCAGAAATGATTGAAGCTACTGACTGAATGAAAGGAGCTGGCATCTCACTCTCTTTGAATCTTCTTTATCATGCTAAGAGGAGCAGGAAAAAGCAAAAAATTTCAGAATTGCACCTTGCAATGCGGAGAAATTACTGTTTGTGCATTTACAATATTCATTGATTTTTGCCATTGAAAAACGTCCAGAAATGATTGAAGCTACTGACTGAATGAAAGGAGCTGGCATCTCACTCTCTTTGAATCTTCTTTATCATGCTAAGAGGAGCAGGAAAAAGCAAAAAATTTCAGAATTGCACCTTGCAATGCGGAGAAATTACTGTTTGTGCATTTACAATATTCATTGATTTTTGCCATTGAAAAACATCATGTTATTCATATACCAGAAATGTTTGAAGCTACTGACTGAATGAAAGGAGCTGACATCTCACTCTCTTTGAATCTTCTTTATCATGCTAAGAGGAGCAGGAAAAAGCAAAAAATTTCAGAATTGCACCTTGCAATGCGGAGAAATTACTGTTTGTGCATTTACAATATTCATTGATTTTTGCCATTGAAAAACGTCCAGAAATGATTGAAGCTACTGACTGAATGAAAGGAGCTGGCATCTCACTCTCTTTGAATCTTCTTTATCATGCTAAGAGGAGCAGGAAAAAGCAAAAAATTTCAGAATTGCACCTTGCAATGCGGAGAAATTACTGTTTGTGCATTTACAATATTCATTGATTTTTGCCATTGAAAAACATCATGTTATTCATATACCAGAAATGTTTGAAGCTACTGACTGAATGAAAGGAGCTGGCATCTCACTCTCTTTGAATCTTCTTTATCATGCTAAGAGGAGCAGGAAAAAGCAAAAAATTTCAGAATTGCACCTTGCAATGTGGAGAAATTACTGTTTGTGCATTTACAATATTCATTGATTTTTGCCATTGAAAAACATCATGTTATTCATATACCAGAAATGTTTGAAGCTACTGACTGAATGAAAGGAGCTGGCATCTCACTCTCTTTGAATCTTCTTTATCATGCTAAGAGGAGCAGGAAAAAGCAAAAAATTTCAGAATTGCACCTTGCAATGTGGAGAAATTACTGTTTGTGCATTTACAATATTCATTGATTTTTACCATTGAAAAACGTCCAGAAATGATTGAAGCTACTGACTGAATGAAAGTAGCTGGCATCTCACTCTCTTTGAATCTTCTTTATCATGCTAAGAGGAGCAGGAAAAAGCAAAAAATTTCAGACTTGCACCTTGCAATGCGGAGAAATTACTGTTTGTGCATTTACAATATTCATTGATTTTTGCCATTGAAAAACATCATGTTATTCATATACCAGAAATGTTTGAAGCTACTGACTGAATGAAAGGAGCTGGCATCTCACTCTCTTTGAATCTTCTTTATCATGCTAAGAGGAGCAGGAAAAAGCAAAAAATTTCAGAATTGCACCTTGCAATGTGGAGAAATTACTGTTTGTGCATTTACAATATTCATTGATTTTTACCATTGAAAAACGTCCAGAAATGATTGAAGCTACTGACTGAATGAAAGTAGCTGGCATCTCACTCTCTTTGAATCTTCTTTATCATGCTAAGAGGAGCAGGAAAAAGCAAAAAATTTCAGACTTGCACCTTGCAATGCGGAGAAATTACTGTTTGTGCATTTACAATATTCATTGATTTTTGCCATTGAAAAACATCATGTTATTCATATACCAGAAATGTTTGAAGCTACTGACTGAATCAAAGGAGCTGGCATCTCACTCTCTTTGAATCTTCTTTATCATGCTAAGAGGAGCAGGAAAAAGCAAAAAATTTCAGAATTGCACCTTGCAATGCGGAGAAATTACTGTTTGTGCATTTACAATATTCATTGATTTTTGCCATTGAAAAACGTCCAGAAATGATTGAAGCTACTGACTGAATGAAAGGAGCTGGCATCTCACTCTCTTTGAATCTTCTTTATCATGCTAAGAGGAGCAGGAAAAAGCAAAAAATTTCAGAATTGCACCTTGCAATGCGGAGAAATTACTGTTTGTGCATTTACAATATTCATTGATTTTTGCCATTGAAAAACATCATGTTATTCATATACCAGAAATGTTTGAAGCTACTGACTGAATGAAAGGAGCTGACATCTCACTCTCTTTGAATCTTCTTTATCATGCTAAGAGGAGCAGGAAAAAGCAAAAAATTTCAGAATTGCACCTTGCAATGCGGAGAAATTACTGTTTGTGCATTTACAATATTCATTGATTTTTGCCATTGAAAAACGTCCAGAAATGATTGAAGCTACTGACTGAATGAAAGGAGCTGGCATCTCACTCTCTTTGAATCTTCTTTATCATGCTAAGAGGAGCAGGAAAAAGCAAAAAATTTCAGAATTGCACCTTGCAATGCGGAGAAATTACTGTTTGTGCATTTACAATATTCATTGATTTTTGCCATTGAAAAACATCATGTTATTCATATACCAGAAATGTTTGAAGCTACTGACTGAATGAAAGGAGCTTGCATCTCACTCTCTTTGAATCTTCTTTATCATGCTAAGAGGAGCAGGAAAAAGCAAAAAATTTCAGAATTGCACCTTGCAATGTGGAGAAATTACTGTTTGTGCATTTACAATATTCATTGATTTTTGCCATTGAAAAACATCATGTTATTCATATACCAGAAATGTTTGAAGCTACTGACTGAATGAAAGGAGCTGGCATCTCACTCTCTTTGAATCTTCTTTATCATGCTAAGAGGAGCAGGAAAAAGCAAAAAATTTCAGAATTGCACCTTGCAATGTGGAGAAATTACTGTTTGTGCATTTACAATATTCATTGATTTTTACCATTGAAAAACGTCCAGAAATGATTGAAGCTACTGACTGAATGAAAGTAGCTGGCATCTCACTCTCTTTGAATCTTCTTTATCATGCTAAGAGGAGCAGGAAAAAGCAAAAAATTTCAGACTTGCACCTTGCAATGCGGAGAAATTACTGTTTGTGCATTTACAATATTCATTGATTTTTGCCATTGAAAAACATCATGTTATTCATATACCAGAAATGTTTGAAGCTACTGACTGAATGAAAGGAGCTGGCATCTCACTCTCTTTGAATCTTCTTTATCATGCTAAGAGGAGCAGGAAAAAGCAAAAAATTTCAGAATTGCACCTTGCAATGTGGAGAAATTACTGTTTGTGCATTTACAATATTCATTGATTTTTACCATTGAAAAACGTCCAGAAATGATTGAAGCTACTGACTGAATGAAAGTAGCTGGCATCTCACTCTCTTTGAATCTTCTTTATCATGCTAAGAGGAGCAGGAAAAAGCAAAAAATTTCAGACTTGCACCTTGCAATGCGGAGAAATTACTGTTTGTGCATTTACAATATTCATTGATTTTTGCCATTGAAAAACATCATGTTATTCATATACCAGAAATGTTTGAAGCTACTGACTGAATCAAAGGAGCTGGCATCTCACTCTCTTTGAATCTTCTTTATCATGCTAAGAGGAGCAGGAAAAAGCAAAAAATTTCAGAATTGCACCTTGCAATGCGGAGAAATTACTGTTTGTGCATTTACAATATTCATTGATTTTTGCCATTGAAAAACGTCCAGAAATGATTGAAGCTACTGACTGAATGAAAGTAGCTGGCATCTCACTCTCTTTGAATCTTCTTTATCATGCTAAGAGGAGCAGGAAAAAGCAAAAAATTTCAGAATTGCACCTTGCAATGCGGAGAAATTACTGTTTGTGCATTTACAATATTCATTGATTTTTGCCATTGAAAAACGTCCAGAAATGATTGAAGCTACTGACTGAATGAAAGGAGCTGGCATCTCACTCTCTTTGAATCTTCTTTATCATGCTAAGAGGAGCAGGAAAAAGCAAAAAATTTCAGAATTGCACCTTGCAATGCGGAGAAATTACTGTTTGTGCATTTACAATATTCATTGATTTTTGCCATTGAAAAACATCATGTTATTCATATACCAGAAATGTTTGAAGCTACTGACTGAATAAAAGGAGTTGGCATCTCACTCTCTTTGAATCTTCTTTATCATGCTAAGAGGAGCAGGAAAAAGCAAAAAATTTCAGAATTGCACCTTGCAATGCGGAGAAATTACTGTTTGTGCATTTACAATATTCATTGATTTTTGCCATTGAAAAACGTCCAGAAATGATTGAAGCTACTGACTGAATGAAAGGAGCTGGCATCTCACTCTCTTTGAATCTTCTTTATCATGCTAAGAGGAGCAGGAAAAAGCAAAAAATTTCAGAATTGCACCTTGCAATGCGGAGAAATTACTGTTTGTGCATTTACAATATTCATTGATTTTTGCCATTGAAAAACGTCCAGAAATGATTGAAGCTACTGACTGAATGAAAGGAGCTGGCATCTCACTCTCTTTGAATCTTCTTTATCATGCTAAGAGGAGCAGGAAAAAGCAAAAAATTTCAGAATTGCACCTTGCAATGCGGAGAAATTACTGTTTGTGCATTTACAATATTCATTGATTTTTGCCATTGAAAAACATCATGTTATTCATATACCAGAAATGTTTGAAGCTACTGACTGAATGAAAGGAGCTGACATCTCACTCTCTTTGAATCTTCTTTATCATGCTAAGAGGAGCAGGAAAAAGCAAAAAATTTCAGAATTGCACCTTGCAATGCGGAGAAATTACTGTTTGTGCATTTACAATTTTCATTGATTTTTGCCATTGAAAAACGTCCAGAAATGATTGAAGCTACTGACTGAATGAAAGGAGCTGGCATCTCACTCTCTTTGAATCTTCTTTATCATGCTAAGAGGAGCAGGAAAAAGCAAAAAATTTCAGAATTGCACCTTGCAATGCGGAGAAATTACTGTTTGTGCATTTACAATATTCATTGATTTTTGCCATTGAAAAACATCATGTTATTCATATACCAGAAATGTTTGAAGCTACTGACTGAATGAAAGGAGCTGGCATCTCACTCTCTTTGAATCTTCTTTATCATGCTAAGAGGAGCAGGAAAAAGCAAAAAATTTCAGAATTGCACCTTGCAATGTGGAGAAATTACTGTTTGTGCATTTACAATATTCATTGATTTTTGCCATTGAAAAACATCATGTTATTCATATACCAGAAATGTTTGAAGCTACTGACTGAATGAAAGGAGCTGGCATCTCACTCTCTTTGAATCTTCTTTATCATGCTAAGAGGAGCAGGAAAAAGCAAAAAAATTTCAGAATTGCACCTTGCAATGTGGAGAAATTACTGTTTGTGCATTTACAATATTCATTGATTTTTACCATTGAAAAACGTCCAGAAATGATTGAAGCTACTGACTGAATGAAAGTAGCTGGCATCTCACTCTCTTTGAATCTTCTTTATCATGCTAAGAGGAGCAGGAAAAAGCAAAAAATTTCAGACTTGCACCTTGCAATGCGGAGAAATTACTGTTTGTGCATTTACAATATTCATTGATTTTTGCCATTGAAAAACATCATGTTATTCATATACCAGAAATGTTTGAAGCTACTGACTGAATGAAAGGAGCTGGCATCTCACTCTCTTTGAATCTTCTTTATCATGCTAAGAGGAGCAGGAAAAAGCAAAAAATTTCAGAATTGCACCTTGCAATGTGGAGAAATTACTGTTTGTGCATTTACAATATTCATTGATTTTTACCATTGAAAAACGTCCAGAAATGATTGAAGCTACTGACTGAATGAAAGTAGCTGGCATCTCACTCTCTTTGAATCTTCTTTATCATGCTAAGAGGAGCAGGAAAAAGCAAAAAATTTCAGACTTGCACCTTGCAATGCGGAGAAATTACTGTTTGTGCATTTACAATATTCATTGATTTTTGCCATTGAAAAACATCATGTTATTCATATACCAGAAATGTTTGAAGCTACTGACTGAATCAAAGGAGCTGGCATCTCACTCTCTTTGAATCTTCTTTATCATGCTAAGAGGAGCAGGAAAAAGCAAAAAATTTCAGAATTGCACCTTGCAATGCGGAGAAATTACTGTTTGTGCATTTACAATATTCATTGATTTTTGCCATTGAAAAACGTCCAGAAATGATTGAAGCTACTGACTGAATGAAAGGAGCTGGCATCTCACTCTCTTTGAATCTTCTTTATCATGCTAAGAGGAGCAGGAAAAAGCAAAAAATTTCAGAATTGCACCTTGCAATGCGGAGAAATTACTGTTTGTGCATTTACAATATTCATTGATTTTTGCCATTGAAAAACGTCCAGAAATGATTGAAGCTACTGACTGAATGAAAGGAGCTGGCATCTCACTCTCTTTGAATCTTCTTTATCATGCTAAGAGGAGCAGGAAAAAGCAAAAAATTTCAGAATTGCACCTTGCAATGCGGAGAAATTACTGTTTGTGCATTTACAATATTCATTGATTTTTGCCATTGAAAAACATGTTATTCATATACCAGAAATGTTTGAAGCTACTGACTGAATGAAAGGAGCTGGCACCTCACTCTCTTTGAATCTTCTTTATCATGCTAAGAGGAGCAGGAAAAAGCAAAAAATTTCAGAATTGCACCTTGCAATGCGGAGAAATTACTGTTTGTGCATATACAATATTCATTGATTTTTGCCATTGAAAAACGTCCAGAAATGATTGAAGCTACTGATTGAATGAAAGGAGCTGGCATCTCACTCTCTTTGAATCTTCTTTATCATGCTAAGAGGAGCAGGAAAAAGCAAAAAATTTCAGAATTGCACCTTGCAATGCGGAGAAATTACTGTTTGTGCATTTACAATATTCATTGATTTTTGCCATTGAAAAACATGTTATTCATATACCAGAAATGTTTGAAGCTACTGACTGAATGAAAGGAGCTGGCACCTCACTCTCTTTGAATCTTCTTTATCATGCTAAGAGGAGCGGGAAAAAGCAAAAAATTTCAGAATTGCACCTTGCAATGCGGAGAAATTACTGTTTGTGCATTTACAATATTCATTGATTTTTGCCATTGAAAAACGTCCAGAAATGATTGAAGGTACTGACTGAATGAAAGGAGCTGGCATCTCACTCTCTTTGAATCTTCTTTATCATGCTAAGAGGAGCAGGAAAAAGCAAAAAATTTCAGAATTGCACCTTGCAATGCGGAGAAATTACTGTTTGTGCATTTACAATATTCATTGATTTTTGCCATTGAAAAACGTCCAGAAATGATTGAAGCTACTGACTGAATGAAAGGAGCTGGCATCTCACTCTCTTTGAATCTTCTTTATCATGCTAAGAGGAGCAGGAAAAAGCAAAAAATTTCAGAATTGCACCTTGCAATGCGGAGAAATTACTGTTTGTGCATTTACAATATTCATTGATTTTTGCCATTGAAAAACATCATGTTATTCATATACCAGAAATGTTTGAAGCTACTGACTGAATGAAAGGAGCTGGCATCTCACTCTCTTTGAATCTTCTTTATCATGCTAAGAGGAGCAGGAAAAAGCAAAAAATTTCAGAATTGCACCTTGCAATGTGGAGAAATTACTGTTTGTGCATTTACAATATTCATTGATTTTTGCCATTGAAAAACATCATGTTATTCATATACCAGAAATGTTTGAAGCTACTGACTGAATGAAAGGAGCTGGCATCTCACTCTCTTTGAATCTTCTTTATCATGCTAAGAGGAGCAGGAAAAAGCAAAAAATTTCAGAATTGCACCTTGCAATGTGGAGAAATTACTGTTTGTGCATTTACAATATTCATTGATTTTTACCATTGAAAAACGTCCAGAAATGATTGAAGCTACTGACTGAATGAAAGTAGCTGGCATCTCACTCTCTTTGAATCTTCTTTATCATGCTAAGAGGAGCAGGAAAAAGCAAAAAATTTCAGACTTGCACCTTGCAATGCGGAGAAATTACTGTTTGTGCATTTACAATATTCATTGATTTTTGCCATTGAAAAACATCATGTTATTCATATACCAGAAATGTTTGAAGCTACTGACTGAATGAAAGGAGCTGGCATCTCACTCTCTTTGAATCTTCTTTATCATGCTAAGAGGAGCAGGAAAAAGCAAAAAATTTCAGAATTGCACCTTGCAATGTGGAGAAATTACTGTTTGTGCATTTACAATATTCATTGATTTTTACCATTGAAAAACGTCCAGAAATGATTGAAGCTACTGACTGAATGAAAGTAGCTGGCATCTCACTCTCTTTGAATCTTCTTTATCATGCTAAGAGGAGCAGGAAAAAGCAAAAAATTTCAGACTTGCACCTTGCAATGCGGAGAAATTACTGTTTGTGCATTTACAATATTCATTGATTTTTGCCATTGAAAAACATCATGTTATTCATATACCAGAAATGTTTGAAGCTACTGACTGAATCAAAGGAGCTGGCATCTCACTCTCTTTGAATCTTCTTTATCATGCTAAGAGGAGCAGGAAAAAGCAAAAAATTTCAGAATTGCACCTTGCAATGTGGAGAAATTACTGTTTGTGCATTTACAATATTCATTGATTTTTGCCATTGAAAAACGTCCAGAAATGATTGAAGCTACTGACTGAATGAAAGGAGCTGGCATCTCACTCTCTTTGCATCTTCTTTATCATGCTAAGAGGAGCAGGAAAAAGCAAAAAATTTCAGAATTGCACCTTGCAATGCGGAGAAATTACTGTTTGTGCATTTACAATATTCATTGATTTTTGCCATTGAAAAACATGTTATTCATATACCAGAAATGTTTGAAGCTACTGACTGAATGAAAGGAGCTGGCACCTCACTCTCTTTGAATCTTCTTTATCATGCTAAGAGGAGCAGGAAAAAGCAAAAAATTTCAGAATTGCACCTTGCAATGCGGAGAAATTACTGTTTGTGCATATACAATATTCATTGATTTTTGCCATTGAAAAACGTCCAGAAATGATTGAAGCTACTGATTGAATGAAAGGAGCTGGCATCTCACTCTCTTTGAATCTTCTTTATCATGCTAAGAGGAGCAGGAAAAAGCAAAAAATTTCAGAATTGCACCTTGCAATGCGGAGAAATTACTGTTTGTGCATTTACAATATTCATTGATTTTTGCCATTGAAAAACATGTTATTCATATACCAGAAATGTTTGAAGCTACTGACTGAATGAAAGGAGCTGGCACCTCACTCTCTTTGAATCTTCTTTATCATGCTAAGAGGATCGGGAAAAAGCAAAAAATTTCAGAATTGCACCTTGCAATGCGGAGAAATTACTGTTTGTGCATTTACAATATTCATTGATTTTTGCCATTGAAAAACGTCCAGAAATGATTGAAGGTACTGACTGAATGAAAGGAGCTGGCATCTCACTCTCTTTGAATCTTCTTTATCATGCTAAGAGGAGCAGGAAAAAGCAAAAAATTTCAGAATTGCACCTTGCAATGCGGAGAAATTACTGTTTGTGCATTTACAATATTCATTGATTTTTGCCATTGAAAAACGTCCAGAAATGATTGAAGCTACTGACTGAATGAAAGGAGCTGGCATCTCACTCTCTTTGAATCTTCTTTATCATGCTAAGAGGAGCAGGAAAAAGCAAAAAATTTCAGAATTGCACCTTGCAATGCGGAGAAATTACTGTTTGTGCATTTACAATATTCATTGATTTTTGCCATTGAAAAACATCATGTTATTCATATACCAGAAATGTTTGAAGCTACTGACTGAATGAAAGGAGCTGGCATCTCACTCTCTTTGAATCTTCTTTATCATGCTAAGAGGAGCAGGAAAAAGCAAAAAATTTCAGAATTGCACCTTGCAATGTGGAGAAATTACTGTTTGTGCATTTACAATATTCATTGATTTTTGCCATTGAAAAACATCATGTTATTCATATACCAGAAATGTTTGAAGCTACTGACTGAATGAAAGGAGCTGGCATCTCACTCTCTTTGAATCTTCTTTATCATGCTAAGAGGAGCAGGAAAAAGCAAAAAATTTCAGAATTGCACCTTGCAATGTGGAGAAATTACTGTTTGTGCATTTACAATATTCATTGATTTTTACCATTGAAAAACGTCCAGAAATGATTGAAGCTACTGACTGAATGAAAGTAGCTGGCATCTCACTCTCTTTGAATCTTCTTTATCATGCTAAGAGGAGCAGGAAAAAGCAAAAAATTTCAGACTTGCACCTTGCAATGCGGAGAAATTACTGTTTGTGCATTTACAATATTCATTGATTTTTGCCATTGAAAAACATCATGTTATTCATATACCAGAAATGTTTGAAGCTACTGACTGAATGAAAGGAGCTGGCATCTCACTCTCTTTGAATCTTCTTTATCATGCTAAGAGGAGCAGGAAAAAGCAAAAAATTTCAGAATTGCACCTTGCAATGTGGAGAAATTACTGTTTGTGCATTTACAATATTCATTGATTTTTACCATTGAAAAACGTCCAGAAATGATTGAAGCTACTGACTGAATGAAAGTAGCTGGCATCTCACTCTCTTTGAATCTTCTTTATCATGCTAAGAGGAGCAGGAAAAAGCAAAAAATTTCAGACTTGCACCTTGCAATGCGGAGAAATTACTGTTTGTGCATTTACAATATTCATTGATTTTTGCCATTGAAAAACATCATGTTATTCATATACCAGAAATGTTTGAAGCTACTGACTGAATCAAAGGAGCTGGCATCTCACTCTCTTTGAATCTTCTTTATCATGCTAAGAGGAGCAGGAAAAAGCAAAACATTTCAGAATTGCACCTTGCAATGTGGAGAAATTACTGTTTGTGCATTTACAATATTCATTGATTTTTGCCATTGAAAAACGTCCAGAAATGATTGAAGCTACTGACTGAATGAAAGGAGCTGGCATCTCACTCTCTTTGCATCTTCTTTATCATGCTAAGAGGAGCAGGAAAAAGCAAAAAATTTCAGAATTGCACCTTGCAATGCGGAGAAATTACTGTTTGTGCATTTACAATATTCATTGATTTTTGCCATTGAAAAACATGTTATTCATATACCAGAAATGTTTGAAGCTACTGACTGAATGAAAGGAGCTGGCACCTCACTCTCTTTGAATCTTCTTTATCATGCTAAGAGGAGCAGGAAAAAGCAAAAAATTTCAGAATTGCACCTTGCAATGCGGAGAAATTACTGTTTGTGCATATACAATATTCATTGATTTTTGCCATTGAAAAACGTCCAGAAATGATTGAAGCTACTGATTGAATGAAAGGAGCTGGCATCTCACTCTCTTTGAATCTTCTTTATCATGCTAAGAGGAGCAGGAAAAAGCAAAAAATTTCAGAATTGCACCTTGCAATGCGGAGAAATTACTGTTTGTGCATTTACAATATTCATTGATTTTTGCCATTGAAAAACATGTTATTCATATACCAGAAATGTTTGAAGCTACTGACTGAATGAAAGGAGCTGGCACCTCACTCTCTTTGAATCTTCTTTATCATGCTAAGAGGATCGGGAAAAAGCAAAAAATTTCAGAATTGCACCTTGCAATGCGGAGAAATTACTGTTTGTGCATTTACAATATTCATTGATTTTTGCCATTGAAAAACGTCCAGAAATGATTGAAGGTACTGACTGAATGAAAGGAGCTGGCATCTCACTCTCTTTGAATCTTCTTTATCATGCTAAGAGGAGCAGGAAAAAGCAAAAAATTTCAGAATTGCACCTTGCAATGCGGAGAAATTACTGTTTGTGCATTTACAATATTCATTGATTTTTGCCATTGAAAAACGTCCAGAAATGATTGAAGCTACTGACTGAATGAAAGGAGCTGGCATCTCACTCTCTTTGAATCTTCTTTATCATGCTAAGAGGAGCAGGAAAAAGCAAAAAATTTCAGAATTGCACCTTGCAATGCGGAGAAATTACTGTTTGTGCATTTACAATATTCATTGATTTTTGCCATTGAAAAACATCATGTTATTCATATACCAGAAATGTTTGAAGCTACTGACTGAATGAAAGGAGCTGGCATCTCACTCTCTTTGAATCTTCTTTATCATGCTAAGAGGAGCAGGAAAAAGCAAAAAATTTCAGAATTGCACCTTGCAATGTGGAGAAATTACTGTTTGTGCATTTACAATATTCATTGATTTTTGCCATTGAAAAACATCATGTTATTCATATACCAGAAATGTTTGAAGCTACTGACTGAATGAAAGGAGCTGGCATCTCACTCTCTTTGAATCTTCTTTATCATGCTAAGAGGAGCAGGAAAAAGCAAAAAATTTCAGAATTGCACCTTGCAATGTGGAGAAATTACTGTTTGTGCATTTACAATATTCATTGATTTTTACCATTGAAAAACGTCCAGAAATGATTGAAGCTACTGACTGAATGAAAGTAGCTGGCATCTCACTCTCTTTGAATCTTCTTTATCATGCTAAGAGGAGCAGGAAAAAGCAAAAAATTTCAGACTTGCACCTTGCAATGCGGAGAAATTACTGTTTGTGCATTTACAATATTCATTGATTTTTGCCATTGAAAAACATCATGTTATTCATATACCAGAAATGTTTGAAGCTACTGACTGAATGAAAGGAGCTGGCATCTCACTCTCTTTGAATCTTCTTTATCATGCTAAGAGGAGCAGGAAAAAGCAAAAAATTTCAGAATTGCACCTTGCAATGTGGAGAAATTACTGTTTGTGCATTTACAATATTCATTGATTTTTACCATTGAAAAACGTCCAGAAATGATTGAAGCTACTGACTGAATGAAAGTAGCTGGCATCTCACTCTCTTTGAATCTTCTTTATCATGCTAAGAGGAGCAGGAAAAAGCAAAAAATTTCAGACTTGCACCTTGCAATGCGGAGAAATTACTTTTTGTGCATTTACAATATTCATTGATTTTTGCCATTGAAAAACATCATGTTATTCATATACCAGAAATGTTTGAAGCTACTGACTGAATCAAAGGAGCTGGCATCTCACTCTCTTTGAATCTTCTTTATCATGCTAAGAGGAGCAGGAAAAAGCAAAAAATTTCAGAATTGCACCTTGCAATGTGGAGAAATTACTGTTTGTGCATTTACAATATTCATTGATTTTTGCCATTGAAAAACGTCCAGAAATGATTGAAGCTACTGACTGAATGAAAGGAGCTGGCATCTCACTCTCTTTGCATCTTCTTTATCATGCTAAGAGGAGCAGGAAAAAGCAAAAAATTTCAGAATTGCACCTTGCAATGCGGAGAAATTACTGTTTGTGCATTTACAATATTCATTGATTTTTGCCATTGAAAAACATGTTATTCATATACCAGAAATGTTTGAAGCTACTGACTGAATGAAAGGAGCTGGCACCTCACTCTCTTTGAATCTTCTTTATCATGCTAAGAGGAGCAGGAAAAAGCAAAAAATTTCAGAATTGCACCTTGCAATGCGGAGAAATTACTGTTTGTGCATATACAATATTCATTGATTTTTGCCATTGAAAAACGTCCAGAAATGATTGAAGCTACTGATTGAATGAAAGGAGCTGGCATCTCACTCTCTTTGAATCTTCTTTATCATGCTAAGAGGAGCAGGAAAAAGCAAAAAATTTCAGAATTGCACCTTGCAATGCGGAGAAATTACTGTTTGTGCATTTACAATATTCATTGATTTTTGCCATTGAAAAACATGTTATTCATATACCAGAAATGTTTGAAGCTACTGACTGAATGAAAGGAGCTGGCACCTCACTCTCTTTGAATCTTCTTTATCATGCTAAGAGGATCGGGAAAAAGCAAAAAATTTCAGAATTGCACCTTGCAATGCGGAGAAATTACTGTTTGTGCATTTACAATATTCATTGATTTTTGCCATTGAAAAACGTCCAGAAATGATTGAAGGTACTGACTGAATGAAAGGAGCTGGCATCTCACTCTCTTTGAATCTTCTTTATCATGCTAAGAGGAGCAGGAAAAAGCAAAAAATTTCAGAATTGCACCTTGCAATGCGGAGAAATTACTGTTTGTGCATTTACAATATTCATTGATTTTTGCCATTGAAAAACGTCCAGAAATGATTGAAGCTACTGACTGAATGAAAGGAGCTGGCATCTCACTCTCTTTGAATCTTCTTTATCATGCTAAGAGGAGCAGGAAAAAGCAAAAAATTTCAGAATTGCACCTTGCAATGCGGAGAAATTACTGTTTGTGCATTTACAATATTCATTGATTTTTGCCATTGAAAAACATCATGTTATTCATATACCAGAAATGTTTGAAGCTACTGACTGAATGAAAGGAGTTGGCATCTCACTCTCTTTGAATCTTCTTTATCATGCTAAGAGGAGCAGGAAAAAGCAAAAAATTTCAGAATTGCACCTTGCAATGCGGAGAAATTACTGTTTGTGCATTTACAATATTCATTGATTTTTGCCATTGAAAAACATCATGTTATTCATATACCAGAAATGTTTGAAGCTACTGACTGAATGAAAGGAGCTGGCATCTCACTCTCTTTGAATCTTCTTTATCATGCTAAGAGGAGCAGGAAAAAGCAAAAAATTTTAGAATTGCACATTGCAATGTGGAGAAATTACTGTTTGTGCATTTACAATATTCATTGATTTTTACCATTGAAAAACGTCCAGAAATGATTGAAGCTACTGACTGAATGAAAGTAGCTGGCATCTCACTCTCTTTGAATCTTCTTTATCATGCTAAGAGGAGCAGGAAAAAGCAAAAAATTTCAGACTTGCACCTTGCAATGCGGAGAAATTACTGTTTGTGCATTTACAATATTCATTGATTTTTGCCATTGAAAAACATCATGTTATTCACATACCAGAAATGTTTGAAGCTACTGACTGAATGAAAGGAGCTGGCATCTCACTCTCTTTGAATCTTCTTTATCATGCTAAGAGGAGCAGGAAAAAGCAAAAAATTTCAGAATTGCACCTTGCAATGCGGAGAAATTACTGTTTGTGCATTTACAATATTCATTGATTTTTGCCATTGAAAAACGTCCAGAAATGATTGAAGCTACTGACTGAATGAAAGGAGCTGGCATCTCACTCTCTTTGAATTCTCTTTATCATGCTAAGAGGAGCAGGAAAAAGCAAAAAATTTCAGAATTGCACCTTGCAATGCGGAGAAATTACTGTTTGTGCATTTACAATATTCATTGATTTTTGCCATTGAAAAACGTCCAGAAATGATTGAAGCTACTGACTGAATGAAAGGAGCTGGCATCTCACTCTCTTTGAATCTTCTTTATCATGCTAAGAGGAGCAGGAAAAAGCAAAAAATTTCAGAATTGCACCTTGCAATGCGGAGAAATTACTGTTTGTGCATTTACAATATTCATTGATTTTTGCCATTGAAAAACATCATGTTATTCATATACCAGAAATGTTTGAAGCTACTGACTGAATGAAAGGAGCTGACATCTCACTCTCTTTGAATCTTCTTTATCATGCTAAGAGGAGCAGGAAAAAGCAAAAAATTTCAGAATTGCACCTTGCAATGCGGAGAAATTACTGTTTGTGCATTTACAATATTCATTGATTTTTGCCATTGAAAAACGTCCAGAAATGATTGAAGCTACTGACTGAATGAAAGGAGCTGGCATCTCACTCTCTTTGAATCTTCTTTATCATGCTAAGAGGAGCAGGAAAAAGCAAAAAATTTCAGAATTGCACCTTGCAATGCGGAGAAATTACTGTTTGTGCATTTACAATATTCATTGATTTTTGCCATTGAAAAACATCATGTTATTCATATACCAGAAATGTTTGAAGCTACTGACTGAATGAAAGGAGCTGGCATCTCACTCTCTTTGAATCTTCTTTATCATGCTAAGAGGAGCAGGAAAAAGCAAAAAATTTTAGAATTGCACATTGCAATGTGGAGAAATTACTGTTTGTGCATTTACAATATTCATTGATTTTTACCATTGAAAAACGTCCAGAAATGATTGAAGCTACTGACTGAATGAAAGTAGCTGGCATCTCACTCTCTTTGAATCTTCTTTATCATGCTAAGAGGAGCAGGAAAAAGCAAAAAATTTCAGACTTGCACCTTGCAATGCGGAGAAATTACTGTTTGTGCATTTACAATATTCATTGATTTTTGCCATTGAAAAACATCATGTTATTCACATACCAGAAATGTTTGAAGCTACTGACTGAATGAAAGGAGCTGGCATCTCACTCTCTTTGAATCTTCTTTATCATGCTAAGAGGAGCAGGAAAAAGCAAAAAATTTCAGAATTGCACCTTGCAATGCGGAGAAATTACTGTTTGTGCATTTACAATATTCATTGATTTTTGCCATTGAAAAACGTCCAGAAATGATTGAAGCTACTGACTGAATGAAAGGAGCTGGCATCTCACTCTCTTTGAATCCTCTTTATCATGCTAAGAGGAGCAGGAAAAAGCAAAAAATTTCAGAATTGCACCTTGCAATGCGGAGAAATTACTGTTTGTGCATTTACAATATTCTTTGATTTTTGCCATTGAAAAACGTCCAGAAATGATTGAAGCTACTGACTGAATGAAAGGAGCTGGCATCTCACTCTCTTTGAATCTTCTTTATCATGCTAAGAGGAGCAGGAAAAAGCAAAAAATTTCAGAATTGCACCTTGCAATGCGGAGAAATTACTGTTTGTGCATTTACAATATTCATTGATTTTTGCCATTGAAAAACATCATGTTATTCATATACCAGAAATGTTTGAAGCTACTGACTGAATGAAAGGAGCTGACATCTCACTCTCTTTGAATCTTCTTTATCATGCTAAGAGGAGCAGGAAAAAGCAAAAAATTTCAGAATTGCACCTTGCAATGCGGAGAAATTACTGTTTGTGCATTTACAATATTCATTGATTTTTGCCATTGAAAAACGTCCAGAAATGATTGAAGCTACTGACTGAATGAAAGGAGCTGGCATCTCACTCTCTTTGAATCTTCTTTATCATGCTAAGAGGAGCAGGAAAAAGCAAAAAATTTCAGAATTGCACCTTGCAATGCGGAGAAATTACTGTTTGTGCATTTACAATATTCATTGATTTTTGCCATTGAAAAACATCATGTTATTCATATACCAGAAATGTTTGAAGCTACTGACTGAATGAAAGGAGCTGGCATCTCACTCTCTTTGAATCTTCTTTATCATGCTAAGAGGAGCAGGAAAAAGCAAAAAATTTCAGAATTGCACCTTGCAATGTGGAGAAATTACTGTTTGTGCATTTACAATATTCATTGATTTTTGCCATTGAAAAACATCATGTTATTCATATACCAGAAATGTTTGAAGCTACTGACTGAATGAAAGGAGCTGGCATCTCACTCTTTTTGAATCTTCTTTATCATGCTAAGAGGAGCAGGAAAAAGCAAAAAATTTCAGAATTGCACCTTGCAATGTGGAGAAATTACTGTTTGTGCATTTACAATATTCATTGATTTTTACCATTGAAAAACGTCCAGAAATGATTGAAGCTACTGACTGAATGAAAGTAGCTGGCATCTCACTCTCTTTGAATCTTCTTTATCATGCTAAGAGGAGCAGGAAAAAGCAAAAAATTTCAGACTTGCACCTTGCAATGCGGAGAAATTACTGTTTGTGCATTTACAATATTCATTGATTTTTGCCATTGAAAAACATCATGTTATTCATATACCAGAAATGTTTGAAGCTACTGACTGAATGAAAGGAGCTGGCATCTCACTCTCTTTGAATCTTCTTTATCATGCTAAGAGGAGCAGGAAAAAGCAAAAAATTTCAGAATTGCACCTTGCAATGTGGAGAAATTACTGTTTGTGCATTTACAATATTCATTGATTTTTACCATTGAAAAACGTCCAGAAATGATTGAAGCTACTGACTGAATGAAAGTAGCTGTCATCTCACTCTCTTTGAATCTTCTTTATCATGCTAAGAGGAGCAGGAAAAAGCAAAAAATTTCAGACTTGCACCTTGCAAT
Organism: Phyllobates terribilis; assembly: GCF_046119375.1. Taxonomy (NCBI): domain Eukaryota; kingdom Metazoa; phylum Chordata; class Amphibia; order Anura; family Dendrobatidae; genus Phyllobates; species Phyllobates terribilis. The sequence continues at coordinate 814,257 of NW_027363188.1, forward strand.
GCGGAGAAATTACTGTTTGTGCATTTACAATATTCATTGATTTTTGCCATTGAAAAACATCATGTTATTCATATACCAGAAATGTTTGAAGCTACTGACTGAATCAAAGGAGCTGGCATCTCACTCTCTTTGAATCTTCTTTATCATGCTAAGAGGAGCAGGAAAAAGCAAAAAATTTCAGAATTGCACCTTGCAATGCGGAGAAATTACTGTTTGTGCATTTACAATATTCATTGATTTTTGCCATTGAAAAACGTCCAGAAATGATTGAAGCTACTGACTGAATGAAAGGAGCTGGCATCTCACTCTCTTTGAATCTTCTTTATCATGCTAAGAGGAGCAGGAAAAAGCAAAAAATTTCAGAATTGCACCTTGCAATGCGGAGAAATTACTGTTTGTGCATTTACAATATTCATTGATTTTTGCCATTGAAAAACGTCCAGAAATGATTGAAGCTACTGACTGAATGAAAGGAGCTGGCATCTCACTCTCTTTGAATCTTCTTTATCATGCTAAGAGGAGCAGGAAAAAGCAAAAAATTTCAGAATTGCACCTTGCAATGCGGAGAAATTACTGTTTGTGCATTTACAATATTCATTGATTTTTGCCATTGAAAAACATGTTATTCATATACCAGAAATGTTTGAAGCTACTGACTGAATGAAAGGAGCTGGCACCTCACTCTCTTTGAATCTTCTTTATCATGCTAAGAGGAGCGGGAAAAAGCAAAAAATTTCAGAATTGCACCTTGCAATGCGGAGAAATTACTGTTTGTGCATTTACAATATTCATTGATTTTTGCCATTGAAAAACGTCCAGAAATGATTGAAGGTACTGACTGAATGAAAGGAGCTGGCATCTCACTCTCTTTGAATCTTCTTTATCATGCTAAGAGGAGCAGGAAAAAGCAAAAAATTTCAGAATTGCACCTTGCAATGCGGAGAAATTACTGTTTGTGCATTTACAATATTCATTGATTTTTGCCATTGAAAAACGTCCAGAAATGATTGAAGCTACTGACTGAATGAAAGGAGCTGGCATCTCACTCTCTTTGAATCTTCTTTATCATGCTAAGAGGAGCAGGAAAAAGCAAAAAATTTCAGAATTGCACCTTGCAATGCGGAGAAATTACTGTTTGTGCATTTACAATATTCATTGATTTTTGCCATTGAAAAACATCATGTTATTCATATACCAGAAATGTTTGAAGCTACTGACTGAATGAAAGGAGTTGGCATCTCACTCTCTTTGAATCTTCTTTATCATGCTAAGAGGAGCAGGAAAAAGCAAAAAATTTCAGAATTGCACCTTGCAATGTGGAGAAATTACTGTTTGTGCATTTACAATATTCATTGATTTTTACCATTGAAAAACGTCCAGAAATGATTGAAGCTACTGACTGAATGAAAGTAGCTGGCATCTCACTCTCTTTGAATCTTCTTTATCATGCTAAGAGGAGCAGGAAAAAGCAAAAAATTTCAGACTTGCACCTTGCAATGCGGAGAAATTACTGTTTGTGCATTTACAATATTCATTGATTTTTGCCATTGAAAAACATCATGTTATTCATATACCAGAAATGTTTGAAGCTACTGACTGAATGAAAGGAGCTGGCATCTCACTCTCTTTGAATCTTCTTTATCATGCTAAGAGGAGCAGGAAAAAGCAAAAATTTTCAGAATTGCACCTTGCAATGCGGAGAAATTACTGTTTGTGCATTTACAATATTCATTGATTTTTGCCATGGAAAAACGTCCAGAAATGATTGAAGCTACTGACTGAATGAAAGGAGCTGGCATCTCACTCTCTTTGAATCTTCTTTATCATGCTAAGAGGAGCAGGAAAAAGCAAAAAATTTCAGAATTGCACCTTGCAATGCGGAGAAATTACTGTTTGTGCATTTACAATATTCATTGATTTTTGCCATTGAAAAACATCATGTTATTCATATACCAGAAATGATTGAAGCTACTGACTGAATGAAAGGAGCTGGCATCTCACTCTCTTTGAATCTTCTTTATCATGCTAAGAGGAGCAGGAAAAAGCAAAAATTTTCAGAATTGCACCTTGCAATGCGGAGAAATTACTGTTTGTGCATTTACAATATTCATTGATTTTTGCCATTGAAAAACGTCCAGAAATGATTGAAGCTACTGACTGAATGAAAGGAGCTGGCATCTCACTCTCTTTGAATCTTCTTTATCATGCTAAGAGGAGCAGGAAAAAGCAAAAAATTTCAGAATTGCACCTTGCAATGCGGAGAAATTACTGTTTGTGCATTTACAATATTCATTGATTTTTGCGATTGAAAAACATCATGTTATTAATATACCAGAAATGATTGAAGCTACAGACTGAATGAAAGGAGCTGGCATCTCACTCTCTTTGAATCTTCTTTATCATGCTAAGAGGAGCAGGAAAAAGTAAAAAATTTCAGAATTGCACCTTGCAATGCGGAGAAATTACTGTTTGTGCATTTACAATATTCAATGATTTTTGCCATTGAAAAACGTCCAGAAATGATTGAAGCTACTGACTGAATGAAAGGAGCTGGCATCTCACTCTCTTTGAATCTTGTTTATCATGCTAAGAGGAGCAGGAAAAAGCAAAAAATTTCAGAATTGCACCTTGCAATGCGGAGAAATTACTGTTTGTGCATTTACAATATTCATTGATTTTTGCCATTGAAAAACGTCCAGAAATGATTGAAGCTACTGACTGAATGAAAGGAGCTGGCATCTCACTCTCTTTGAATCTTCTTTATCATGCTAAGAGGAGCAGGAAAAAGCAAAAAATTTCAAAATTGCACCTTGCAATGCGGAGAAATTACTGTTTGTGCATTTACAATATTCATTGATTTTTGCTATTGAAAAACATCATGTTATTCATATACCAGAAATGATTGAAGCTACTGAGTGAATGAAAGGAGCTGGCATCTCACTCTCTTTGAATCTTCTTTATCATGCTAAGAGGAGCAGGAAAAAGTAAAAAATTTCAGAATTGCACCTTGCAATGCGGAGAAATTACTGTTTGTGCATTTACAATATTCAATGATTTTTGCCATTGAAAAACGTCCAGAAATGATTGAAGCTACTGACTGAATGAAAGGAGCTGACATCTCACTCTCTTTGAATCTTGTTTATCATGCTAAGAGGAGCAGGAAAAAGCAAAAAATTTCAGAATTGCACCTTGCAATGCGGAGAAATTACTGTTTGTGCATTTACAATATTCATTGATTTTTGCCATTGAAAAACGTCCAGAAATGATTGAAGCTACTGACTGAATGAAAGGAGCTGGCATCTCACTCTCTTTGAATCTTCTTTATCATGCTAAGAGGAGCAGGAAAAAGCAAAAAATTTCAGAATTGCACCTTGCAATGCGGAGAAATTACTGTTTGTGCATTTACAATATTCATTGATTTTTGCCATTGAAAAACGTCCAGAAATGATTGAAGCTACTGACTGAATGAAAGGAGCTGGCATCTCACTCTCTTTGAATCTTCTTTATCATGCTAAGAGGAGCAGGAAAAAGCAAAAAATTTCAGAATTGCACCTTGCAATGCGGAGAAATTACTGTTTGTGCATTTACAATATTCATTGATTTTTGCCATTGAAAAACATGTTATTCATATACCAGAAATGTTTGAAGCTCCTGACTGAATGAAAGGAGCTGGCACCTCACTCTCTTTGAATCTTCTTTATCATGCTAAGAGGAGCAGGAAAAAGGAAAAATTTCAGAATTGCACCTTGCAATGCGGAGAAATTACTGTTTGTGCATTTACAATATTCATTGATTTTTGCCATTGAAAAACGTCCAGAAATGATTGAAGCTACTGACTGAATGAAAGGAGCTGTCATCTCACTCTCTTTGAATCTTCTTTATCATGCTAAGAGGAGCAGGAAAAAGCAAAAAATTTCAGAATTGCACCTTGCAATGCGGAGAAATTACTGTTTGTGCATTTACAATATTCATTGATTTTTGCCATTGAAAAATGTCCAGAAATGATTGAAGCTACTGACTGAATGAAAGGAGCTGGCATCTCACTCTCTTTGAATCTTCTTTATCATGCTAAGAGGAGCAGGAAAAAGCAAAAAATTTCAGAATTGCGCCTTGCAATGCGGAGAAATTACTGTTTGTGCATTTACAAAATTCATTGATTTTTGCCATTGAAAAACATCATGTTATTCATATGCCAGAAATGATTGACGCTACTGACTGAAGGAAAGGAGCTGGCATCTCACTCTCTTTGAATCTTCTTTATCATGCTAAGAGGAGCAGGAAAAAGCAAAAAATTTCAGAATTGCACCTTGCAATGCGGAGAAATTACTGTTTGTGCATTTACAATATTCATTGATTTTTGCCATTGAAAAACGTCCAGAAATGATTGAAGCTACTGACTGAATGAAAGGAGCTGGCATCTCACTCTCTTTGAATCTTCTTTATCATGCTAAGAGGAGCAGGAAAAAGCAAAAAATTTCAGAATTGCACCTTGCAATGCGGAGAAATTACTGTTTGTGCATTTACAATATTCATTGATTTTTGCCATTGAAAAACGTCCAGAAATGATTGAAGCTACTGACTGAATGAAAGGAGCTGGCATTTCACTCTCTTTGAATCTTCTTTATCATGCTAAGAGGAGCAGGAAAAAGCAAAAAATTTCAGAATTGCACCTTGCCATGCGGAGAAATTACTGTTTGTGCATTTACAATATTCATTGATTTTTGCCATTGAAAAATGTCCAGAAATGATTGAAGCTACTGACTGAACGAAAGGAGCTGGCATCTCACTCTCTTTGAATCTTCTTTATCATGCTAAGAGGAGCAGGAAAAAGCAAAAAAATTCAGAATTGCGCTTTGCAATGCGGAGAAATTACGGTTTGTGCATTTACAAAATTCATTGATTTTTGCCATTGAAAAACATCATGTTATTCATATACCAGAAATGATTGAAGCTACTGACTGAAGGAAAGGAGCTGGCATCTCACTCTCTTTGAATCTTCTTTATCATGCTAAGAGGAGCAGGAAAAAGCAAAAAATTTCAGAATTGCACCTTGCAATGCGGAGAAATTACTGTTTGTGCATTTCCAATATTCATTGATTTTTGCCATTGAAAAACATCCAGAAATGATTGAAGCTACTGACTGAATGAAAGGAGCTGGCATCTCACTCTCTTTGAATCTTCTTTATCATGCTAAGCGGAGCAGGAAAAAGCAAAAAATTTCAGAATTGCACCTTGCAATGCGGAGAAATTACTGTTTGTGCATTTACAATATTCATTGATTTTTGCGATTGAAAAACATCATGTTATTCATATACCAGAAATGATTGAAGCTACTGACTGAATGAAAGGAGCTGGCATCTCACTCTCTTTGAATCTTCTTTATCATGCTAAGAGGAGCAGGAAAAAGTAAAAAATTTCAGAATTGCACCTTGCAATGCGGAGAAATTACTGTTTGTGCATTTACAATATTCATTGATTTTTGCCATTGAAAAACGTCCAGAAATGATTGAAGCTACTGACTGAATGAAAGGAGCTGGCATCTCACTCTCTTTGAATCTTCTTTATCATGCTAAGAGGAGCAGGAAAAAGCAAAAAATTTCAGAATTGCACCTTGCAATGCGGAGAAATTACTGTTTGTGCATTTACAATATTCATTGATTTTTGCCATTGAAAAACGTCCAGCAATGATTGAAGCTACTGACTGAATGAAAGGAGCTGGCATCTCACTCTCTTTGAATCTTCTTTATCATGCTAAGAGGAGCAGGAAAAAGCAAAAAATTTCAGAATTGCACCTTGCAATGCGGAGAAATTACTGTTTGTGCATTTACAATATTCATTGATTTTTGCCATTGAAAAACGTCCAGAAATGATTGAAGCTACTGACTGAATGAAAGGAGCTGGCATCTCACTCTCTTTGAATCTTCTTTATCATGCTAAGAGGAGCAGGAAAAAGCAAAAAATTTCAGAATTGCACCTTGCAATGTGGAGAAATTACTGTTTGTGCATTTACAATATTCATTGATTTTTGCCATTGAAAAACGTCCAGAAATGATTGAAGCTACTGACTGAATGAAAGGAGCTGGCATCTCACTCTCTTTGAATCTTCTTTATCATGCTAAGAGGAGCAGGAAAAAGCAAAAAATTTCAGAATTGCACCTTGCAATGCGGAGAAATTACTGTTTGTGCATTTACAATATTCATTGATTTTTGCCATTGAAAAACGTCCAGCAATGATTGAAGCTACTGACTGAATGAAAGGAGCTGGCATCTCACTCTCTTTGAATCTTCTTTATCATGCTAAGAGGAGCAGGAAAAAGCAAAAAATTTCAGAATTGCACCTTGCAATGCGGAGAAATTACTGTTTGTGCATTTACAATATTCATTGATTTTTGCCATTGAAAAACGTCCAGAAATGATTGAAGCTACTGACTGAATGAAAGGAGCTGGCATCTCACTCTCTTTGAATCTTCTTTATCATGCTAAGAGGAGCAGGAAAAAGCAAAAAATTTCAGAATTGCACCTTGCAATGTGGAGAAATTACTGTTTGTGCATTTACAATATTCATTGATTTTTACCATTGAAAAACGTCCAGAAATGATTGAAGCTACTGACTGAATGAAAGTAACTGGCATCTCACTCTCTTTGAATCTTCTTTATCATGCTAAGAGGAGCAGGAAAAAGCAAAAAATTTCAGACTTGCACCTTGCAATGCGGAGAAATTACTGTTTGTGCATTTACAATATTCATTGATTTTTGCCATTGAAAAACATCATGTTATTCATATACCAGAAATGTTTGAAGCTACTGACTGAATGAAAGGAGCTGGCATCTCACTCTCTTTGAATCTTCTTTATCATGCTAAGAGGAGCAGGAAAAAGCAAAAAATTTCAGAATTGCACCTTGCAATGCGGAGAAATTACTGTTTGTGCATTTACAATATTCATTGATTTTTGCCATTGAAAAACGTCCAGAAATGATTGAAGCTACTGACTGAATGAAAGGAGCTGGCATCTCACTCTCTTTGAATCTTCTTTATCATGCTAAGAGGAGCAGGAAAAATCAAAAAATTTCAGAATTGCACCTTGCAATGCGGAGAAATTACTGTTTGTGCATTTACAATATTCATTGATTTTTGCCATTGAAAAACATGTTATTCATATACCAGAAATGTTTGAAGCTACTGACTGAATGAAAGGAGCTGGCACCTCACTCTCTTTGAATCTTCTTTATCATGCTAAGAGGAGCAGGAAAAAGCAAAAAATTTCAGAATTGCACCTTGCAATGCGGAGAAATTACAGTTTGTGCATTTACAATATTCATTGATTTTTGCCATTGAAAAACATCCAGAAATGATTGAAGCTACTGACTGAATGAAAGGAGCTGGCATCTCACTCTCTTTGAATCTTCTTTATCATGCTAAGAGGAGCAGGAAAAAGCAAAAAATTTCAGAATTGCACCTTGCAATGCGGAGAAATTACTGTTTGTGCATTTACAATATTCATTGATTTTTGCCATTGAAAAACATCATGTTATTCATATACCAGAAATGTTTGAAGCTACTGACTGAATGAAAGGAGCTGGCATCTCACTCTCTTTGAATCTTCTTTATCATGCTAAGAGGAGCAGGAAAAAGCAAAAAATTTCAGAATTGCACCTTGCAATGTGGAGAAATTACTGTTTGTGCATTTACAATATTCATTGATTTTTACCATTGAAAAACGTCCAGAAATGATTGAAGCTACTGACTGAATGAAAGTAGCTGGCATCTCACTGTCTTTGAATCTTCTTTATCATGCTAAGAGGAGCAGGAAAAAGCAAAAAATTTCAGACTTGCACCTTGCAATGCGGAGAAATTACTGTTTGTGCATTTACAATATTCATTGATTTTTGCCATTGAAAAACATCATGTTATTCATATACCAGAAATGTTTGAAGCTACTGACTGAATGAAAGGAGCTGGCATCTCACTCTCTTTGAATCTTCTTTATCATGCTAAGAGGAGCAGGAAAAAGCAAAAAATTTCAGAATTGCACCTTGCAATGCGGAGAAATTACTGTTTGTGCATTTACAATATTCATTGATTTTTGCCATTGAAAAACATCATGTTATTCATATACCAGAAATGTTTGAAGCTACTGACTGAATGAAAGGAGCTGGCATCTCAATCTCTTTGAATCTTCTTTATCATGCTAAGAGGAGCAGGAAAAAGCAAAAAATTTCAGAATTGCACCTTGCAATGCGGAGAAATTACTGTTTGTGCATTTACAATATTCATTGATTTTTGCCATTGAAAAACATGTTATTCATATACCAGAAATGTTTGAAGCTACTGACTGAATGAAAGGAGCTGGCACCTCACTCTCTTTCAATCTTCTTTATCATGCTAAGAGGAGCGGGAAAAAGCAAAAAATTTCAGAATTGCACCTTGCAATGCGGAGAAATTACTGTTTGTGCATTTACAATATTCATTGATTTTTGCCATTGAAAAACATGTTATTCATATACCAGAAATGTTTGAAGCTACTGACTGAATGAAAGGAGCTGGCATCTCACTCTCTTTGAATCTTCTTTATCATGCTAAGAGGAGCAGGAAAAAGCAAAAAATTTCAGAATTGCACCTTGCAATGCGGAGAAATTACAGTTTGTGCATTTACAATATTCATTGATTTTTGCCATTGAAAAACATCCAGAAATGATTGAAGCTACTGACTGAATGAAAGGAGCTGGCATCTCACTCTCTTTGAATCTTCTTTATCATGCTAAGAGGAGCAGGATAAAGCAAAAAATTTCAGAATTGCACCTTGCAATGCGGAAAAAATTACTGTTTGTGCATTTACAATATTCATTGATTTTTGCCATTGAAAAACATGTTATTCATATACCAGAAATGTTTGAAGCTACTGACTGAATGAAAGGAGCTGGCATCTCACTCTCTTTGAATCTTCTTTATCATGCTAAGAGGAGCAGGAAAAAGCAAAAAATTTCAGAATTGCACCTTGCAATGTGGAGAAATTACTGTTTGTGCATTTACAATATTCATTGATTTTTACCATTGAAAAACGTCCAGAAATGATTGAAGCTACTGACTGAATGAAAGTAGCTGGCATCTCACTCTCTTTGAATCTTCTTTATCATGCTAAGAGGAGCAGTAAAAAGCAAAAAATTTCAGACTTGCACCTTGCAATGCGGAGAAATTACTGTTTGTGCATTTACAATATTCATTGATTTTTGCCATTGAAAAACATGTTATTCATATACCAGAAATGTTTGAAGCTACTGACTGAATGAAAGGAGCTGGCATCTCACTCTCTTTGAATCTTCTTTATCATGCTAAGAGGAGCAGGAAAAAGTAAAAAATTTCAGAATTGCACCTTGCAATGCGGAGAAATTACAGTTTGTGCTTTTACAATATTCATTGATTTTTGCATTGAAAAACATCCAGAAATGATTGAAGCTACTGACTGAATGAAAGGAGCTGGCATCTCACTCTCTTTGAATCTTCTTTATCATGCTAAGAGGAGCAGGATAAAGCAAAAAATTTCAGAATTGCACCTTGCAATGCGGAGAAATTACTGTTTGTGCATTTACAATATTCATTGATTTTTGCCATTGAAAAACATGTTATTCATATACCAGAAATGTTTGAAGCTACTGACTGAATGAAAGGAGCTGGCATCTCACTCTCTTTGAATCTTCTTTATCATGCTAAGAGGAGCAGGAAAAAGCAAAAAATTTCAGAATTGCACCTTGCAATGTGGAGAAATTACTGTTTGTGCATTTACAATATTCATTGATTTTTACCATTGAAAAACGTCCAGAAATGATTGAAGCTACTGACTGAATGAAAGTAGCTGGCATCTCACTCTCTTTGAATCTTCTTTATCATGCTAAGAGGAGCAGGAAAAAGCAAAAAATTTCAGAATTGCACCTTGCAATGTGGAGAAATTACTGTTTGTGCATTTACAATATTCATTGATTTTTACCATTGAAAAACGTCCAGAAATGATTGAAGCTACTGACTGAATGAAAGTAGCTGGCATCTCACTGTCTTTGAATCTTCTTTATCATGCTAAGAGGAGCAGGAAAAAGCAAAAAATTTCAGACTTGCACCTTGCAATGCGGAGAAATTACTGTTTGTGCATTTACAATATTCATTGATTTTTGCCATTGAAAAACATCATGTTATTCATATACCAGAAATGTTTGAAGCTACTGACTGAATGAAAGGAGCTGGCATCTCACTCTCTTTGAATCTTCTTTATCATGCTAAGAGGAGCAGGAAAAAGCAAAAAATTTCAGAATTGCACCTTGCAATGCGGAGAAATTACTGTTTGTGCATTTACAATATTCATTGATTTTTGCCATTGAAAAACATCATGTTATTCATATACCAGAAATGTTTGAAGCTACTGACTGAATGAAAGGAGCTGGCATCTCACTCTCTTTGAATCTTCTTTATCATGCTAAGAGGAGCAGGAAAAAGCAAAAAATTTCAGAATTGCACCTTGCAATGCGGAGAAATTACTGTTTGTGCATTTACAATATTCATTGATTTTTGCCATTGAAAAACATGTTATTCATATACCAGAAATGTTTGAAGCTACTGACTGAATGAAAGGAGCTGGCACCTCACTCTCTTTCAATCTTCTTTATCATGCTAAGAGGAGCGGGAAAAAGCAAAAAATTTCAGAATTGCACCTTGCAATGCGGAGAAATTACTGTTTGTGCATTTACAATATTCATTGATTTTTGCCATTGAAAAACATGTTATTCATATACCAGAAATGTTTGAAGCTACTGACTGAATGAAAGGAGCTGGCATCTCACTCTCTTTGAATCTTCTTTATCATGCTAAGAGGAGCAGGAAAAAGCAAAAAATTTCAGAATTGCACCTTGCAATGCGGAGAAATTACAGTTTGTGCATTTACAATATTCATTGATTTTTGCCATTGAAAAACATCCAGAAATGATTGAAGCTACTGACTGAATGAAAGGAGCTGGCATCTCACTCTCTTTGAATCTTCTTTATCATGCTAAGAGGAGCAGGATAAAGCAAAAAATTTCAGAATTGCACCTTGCAATGCGGAAAAAATTACTGTTTGTGCATTTACAATATTCATTGATTTTTGCCATTGAAAAACATGTTATTCATATACCAGAAATGTTTGAAGCTACTGACTGAATGAAAGGAGCTGGCATCTCACTCTCTTTGAATCTTCTTTATCATGCTAAGAGGAGCAGGAAAAAGCAAAAAATTTCAGAATTGCACCTTGCAATGTGGAGAAATTACTGTTTGTGCATTTACAATATTCATTGATTTTTACCATTGAAAAACGTCCAGAAATGATTGAAGCTACTGACTGAATGAAAGTAGCTGGCATCTCACTCTCTTTGAATCTTCTTTATCATGCTAAGAGGAGCAGTAAAAAGCAAAAAATTTCAGACTTGCACCTTGCAATGCGGAGAAATTACTGTTTGTGCATTTACAATATTCATTGATTTTTGCCATTGAAAAACATGTTATTCATATACCAGAAATGTTTGAAGCTACTGACTGAATGAAAGGAGCTGGCATCTCACTCTCTTTGAATCTTCTTTATCATGCTAAGAGGAGCAGGAAAAAGTAAAAAATTTCAGAATTGCACCTTGCAATGCGGAGAAATTACAGTTTGTGCTTTTACAATATTCATTGATTTTTGCATTGAAAAACATCCAGAAATGATTGAAGCTACTGACTGAATGAAAGGAGCTGGCATCTCACTCTCTTTGAATCTTCTTTATCATGCTAAGAGGAGCAGGATAAAGCAAAAAATTTCAGAATTGCACCTTGCAATGCGGAGAAATTACTGTTTGTGCATTTACAATATTCATTGATTTTTGCCATTGAAAAACATGTTATTCATATACCAGAAATGTTTGAAGCTACTGACTGAATGAAAGGAGCTGGCATCTCACTCTCTTTGAATCTTCTTTATCATGCTAAGAGGAGCAGTAAAAAGCAAAAAATTTCAGACTTGCACCTTGCAATGCGGAGAAATTACTGTTTGTGCATTTACAATATTCATTGATTTTTGCCATTGAAAAACATCATGTTATTCATATACCAGAAATGTTTGAAGCTACTGACTGAATGAAAGGAGCTGGCATCTCACTCTCTTTGAATCTTCTTTATCATGCTAAGAGGAGCAGGAAAAAGCAAAAAATTTCAGAATTGCACCTTGCAATGCGGAGAAATTACTGTTTGTGCATTTACAATATTCATTGATTTTTGCCATTGAAAAACATCATGTTATTCATATACCAGAAATGTTTGAAGCTACTGACTGAATGAAAGGAGCTGGCATCTCACTCTCTTTGAATCTTCTTTATCATGCTAAGAGGAGCAGGAAAAAGCAAAAAATTTCAGAATTGCACCTTGCAATGTGGAGAAATTACTGTTTGTGCATTTACAATATTCATTGATTTTTACCATTGAAAAACGTCCAGAAATGATTGAAGCTACTGACTGAATGAAAGTAGCTGGCATCTCACTCTCTTTGAATCTTCTTTATCATGCTAAGAGGAGCAGTAAAAAGCAAAAAATTTCAGACTTGCACCTTGCAATGCGGAGAAATTACTGTTTGTGCATTTACAATATTCATTGATTTTTGCCATTGAAAAACATCATGTTATTCATATACCAGAAATGTTTGAAGCTACTGACTGAATGAAAGGAGCTGGCATCTCACTCTCTTTGAATCTTCTTTATCATGCTAAGAGGAGCAGGAAAAAGCAAAAAATTTCAGAATTGCACCTTGCAATGCGGAGAAATTACTGTTTGTGCATTTACAATATTCATTGATTTTTGCCATTGAAAAACATCATGTTATTCATATACCAGAAATGTTTGAAGCTACTGACTGAATGAAAGGAGCTGGCATCTCACTCTCTTTGAATCTTCTTTATCATGCTAAGAGGAGCAGGAAAAAGCAAAAAATTTCAGAATTGCACCTTGCAATGCGGAGAAATTACTGTTTGTGCATTTACAATATTCATTGATTTTTGCCATTGAAAAACGTCCAGAAATGATTGAAGCTACTGACTGAATGAAAGGAGCTGGCATCTCACTCTCTTTGAATCTTCTTTATCATGCTAAGAGGAGCAGGAAAAATCAAAAAATTTCAGAATTGCACCTTGCAATGCGGAGAAATTACTGTTTGTGCATTTACAATATTCATTGATTTTTGCCATTGAAAAACATGTTATTCATATACCAGAAATGTTTGAAGCTACTGACTGAATGAAAGGAGCTGGCACCTCACTCTCTTTGAATCTTCTTTATCATGCTAAGAGGAGCGGGAAAAAGCAAAAAATTTCAGAATTGCACCTTGCAATGCGGAGAAATTACTGTTTGTGCATTTACAATATTCATTGATTTTTGCCATTGAAAAACGTCCAGAAATGATTGAAGGTACTGACTGAATGAAAGGAGCTGGCATCTCACTCTCTTTGAATCTTCTTTATCATGCTAAGAGGAGCAGGAAAAAGCAAAAAATTTCAGAATTGCACCTTGCAATGCGGAGAAATTACTGTTTGTGCATTTACAATATTCATTGATTTTTGCCATTGAAAAACGTCCAGAAATGATTGAAGCTACTGACTGAATGAAAGGAGCTGGCATCTCACTCTCTTTGAATCTTCTTTATCATGCTAAGAGGAGCAGGAAAAAGCAAAAAGTTTCAGAATTGCACCTTGCAATGCGGAGAAATTACAGTTTGTGCATTTACAATATTCATTGATTTTTGCCATTGAAAAACATCCAGAAATGATTGAAGCTACTGACTGAATGAAAGGAGCTGGCATCTCACTCTCTTTGAATCTTCTTTATCATGCTAAGAGGAGCAGGAAAAAGCAAAAAATTTCAGAATTGCACCTTGCAATGCGGAGAAATTACTGTTTGTGCATTTACAATATTCATTGATTTTTGCCATTGAAAAACATCATGTTATTCATATACCAGAAATGTTTGAAGCTACTGACTGAATGAAAGGAGCTGGCATCTCACTCTCTTTGAATCTTCTTTATCATGCTAAGAGGAGCAGGAAAAAGCAAAAAATTTCAGAATTGCACCTTGCAATGTGGAGAAATTACTGTTTGTGCATTTACAATATTCATTGATTTTTACCATTGAAAAACGTCCAGAAATGATTGAAGCTACTGACTGAATGAAAGTAGCTGGCATCTCACTCTCTTTGAATCTTCTTTATCATGCTAAGAGGAGCAGGAAAAAGCAAAAAATTTCAGACTTGCACCTTGCAATGCGGAGAAATTACTGTTTGTGCATTTACAATATTCATTGATTTTTGCCATTGAAAAACGTCCAGAAATGATTGAAGGTACTGACTGAATGAAAGGAGCTGGCATCTCACTCTCTTTGAATCTTCTTTATCATGCTAAGAGGAGCAGGAAAAAGCAAAAAATTTCAGAATTGCACCTTGCAATGCGGAGAAATTACTGTTTGTGCATTTACAATATTCATTGATTTTTGCCACTGAAAAACGTCCAGAAATGATTGAAGCTACTGACTGAATGAAAGGAGCTGGCATCTCACTCTCTTTGAATCTTCTTTAACATGCTAAGAGGAGCAGGAAAAAGCAAAAAATTTCAGAATTGCACCTTGCAATGCGGAGAAATTACAGTTTGTGCATTTACAATATTCATTGATTTTTGCCATTGAAAAACATCCAGAAATGATTGAAGCTACTGACTGAATGAAAGGAGCTGGCATCTCACTCTCTTTGAATCTTCTTTATCATGCTAAGAGGAGCAGGAAAAAGCAAAAAATTTCAGAAGTGCACCTTGCAATGCGGAGAAATTACTGTTTGTGCATTTACAATATTCATTGATTTTTGCCATTGAAAAACATCATGTTATTCATATACCAGAAATGTTTGAAGCTACTGACTGAATGAAAGGAGCTGGCATCTCACTCTCTTTGAATCTTCTTTATCATGCTAAGAGGAGCAGGAAAAAGCAAAAAATTTCAGAATTGCACCTTGCAATGTGGAGAAATTACTGTTTGTGCATTTACAATATTCATTGATTTTTACCATTGAAAAACGTCCAGAAATGATTGAAGCTACTGACTGAATGAAAGTAGCTGGCATCTCACTCTCTTTGAATCTTCTTTATCATGCTAAGAGGAGCAGGAAAAAGCAAAAAATTTCAGACTTGCACCTTGCAATGCAGAGAAATTACTGTTTGTGCATTTACAATATTCATTGATTTTTGCCATTGAAAAACATGTTATTCATATACCAGAAATGTTTGAAGCTACTGACTGAATGAAAGGAGCTGGCACCTCACTCTCTTTGAATCTTCTTTATCATGCTAAGAGGAGCGGGAAAAAGCAAAAAATTTCAGAATTGCACCTTGCAATGCGGAGAAATTACTGTTTGTGCATTTACAATATTCATTGATTTTTGCCATTGAAAAACGTCCAGAAATGATTGAAGGTACTGACTGAATGAAAGGAGCTGGCATCTCACTCTCTTTGAATCTTCTTTATCATGCTAAGAGGAGCAGGAAAAAGCAAAAAATTTCAGAATTGCACCTTGCAATGCGGAGAAATTACTGTTTGTGCATTTACAATATTCATTGATTTTTGCCATTGAAAAACGTCCAGAAATGATTGAAGCTACTGACTGAATGAAAGGAGCTGGCATCTCACTCTCTTTGAATCTTCTTTATCATGCTAAGAGGAGCAGGAAAAAGCAAAAAATTTCAGAATTGCACCTTGCAATGCGGAGAAATTACAGTTTGTGCATTTACAATATTCATTGATTTTTGCCATTGAAAAACATCCAGAAATGATTGAAGCTACTGACTGAATGAAAGGAGCTGGCATCTCACTCTCTTTGAATGTTCTTTATCATGCTAAGAGGAGCAGGAAAAAGCAAAAAATTTCAGAATTGCACCTTGCAATGCGGAGAAATTACTGTTTGTGCATTTACAATATTCATTGATTTTTGCCTTTGAAAAACATCATGTTATTCATATACCAGAAATGTTTGAAGCTACTGACTGAATGAAAGGAGCTGGCATCTCACTCTCTTTGAATCTTCTTTATCATGCTAAGAGGAGCAGGAAAAAGCAAAAAATTTCAGAATTGCACCTTGCAATGTGGAGAAATTACTGTTTGTGCATTTACAATATTCATTGATTTTTACCATTGAAAAACGTCCAGAAATGATTGAAGCTACTGACTGAATGAAAGTAGCTGGCATCTCACTCTCTTTGAATCTTCTTTATCATGCTAAGAGGAGCAGGAAAAAGCAAAAAATTTCAGACTTGCACCTTGCAATGCGGAGAAATTACTGTTTGTGCATTTACAATATTCATTGATTTTTGCCATTGAAAAACATTATGTTATTCATATACCAGAAATGTTTGAAGCTACTGACTGAATGAAAGTAGCTGGCATCTCACTCTCTTTGAATCTTCTTTATCATGCTAAGAGGAGCAGGAAAAACCAAAAAATTTCAGAATTGCACCTTGCAATGCGGAGAAATTACTGTTTGTGCATTTACAATATTCATTGATTTTTGCCATTGAAAAACGTCCAGAAATGATTGAAGCTACTGACTGAATGAAAGGAGCTGGCATCTCACTCTCTTTGAATCTTCTTTATCATGCTAAGAGGAGCAGGAAAAAGCAAAAAATTTCAGAATTGCACCTTGCAATGCGGAGAAATTACTGTTTGTGCATTTACAATATTCATTGATTTTTGCCATTGAAAAACATCATGTTATTCATATACCAGAAATGATTGAAGCTACTGACTGAATGAAAGGAGCTGGCATCTCACTCTCTTTGAATCTTCTTTATCATGCTAAGAGGAGCAGGAAAAAGTAAACAATTTCAGAATTGCACCTTGCAATGCGGAGAAATTACTGTTTGTGCATTTATAATATTCAATGATTTTTGCCATTGAAAAACGTCCAGAAATGATTGAAGCTACTGACTGAACGAAAGGAGCTGGCATCTCACTCTCTTTGAATCTTCTTTATCATGCTAAGAGGAGCAGGAAAAAGCAAAAAATTTCAGAATTGCACCTTGCAA
The DNA here is from genome assembly GCF_046119375.1 of Phyllobates terribilis. NCBI lineage: Eukaryota > Metazoa > Chordata > Amphibia > Anura > Dendrobatidae > Phyllobates > Phyllobates terribilis. Next base: position 831,357 of record NW_027363188.1, read on the forward strand.
TGCAGAGAAATTACTGTTTGTGCATTTACAATATTCATTGATTTTTGCCATTGAAAAACGTCCAGAAATGATTGAAGCTACTGACTGAATGAAAGGAGCTGGCATCTCACTCTCTTTGAATATTCTTTATCATGCTAAGAGGAGCAGGAAAAAGCAAAAAATTTCAGAATTGCACCTTGCAATGCGGAGAAATTACTGTTTGTGCATTTACAATATTCATTGATTTTTGCCATTGAAAAACATCATGTTATTCATATACCAGAAATGTTTGAAGCTACTGACTGAATGAAAGGAGCTGACATCTCACTCTCTTTGAATCTTCTTTATCATGCTAAGAGGAGCAGGAAAAAGCAAAAAATTTCAGAATTGCACCTTGCAATGCAGAGAAATTACTGTTTGTGCATTTACAATATTCATTGATTTTTGCCATTGAAAAACGTCCAGAAATGATTGAAGATACTGACTGAATGAAAGGAGCTGGCATCTCACTCTCTTTGAATCTTCTTTATCATGCTAAGAGGAGCAGGAAAAAGCAAAAAATTTCAGAATTGCACCTTGCAATGCGGAGAAATTACTGTTTGTGCATTTACAATATTCATTGATTTTTGCCATTGAAAAACATCATGTTATTCATATACCAGAAATGTTTGAAGCTACTGACTGAATGAAAGGAGCTGGCATCTCACTCTCTTTGAATCTTCTTTATCATGCTAAGAGGAGCAGGAAAAAGCAAAAAATTTCAGAATTGCACCTTGCAATGCGGAGAAATTACTGTTTGTGCATTTACAATATTCATTGATTTTTGCCATTGAAAAACATCATGTTATTCATATACCAGAAATGTTTGAAGCTACTGACTGAATGAAAGGAGCTGGCATCTCACTCTCTTTGAATCTTCTTTATCATGCTAAGAGGAGCAGGAAAAAGCAAAAAATTTCAGAATTGTACCTTGCAATGTGGAGAAATTACTGTGCATTTACAATATTCATTGATTTTTACCATTGAAAAACGTCCAGAAATGATTGAAGCTACTGACTGAATGAAAGTAGCTGGCATCTCACTCTCTTTGAATCTTCTTTATCATGCTAAGAGGAGCAGGAAAAAGCAAAAAATTTCAGACTTGCACCTTGCAATGCGGAGAAATTACTGTTTGTGCATTTACAATATTCATTGATTTTTGACATTGAAAAACATCATGTTATTCATATACCAGAAATGTTTGAAGCTACTGACTGAATGAAAGGAGCTGGCATCTCACTCTCTTTGAATCTTCTTTATCATGCTAAGCGGAGCAGGAAAAAGCAAAAAATTTCAGAATTGCACCTTGCAATGCGGAGAAATTACTGTTTGTGCATTTACAATATTCATTGATTTTTGCCATTGAAAAACATGTTATTCATATACCAGAAATGTTTGAAGCTACTGACTGAATGAAAGGAGCTGGCACCTCATTCTCTTTGAATCTTCTTTATCATGCTAAGCGGAGCGGGAAAAAGCAAAAAAATTCAGAATTGCACCTTGCAATGCGGAGAAATTACTGTTTGTGCATTTACAATATTCATTGATTTTTGCCATTGAAAAATGTCCAGAAATGATTGAAAGTACTGACTGAATGAAAGGAGCTGGCATCTCACTCTCTTTGAATCTTCTTTACCATGCTAAGAGGAGCAGGAAAAAGCAAAAAATTTCAGAATTGCACCTTGCAATGCGGAGAAATTACTGTTTGTGCATTTACAATATTCATTGATTTTTGCCATTGAAAAACGTCCAGAAATGATTGAAGCTACTGACTGAATGAAAGGAGCTGGCATCTCACTCTCTTTGAATCTTCTTTATCATGCTAAGAGGAGCAGGAAAAAGTAAAAAATTTCAGAATTGCACCTTGCAATGCGGAGAAATTACAGTTTGTGCATTTACAATATTCATTGATTTTTGCCATTGAAAAACATCCAGAAATGATTGAAGCTACTGACTGAATGAAAGGAGCTGGCATCTCACTCTCTTTGAATCTTCTTTATCATGCTAAGAGGAGCAGGAAAAAGCAAAAAATTTCAGAATTGCACCTTGCAATGCGGAGAAATTACTGTTTGTGCATTTACAATATTCATTGATTTTTGCCATTGAAAAACATCATGTTATTCATATACCAGAAATGTTTGAAGCTACTTACTGAATGAAAGGAGCTGGCATCTCACTCTCTTTGAATCTTCATTATCATGCTAAGAGGAGCAGGAAAAAGCAAAAAATTTCAGAATTGCACCTTGCAATGTGGAGAAATTACTGTTTGTGCATTTACAATATTCATTGATTTTTAACATTGAAAAACGTCCAGAAATGATTGAATCTACTGACTGAATGAAAGTAGCTGGCTTCTCACTCTCTTTGAATCTTCTTTATCATGCTAAGAGGAGCAGGAAAAAGCAAAAAATTTCAGACTTGCACCTTGCAATGCGGAGAAATTACTGTTTGTGCATTTACAATATTCATTGATTTTTGCCATTGAAAAACATCATGTTATTCATATACCAGAAATGTTTGAAGCTACTGACTGAATGAAAGGAGCTGGCATCTCACTCTCTTTGAATCTTCTTTATCATGCTAAGAGGAGCAGGAAAAAGCAAAAAATTTCAGAATTGCACCTTGCAATGCGGAGAATTTACTGTTTGTGCATTTACAATATTCATTGATTTTTGCCATTGAAAACATCATGTTATTCATATACCAGAAATGTTTGAAGCTACTGACTGAATGAAAGGAGCTGGCATCTCACTCTCTTTGAATCTTCTTTATCATGCTAAGAGGAGCAGGAAAAAGCAAAAAATTTCAGAATTGCACCTTGCAATGTGGAGAAATTACTGTTTGTGCATTTACAATATTCATTGATTTTTACCATTGAAAAACGTCCAGAAATGATTGAAGCTACTGACTGAATGAAAGTAGCTGGCATCTCACTCTCTTTGAATCTTCTTTATCATGCTAAGAGGAGCAGGAAAAAGCAAAAAATTTCAGACTTGCACCTTGCAATGCGGAGAAATTACTGTTTGTGCATTTACAATATTCATTGATTTTTGCCATTGAAAAACATCATGTTATTCATATACCAGAAATGTTTGAAGCTACTGACTGAATGAAAGGAGCTGGCATCTCACTCTCTTTGAATCTTCTTTATCATGCTAAGAGGAGCAGGAAAAAGCAAAAAATTTCAGAATTGCACCTTGCAATGCGGAGAAATTACTGTTTGTGCATTTACAATATTCATTGATTTTTGCCATTGAAAAATGTCCAGAAATGATTGAAGCTACTGACTGAATGAAAGGAGCTGGCATCTCACTCTCTTTGAATCTTCTTTATCATGCTAAGAGGAGCAGGAAAAAGCAAAAAATTTCAGAATTGCACCTTGCAATGCGGAGAAATTACTGTTTGTGCATTTACAATATTCATTGATTTTTGCCATTGAAAAACGTCCAGAAATGATTGAAAGTACTGACTGAATGAAAGGAGCTGGCATCTCACTCTCTTTGAATCTTCTTTATCATGCTAAGAGGAGCAGGAAAAAGCAAAAAATTTCAGAATTGCACCTTGCAATGCGGAGAAATTACTGTTTGTGCATTTACAATATTCATTGATTTTTGCCATTGAAAAACGTCCAGAAATGATTGAAGCTACTGACTGAATGAAAGGAGCTGGCATCTCACTCTCTTTGAATCTTCTTTATCATGCTAAGAGGAGCAGGAAAAAGTAAAAAATTTCAGAATTGCACCTTGCAATGCGGAGAAATTACAGTTTGTGCATTTACAATATTCATTGATTTTTGCCATTGAAAAACATCCAGAAATGATTGAAGCTACTGACTGAATGAAAGGAGCTGGCATCTCACTCTCTTTGAATCTTCTTTATCATGCTAAGAGGAGCAGGAAAAAGCAAAAAATTTCAGAATTGCACCTTGCAATGCGGAGAAATTACTGTTTGTGCATTTACAATATTCATTGATTTTTGCCATTGAAAAACATCATGTTATTCATATACCAGAAATGTTTGAAGCTACTGACTGAATGAAAGGAGCTGGCATCTCACTCTCTTTGAATCTTCATTATCATGCTAAGAGGAGCAGGAAAAAGCAAAAAATTTCAGAATTGCACCTTGCAATGTGGAGAAATTACTGTTTGTGCATTTACAATATTCATTGATTTTTAACATTGAAAAACGTCCAGAAATGATTGAATCTACTGACTGAATGAAAGTAGCTGGCATCTCACTCTCTTTGAATCTTCTTTATCATGCTAAGAGGAGCAGGAAAAAGCAAAAAATTTCAGACTTGCACCTTGCAATGCGGAGAAATTACTGTTTGTGCATTTACAATATTCATTGATTTTTGCCATTGAAAAACATCATGTTATTCATATACCAGAAATGTTTGAAGCTACTGACTGAATGAAAGGAGCTGGCATCTCACTCTCTTTGAATCTTCTTTATCATGCTAAGAGGAGCAGGAAAAAGCAAAAAATTTCAGAATTGCACCTTGCAATGCGGAGAATTTACTGTTTGTGCATTTACAATATTCATTGATTTTTGCCATTGAAAACATCATGTTATTCATATACCAGAAATGTTTGAAGCTACTGACTGAATGAAAGGAGCTGGCATCTCACTCTCTTTGAATCTTCTTTATCATGCTAAGAGGAGCAGGAAAAAGCAAAAAATTTCAGAATTGCACCTTGCAATGTGGAGAAATTACTGTTTGTGCATTTACAATATTCATTGATTTTTACCATTGAAAAACGTCCAGAAATGATTGAAGCTACTGACTGAATGAAAGTAGCTGGCATCTCACTCTCTTTGAATCTTATTTAGCATGCTAAGAGGATCAGGAAAAAGCAAAAAATTTCAGACTTGCACCTTGCAATGCGGAGAAATTACTGTTTGTGCATTTACAATATTCATTGATTTTTGCCATTGAAAAACATCATGTTATTCATATACCAGAAATGTTTGAAGCTACTGACTGAATGAAAGGAGCTGGCATCTCACTCTCTTTGAATCTTCTTTATCATGCTAAGAGGAGCAGGAAAAAGCAAAAAATTTCAGAATTGCACCTTGCAATGCGGAGAAATTACTGTTTGTGCATTTACAATATTCATTGATTTTTGCCATTGAAAAACGTCCAGAAATGATTGAAGCTACTGACTGAATGAAAGGAGCTGGCATCTCACTCTCTTTGAATCTTCTTTATCATGCTAAGAGGAGCAGGAAAAAGCAAAAAATTTCAGAATTGCACCTTGCAATGCGGAGAAATTACTGTTTGTGCATTTACAATATTCATTGATTTTTGCCATTGAAAAACGTCCAGAAATGATTGAAGCTACTGACTGAATGAAAGGAGCTGGCATCTCACTCTCTTTGAATCTTCTTTATCATGCTAAGAGGAGCAGGAAAAAGCAAAAAATTTCACAATTGCACCTTGCAATGCGGAGAAATTACTGTTTGTGCATTTACAATATTCATTGATTTTTGCCATTGAAAAACATGTTATTCATATACCAGAAATGTTTGAAGCTGCTGACTGAATGAAAGGAGCTGGCACCTCACTCTCTTTGAATCTTCTTTATCATGCTAAGAGGAGCAGGAAAAAGCAAAAAATTTCAGAATTGCACCTTGCAATGCGGAGAAATTACTGTTTGTGCATTTACAATATTCATTGATTTTTGCCATTGAAAAACATCATGTTATTCATATACCAGAAATGATTGAAGCTACTGACTGAATGAAAGTAGCTGGCATCTCACTCTCTTTGAATCGTCTTTATCATGCTAAGAGGAGCAGGAAAAAGCAAAAAATTTCAGAATTGCACCTTGCAATGCGGAGAAATTACTGTTTGTGCATTTACAATATTCATTGATTTTTGCAATTGAAAAACGTCCAGAAATGATTGAAGCTACTGACTGAATGAAAGGAGCTGGCAACTCACTCTCTTTGAATCATGTTTATCATGCTAAGAGGAGCAGGAAAAAGCAAAAAATTTCAGAATTGCACCTTGCAATGCGGAGAAATTACTGTTTGTGCATTTACAATATTCATTGATTTTTGCCATTGAAAAACGTCCAGAAATGATTGAAGCTACTGACTGAATGAAAGGAGCTGGCATCTCACTCTCTTTGAATCTTCTTTATCATGCTAAGAGGAGCAGGAAAAAGCAAAAAATTTCAGAATTGCACCTTGCAATGCGGAGAAATTACTGTTTGTGCATTTACAATATTCATTGATTTTTGCCATTGAAAAACATCATGTTATTCATATACCAGAAATGATTGAAGCTACTGACTGAATGAAAGGAGCTGGCATCTCACTCTCTTTGAATCTTCTTTATCATGCTAAGAGGAGCAGGAAAAAGCAAAAAATTTCAGAATTGCACCTTGCAATGCGGAGAAATTACTGTTTGTGCATTTACAATATTCATTGATTTTTGCCATTGAAAAACGTCCAGAAATGATTGAAGCTACTGACTGAATGAAAGGAGCTGGCATCTCACTCTCTTTGAATCTTCTTTATCATGCTAAGAGGAGCAGGAAAAAGCAAAAAATTTCAGAATTGCACCTTGCAATGCGGAGAAATTACTGTTTGTGCATTTACAATATTCATTGATTTTTGCCATTGAAAAACGTCCAGAAATGATTGAAGCTACTGACTGAATGAAAGGAGCTGGCATCTCACTCTCTTTGAATCTTGTTTTTCATGCTAAGAGGAGCAGGAAAAAGCAAAAAATTTCAGAATTGCACCTTGCAATGCGGAGAAATTACTGTTTGTGCATTTACAATATTCATTGATTTTTGCCATTGAAAAACGTCCAGAAATGATTGAAGCTACTGACTGAATGAAAGGAGCTGGCATCTCACTCTCTTTGAATCTTCTTTATCATGCTAAGAGGAGCAGGAAAAAGCAAAAAATTTCAGAATTGCACCTTGCAATGCGGAGAAATTACTGTTTGTGCATTTACAATATTCATTGATTTTTGCCATTGAAAAACATCATGTTATTCATATACCAGAAATGATTGAAGCTACTGACTGAATGAAAGGAGCTGGCATCTCACTCTCTTTGAATCTTCTTTATCATGCTAAGAGGAGCAGGAAAAAGTAAAAAATTTCAGAATTGCACCTTGCAATGCGGAGAAATTACTGTTTGTGCATTTATAATATTCAATGATTTTTGCCATTGAAAAACGTCCAGAAATGATTGAAGCTACTGACTGAACGAAAGGAGCTGGCATCTCACTCTCTTTGAATCTTCTTTACCATGCTAAGAGGAGCAGGAAAAAGCAAAAAATTTCAGAATTGCACCTTGCAATGCGGAGAAATTACTGTTTGTGCATTTACAATATTCATTGATTTTTGCCATTGAAAAACATCATGTTATTCATATACCAGAAATGTTTGAAGCTAATGACTGAATGAAAGGAGCTGACATCTCACTCTCTTTGAATCTTCTTTATCATGCTAAGAGGAGCAGGAAAAAGCAAAAAATTTCAGAATTGCACCTTGCAATGCGGAGAAATTACTGTTTGTGCATTTAGAATATTCATTGATTTTTGCCATTGAAAAACGTCCAGAAATGATTGAAGCTACTGACTGAATGAAAGGAGCTGGCATCTCACTCTCTTTGAATCTTCTTTATCATGCTAAGAGGAGCAGGAAAAAGCAAAAAATTTCAGAATTGCACCTTGCAATGCGGAGAAATTACTGTTTGTGCATTTACAATATTCATTGATTTTTGCCATTGAAAAACATCATGTTATTCATATACCAGAAATGTTTGAAGCTACTGACTGAATGAAAGGAGCTGGCATCTCACTCTCTTTGAATCTTCTTTATCATGCTAAGAGGAGCAGGAAAAAGCAAAAAATTTCAGAATTGCACCTTGCAATGCGGAGAAATTACTGTTTGTGCATTTACAATATTCATTGATTTTTGCCATTGAAAAACATCATGTTATTCATATATCAGAAATCTTTGAAGCTACTGACTGAATGAAAGGAGCTGGCATCTCACTCTCTTTGAATCTTCTTTATCATGCTAAGAGGAGCAGGAAAAAGCAAAAAATTTCAGAATTGCACCTTGCAATGTGGAGAAATTACTGTTTGTGCATTTACAATATTCATTGATTTTTACCATTGAAAAACGTCCAGAAATGATTGAAGCTACTGACTGAATGAAAGTAGCTGGCATCTCACTCTCTTTGAATCTTCTTTATCATGCTAAGAGGAGCAGGAAAAAGCAAAAAATTTCAGACTTGCACCTTGCAATGCGGAGAAATTACTGTTTGTGCATTTACAATATTCATTGATTTTTGCCATTGAAAAACATCATGTTATTCATATACCAGAAATGTTTGAAGCTACTGACTGAATGAAAGGAGCTGGCATCTCACTCTCTTTGAATCTTCTTTATCATGCTAAGAGGAGCAGGAAAAAGCAAAAAATTTCAGAATTGCACCTTGCAATGCGGAGAAATTACTGTTTGTACATTTACAATATTCATTGATTTTTGCCATTGAAAAACGTCCAGAAATGATTGAAGCTACTGACTGAATGAAAGGAGCTGGCATCTCACTCTCTTTGAATCTTCTTTATCATGCTAAGAGGAGCAGGAAAAAGCAAAAAATTTCAGAATTGCACCTTGCAATGCGGAGAAATTACTGTTTGTGCATTTACAATATTCATTGATTTTTGCCATTGAAAAACGTCCAGAAATGATTGAAGCTACTGACTGAATGAAAGGAGCTGGCATCTCACTCTCTTTGAATCTTCTTTATCATGCTAAGAGGAGCAGGAAAAAGCAAAAAATTTCAGAATTGCACCTTGCAATGCGGAGAAATTACTGTTTGTGCATTTACAATATTCATTGATTTTTGCCATTGGAAAACATGTTATTCATATACCAGAAATGTTTGAAGCTACTGACTGAATGAAAGGAGCTGGCACCTCACTCTCTTTGAATCTTCTTTATCATGCTAAGAGGAGCGGGAAAAAGCAAAAAATTTCAGAATTGCACCTTGCAATGCGGAGAAATTACTGTTTGTGCATTTACAATATTCATTGATTTTTGCCATTGAAAAACGTCCAGAAATGATTGAAGGTACTGACTGAATGAAAGGAGCTGGCATCTCACTCTCTTTAAATCTTCTTTATCATGCTAAGAGGAGCAGGAAAAAGCAAAAAATTTCAGAATTGCACCTTGCAATGCGGAGAAATTACTGTTTGTGCATTTACAATATTCATTGATTTTTGCCATTGAAAAACGTCCAGAAATGATTGAAGCTACTGACTGAATGAAAGGAGCTGGCATCTCACTCTCTTTGAATCTTCTTTATCATGCTAAGAGGAGCAGGAAAAAGCAAAAAATTTCAGAATTGCACCTTGCAATGCGGAGAAATTACAGTTTGTGCATTTACAATATTCATTGATTTTTGCCATTGAAAAACATCCAGAAATGATTGAAGCTACTGACTGAATGAAAGGAGCTGGCATCTCACTCTCTTTGAATCTTCTTTATCATGCTAAGAGGAGCAGGAAAAAGCAAAAAATTTCAGAATAGCACCTTGCAATGCGGAGAAATTACTGTTTGTGCATTTACAATATTCATTGATTTTTGCCATTGAAAAACATCATGTTATTCATATACCAGAAATGTTTGAAGCTACTGACTGAATGAAAGGAGCTGGCATCTCACTCTCTTTGAATCTTCTTTATCATGCTAAGAGGAGCAGGAAAAAGCAAAAAATTTCAGAATTGCACCTTGCAATGTGGAGAAATTACTGTTTGTGCATTTACAATATTCATTGATTTTTACCATTGAAAAACGTCCAGAAATGATTGAAGCTACTGACTGAATGAAAGTAGCTGGCATCTCACTCTCTTTGAATCTTCTTTATCATGCTAAGAGGAGCAGGAAAAAGCAAAAAATTTCAGACTTGCACCTTGCAATGCGGAGAAATTACTGTTTGTGCATTTACAATATTCATTGATTTTTGCCATTGAAAAACATCATGTTATTCATATACCAGAAATGTTTGAAGGTACTGACTGAATGAAAGGAGCTGGCATCTCACTCTCTTTGAATCTTCTTTATCATGCTAAGAGGAGCAGGAAAAAGCAAAAAATTTCAGAATTGCACCTTGCAATGCGGAGAAATTACTGTTTGTGCATTTACAATATTCATTGATTTTTGCCATTGAAAAACATCATGTTATTCATATACCAGAAATGTTTGAAGCTACTGACTGAATGAAAGGAGCTGGCATCTCACTCTCTTTGAATCTTCTTTATCATGCTAAGAGGAGCAGGAAAAAGCAAAAAATTTCAGAATTGCACCTTGCAATGTGGAGAAATTACTGTTTGTGCATTTACAATATTCATTGATTTTTACCATTGAAAAACGTCCAGAAATGATTGAAGCTACTGACTGAATGAAAGTAGCTGGCATCTCACTCTCTTTGAATCTTCTTTATCATGCTAAGAGGAGCAGGAAAAAGCAAAAAATTTCAGACTTGCACCTTGCAATGCGGAGAAATTACTGTTTGTGCATTTACAATATTCATTGATTTTTGCCATTGAAAAACATCATGTTATTCATATACCAGAAATGTTTGAAGCTACTGACTGAATGAAAGGAGCTGGCATCTCACTCTCTTTGAATCTTCTTTATCATGCTAAGAGGAGCAGGAAAAAGCAAAAAATTTCAGAATTGCACCTTGCAATGCGGAGAAATTACTGTTTGTGCATTTACAATATTCATTGATTTTTGCCATTGAAAAACATCATGTTATTCATATACCAGAAATGATTGAAGCTACTGACTGAATGAAAGGAGCTGGCATCTCACTCTCTTTGAATCTTCTTTATCATGCTAAGAGGAGCAGGAAAAAGTAAAAAATTTCAGAATTGCACCTTGCAATGCGGAGAAATTACTGTTTGTGCATTTATAATATTCAATGATTTTTGCCATTGAAAAACGTCCAGAAATGATTGAAGCTACTGACTGAACGAAAGGAGCTGGCATCTCACTCTCTTTGAATCTTCTTTATCCTGCTAAGAGGAGCAGGAAAAAGCAAAAAATTTCAGAATTGCACCTTGCAATGCGGAGAAATTACTGTTTGTGCATTTACAATATTCATTGATTTTTGCCATTGAAAAACATCCAGAAATGATTGAAGCTACTGACTGAATGAAAGGAGCTGGCATCTCACTCTCTTTGAATCTTCTTTATCATGCTAAGAGGAGCAGGAAAAAGCAAAAAATTTCAGAATTGCACCTTGCAATGCGGAGAAATTACTGTTTGTGCATTTACAATATTCATTGATTTTTGCCATTGAAAAACATCATGTTATTCATATACCAGAAATGTTTGAAGCTACTGACTGAATGAAAGGAGCTGACATCTCACTCTCTTTGAATCTTCTTTATCATGCTAAGAGGAGCAGGAAAAAGCAAAAAATTTCAGAATTGCACCTTGCAATGCGGAGAAATTACTGTTTGTGCATTTACAATATTCATTGATTTTTGCCATTGAAAAACGTGCAGAAATGATTGAAGCTACTGACTGAATGAAAGGAGCTGGCATCTCACTCTCTTTGAATCTTCTTTATCATGCTAAGAGGAGCAGGAAAAAGCAAAAAATTTCAGAATTGCACCTTGCAATGCGGAGAAATTACTGTTTGTGCATTTACAATATTCATTGATTTTTGCCATTGAAAAACATGTTATTCATATACCAGAAATGTTTGAAGCTACTGACTGAATGAAAGGAGCTGGCACCTCACTCTCTTTGAATCTTCTTTATCATGCTAAGAGGAGCGGGAAAAAGCAAAAAATTTCAGAATTGCACCTTGCAATGCGGAGAAATTACTGTTTGTGCATTTATAATATTCAATGATTTTTGCCATTGAAAAACGTCCAGAAATGATTGAAGCTACTGACTGAACGAAAGGAGCTGGCATCTCACTCTCTTTGAATCTTCTTTATCATGCTAAGAGGAGCAGGAAAAAGCAAAAAATTTCAGAATTGCACCTTGCAATGCGGAGAAATTACTGTTTGTGCATTTACAATATTCATTGATTTTTGCCATTGAAAAACATCCAGAAATGATTGAAGCTACTGACTGAATGAAAGGAGCTGGCATCTCACTCTCTTTGAATCTTCTTTATCATGCTAAGAGGAGCAGGAAAAAGCAAAAAATTTCACAATTGCACCTTGCAATGCGGAGAAATTACTGTTTGTGCATTTACAATATTCATTGATTTTTGCCATTGAAAAACATCATGTTATTCATATACCAGAAATGTTTGAAGCTACTGACTGAATGAAAGGAGCTGACATCTCACTCTCTTTGAATCTTCTTTATCATGCTAAGAGGAGCAGGAAAAAGCAAAAAATTTCAGAATTGCACCTTGCAATGCGGAGAAATTACTGTTTGTGCATTTACAATATTCATTGATTTTTGCCATTGAAAAACGTCCAGAAATGATTGAAGCTACTGACTGAATGAAAGGAGCTGGCATCTCACTCTCTTTGAAACTTCTTTATCATGCTAAGAGGAGCAGGAAAAAGCAAAAAATTTCAGAATTGCACCTTGCAATGCGGAGAAATTACTGTTTGTGCATTTACAATATTCATTGATTTTTGCCATTGAAAAACATGTTATTCATATACCAGAAATGTTTGAAGCTACTGACTGAATGAAAGGAGCTGGCATCTCACTCTCTTTGAATCTTCTTTATCATGCTAAGAGGAGCGGGAAAAAGCAAAAAATTTCAGAATTGCACCTTGCAATGCGGAGAAATTACTGTTTGTGCATTTACAATATTCATTGATTTTTGCCATTGAAAAACGTCCAGAAATGATTGAAGGTACTGACTGAATGAAAGGAGCTGTCATCTCACTCTCTTTGAATCTTCTTTATCATGCTAAGAGGAGCAGGAAAAAGCAAAAAATTTCAGAATTGCACCTTGCAATGCGGAGAAATTACTGTTTGTGCATTTACAATATTCATTGGTTTTTGCCATTGAAAAACGTCCAGAAATGATTGAAGCTACTGACTGAATGAAAGGAGCTGGCATCTCACTCTCTTTGAATCTTCTTTATCATGCTAAGAGGAGCAGGAAAAAGCAAAAAATTTCAGAATTGCACCTTGCAATGCGGAGAAATTACAGTTTGTGCATTTACAATATTCATTGATTTTTGCCATTGAAAAACATCCAGAAATGATTGAAGCTACTGACTGAATGAAAGGAGCTGGCATCTCACTCTCTTTGAATCTTCTTTATCATGCTAAGAGGAGCAGGAAAAAGCAAAAAATTTCAGAATTGCACCTTGCAATGCGGAGAAATTACTGTTTGTGCATTTACAATATTCATTGATTTTTGCCATTGAAAAACATCATGTTATTCATATACCAGAAATGTTTGAAGCTACTGACTGAATGAAAGGAGCTGGCATCTCACTCTCTTTGAATCTTCTTTATCATGCTAAGAGGAGCAGGAAAAAGCAAAAAATTTCAGAATTGCACCTTGCAATGTGGAGAAATTACTGTTTGTGCATTTACAATATTCATTGATTTTTACCATTGAAAAACGTCCAGAAATGATTGAAGCTACTGACTGAATGAAAGTAGCTGGCATCTCCCTCTCTTTGAATCTTCTTTATCATGCTAAGAGGAGCAGGAAAAAGCAAAAAATTTCAGACTTGCACCTTGCAATGCGGAGAAATTACTGTTTGTGCATTTACAATATTCATTGATTTTTGCCATTGAAAAACATCATGTTATTCATATACCAGAAATGTTTGAAGCTACTGACTGAATGAAAGGAGCTGGCATCTCACTCTCTTTGAATCTTCTTTATCATGCTAAGAGGAGCAGGAAAAAGTATAAAATTTCAGAATTGCACCTTGCAATGCGGAGAAATTACTGTTTGTGCATTTATAATATTCAATGATTTTTGCCATTGAAAAACGTCCAGAAATGATTGAAGCTACTGACTGAACGAAAGGAGCTGGCATCTCACTCTCTTTGAATCTTCTTTATCATGCTAAGAGGAGCAGGAAAAAGCAAAAAATTTCAGAATTGCACCTTGCAATGCGGAGAAATTACTGTTTGTGCATTTACAATATTCATTGATTTTTGCCATTGAAAAACATCATGTTATTCATATACCAGAAATGTTTGAAGCTACTGACTGAATGAAAGGAGCTGACATCTCACTCTCTTTGAATCTTCTTTATCATGCTAAGAGGAGCAGGAAAAGGCAAAAAATTTCAGAATTGCACCTTGCAATGCGGAGAAATTACTGTTTGTGCATTTACAATATTCATTGATTTTTGCCATTGAAAAACGTCCAGAAATGATTGAAGCTACTGACTGAATGAAAGGAGCTGGCATCTCACTCTCTTTGATCTTCTTTATCATGCTAAGAGGAGCAGGAAAAAGCAAAAAATTTCAGAATTGCACCTTGCAATGCGGAGAAATTACTGTTTGTGCATTTACAATATTCATTGATTTTTGCCATTGAAAAACATGTTATTCATATACCAGAAATGTTTGAAGCTACTGACTGAATGAAAGGAGCTGGCACCTCACTCTCTTTGAATCTTCTTTATCATGCTAAGAGGAGCGGGAAAAAGCAAAAAATTTCAGAATTGCACCTTGCAATGCGGAGAAATTACTGTTTGTGCATTTATAATATTCAATGATTTTTGCCATTGAAAAACGTCCAGAAATGATTGAAGCTACTGACTGAACGAAAGGAGCTGGCATCTCACTCTCTTTGAATCTTCTTTATCATGCTAAGAGGAGCAGGAAAAAGCAAAAAATTTCAGAATTGCACCTTGCAATGCGGAGAAATTACTGTTTGTGCATTTACAATATTCATTGATTTTTGCCATTGAAAAACATCCAGAAATGATTGAAGCTACTGACTGAATGAAAGGAGCTGGCATCTCACTCTCTTTGAATCTTCTTTATCATGCTAAGAGGAGCAGGAAAAAGCAAAAAATTTCAGAATTGCACCTTGCAATGCGGAGAAATTACTGTTTGTGCATTTACAATATTCATTGATTTTTGCCATTGAAAAACGTCCAGAAATGATTGAAGCTACTGACTGAATGAAAGGAGCTGGCATCTCACTCTCTTTGAATCTTCTTTATCATGCTAAGAGGAGCAGGAAAAAGCAAAAAATTTCAGAATTGCACCTTGCAATGCGGAGAAATTACTGTTTGTGCATTTACAATATTCATTGATTTTTGCCATTGGAAAACATGTTATTCATATACCAGAAATGTTTGAAGCTACTGACTGAATGAAAGGAGCTGGCACCTCACTCTCTTTGAATCTTCTTTATCATGCTAAGAGGAGCGGGAAAAAGCAAAAAATTTCAGAATTGCACCTTGCAATGCGGAGAAATTACTGTTTGTGCATTTACAATATTCATTGATTTTTGCCATTGAAAAACGTCCAGAAATGATTGAAGCTACTGACTGAATGAAAGGAGCTGGCATCTCACTCTCTTTGAATCTTCTTTATCATGCTAAGAGGAGCAGGAAAAAGCAAAAAATTTCAGAATTGCACCTTGCAATGCGGAGAAATTACAGTTTGTGCATTTACAATATTCATTGATTTTTGCCATTGAAAAACATCCAGAAATGATTGAAGCTACTGACTGAATGAAAGGAGCTGGCATCTCACTCTCTTTGAATCTTCTTTATCATGCTAAGAGGAGCAGGAAAAAGCAAAAAATTTCAGAATAGCACCTTGCAATGCGGAGAAATTACTGTTTGTGCATTTACAATATTCATTGATTTTTGCCATTGAAAAACATCATGTTATTCATATACCAGAAATGTTTGAAGCTACTGACTGAATGAAAGGAGCTGGCATCTCACTCTCTTTGAATCTTCTTTATCATGCTAAGAGGAGCAGGAAAAAGCAAAAAATTTCAGAATTGCACCTTGCAATGTGGAGAAATTACTGTTTGTGCATTTACAATATTCATTGATTTTTACCATTGAAAAACGTCCAGAAATGATTGAAGCTACTGACTGAATGAAAGTAGCTGGCATCTCACTCTCTTTGAATCTTCTTTATCATGCTAAGAGGAGCAGGAAAAAGCAAAAAATTTCAGACTTGCACCTTGCAATGCGGAGAAATTACTGTTTGTGCATTTACAATATTCATTGATTTTTGCCATTGAAAAACATCATGTTATTCATATACCAGAAATGTTTGAAGCTACTGACTGAATGAAAGGAGCTGGCATCTCACTCTCTTTGAATCTTCTTTATCATGCTAAGAGGAGCAGGAAAAAGCAAAAAATTTCAGAATTGCACCTTGCAATGCGGAGAAATTACTGTTTGTGCATTTACAATATTCATTGATTTTTGCCATTGAAAAACATCATGTTATTCATATACCAGAAATGTTTGAAGCTACTGACTGAATGAAAGGAGCTGGCATCTCACTCTCTTTGAATCTTCTTTATCATGCTAAGAGGAGCAGGAAAAAGCAAAAAATTTCAGAATTGCACCTTGCAATGTGGAGAAATTACTGTTTGTGCATTTACAATATTCATTGATTTTTACCATTGAAAAACGTCCAGAAATGATTGAAGCTACTGACTGAATGAAAGTAGCTGGCATCTCACTCTCTTTGAATCTTCTTTATCATGCTAAGAGGAGCAGGAAAAAGCAAAAAATTTCAGACTTGCACCTTGCAATGCGGAGAAATTACTGTTTGTGCATTTACAATATTCATTGATTTTTGCCATTGAAAAACATCATGTTATTCATATACCAGAAATGTTTGAAGCTACTGACTGAATGAAAGGAGCTGGCATCTCACTCTCTTTGAATCTTCTTTATCATGCTAAGAGGAGCAGGAAAAAGCAAAAAATTTCAGAATTGCACCTTGCAATGCGGAGAAATTACTGTTTGTGCATTTACAATATTCATTGATTTTTGCCATTGAAAAACATCATGTTATTCATATACCAGAAATGATTGAAGCTACTGACTGAATGAAAGGAGCTGGCATCTCACTCTCTTTGAATCTTCTTTATCATGCTAAGAGGAGCAGGAAAAAGTAAAAAATTTCAGAATTGCACCTTGCAATGCGGAGAAATTACTGTTTGTGCATTTATAATATTCAATGATTTTTGCCATTGAAAAACGTCCAGAAATGATTGAAGCTACTGACTGAACGAAAGGAGCTGGCATCTCACTCTCTTTGAATCTTCTTTATCCTGCTAAGAGGAGCAGGAAAAAGCAAAAAATTTCAGAATTGCACCTTGCAATGCGGAGAAATTACTGTTTGTGCATTTACAATATTCATTGATTTTTGCCATTGAAAAACATCCAGAAATGATTGAAGCTACTGACTGAATGAAAGGAGCTGGCATCTCACTCTCTTTGAATCTTCTTTATCATGCTAAGAGGAGCAGGAAAAAGCAAAAAATTTCAGAATTGCACCTTGCAATGCGGAGAAATTACTGTTTGTGCATTTACAATATTCATTGATTTTTGCCATTGAAAAACATCATGTTATTCATATACCAGAAATGTTTGAAGCTACTGACTGAATGAAAGGAGCTGACATCTCACTCTCTTTGAATCTTCTTTATCATGCTAAGAGGAGCAGGAAAAAGCAAAAAATTTCAGAATTGCACCTTGCAATGCGGAGAAATTACTGTTTGTGCATTTACAATATTCATTGATTTTTGCCATTGAAAAACGTCCAGAAATGATTGAAGCTACTGACTGAATGAAAGGAGCTGGCATCTCACTCTCTTTGAATCTTCTTTATCATGCTAAGAGGAGCAGGAAAAAGCAAAAAATTTCAGAATTGCACCTTGCAATGCGGAGAAATTACTGTTTGTGCATTTACAATATTCATTGATTTTTGCCATTGAAAAACATCATGTTATTCATATACCAGAAATGTTTGAAGCTACTGACTGAATGAAAGGAGCTGGCATCTCACTCTCTTTGAATCTTCTTTATCATGCTAAGAGGAGCAGGAAAAAGCAAAAAATTTCAGAATTGCACCTTGCAATGTGGAGAAATTACTGTTTGTGCATTTACAATATTCATTGATTTTTACCATTGAAAAACGTCCAGAAATGATTGAAGCTACTGACTGAATGAAAGTAGCTGGCATCTCACTCTCTTTGAATCTTCTTTATCATGCTAAGAGGAGCAGGAAAAAGCAAAAAATTTCAGACTTGCACCTTGCAATGCGGAGAAATTACTGTTTGTGCATTTACAATATTCATTGATTTTTGCCATTGAAAAACATCATGTTATTCATATACCAGAAATGTTTGAAGCTACTGACTGAATGAAAGGAGCTGACATCTCACTCTCTTTGAATCTTCTTTATCATGCTAAGAGGAGCAGGAAAAAGCAAAAAATTTCAGAATTGCACCTTGCAATGCGGAGAAATTACTGTTTGTGCATTTACAATATTCATTGATTTTTGCCATTGAAAAACGTCCAGAAATGATTGAAGCTACTGACTGAATGAAAGGAGCTGGCATCTCACTCTCTTTGAATCTTCTTTATCATGCTAAGAGGAGCAGGAAAAAGCAAAAAATTTCAGAATTGCACCTTGCAATGCGGAGAAATTACTGTTTGTGCATTTACAATATTCATTGATTTTTGCCATTGAAAAACATCATGTTATTCATATACCAGAAATGTTTGAAGCTACTGACTGAATGAAAGGAGCTGGCATCTCACTCTCTTTGAATCTTCTTTATCATGCTAAGAGGAGCAGGAAAAAGCAAAAAATTTCAGAATTGCACCTTGCAATGTGGAGAAATTACTGTTTGTGCATTTACAATATTCATTGATTTTTACCATTGAAAAACGTCCAGAAATGATTGAAGCTACTGACTGAATGAAAGTAGCTGGCATCTCACTCTCTTTGAATCTTCTTTATCATGCTAAGAGGAGCAGGAAAAAGCAAAAAATTTCAGACTTGCACCTTGCAATGCGGAGAAATTACTGTTTGTGCATTTACAATATTCATTGATTTTTGCCATTGAAAAACATCATGTTATTCATATACCAGAAATGTTTGAAGCTACTGACTGAATGAAAGGAGCTGGCATCTCACTCTCTTTGAATCTTCTTTATCATGCTAAGAGGAGCAGGAAAAAGCAAAAAATTTCAGAATTGCACCTTGCAATGCGGAGAAATTACTGTTTGTGCATTTACAATATTCATTGATTTTTGCCATTGAAAAACATCATGTTATTCATATACCAGAAATGATTGAAGCTACTGACTGAATGAAAGGAGCTGGCATCTCACTCTCTTTGAATCTTCTTTATCATGCTAAGAGGAGCAGGAAAAAGTAAAAAATTTCAGAATTGCACCTTGCAATGCGGAGAAATTACTGTTTGTGCATTTATAATATTCAATGATTTTTGCCATTGAAAAACGTCCAGAAATGATTGAAGCTACTGACTGAACGAAAGGAGCTGGCATCTCACTCTCTTTGAATCTTCTTTATCCTGCTAAGAGGAGCAGGAAAAAGCAAAAAATTTCAGAATTGCACCTTGCAATGCGGAGAAATTACTGTTTGTGCATTTACAATATTCATTGATTTTTGCCATTGAAAAACATCCAGAAATGATTGAAGCTACTGACTGAATGAAAGGAGCTGGCATCTCACTCTCTTTGAATCTTCTTTATCATGCTAAGAGGAGCAGGAAAAAGCAAAAAATTTCAGAATTGCACCTTGCAATGCGGAGAAATTACTGTTTGTGCATTTACAATATTCATTGATTTTTGCCATTGAAAAACATCATGTTATTCATATACCAGAAATGTTTGAAGCTACTGACTGAATGAAAGGAGCTGACATCTCACTCTCTTTGAATCTTCTTTATCATGCTAAGAGGAGCAGGAAAAAGCAAAAAATTTCAGAATTGCACCTTGCAATGCGGAGAAATTACTGTTTGTGCATTTACAATATTCATTGATTTTTGCCATTGAAAAACGTCCAGAAATGATTGAAGCTACTGACTGAATGAAAGGAGCTGGCATCTCACTCTCTTTGAATCTTCTTTATCATGCTAAGAGGAGCAGGAAAAAGCAAAAAATTTCAGAATTGCACCTTGCAATGCGGAGAAATTACTGTTTGTGCATTTACAATATTCATTGATTTTTGCCATTGAAAAACATGTTATTCATATACCAGAAATGTTTGAAGCTACTGACTGAATGAAAGGAGCTGGCACCTCACTCTCTTTGAATCTTCTTTATCATGCTAAGAGGAGCGGGAAAAAGCAAAAAATTTCAGAATTGCACCTTGCAATGCGGAGAAATTACTGTTTGTGCATTTATAATATTCAATGATTTTTGCCATTGAAAAACGTCCAGAAATGATTGAAGCTACTGACTGAACGAAAGGAGCTGGCATCTCACTCTCTTTGAATCTTCTTTATCATGCTAAGAGGAGCAGGAAAAAGCAAAAAATTTCAGAATTGCACCTTGCAATGCGGAGAAATTACTGTTTGTGCATTTACAATATTCATTGATTTTTGCCATTGAAAAACATCCAGAAATGATTGAAGCTACTGACTGAATGAAAGGAGCTGGCATCTCACTCTCTTTGAATCTTCTTTATCATGCTAAGAGGAGCAGGAAAAAGCAAAAAATTTCACAATTGCACCTTGCAATGCGGAGAAATTACTGTTTGTGCATTTACAATATTCATTGATTTTTGCCATTGAAAAACATCATGTTATTCATATACCAGAAATGTTTGAAGCTACTGACTGAATGAAAGGAGCTGACATCTCACTCTCTTTGAATCTTCTTTATCATGCTAAGAGGAGCAGGAAAAAGCAAAAAATTTCAGAATTGCACCTTGCAATGCGGAGAAATTACTGTTTGTGCATTTACAATATTCATTGATTTTTGCCATTGAAAAACGTCCAGAAATGATTGAAGCTACTGACTGAATGAAAGGAGCTGGCATCTCACTCTCTTTGAAACTTCTTTATCATGCTAAGAGGAGCAGGAAAAAGCAAAAAATTTCAGAATTGCACCTTGCAATGCGGAGAAATTACTGTTTGTGCATTTACAATATTCATTGATTTTTGCCATTGAAAAACATGTTATTCATATACCAGAAATGTTTGAAGCTACTGACTGAATGAAAGGAGCTGGCACCTCACTCTCTTTGAATCTTCTTTATCATGCTAAGAGGAGCGGGAAAAAGCAAAAAATTTCAGAATTGCACCTTGCAATGCGGAGAAATTACTGTTTGTGCATTTACAATATTCATTGATTTTTGCCATTGAAAAACGTCCAGAAATGATTGAAGGTACTGACTGAATGAAAGGAGCTGTCATCTCACTCTCTTTGAATCTTCTTTATCATGCTAAGAGGAGCAGGAAAAAGCAAAAAATTTCAGAATTGCACCTTGCAATGCGGAGAAATTACTGTTTGTGCATTTACAATATTCATTGGTTTTTGCCATTGAAAAACGTCCAGAAATGATTGAAGCTACTGACTGAATGAAAGGAGCTGGCATCTCACTCTCTTTGAATCTTCTTTATCATGCTAAGAGGAGCAGGAAAAAGCAAAAAATTTCAGAATTGCACCTTGCAATGCGGAGAAATTACAGTTTGTGCATTTACAATATTCATTGATTTTTGCCATTGAAAAACATCCAGAAATGATTGAAGCTACTGACTGAATGAAAGGAGCTGGCATCTCACTCTCTTTGAATCTTCTTTATCATGCTAAGAGGAGCAGGAAAAAGCAAAAAATTTCAGAATTGCACCTTGCAATGCGGAGAAATTACTGTTTGTGCATTTACAATATTCATTGATTTTTGCCATTGAAAAACATCATGTTATTCATATACCAGAAATGTTTGAAGCTACTGACTGAATGAAAGGAGCTGGCATCTCACTCTCTTTGAATCTTCTTTATCATGCTAAGAGGAGCAGGAAAAAGCAAAAAATTTCAGAATTGCACCTTGCAATGTGGAGAAATTACTGTTTGTGCATTTACAATATTCATTGATTTTTACCATTGAAAAACGTCCAGAAATGATTGAAGCTACTGACTGAATGAAAGTAGCTGGCATCTCCCTCTCTTTGAATCTTCTTTATCATGCTAAGAGGAGCAGGAAAAAGCAAAAAATTTCAGACTTGCACCTTGCAATGCGGAGAAATTACTGTTTGTGCATTTACAATATTCATTGATTTTTGCCATTGAAAAACATCATGTTATTCATATACCAGAAATGTTTGAAGCTACTGACTGAATGAAAGGAGCTGGCATCTCACTCTCTTTGAATCTTCTTTATCATGCTAAGAGGAGCAGGAAAAAGTATAAAATTTCAGAATTGCACCTTGCAATGCGGAGAAATTACTGTTTGTGCATTTATAATATTCAATGATTTTTGCCATTGAAAAACGTCCAGAAATGATTGAAGCTACTGACTGAACGAAAGGAGCTGGCATCTCACTCTCTTTGAATCTTCTTTATCATGCTAAGAGGAGCAGGAAAAAGCAAAAAATTTCAGAATTGCACCTTGCAATGCGGAGAAATTACTGTTTGTGCATTTACAATATTCATTGATTTTTGCCATTGAAAAACATCATGTTATTCATATACCAGAAATGTTTGAAGCTACTGACTGAATGAAAGGAGCTGACATCTCACTCTCTTTGAATCTTCTTTATCATGCTAAGAGGAGCAGGAAAAGGCAAAAAATTTCAGAATTGCACCTTGCAATGCGGAGAAATTACTGTTTGTGCATTTACAATATTCATTGATTTTTGCCATTGAAAAACGTCCAGAAATGATTGAAGCTACTGACTGAATGAAAGGAGCTGGCATCTCACTCTCTTTGATCTTCTTTATCATGCTAAGAGGAGCAGGAAAAAGCAAAAAATTTCAGAATTGCACCTTGCAATGCGGAGAAATTACTGTTTGTGCATTTACAATATTCATTGATTTTTGCCATTGAAAAACATGTTATTCATATACCAGAAATGTTTGAAGCTACTGACTGAATGAAAGGAGCTGGCACCTCACTCTCTTTGAATCTTCTTTATCATGCTAAGAGGAGCGGGAAAAAGCAAAAAATTTCAGAATTGCACCTTGCAATGCGGAGAAATTACTGTTTGTGCATTTATAATATTCAATGATTTTTGCCATTGAAAAACGTCCAGAAATGATTGAAGCTACTGACTGAACGAAAGGAGCTGGCATCTCACTCTCTTTGAATCTTCTTTATCATGCTAAGAGGAGCAGGAAAAAGCAAAAAATTTCAGAATTGCACCTTGCAATGCGGAGAAATTACTGTTTGTGCATTTACAATATTCATTGATTTTTGCCATTGAAAAACATCCAGAAATGATTGAAGCTACTGACTGAATGAAAGGAGCTGGCATCTCACTCTCTTTGAATCTTCTTTATCATGCTAAGAGGAGCAGGAAAAAGCAAAAAATTTCAGAATTGCACCTTGCAATGCGGAGAAATTACTGTTTGTGCATTTACAATATTCATTGATTTTTGCCATTGAAAAACATCATGTTATTCATATACCAGAAATGTTTGAAGCTACTGACTGAATGAAAGGAGCTGACATCTCACTCTCTTTGAATCTTCTTTATCATGCTAAGAGGAGCAGGAAAAAGCAAAAAATTTCAGAATTGCACCTTGCAATGCGGAGAAATTACTGTTTGTGCATTTACAATATTCATTGATTTTTGCCATTGAAAAACGTCCAGAAATGATTGAAGCTACTGACTGAATGAAAGGAGCTGGCATCTCACTCTCTTTGAATCTTCTTTATCATGCTAAGAGGAGCAGGAAAAAGCAAAAAATTTCAGAATTGCACCTTGCAATGCGGAGAAATTACTGTTTGTGCATTTACAATATTCATTGATTTTTGCCATTGAAAAACGTCCAGAAATGATTGAAGCTACTGACTGAATGAAAGGAGCTGGCATCTCACTCTCTTTGATCTTCTTTATCATGCTAAGAGGAGCAGGAAAAAGCAAAAAATTTCAGAATTGCACCTTGCAATGCGGAGAAATTACTGTTTGTGCATTTACAATATTCATTGATTTTTGCCATTGAAAAACATGTTATTCATATACCAGAAATGTTTGAAGCTACTGACTGAATGAAAGGAGCTGGCACCTCACTCTCTTTGAATCTTCTTTATCATGCTAAGAGGAGCGGGAAAAAGCAAAAAATTTCAGAATTGCACCTTGCAATGCGGAGAAATTACTGTTTGTGCATTTATAATATTCAATGATTTTTGCCATTCAAAAACGTCCAGAAATGATTGAAGCTACTGACTGAACGAAAGGAGCTGGCATCTCACTCTCTTTGAATCTTCTTTATCATGCTAAGAGGAGCAGGAAAAAGCAAAAAATTTCAGAATTGCACCTTGCAATGCGGAGAAATTACTGTTTGTGCATTTACAATATTCATTGATTTTTGCCATTGAAAAACATCCAGAAATGATTGAAGCTACTGACTGAATGAAAGGAGCTGGCATCTCACTCTCTTTGAATCTTCTTTATCATGCTAAGAGGAGCAGGAAAAAGCAAAAAATTTCAGAATTGCACCTTGCAATGCGGAGAAATTACTGTTTGTGCATTTACAATATTCATTGATTTTTGCCATTGAAAAACATCATGTTATTCATATACCAGAAATGTTTGAAGCTACTGACTGAATGAAAGGAGCTGACATCTCACTCTCTTTGAATCTTCTTTATCATGCTAAGAGGAGCAGGAAAAAGCAAAAAATTTCAGAATTGCACCTTGCAATGCGGAGAAATTACTGTTTGTGCATTTACAATATTCATTGATTTTTGCCATTGAAAAACGTCCAGAAATGATTGAAGCTACTGACTGAATGAAAGGAGCTGGCATCTCACTCTCTTTGAATCTTCTTTATCATGCTAAGAGGAGCAGGAAAAAGCAAAAAATTTCAGAATTGCACCTTGCAATGCGGAGAAATTACTGTTTGTGCATTTACAATATTCATTGATTTTTGCCATTGAAAAACATGTTATTCATATACCAGAAATGTTTGAAGCTACTGACTGAATGAAAGGAGCTGGCACCTCACTCTCTTTGAATCTTCTTTATCATGCTAAGAGGAGCGGGAAAAAGCAAAAAATTTCAGAATTGCACCTTGCAATGCGGAGAAATTACTGTTTGTGCATTTACAATATTCATTGATTTTTGCCATTGAAAAACGTCCAGAAATGATTGAAGGTACTGACTGAATGAAAGGAGCTGGCATCTCACTCTCTTTGAATCTTCTTTATCATGCTAAGAGGAGCAGGAAAAAGCAAAAAATTTCAGAATTGCACCTTGCAATGCGGAGAAATTACTGTTTGTGCATTTACAATATTCATTGGTTTTTGCCATTGAAAAACGTCCAGAAATGATTGAAGCTACTGACTGAATGAAAGGAGCTGGCATCTCACTCTCTTTGAATCTTCTTTATCATGCTAAGAGGAGCAGGAAAAAGCAAAAAATTTCAGAATTGCACCTTGCAATGTGGAGAAATTACTGTTTGTGCATTTACAATATTCATTGATTTTTACCATTGAAAAACGTCCAGAAATGATTGAAGCTACTGACTGAATGAAAGTAGCTGGCATCTCACTCTCTTTGAATCTTCTTTATCATGCTAAGAGGAGCAGGAAAAAGCAAAAAATTTCAGACTTGCACCTTGCAATGCGGAGAAATTACTGTTTGTGCATTTACAATATTCATTAATTTTTGCCATTGAAAAACATCATGTTATTCATATACCAGAAATGTTTGAAGCTACTGACTGAATGAAAGGAGCTGGCATCTCACTCTCTTTGAATCTTCTTTATCATGCTAAGAGGAGCAGGAAAAAGCAAAAAATTTCAGAATTGCACCTTGCAATGCGGAGAAATTACTGTTTGTGCATTTACAATATTCATTGATTTTTGCCATTGAAAAACATCATGTTATTCATATACCAGAAATGTTTGAAGCTACTGACTGAATGAAAGGAGCTGGCATCTCACTCTCTTTGAATCTTCTTTATCATGCTAAGAGGAGCAGGAAAAAGCAAAAAATTTCAGAATTGCACCTTGCAATGTGGAGAAATTACTGTTTGTGCATTTACAATATTCATTGATTTTTACCATTGAAAAACGTCCAGAAATGATTGAAGCTACTGACTGAATGAAAGTAGCTGGCATCTCACTCTCTTTGAATCTTCTTTATCATGCTAAGAGGAGCAGGAAAAAGCAAAAAATTTCAGACTTGCACCTTGCAATGCGGAGAAATTACTGTTTGTGCATTTACAATATTCATTGATTTTTGCCATTGAAAAACATCATGTTATTCATATACCAGAAATGTTTGAAGCTACTGACTGAATGAAAGGAGCTGGCATCTCACTCTCTTTGAATCTTCTTTATCATGCTAAGAGGAGCAGGAAAAAGCAAAAAATTTCAGAATTGCACCTTGCAATGCGGAGAAATTACAGTTTGTGCATTTACAATATTCATTGATTTTTGCCATTGAAAAACATCCAGAAATGATTGAAGCTACTGACTGAATGAAAGGAGCTGGCATCTACTCTCTTTTAATCTTCTTTATCATGCTAAGAGGAGCAGGAAAAAGCAAAAAATTTCAGAATTGCACCTTGCAATGCGGAGAAATTACTGTTTGTGCATTTACAATATTCATTGATTTTTGCCATTGAAAAACATCATGTTATTCATATACCAGAAATGTTTGAAGCTACTGACTGAATGAAAGGAGCTGGCATCTCACTCTCTTTGAATCTTCTTTATCATGCTAAGAGGAGCAGGAAAAAGCAAAAAATTTCAGAATTGCACCTTGCAATGTGGAGAAATTACTGTTTGTGCATTTACAATATTCATTGATTTTTACCATTGAAAAACGTCCAGAAATGATTGAAGCTACTGACTGAATGAAAGTAGCTGGCATCTCACTCTCTTTGAATCTTCTTTATCATGCTAAGAGGAGCAGGAAAAAGCAAAAAATTTCAGACTTGCACCTTGCAATGCGGAGAAATTACTGTTTGTGCATTTACAATATTCATTGATTTTTGCCATTGAAAAACATCATGTTATTCATATACCAGAAATGTTTGAAGCTACTGACTGAATGAAAGGAGCTGGCATCTCACTCTCTTTGAATATTCTTTATCATGCTAAGAGGAGCAGGAAAAAGTATAAAATTTCAGAATTGCACCTTGCAATGCGGAGAAATTACTGTTTATGCATTTATAATATTCAATGATTTTTGCCATTGAAAAACGTCCAGAAATGATTGAAGCTACTGACTGAACGAAAGGAGCTGGCATCTCACTCTCTTTGAATCTTCTTTATCATGCTAAGAGGAGCAGGAAAAAGCAAAAAATTTCAGAATTGCACCTTGCAATGCGGAGAAATTACTGTTTGTGCATTTACAATATTCATTGATTTTTGCCATTGAAAAACATCCAGAAATGATTGAAGCTACTGACTGAATGAAAGGAGCTGGCATCTCACTCTCTTTGAATCTTCTTTATCATGCTAAGAGGAGCAGGAAAAAGCAAAAAATTTCAGAATTGCACCTTGCAATGCGGAGAAATTACTGTTTGTGCATTTACAATATTCATTGATTTTTGCCATTGAAAAACATCATGTTATTCATATACCAGAAATGTTTGAAGCTACTGACTGAATGAAAGGAGCTGACATCTCACTCTCTTTGAATCTTCTTTATCATGCTAAGAGGAGCAGGAAAAGGCAAAAAATTTCAGAATTGCACCTTGCAATGCGGAGAAATTACTGTTTGTGCATTTACAATATTCATTGATTTTTGCCATTGAAAAACGTCCAGAAATGATTGAAGCTACTGACTGAATGAAAGGAGCTGGCATCTCACTCTCTTTGAATCTTCTTTATCATGCTAAGAGGAGCAGGAAAAAGCAAAAAATTTCAGAATTGCACCTTGCAATGCGGAGAAATTACTGTTTGTGCATTTACAATATTCATTGATTTTTGCCATTGAAAAACATGTTATTCATATACCAGAAATGTTTGAAGCTACTGACTGAATGAAAGGAGCTGGCACCTCACTCTCTTTGAATCTTCTTTATCATGCTAAGAGGAGCGGGAAAAAGCAAAAAATTTCAGAATTGCACCTTGCAATGCGGAGAAATTACTGTTTGTGCATTTATAATATTCAATGATTTTTGCCATTGAAAAACGTCCAGAAATGATTGAAGCTACTGACTGAACGAAAGGAGCTGGCATCTCACTCTCTTTGAATCTTCTTTATCATGCTAAGAGGAGCAGGAAAAAGCAAAAAATTTCAGAATTTCACCTTGCAATGCGGAGAAATTACTGTTTGTGCATTTACAATATTCATTGATTTTTGCCATTGAAAAACATCCAGAAATTATTGAAGCTACTGACTGAATGAAAGGAGCTGGCATCTCACTCTCTTTGAATCTTCTTTATCATGCTAAGAGGAGCAGGAAAAAGCAAAAAATTTCAGAATTGCACCTTGCAATGCGGAGAAATTACTGTTTGTGCATTTACAATATTCATTGATTTTTGCCATTGAAAAACATCATGTTATTCATATACCAGAAATGTTTGAAGCTACTGACTGAATGAAAGGAGCTGACATCTCACTCTCTTTGAATCTTCTTTATCATGCTAAGAGGAGCAGGAAAAAGCAAAAAATTTCAGAATTGCACCTTGCAATGCGGAGAAATTACTGTTTGTGCATTTACAATATTCATTGATTTTTGCCATTGAAAAACGTCCAGAAATGATTGAAGCTACTGACTGAATGAAAGGAGCTGGCATCTCACTCTCTTTGAATCTTCTTTATCATGCTAAGAGGAGCAGGAAAAAGCAAAAAATTTCAGAATTGCACCTTGCAATGCGGAGAAATTACTGTTTGTGCATTTACAATATTCATTGATTTTTGCCATTGAAAAACATGTTATTCATATACCAGAAATGTTTGAAGCTACTGACTGAATGAAAGGAGCTGGCACCTCACTCTCTTTGAATCTTCTTTATCATGCTAAGAGGAGCGGGAAAAAGCAAAAAATTTCAGAATTGCACCTTGCAATGCGGAGAAATTACTGTTTGTGCATTTACAATATTCATTGATTTTTGCCATTGAAAAACGTCCAGAAATGATTGAAGGTACTGACTGAATGAAAGGAGCTGGCATCTCACTCTCTTTGAATCTTCTTTATCATGCTAAGAGGAGCAGGAAAAAGCAAAAAATTTCAGAATTGCACCTTGCAATGCGGAGAAATTACTGTTTGTGCATTTACAATATTCATTGGTTTTTGCCATTGAAAAACGTCCAGAAATGATTGAAGCTACTGACTGAATGAAAGGAGCTGGCATCTCACTCTCTTTGAATCTTCTTTATCATGCTAAGAGGAGCAGGAAAAAGCAAAAAATTTCAGAATTGCACCTTGCAATGTGGAGAAATTACTGTTTGTGCATTTACAATATTCATTGATTTTTACCATTGAAAAACGTCCAGAAATGATTGAAGCTACTGACTGAATGAAAGTAGCTGGCATCTCACTCTCTTTGAATCTTCTTTATCATGCTAAGAGGAGCAGGAAAAAGCAAAAAATTTCAGACTTGCACCTTGCAATGCGGAGAAATTACTGTTTGTGCATTTACAATATTCATTGATTTTTGCCATTGAAAAACATCATGTTATTCATATACCAGAAATGTTTGAAGCTACTGACTGAATGAAAGGAGCTGGCATCTCACTCTCTTTGAATCTTCTTTATCATGCTAAGAGGAGCAGGAAAAAGCAAAAAATTTCAGAATTGCACCTTGCAATGCGGAGAAATTACTGTTTGTGCATTTACAATATTCATTGATTTTTGCCATTGAAAAACATCATGTTATTCATATACCAGAAATGTTTGAAGCTACTGACTGAATGAAAGGAGCTGGCATCTCACTCTCTTTGAATCTTCTTTATCATGCTAAGAGGAGCAGGAAAAAGCAAAAAATTTCAGAATTGCACCTTGCAATGTGGAGAAATTACTGTTTGTGCATTTACAATATTCATTGATTTTTACCATTGAAAAACGTCCAGAAATGATTGAAGCTACTGACTGAATGAAAGTAGCTGGCATCTCACTCTCTTTGAATCTTCTTTATCATGCTAAGAGGAGCAGGAAAAAGCAAAAAATTTCAGACTTGCACCTTGCAATGCGGAGAAATTACTGTTTGTGCATTTACAATATTCATTGATTTTTGCCATTGAAAAACATCATGTTATTCATATACCAGAAATGTTTGAAGCTACTGACTGAATGAAAGGAGCTGGCATCTCACTCTCTTTGAATCTTCTTTATCATGCTAAGAGGAGCAGGAAAAAGCAAAAAATTTCAGAATTGCACCTTGCAATGCGGAGAAATTACTGTTTGTGCATTTACAATATTCATTGATTTTTGCCATTGAAAAACATCATGTTATTCATATACCAGAAATGATTGAAGCTACTGACTGAATGAAAGGAGCTGGCATCTCACTCTCTTTGAATCTTCTTTATCATGCTAAGAGGAGCAGGAAAAAGTAAAAAATTTCAGAATTGCACCTTGCAATGCGGAGAAATTACTGTTTGTGCATTTATAATATTCAATGATTTTTGCCATTGAAAAACGTCCAGAAATGATTGAAGCTACTGACTGAACGAAAGGAGCTGGCATCTCACTCTCTTTGAATCTTCTTTATCATGCTAAGAGGAGCAGGAAAAAGCAAAAAATTTCAGAATTGCACCTTGCAATGCGGAGAAATTACTGTTTGTGCATTTACAATATTCATTGATTTTTGCCATTGAAAAACATCCAGAAATGATTGAAGCTACTGACTGAATGAAAGGAGCTGGCATCTCACTCTCTTTGAATCTTCTTTATCATGCTAAGAGGAGCAGGAAAAAGCAAAAAATTTCAGAATTGCACCTTGCAATGCGGAGAAATTACTGTTTGTGCATTTACAATATTCATTGATTTTTGCCATTGAAAAACATCATGTTATTCATATACCAGAAATGTTTGAAGCTACTGACTGAATGAAAGGAGCTGGCACCTCACTCTCTTTGAATCTTCTTTATCATGCTAAGAGGAGCGGGAAAAAGCAAAAAAATTTCAGAATTGCACCTTGCAATGCGGAGAAATTACTGTTTGTGCATTTATAATATTCAATGATTTTTGCCATTGAAAAACGTCCAGAAATGATTGAAGCTACTGACTGAACGAAAGGAGCTGGCATCTCACTCTCTTTGAATCTTCTTTATCATGCTAAGAGGAGCAGGAAAAAGCAAAAAATTTCAGAATTGCACCTTGCAATGCGGAGAAATTACTGTTTGTGCATTTACAATATTCATTGATTTTTGCCATTGAAAAACATCCAGAAATGATTGAAGCTACTGACTGAATGAAAGGAGCTGGCATCTCACTCTCTTTGAATCTTCTTTATCATGCTAAGAGGAGCAGGAAAAAGCAAAAAATTTCAGAATTGCACCTTGCAATGCGGAGAAATTACTGTTTGTGCATTTACAATATTCATTGATTTTTGCCATTGAAAAACATCATGTTATTCATATACCAGAAATGTTTGAAGCTACTGACTGAATGAAAGGAGCTGACATCTCACTCTCTTTGAATCTTCTTTATCATGCTAAGAGGAGCAGGAAAAAGCAAAAAATTTCAGAATTGCACCTTGCAATGCGGAGAAATTACTGTTTGTGCATTTACAATATTCATTGATTTTTGCCATTGAAAAACGTCCAGAAATGATTGAAGCTACTGACTGAATGAAAGGAGCTGGCATCTCACTCTCTTTGAATCTTCTTTATCATGCTAAGAGGAGCAGGAAAAAGCAAAAAATTTCAGAATTGCACCTTGCAATACGGAGAAATTACTGTTTGTGCATTTACAATATTCATTGATTTTTGCCATTGAAAAACATGTTATTCATATACCAGAAATGTTTGAAGCTACTGACTGAATGAAAGGAGCTGGCACCTCACTCTCTTTGAATCTTCTTTATCATGCTAAGAGTAGCAGGAAAAAGCAAAAAATTTCAGAATTGCACCTTGCAATGCGGAGAAATTACTGTTTGTGCATTTACAATATTCATTGATTTTTGCCATTGAAAAACATCATGTTATTCATATACCAGAAATGTTTGAAGCTACTGACTGAATGAAAGGAGCTGGCATCTCACTCTCTTTGAATCTTCTTTATCATGCTAAGAGGAGCAGGAAAAAGCAAAAAATTTCAGAATTGCACCTTGCAATGTGGAGAAATTACTGTTTGTGCATTTACAATATTCATTGATTTTTACCATTGAAAAACGTCCAGAAATGATTGAAGCTACTGACTGAATGAAAGTAGCTGGCATCTCACTCTCTTTGAATCTTCTTTATCATGCTAAGAGGAGCAGGAAAAAGCAAAAAATTTCAGACTTGCACCTTGCAATGCGGAGAAATTACTGTTTGTGCATTTACAATATTCATTGATTTTTGCCATTGAAAAACATCATGTTATTCATATACCAGAAATGTTTGAAGCTACTGACTGAATGAAAGGAGCTGGCATCTCACTCTCTTTGAATCTTCTTTATCATGCTAAGAGGAGCAGGAAAAAGCAAAAAATTTCAGAATTGCACCTTGCAATGCGGAGAAATTACTGTTTGTGCATTTACAATATTCATTGATTTTTGCCATTGAAAAACATCATGTTATTCATATACCAGAAATGATTGAAGCTACTGACTGAATGAAAGGAGCTGGCATCTCACTCTCTTTGAATCTTCTTTATCATGCTAAGAGGAGCAGGAAAAAGTAAAAAATTTCAGAATTGCACCTTGCAATGCGGAGAAATTACTGTTTGTGCATTTATAATATTCAATGATTTTTGCCATTGAAAAACGTCCAGAAATGATTGAAGCTACTGACTGAACGAAAGGAGCTGGCATCTCACTCTCTTTGAATCTTCTTTATCATGCTAAGAGGAGCAGGAAAAAGCAAAAAATTTCAGAATTGCACCTTGCAATGCGGAGAAATTACTGTTTGTGCATTTACAATATTCATTGATTTTTGCCATTGAAAAACATCCAGAAATGATTGAAGCTACTGACTGAATGAAAGGAGCTGGCATCTCACTCTCTTTGAATCTTCTTTATCATGCTAAGAGGAGCAGGAAAAAGCAAAAAATTTCAGAATTGCACCTTGCAATGCGGAGAAATTACTGTTTGTGCATTTACAATATTCATTGATTTTTGCCATTGAAAAACATCATGTTATTCATATACCAGAAATGTTTGAAGCTACTGACTGAATGAAAGGAGCTGGCACCTCACTCTCTTTGAATCTTCTTTATCATGCTAAGAGGAGCGGGAAAAAGCAAAAAAATTTCAGAATTGCACCTTGCAATGCGGAGAAATTACTGTTTGTGCATTTATAATATTCAATGATTTTTGCCATTGAAAAACGTCCAGAAATGATTGAAGCTACTGACTGAACGAAAGGAGCTGGCATCTCACTCTCTTTGAATCTTCTTTATCATGCTAAGAGGAGCAGGAAAAAGCAAAAAATTTCAGAATTGCACCTTGCAATGCGGAGAAATTACTGTTTGTGCATTTACAATATTCATTGATTTTTGCCATTGAAAAACATCCAGAAATGATTGAAGCTACTGACTGAATGAAAGGAGCTGGCATCTCACTCTCTTTGAATCTTCTTTATCATGCTAAGAGGAGCAGGAAAAAGCAAAAAATTTCAGAATTGCACCTTGCAATGCGGAGAAATTACTGTTTGTGCATTTACAATATTCATTGATTTTTGCCATTGAAAAACATCATGTTATTCATATACCAGAAATGTTTGAAGCTACTGACTGAATGAAAGGAGCTGACATCTCACTCTCTTTGAATCTTCTTTATCATGCTAAGAGGAGCAGGAAAAAGCAAAAAATTTCAGAATTGCACCTTGCAATGCGGAGAAATTACTGTTTGTGCATTTACAATATTCATTGATTTTTGCCATTGAAAAACGTCCAGAAATGATTGAAGCTACTGACTGAATGAAAGGAGCTGGCATCTCACTCTCTTTGAATCTTCTTTATCATGCTAAGAGGAGCAGGAAAAAGCAAAAAATTTCAGAATTGCACCTTGCAATACGGAGAAATTACTGTTTGTGCATTTACAATATTCATTGATTTTTGCCATTGAAAAACATGTTATTCATATACCAGAAATGTTTGAAGCTACTGACTGAATGAAAGGAGCTGGCACCTCACTCTCTTTGAATCTTCTTTATCATGCTAAGAGTAGCAGGAAAAAGCAAAAAATTTCAGAATTGCACCTTGCAATGCGGAGAAATTACTGTTTGTGCATTTACAATATTCATTGATTTTTGCCATTGAAAAACATCATGTTATTCATATACCAGAAATGTTTGAAGCTACTGACTGAATGAAAGGAGCTGGCATCTCACTCTCTTTGAATCTTCTTTATCATGCTAAGAGGAGCAGGAAAAAGCAAAAAATTTCAGAATTGCACCTTGCAATGTGGAGAAATTACTGTTTGTGCATTTACAATATTCATTGATTTTTACCATTGAAAAACGTCCAGAAATGATTGAAGCTACTGACTGAATGAAAGTAGCTGGCATCTCACTCTCTTTGAATCTTCTTTATCATGCTAAGAGGAGCAGGAAAAAGCAAAAAATTTCAGACTTGCACCTTGCAATGCGGAGAAATTACTGTTTGTGCATTTACAATATTCATTGATTTTTGCCATTGAAAAACATCATGTTATTCATATACCAGAAATGATTGAAGCTACTGACTGAATGAAAGGAGCTGGCATCTCACTCTCTTTGAATCTTCTTTATCATGCTAAGAGGAGCAGGAAAAAGTAAAAAAAATTTCAGAATTGCACCTTGCAATGCGGAGAAATTACTGTTTGTGCATTTATAATATTCAATGATTTTTGCCATTGAAAAACGTCCTGAAATGATTGAAGCTACTGACTGAACGAAAGGAGCTGGCATCTCACTCTCTTTGAATCTTCTTTATCATGCTAAGAGGAGCAGGAAAAAGCAAAAAATTTCAGAATTGCACCTTGCAATGCGGAGAAATTACTGTTTGTGCATTTACAATATTCATTGATTTTTGCCATTGAAAAACATCATGTTATTCATATACCAGAAATGTTTGAAGCTACTGACTGAATGAAAGGAGCTGACATCTCACTCTCTTTGAATCTTCTTTATCATGCTAAGAAGAGCAGGAAAAAGCAAAAAATTTCAGAATTGTACCTTGCAATGCGGAGAAATTACTGTTTGTGCATTTACAATATTCATTGATTTTTGCCATTCAAAAACATCCAGAAATGATTGAAGCTACTGACTGAATGAAAGGAGCTGGCATCTCACTCTCTTTGAATCTTCTTTATCATGCTAAGAGGAGCAGGAAAAAGCAAAAAATTTCAGAATTGCACCTTGCAATGCGGAGAAATTACTGTTTGTGCATTTACAATATTCATTGATTTTTGCCATTGAAAAACATCATGTTATTCATATACCAGAAATGTTTGAAGCTACTGACTGAATGAAAGGAGCTGGCATCTCACTCTCTTTGAATCTTCTTTATCATGCTAAGAGGAGCAGGAAAAAGCAAAAAATTTCAGAATTGCACCTTGCAATGCGGAGAAATTACTGTTTGTGCATTTACAATATTCATTGATTTTTGCCATTGAAAAACGTCCAGAAATGATTGAAGGTACTGACTGAATGAAAGGAGCTGGCATCTCACTCTCTTTGAATCTTCTTTATCATGCTAAGAGGAGCAGGAAAAAGCAAAAAATTTCAGAATTGCACCTTGCAATGCGGAGAAATTACTGTTTGTGCATTTACAATATTCATTGGTTTTTGCCATTGAAAAACGTCCAGAAATGATTGAAGCTACTGACTGAATGAAAGGAGCTGGCATCTCACTCTCTTTGAATCTTCTTTATCATGCTAAGAGGAGCAGGAAAAAGCAAAAAATTTCAGAATTGCACCTTGCAATGCGGAGAAATTACAGTTTGTGCATTTACAATATTCATTGATTTTTGCCATTGAAAAACATCCAGAAATGATTGAAGCTACTGACTGAATGAAAGGAGCTGGCATCTCACTCTCTTTGAATCTTCTTTATCATGCTAAGAGGAGCAGGAAAAAGCAAAAAATTTCAGAATTGCACCTTGCAATGCGGAGAAATTACTGTTTGTGCATTTACAATATTCATTGATTTTTGCCATTGAAAAACATCATGTTATTCATATACCAGAAATGTTTGAAGCTACTGACTGAATGAAAGGAGCTGGCATCTCACTCTCTGTGAATCTTCTTTATCATGCTAAGAGGAGCAGGAAAAAGCAAAAAATTTCAGAATTGCACCTTGCAATGTGGAGAAATTACTGTTTGTGCATTTACAATATTCATTGATTTTTACCATTGAAAAACGTCCAGAAATGATTGAAGCTACTGACTGAATGAAAGTAGCTGGCATCTCACTCTCTTTGAATCTTCTTTATCATGCTAAGAGGAGCAGGAAAAAGCAAAAAATTTCAGACTTGCACCTTGCAATGCGGAGAAATTACTGTTTGTGCATTTACAATATTCATTGATTTTTGCCATTGAAAAACATCATGTTATTCATATACCAGAAATGTTTGAAGCTACTGACTGAATGAAAGGAGCTGGCATCT
Source organism: Phyllobates terribilis (assembly GCF_046119375.1). Taxonomy (NCBI): domain Eukaryota; kingdom Metazoa; phylum Chordata; class Amphibia; order Anura; family Dendrobatidae; genus Phyllobates; species Phyllobates terribilis. The sequence goes on from NW_027363188.1 coordinate 868,205, forward strand.
CACTCTCTTTGAATCTTCTTTATCATGCTAAGAGGAGCAGGAAAAAGCAAAAAATTTCAGAATTGCACCTTGCAATGCGGAGAAATTACTGTTTGTGCATTTACAATATTCATTGATTTTTGCCATTGAAAAACATCATGTTATTCATATACCAGAAATGATTGAAGCTACTGACTGAATGAAAGGAGCTGGCATCTCACTCTCTTTGAATCTTCTTTATCATGCTAAGAGGAGCAGGAAAAAGTAAAAAATTTCAGAATTGCACCTTGCAATGCGGAGAAATTACTGTTTGTGCATTTATAATATTCAATGATTTTTGCAATTGAAAAACGTCCAGACTTGATTGAAGCTACTGACTGAACGAAAGGAGCTGGCATCTCACTCTCTTTGAATCTTCTTTATCATGCTAAGAGGAGCAGGAAAAAGCAAAAAATTTCAGAATTGCACCTTGCAATGCGGAGAAATTACTGTTTGTGCATTTACAATATTCATTGATTTTTGCCATTGAAAAACATCCAGAAATGATTGAAGCTACTGACTGAATGAAAGGAGCTGGCATCTCACTCTCTTTGAATCTTCTTTATCATGCTAAGAGGAGCAGGAAAAAGCAAAAAATTTCAGAATTGCACCTTGCAATGCGGAGAAATTACTGTTTGTACATTTACAATATTCATTGATTTTTGCCATTGAAAAACATCATGTTATTCATATACCAGAAATGTTTGAAGCTACTGACTGAATGAAAGGAGCTGACATCTCACTCTCTTTGAATCTTCTTTATCATGCTAAGAGGAGCAGGAAAAAGCAAAAAATTTCAGAATTGCACCTTGCAATGCGGAGAAATTACTGTTTGTGCATTTACAATATTCATTGATTTTTGCCATTGAAAAACGTCCAGAAATGATTGAAGCTACTGACTGAATGAAAGGAGCTGGCATCTCACTCTCTATGAATCTTCTTTATCATGCTAAGAGGAGCAGGAAAAAGCAAAAAATTTCAGAATTGCACCTTGCAATGCGGAGAAATTACTGTTTGTGCATTTACAATATTCATTGATTTTTGCCATTGAAAAACATGTTATTCATATACCAGAAATGTTTGAAGCTACTGACTGAATGAAAGGAGCTGGCACCTCACTCTCTTTGAATCTTCTTTATCATGCTAAGAGGAGCGGGAAAAAGCAAAAAATTTCAGAATTGCACCTTGCAATGCGGAGAAATTACTGTTTGTGCATTTATAATATTCAATGATTTTTGCCATTGAAAAACGTCCAGAAATGATTGAAGCTACTGACTGAACGAAAGGAGCTGGCATCTCACTCTCTTTGAATCTTCTTTATCATGCTAAGAGGAGCAGGAAAAAGCAAAAAATTTCAGAATTGCACCTTGCAATGCGGAGAAATTACTGTTTGTGCATTTACAATATTCATTGATTTTTGCCATTGAAAAACATCCAGAAATGATTGAAGCTACTGACTGAATGAAAGGAGCTGGCATCTCACTCTCTTTGAATCTTCTTTATCATGCTAAGAGGAGCAGGAAAAAGCAAAAAATTTCAGAATTGCACCTTGCAATGCGGAGAAATTACTGTTTGTGCATTTACAATATTCATTGATTTTTGCCATTGAAAAACATCATGTTATTCATAAACCAGAAATGTTTGAAGCTACTGACTGAATGAAAGGAGCTGACATCTCACTCTCTTTGAATCTTCTTTATCATGCTAAGAGGAGCAGGAAAAAGCAAAAAATTTCAGAATTGCACCTTGCAATGCGGAGAAATTGCTGTTTGTGCATTTACAATATTCATTGATTTTTGCCATTGAAAAACGTCCAGAAATGATTGAAGCTACTGACTGAATGAAAGGAGCTGGCATCTCACTCTCTTTGAATCTTCTTTATCATGCTAAGAGGAGCAGGAAAAAGCAAAAAATTTCAGAATTGCACCTTGCAATGCGGAGAAATTACTGTTTGTGCATTTACAATATTCATTGATTTTTGCCATTGAAAAACATGTTATTCATATACCAGAAATGTTTGAAGCTACTGACTGAATGAAAGGAGCTGGCACCTCACTCTCTTTGAATCTTCTTTATCATGCTAAGAGGAGCGGGAAAAAGCAAAAAATTTCAGAATTGCACCTTGCAATGCGGAGAAATTACTGTTTGTGCATTTACAATATTCATTGATTTTTGCCATTGAAAAACGTCCAGAAATGATTGAAGGTACTGACTGAATGAAAGGAGCTGGCATCTCACTCTCTTTGAATCTTCTTTATCATGCTAAGAGGAGCAGGAAAAAGCAAAAAATTTCAGAATTGCACCTTGCAATGCGGAGAAATTATTGTTTGTGCATTTACAATATTCATTGGTTTTTGCCATTGAAAAACGTCCAGAAATGATTGAAGCTACTGACTGAATGAAAGGAGCTGGCATCTCACTCTCTTTGAATCTTCTTTATCATGCTAAGAGGAGCAGGAAAAAGCAAAAAATTTCAGAATTGCACCTTGCAATGCGGAGAAATTACAGTTTGTGCATTTACAATATTCATTGATTTTTGCCATTGAAAAACATCCAGAAATGATTGAAGCTACTGACTGAATGAAAGGAGCTGGCATCTCACTCTCTTTGAATCTTCTTTATCATGCTAAGAGGAGCAGGAAAAAGCAAAAAATTTCAGAATTGCACCTTGCAATGCGGAGAAATTACTGTTTGTGCATTTACAATATTCATTGATTTTTGCCATTGAAAAACATCATGTTATTCATATACCAGAAATGTTTGAAGCTACTGACTGAATGAAAGGAGCTGGCATCTCACTCTCTTTGAATCTTCTTTATCATGCTAAGAGGAGCAGGAAAAAGCAAAAAATTTCAGAATTGCACCTTGCAATGCGGAGAAATTACTGTTTGTGCATTTACAATATTCATTGATTTTTGCCATTGAAAAACGTCCAGAAATGATTGAAGCTACTGACTGAATGAAAGGAGCTGGCATCTCACTCTCTTTGAATCTTCTTTATCATGCTAAGAGGAGCAGGAAAAAGCAAAAAATTTCAGAATTGCACCTTGCAATGCGGAGAAATTACTGTTTGTGCATTTACAATATTCATTGATTTTTGCCATTGAAAAACATCATGTTATTCATATACCAGAAATGTTTGAAGCTACTGACTGAATGAAAGGAGCTGGCATCTCACTCTCTTTGAATCTTCTTTATCATGCTAAGAGGAGCAGGAAAAAGCAAAAAATTTCAGAATTGCACCTTGCAATGCGGAGAAATTACAGTTTGTGCATTTACAATATTCATTGATTTTTGCCATTGAAAAACATCCAGAAATGATTGAAGCTACTGACTGAATGAAAGGAGCTGGCATCTCACTCTCTTTGAATCTTCTTTATCATGCTAAGAGGAGCAGGAAAAAGCAAAAAATTTCAGAATTGCACCTTGCAATGCGGAGAAATTACTGTTTGTGCATTTACAATATTCATTGATTTTTGCCATTGAAAAACATCATGTTATTCATATACCAGAAATGTTTGAAGCTACTGACTGAATGAAAGGAGCTGGCATCTCACTCTCTTTGAATCTTCTTTATCATGCTAAGAGGAGCAGGAAAAAGCAAAAAATTTCAGAATTGCACCTTGCAATGTGGAGAAATTACTGTTTGTGCATTTACAATATTCATTGATTTTTACCATTGAAAAACGTCCAGAAATGATTGAAGCTACTGACTGAATGAAAGTAACTGGCATCTCACTCTCTTTGAATCTTCTTTATCATGCTAAGAGGAGCAGGAAAAAGCAAAAAATTTCAGACTTGCACCTTGCAATGCGGAGAAATTACTGTTTGTGCATTTACAATATTCATTGATTTTTGCCATTGAAAAACATCATGTTATTCATATACCAGAAATGTTTGAAGCTACTGACTGAATGAAAGGAGCTGGCATCTCACTCTCTTTGAATCTTCTTTATCATGCTAAGAGGAGCAGGAAAAAGCAAAAAATTTCAGAATTGCACCTTGCAATGCGGAGAAATTACTGTTTGTGCATTTACAATATTCATTGATTTTTGCCATTGAAAAACGTCCAGAAATGATTGAAGCTACTGACTGAATGAAAGGAGCTGGCATCTCACTCTCTTTGAATCTTCTTTATCATGCTAAGAGGAGCAGGAAAAAGCAAAAAATTTCAGAATTGCACCTTGCAATGCGGAGAAATTACTGTTTGTGCATTTACAATATTCATTGATTTTTGCCATTGAAAAACGTCCAGAAATGATTGAAGCTACTGACTGAATGAAAGGAGCTGGCATCTCACTCTCTTTGAATCTTCTTTATCATGCTAAGAGGAGCAGGAAAAATCAAAAAATTTCAGAATTGCACCTTGCAATGCGGAGAAATTACTGTTTGTGCATTTACAATATTCATTGATTTTTGCCATTGAAAAACATGTTATTCATATACCAGAAATGTTTGAAGCTACTGACTGAATGAAAGGAGCTGGCACCTCACTCTCTTTGAATCTTCTTTATCATGCTAAGAGGAGCGGGAAAAAGCAAAAAATTTCAGAATTGCACCTTGCAATGCGGAGAAATTACTGTTTGTGCATTTACAATATTCATTGATTTTTGCCATTGAAAAACATCCAGAAATGATTGAAGGTACTGACTGAATGAAAGGAGCTGGCATCTCACTCTCTTTGAATCTTCTTTATCATGCTAAGAGGAGCAGGAAAAAGCAAAAAATTTCAGAATTGCACCTTGCAATGCGGAGAAATTACTGTTTGTGCATTTACAATATTCATTGATTTTTGCCACTGAAAAACGTCCAGAAATGATTGAAGCTACTGACTGAATGAAAGGAGCTGGCATCTCACTCTCTTTGAATCTTCTTTACCATGCTAAGAGGAGCAGGAAAAAGCAAAAAATTTCAGAATTGCACCTTGCAATGCGGAGAAATTACAGTTTGTGCATTTACAATATTCATTGATTTTTGCCATTGAAAAACATCCAGAAATGATTGAAGCTACTGACTGAATGAAAGGAGCTGGCATCTCACTCTCTTTGAATCTTCTTTATCATGCTAAGAGGAGCAGGAAAAAGCAAAAAAATTCAGAATTGCACCTTGCAATGCGGAGAAATTACTGTTTGTGCATTTACAATATTCATTGATTTTTGCCATTGAAAAACATCATGTTATTCATATACCAGAAATGTTTGAAGCTACTGACTGAATGAAAGGAGCTGGCATCTCACCCTCTTTGAATCTTCTTTATCATGCTAAGAGGAGCAGGAAAAAGCAAAAAATTTCAGAATTGCACCTTGCAATGTGGAGAAATTACTGTTTGTGCATTTACAATATTCATTGATTTTTACCATTGAAAAACGTCCAGAAATGATTGAAGCTACTGACTGAATGAAAGTAGCTGGCATCTCACTCTCTTTGAATCTTCTTTATCATGCTAAGAGGAGCAGGAAAAAGCAAAAAATTTCAGACTTGCACCTTGCAATGCGGAGAAATTACTGTTTGTGCATTTACAATATTCATTGATTTTTGCCATTGAAAAACATCATGTTATTCATATACCAGAAATGTTTGAAGCTACTGACTGAATGAAAGGAGCTGGCATCTCACTCTCTTTGAATCTTCTTTATCATGCTAAGAGGAGCAGGAAAAAGCAAAAAATTTCAGAATTGCACCTTGCAATGCGGAGAAATTACTGTTTGTGCATTTACAATATTCATTGGTTTTTGCCATTGAAAAACGTCCAGAAATGATTGAAGCTACTGACTGAATGAAAGGAGCTGGCATCTCACTCTCTTTGAATCTTCTTTATCATGCTAAGAGGAGCAGGAAAAAGCAAAAAATTTCAGAATTGCACCTTGCAATGCGGAGAAATTACAGTTTGTGCATTTACAATATTCATTGATTTTTGCCATTGAAAAACATCCAGAAATGATTGAAGCTACTGACTGAATGAAAGGAGCTGGCATCTCACTCTCTTTGAATCTTCTTTATCATGCTAAGAGGAGCAGGAAAAAGCAAAAAATTTCAGAATTGCACCTTGCAATGCGGAGAAATTACTGTTTGTGCATTTACAATATTCATTGATTTTTGCCATTGAAAAACATCATGTTATTCATATACCAGAAATGTTTGAAGCTACTGACTGAATGAAAGGAGCTGGCATCTCACTCTCTTTGAATCTTCTTTATCATGCTAAGAGGAGCAGGAAAAAGCAAAAAATTTCAGAATTGCACCTTGCAATGTGGAGAAATTACTGTTTGTGCATTTACAATATTCATTGATTTTTACCATTGAAAAACGTCCAGAAATGATTGAAGCTACTGACTGAATGAAAGTAACTGGCATCTCACTCTCTTTGAATCTTCTTTATCATGCTAAGAGGAGCAGGAAAAAGCAAAAAATTTCAGACTTGCACCTTGCAATGCGGAGAAATTACTGTTTGTGCATTTACAATATTCATTGATTTTTGCCATTGAAAAACATCATGTTATTCATATACCAGAAATGTTTGAAGCTACTGACTGAATGAAAGGAGCTGGCATCTCACTCTCTTTGAATCTTCTTTATCATGCTAAGAGGAGCAGGAAAAAGCAAAAAATTTCAGAATTGCACCTTGCAATGCGGAGAAATTACTGTTTGTGCATTTACAATATTCATTGATTTTTGCCATTGAAAAACGTCCAGAAATGATTGAAGCTACTGACTGAATGAAAGGAGCTGGCATCTCACTCTCTTTGAATCTTCTTTATCATGCTAAGAGGAGCAGGAAAAAGCAAAAAATTTCAGAATTGCACCTTGCAATGCGGAGAAATTACTGTTTGTGCATTTACAATATTCATTGATTTTTGCCATTGAAAAACGTCCAGAAATGATTGAAGCTACTGACTGAATGAAAGGAGCTGGCATCTCACTCTCTTTGAATCTTCTTTATCATGCTAAGAGGAGCAGGAAAAATCAAAAAATTTCAGAATTGCACCTTGCAATGCGGAGAAATTACTGTTTGTGCATTTACAATATTCATTGATTTTTGCCATTGAAAAACATGTTATTCATATACCAGAAATGTTTGAAGCTACTGACTGAATGAAAGGAGCTGGCACCTCACTCTCTTTGAATCTTCTTTATCATGCTAAGAGGAGCGGGAAAAAGCAAAAAATTTCAGAATTGCACCTTGCAATGCGGAGAAACTACTGTTTGTGCATTTACAATATTCATTGATTTTTGCCATTGAAAAACATCCAGAAATGATTGAAGGTACTGACTGAATGAAAGGAGCTGGCATCTCACTCTCTTTGAATCTTCTTTATCATGCTAAGAGGAGCAGGAAAAAGCAAAAAATTTCAGAATTGCACCTTGCAATGCGGAGAAATTACAGTTTGTGCATTTACAATATTCATTGATTTTTGCCATTGAAAAACATCCAGAAATGATTGAAGCTACTGACTGAATGAAAGGAGCTGGCATCTCACTCTCTTTGAATCTTCTTTATCATGCTAAGAGGAGCAGGAAAAAGCAAAAAAATTCAGAATTGCACCTTGCAATGCGGAGAAATTACTGTTTGTGCATTTACAATATTCATTGATTTTTGCCATTGAAAAACATCATGTTATTCATATACCAGAAATGTTTGAAGCTACTGACTGAATGAAAGGAGCTGGCATCTCACCCTCTTTGAATCTTCTTTATCATGCTAAGAGGAGCAGGAAAAAGCAAAAAATTTCAGAATTGCACCTTGCAATGTGGAGAAATTACTGTTTGTGCATTTACATTATTCATTGATTTTTACCATTGAAAAACGTCCAGAAATGATTGAAGCTACTGACTGAATGAAAGTAGCTGGCATCTCACTCTCTTTGAATCTTCTTTATCATGCTAAGAGGAGCAGGAAAAAGCAAAAAATTTCAGACTTGCACCTTGCAATGCGGAGAAATTACTGTTTGTGCATTTACAATATTCATTGATTTTTGCCATTGAAAAACATCATGTTATTCATATACCAGAAATGTTTGAAGCTACTGACTGAATGAAAGGAGCTGGCATCTCACTCTCTTTGAATCTTCTTTATCATGCTAAGAGGAGCAGGAAAAAGCAAAAAATTTCAGAATTGCACCTTGCAATGCGGAGAAATTACTGTTTGTGCATTTACAATATTCATTGGTTTTTGCCATTGAAAAACGTCCAGAAATGATTGAAGCTACTGACTGAATGAAAGGAGCTGGCATCTCACTCTCTTTGAATCTTCTTTATCATGCTAAGAGGAGCAGGAAAAAGCAAAAAATTTCAGAATTGCACCTTGCAATGCGGAGAAATTACAGTTTGTGCATTTACAATATTCATTGATTTTTGCCATTGAAAAACATCCAGAAATGATTGAAGCTACTGACTGAATGAAAGGAGCTGGCATCTCACTCTCTTTGAATCTTCTTTATCATGCTAAGAGGAGCAGGAAAAAGCAAAAAATTTCAGAATTGCACCTTGCAATGCGGAGAAATTACTGTTTGTGCATTTACAATATTCATTGATTTTTGCCATTGAAAAACATCATGTTATTCATATACCAGAAATGTTTGAAGCTACTGACTGAATGAAAGGAGCTGGCATCTCACTCTCTTTGAATCTTCTTTATCATGCTAAGAGGAGCAGGAAAAAGCAAAAAATTTCAGAATTGCACCTTGCAATGTGGAGAAATTACTGTTTGTGCATTTACAATATTCATTGATTTTTACCATTGAAAAACGTCCAGAAATGATTGAAGCTACTGACTGAATGAAAGTAACTGGCATCTCACTCTCTTTGAATCTTCTTTATCATGCTAAGAGGAGCAGGAAAAAGCAAAAAATTTCAGACTTGCACCTTGCAATGCGGAGAAATTACTGTTTGTGCATTTACAATATTCATTGATTTTTGCCATTGAAAAACATCATGTTATTCATATACCAGAAATGTTTGAAGCTACTGACTGAATGAAAGGAGCTGGCATCTCACTCTCTTTGAATCTTCTTTATCATGCTAAGAGGAGCAGGAAAAAGCAAAAAATTTCAGAATTGCACCTTGCAATGCGGAGAAATTACTGTTTGTGCATTTACAATATTCATTGATTTTTGCCATTGAAAAACGTCCAGAAATGATTGAAGCTACTGACTGAATGAAAGGAGCTGGCATCTCACTCTCTTTGAATCTTCTTTATCATGCTAAGAGGAGCAGGAAAAAGCAAAAAATTTCAGAATTGCACCTTGCAATGCGGAGAAATTACTGTTTGTGCATTTACAATATTCATTGATTTTTGCCATTGAAAAACGTCCAGAAATGATTGAAGCTACTGACTGAATGAAAGGAGCTGGCATCTCACTCTCTTTGAATCTTCTTTATCATGCTAAGAGGAGCAGGAAAAATCAAAAAATTTCAGAATTGCACCTTGCAATGCGGAGAAATTACTGTTTGTGCATTTACAATATTCATTGATTTTTGCCATTGAAAAACATGTTATTCATATACCAGAAATGTTTGAAGCTACTGACTGAATGAAAGGAGCTGGCACCTCACTCTCTTTGAATCTTCTTTATCATGCTAAGAGGAGCGGGAAAAAGCAAAAAATTTCAGAATTGCACCTTGCAATGCGGAGAAATTACTGTTTGTGCATTTACAATATTCATTGATTTTTGCCATTGAAAAACGTCCAGAAATGATTGAAGCTACTGACTGAATGAAAGGAGCTGGCATCTCACTCTCTTTGAATCTTCTTTATCATGCTAAGAGGAGCAGGAAAAAGCAAAAAATTTCAGAATTGCACCTTGCAATGCGGAGAAATTACTGTTTGTGCATTTACAATATTCATTGATTTTTGCCATTGAAAAACGTCCAGAAATGATTGAAGCTACTGACTGAATGAAAGGAGCTGGCATCTCACTCTCTTTGAATCTTCTTTATCATGCTAAGAGGAGCAGGAAAAATCAAAAAATTTCAGAATTGCACCTTGCAATGCGGAGAAATTACTGTTTGTGCATTTACAATATTCATTGATTTTTGCCATTGAAAAACATGTTATTCATATACCAGAAATGTTTGAAGCTACTGACTGAATGAAAGGAGCTGGCACCTCACTCTCTTTGAATCTTCTTTATCATGCTAAGAGGAGCGGGAAAAAGCAAAAAATTTCAGAATTGCACCTTGCAATGCGGAGAAATTACTGTTTGTGCATTTACAATATTCATTGATTTTTGCCATTGAAAAACATCCAGAAATGATTGAAGGTACTGACTGAATGAAAGGAGCTGGCATCTCACTCTCTTTGAATCTTCATTATCATGCTAAGAGGAGCAGGAAAAAGCAAAAAATTTCAGAATTGCACCTTGCAATGCGGAGAAATTACTGTTTGTGCATTTACAATATTCATTGATTTTTGCCACTGAAAAACGTCCAGAAATGATTGAAGCTACTGACTGAATGAAAGGAGCTGGCATCTCACTCTCTTTGAATCTTCTTTATCATGCTAAGAGGAGCAGGAAAAAGCAAAAAAATTCAGAATTGCACCTTGCAATGCGGAGAAATTACTGTTTGTGCATTTACAATATTCATTGATTTTTGCCATTGAAAAACATCATGTTATTCATATACCAGAAATGTTTGAAGCTACTGACTGAATGAAAGGAGCTGGCATCTCACCCTCTTTGAATCTTCTTTATCATGCTAAGAGGAGCAGGAAAAAGCAAAAATTTCAGAATTGCACCTTGCAATGTGGAGAAATTACTGTTTGTGCATTTACAATATTCATTGATTTTTACCATTGAAAAACGTCCAGAAATGATTGAAGCTACTGACTGAATGAAAGTAGCTGGCATCTCACTCTCTTTGAATCTTCTTTATCATGCTAAGAGGAGCAGGAAAAAGCAAAAAATTTCAGACTTGCACCTTGCAATGCGGAGAAATTACTGTTTGTGCATTTACAATATTCATTGATTTTTGCCATTGAAAAACATCATGTTATTCATATACCAGAAATGTTTGAAGCTACTGACTGAATGAAAGGAGCTGGCATCTCACTCTCTTTGAATCTTCTTTATCATGCTAAGAGGAGCAGGAAAAAGCAAAAAATTTCAGAATTGCACCTTGCAATGCGGAGTAATTACTGTTTGTGCATTTACAATATTCATTGATTTTTGCCATTGAAAAACATCCAGAAATGATTGAAGCTACTGACTGAATGAAAGGAGCTGGCATCTCACTCTCTTTGAATCTTCTTTATCATGCTAAGAGGAGCAGGAAAAAGCAAAAAATTTCAGAATTGCACCTTGCAATGCGGAGAAATTACTGTTTGTGCATTTACAATATTCATTGATTTTTGCCATTGAAAAACATCATTTTATTCATATACCAGAAATGTTTGAAGCTACTGACTGAATGAAAGGAGCTGACATCTCACTCTCTTTGAATCTTCTTTATCATGCTAAGAGGAGCAGGAAAAAGCAAAAAATTTCAGAATTGCACCTTGCAATGCGGAGAAATTACTGTTTGTGCATTTACAATATTCATTGATTTTTGCCATTGAAAAACATCCAGAAATGATTGAAGCTACTGACTGAATGAAAGGAGCTGGCATCTCACTCTCTTTGAATCTTCTTTATCATGCTAAGAGGAGCAGGAAAAAGCAAAAAATTTCAGAATTGCACCTTGCAATGCGGAGAAATTACTGTTTGTGCATTTACAATATTCATTGATTTTTGCCATTGAAAAACATCATGTTATTCATATACCAGAAATGTTTGAAGCTACTGACTGAATGAAAGGAGCTGGCATCTCACTCTCTTTGAATCTTCTTTATCATGCTAAGAGGAGCAGGAAAAAGCAAAAAATTTCAGAATTGCACCTTGCAATGCGGAGAAATTACTGTTTGTGCATTTACAATATTCATTGATTTTTGCCATTGAAAAACGTCCAGAAATGATTGAAGGTACTGACTGAATGAAAGGAGCTGGCATCTCACTCTCTTTGAATCTTCTTTATCATGCTAAGAGGAGCAGGAAAAAGCAAAAAATTTCAGAATTGCACCTTGCAATGCGGAGAAATTACTGTTTGTGCATTTACAATATTCATTGATTTTTGCCATTGAAAAACATCATGTTATTCATATACCAGAAATGTTTGAAGCTACTGACTGAATGAAAGGAGCTGGCATCTCACTCTCTTTGAATCTTCTTTATCATGCTAAGAGGAGCAGGAAAAAGCAAAAAATTTCAGAATTGCACCTTGCAATGCGGAGAAATTACTGTTTGTGCATTTACAATATTCATTGATTTTTGCCATTGAAAAACGTCCAGAAATGATTGAAGGTACTGACTGAATGAAAGGAGCTGGCATCTCACTCTCTTTGAATCTTCTTTATCATGCTAAGAGGAGCAGGAAAAAGCAAAAAATTTCAGAATTGCACCTTGCAATGCGGAGAAATTACTGTTTGTGCATTTACAATATTCATTGGTTTTTGCCATTGAAAAATGTCCAGAAATGATTGAAGCTACTGACTGAATGAAAGGAGCTGGCATCTCACTCTCTTTGAATCTTCTTTATCATGCTAAGAGGAGCAGGAAAAAGCAAAAAATTTCAGAATTGCACATTGCAATGCGGAGAAATTACTGTTTGTGCATTTACAATATTCATTGATTTTTACCATTGAAAAACGTCCAGAAATGATTGAAGCTACTGACTGAATGAAAGTAGCTGGCATCTCACTCTCTTTGAATCTTCTTTATCATGCTAAGAGGAGCAGGAAAAAGCAAAAAATTTCAGACTTGCACCTTGCAATGCGGAGAAATTACTGTTTGTGCATTTACAATATTCATTGATTTTTGCCATTGAAAAACATCATGTTATTCATATACCAGAAATGTTTGAAGCTACTGACTGAATGAAAGGAGCTGGCATCTCACTCTCTTTGAATCTTCTTTATCATGCTAAGAGGAGCAGGAAAAAGCAAAAAATTTCAGAATTGCACCTTGCAATGCGGAGAAATTACTGTTTGTGCATTTACAATATTCATTGATTTTTGCCATTGAAAAACATCATGTTATTCATATACCAGAAATGTTTGAAGCTACTGACTGAATGAAAGGAGATGGCATCTCACTCTCTTTGAATCTTCTTTATCATGCTAAGAGGAGCAGGAAAAAGCAAAAAATTTCAGAATTGCACCTTGCAATGTGGAGAAATTACTGTTTGTGCATTTACAATATTCATTGATTTTTACCATTGAAAAACGTCCAGAAATGATTGAAGCTACTGACTGAATGAAAGTAGCTGGCATCTCACTCTCTTTGAATCTTCTTTATCATGCTAAGAGGAGCAGGAAAAAGCAAAAAATTTCAGACTTGCACCTTGCAATGCGGAGAAATTACTGTTTGTGCATTTACAATATTCATTGATTTTTGCCATTGAAAAACATCATGTTATTCATATACCAGAAATGTTTGAAGCTACTGACTGAATGAAAGGAGCTGGCATCTCACTCTCTTTGAATCTTCTTTATCATGCTAAGAGGAGCAGGAAAAAGCAAAAAATTTCAGAATTGCACCTTGCAATGCGGAGAAATTACTGTTTGTGCATTTACAATATTCATTGATTTTTGCCATTGAAAAACATCATGTTATTCATATACCAGAAATGATTGAAGCTACTGACTGAATGAAAGGAGCTGGCATCTCACTCTCTTTGAATCTTCTTTATCATGCTAAGAGGAGCAGGAAAAAGTAAAAAATTTCAGAATTGCACCTTGCAATGCGGAGAAATTACTGTTTGTGCATTTATAATATTCAATGATTTTTGCCATTGAAAAACGTCCAGAAATGATTGAAGCTACTGACTGAACGAAAGGAGCTGGCATCTCACTCTCTTTGAATCTTCTTTATCATGCTAAGAGGAGCAGGAAAAAGCAAAAAATTTCAGAATTGCACCTTGCAATGCGGAGAAATTACTGTTTGTGCATTTACAATATTCATTGATTTTTGCCATTGAAAAACATCCAGAAATGATTGAAGCTACTGACTGAATGAAAGGAGCTGGCATCTCACTCTCTTTGAATCTTCTTTATCATGCTAAGAGGAGCAGGAAAAAGCAAAAAATTTCAGAATTGCACCTTGCAATGCGGAGAAATTACTGTTTGTGCATTTACAATATTCATTGATTTTTGCCATTGAAAAACATCATGTTATTCATATACCAGAAATGTTTGAAGCTACTGACTGAATGAAAGGAGCTGACATCTCACTCTCTTTGAATCTTCTTTATCATGCTAAGAGGAGCAGGAAAAAGCAAAAAATTTCAGAATTTCACCTTGCAATGCGGAGAAATTACTGTTTGTGCATTTACAATATTCATTGATTTTTGCCATTGAAAAACGTCCAGAAATGATTGAAGCTACTGACTGAATGAAAGGAGCTGGCATCTCACTCTCTTTGAATCTTCTTTATCATGCTAAGAGGAGCAGGAAAAAGCAAAAAATTTCAGAATTGCACCTTGCAATGCGGAGAAATTACTGTTTGTGCATTTACAATATTCATTGATTTTTGCCATTGAAAAACATGTTATTCATATACCAGAAATGTTTGAATCTTCTTTATCATGCTAAGAGGAGCAGGAAAAAGCAAAAAATTTCAGAATTGCACCTTGCAATGCGGAGAAATTACTGTTTGTGCATTTACAATATTCATTGATTTTTGCCATTGAAAAACATCATGTTATTCATATACCAGAAATGATTGAAGCTACTGACTGAATGAAAGGAGCTGGCATCTCACTCTCTTTGAATCTTCTTTATCATGCTAAGAGGAGCAGGAAAAAGCAAAAAATTTCAGAATTGCACCTTGCAATGCGGAGAAATTACTGTTTGTGCATTTACAATATTCATTGATTTTTGCCATTGAAAAACGTCCAGAAATGATTGAAGCTACTGACTGAATGAAAGGAGCTGGCATCTCACTCTCTTTGAATCTTCTTTATCATGCTAAGAGGAGCAGGAAAAAGCAAAAAATTTCAGAATTGCACCTTGCAATGCGGAGAAATTACTGTTTGTGCATTTACAATATTCATTGATTTTTGCCATTGAAAAACGTCCAGAAATGATTGAAGCTACTGACTGAATGAAAGGAGCTGGCATCTCACTCTCTTTGAATCTTCTTTATCATGCTAAGAGGAGCAGGAAAAAGCAAAAAATTTCAGAATTGCAACTTGCAATGCGGAGAAATTACTGTTTGTGCATTTACAATATTCATTGATTTTTGCCATTGAAAAACATCATGTTATTCATATACCAGAAATGATTGAAGCTACTGACTGAATGAAAGGAGCTGGCATCTCACTCTCTTTGAATCTTCTGTATCATGCTAAGAGGAGCAGGAAAAAGCAAAAAATTTCAGAATTGCACCTTGCAATGCGGAGAAATTACTGTTTGTGCATTTACAATATTCATTGATTTTTGCCATTGAAAAAAGTCCAGAAATGATTGAAGCTACTGACTGAATGAAAGGAGCTGGCATCTCACTCTCTTTGAATCTTCTTTATCATGCTAAGAGGAGCAGGAAAAAGCAAAAAATTTCAGAATTGCACCTTGCAATGCGGAGAAATTACTGTTTGTGCATTTACAATATTCATTGATTTTTACCATTGAAAAACGTCCAGAAATGATTGAAGCTACTGACTGAATGAAAGTAGCTGGCATCTCACTCTCTTTGAATCTTCTTTATCATGCTAAGAGGAGCAGGAAAAAGCAAAAAATTTCAGACTTGCACCTTGCAATGCGGAGAAATTACTGTTTGTGCATTTACAATATTCATTGATTTTTGCCATTGAAAAACATCATGTTATTCATATACCAGAAATGTTTGAAGCTACTGACTGAATGAAAGGAGCTGGCATCTCACTCTCTTTGAATCTTCTTTATCATGCTAAGAGGAGCAGGAAAAAGCAAAAAATTTCAGAATTGCACCTTGCAATGCGGAGAAATTACTGTTTGTGCATTTACAATATTCATTGATTTTTGCCATTGAAAAACATCATGTTATTCATATACCAGAAATGTTTGAAGCTACTGACTGAATGAAAGGAGATGGCATCTCACTCTCTTTGAATCTTCTTTATCATGCTAAGAGGAGCAGGAAAAAGCAAAAAATTTCAGAATTGCACCTTGCAATGTGGAGAAATTACTGTTTGTGCATTTACAATATTCATTGATTTTTACCATTGAAAAACGTCCAGAAATGATTGAAGCTACTGACTGAATGAAAGTAGCTGGCATCTCACTCTCTTTGAATCTTCTTTATCATGCTAAGAGGAGCAGGAAAAAGCAAAAAATTTCAGACTTGCACCTTGCAATGCGGAGAAATTACTGTTTGTGCATTTACAATATTCATTGATTTTTGCCATTGAAAAACATCATGTTATTCATATACCAGAAATGTTTGAAGCTACTGACTGAATGAAAGGAGCTGGCATCTCACTCTCTTTGAATCTTCTTTATCATGCTAAGAGGAGCAGGAAAAAGCAAAAAATTTCAGAATTGCACCTTGCAATGCGGAGAAATTACTGTTTGTGCATTTACAATATTCATTGATTTTTGCCATTGAAAAACATCATGTTATTCATATACCAGAAATGATTGAAGCTACTGACTGAATGAAAGGAGCTGGCATCTCACTCTCTTTGAATCTTCTTTATCATGCTAAGAGGAGCAGGAAAAAGTAAAAAATTTCAGAATTGCACCTTGCAATGCGGAGAAATTACTGTTTGTGCATTTATAATATTCAATGATTTTTGCCATTGAAAAACGTCCAGAAATGATTGAAGCTACTGACTGAACGAAAGGAGCTGGCATCTCACTCTCTTTGAATCTTCTTTATCATGCTAAGAGGAGCAGGAAAAAGCAAAAAATTTCAGAATTGCACCTTGCAATGCGGAGAAATTACTGTTTGTGCATTTACAATATTCATTGATTTTTGCCATTGAAAAACATCCAGAAATGATTGAAGCTACTGACTGAATGAAAGGAGCTGGCATCTCACTCTCTTTGAATCTTCTTTATCATGCTAAGAGGAGCAGGAAAAAGCAAAAAATTTCAGAATTGCACCTTGCAATGCGGAGAAATTACTGTTTGTGCATTTACAATATTCATTGATTTTTGCCATTGAAAAACATCATGTTATTCATATACCAGAAATGTTTGAAGCTACTGACTGAATGAAAGGAGCTGACATCTCACTCTCTTTGAATCTTCTTTATCATGCTAAGAGGAGCAGGAAAAAGCAAAAAATTTCAGAATTTCACCTTGCAATGCGGAGAAATTACTGTTTGTGCATTTACATTATTCATTGATTTTTGCCATTGAAAAACGTCCAGAAATGATTGAAGCTACTGACTGAATGAAAGGAGCTGGCATCTCACTCTCTTTGAATCTTCTTTATCATGCTAAGAGGAGCAGGAAAAAGCAAAAAATTTCAGAATTGCACCTTGCAATGCGGAGAAATTACTGTTTGTGCATTTACAATATTCATTGATTTTTGCCATTGAAAAACATGTTATTCATATACCAGAAATGTTTGAATCTTCTTTATCATGCTAAGAGGAGCAGGAAAAAGCAAAAAATTTCAGAATTGCACCTTGCAATGCGGAGAAATTACTGTTTGTGCATTTACAATATTCATTGATTTTTGCCATTGAAAAACATCATGTTATTCATATACCAGAAATGATTGAAGCTACTGACTGAATGAAAGGAGCTGGCATCTCACTCTCTTTGAATCTTCTTTATCATGCTAAGAGGTGCAGGAAAAAGCAAAAAATTTCAGAATTGCACCTTGCAATGCGGAGAAATTACTGTTTGTGCATTTACAATATTCATTGATTTTTGCCATTGAAAAACGTCCAGAAATGATTGAAGCTACTGACTGAATGAAAGGAGCTGGCATCTCACTCTCTTTGAATCTTCTTTATCATGCTAAGAGGAGCAGGAAAAAGCAAAAAATTTCAGAATTGCACCTTGCAATGCGGAGAAATTACTGTTTGTGCATTTACAATATTCATTGATTTTTGCCATTGAAAAACGTCCAGAAATGATTGAAGCTACTGACTGAATGAAAGGAGCTGGCATCTCACTCTCTTTGAATCTTCTTTATCATGCTAAGAGGAGCAGGAAAAAGCAAAAAATTTCAGAATTGCAACTTGCAATGCGGAGAAATTACTGTTTGTGCATTTACAATATTCATTGATTTTTGCCATTGAAAAACATCATGTTATTCATATACCAGAAATGATTGAAGCTACTGACTGAATGAAAGGAGCTGGCATCTCACTCTCTTTGAATCTTCTGTATCATGCTAAGAGGAGCAGGAAAAAGCAAAAAATTTCAGAATTGCACCTTGCAATGCGGAGAAATTACTGTTTGTGCATTTACAATATTCATTGATTTTTGCCATTGAAAAAAGTCCAGAAATGATTGAAGCTACTGACTGAATGAAAGGAGCTGGAATCTCACTCTCTTTGAATCTTCTTTATCATGCTAAGAGGAGCAGGAAAAAGCAAAAAATTTCAGAATTGCAACTTGCAATGCGGAGAAATTACTGTTTGTGCATTTACAATATTCATTGATTTTTGCCATTGAAAAACATCATGTTATTCATATACCAGAAATGATTGAAGCTACTGACTGAATGAAAGGAGCTGGCATCTCACTCTCTTTGAATCTTCTTTATCATGCTAAGAGGAGCAGGAAAAAGCAAAAAATTTCAGAATTGCACCTTGCAATGCGGAGAAATTACTGTTTGTGCATTTACAATATTCATTGATTTTTGCCATTGAAAAACGTCCAGAAATGATTGAAGCTACTGACTGAATGAAAGGAGCTGGCATCTCACTCTCTTTGAATCTTCTTTATCATGCTAAGAGGAGCAGGAAAAAGCAAAAAATTTCAGAATTGCACCTTGCAATGCGGAGAAATTACTGTTTGTGCATTTACAATATTCATTGATTTTTGCCATTGAAAAACGTCCAGAAATGATTGAAGCTACTGACTGAATGAAAGGAGCTGGCATCTCACTCTCTTTGAATCTTCTTTATCATGCTAAGAGGAGCAGGAAAAAGCAAAAAATTTCAGAATTGCACCTTGCAATGCGGAGAAATTACTGTTTGTGCATTTACAATATTCATTAATTTTTGCCATTGAAAAACATCATGTTATTCATATCCCAGAAATGTTTGAAGCTACTGACTGAATGAAAGAAGCTGGCATCTCACTCTCTTTGAATCTTCTTTATCATGCTAAGAGGAGCAGGAAAAAGCAAAAAATTTCAGAATTGCACCTTGCAATGCGGAGAAATTACTGTTTGTGCATTTACAATATTCATTGATTTTTGCCATTGAAAAACGTCCAGAAATGATTGAAGCTACTGACTGAATGAAAGGAGCTGGCATCTCACTCTCTTTGAATCTTCTTTATCATGCTAAGAGGAGCAGGAAAAAGCAAAAAATTTCAGAATTGCACCTTGCAATGCGGAGAAATTACTGTTTGTGCATTTACAATATTCATTGATTTTTGCCATTGAAAAACATCATGTTATTCATATACCAGAAATGTTTGAAGCTACTGACTGAATGAAAGGAGCTGGCATCTCACTCTCTTTGAATCTTCTTTATCATGCTAAGAGGAGCAGGAAAAAGCAAAAAATTTCAGAATTGCACCTTGCAATGCGGAGAAATTACTGTTTGTGCATTTACAATATTCATTGATTTTTGCCATTGAAAAACGTCCAGAAATGATTGAAGCTACTGACTGAATGAAAGGAGCTGGCATCTCACTCTCTTTGAATCTTCTTTATCATGCTAAGAGGAGCAGGAAAATGCAAGAAATTTCAGAATTGCACCTTGCAATGCGGAGAAATTACTGTTTGTGCATTTACAATATTCATTGATTTTTGCCATTGAAAAACATCCAGAAATGATTGAAGCTACTGACTGAATGAAAGGAGCTGGCTTCTCACTCTCTTTGAATCTTCTTTATCATGCTAAGAGGAGCAGGAAAAAGCAAAAAATTTCAGAATTGCACCTTGCAATGCGGAGAAATTACTGTTTGTGCATTTACAATATTCATTGATTTTTGCCATTGAAAAACATCATGTTATTCATATACCAGAAATGATTGAAGCTACTGACTGAATGAAAGGAGCTGGCATCTCACTCTCTTTGAATCTTCTTTATCATGCTAAGAGGAGCAGGAAAAAGCAAAAAATTTCAGAATTGCACCTTGCAATGCGGAGAAATTACTGTTTGTGCATTTACAATATTCATTGATTTTTGCCATTGAAAAACGTCCAGAAATGATTGAAGCTACTGACTGAATGAAAGGAGCTGGCATCTCACTCTCTTTGAATCTTCTTTATCATGCTAAGAGGAGCAGGAAAAAGCAAAAAATTTCAGAATTGCACCTTGCAATGCGGAGAAATTACTGTTTGTGCATTTACAATATTCATTGATTTTTGCCATTGAAAAACGTCCAGAAATGATTGAAGCTACTGACTGAATGAAAGGAGCTGGCATCTCACTCTCTTTGAATCTTCTTTATCATGCTAAGAGGAGCAGGAAAAAGCAAAAAATTTCAGAATTGCAACTTGCAATGCGGAGAAATTACTGTTTGTGCATTTACAATATTCATTGATTTTTGCCATTGAAAAACATCATGTTATTCATATACCAGAAATGATTGAAGCTACTGACTGAATGAAAGGAGCTGGCATCTCACTCTCTTTGAATCTTCTGTATCATGCTAAGAGGAGCAGGAAAAAGCAAAAAATTTCAGAATTGCACCTTGCAATGCGGAGAAATTACTGTTTGTGCATTTACAATATTCATTGATTTTTGCCATTGAAAAACGTCCAGAAATGATTGAAGCTACTGACTGAATGAAAGGAGCTGGCATCTCACTCTCTTTGAATCTTCTTTATCATGCTAAGAGGAGCAGGAAAAAGCAAAAAATTTCAGAATTGCACCTTGCAATGCGGAGAAATTACTGTTTGTGCATTTACAATATTCATTGATTTTTGCCATTGAAAAACGTCCAGAAATGATTGAAGCTACTGACTGAATGAAAGGAGCTGGCATCTCACTCTCTTTGAATCTTCTTTATCATGCTAAGAGGAGCAGGAAAAAGCAAAAAATTTCAGAATTGCACCTTGCAATGCGGAGAAATTACTGTTTGTGCATTTACAATATTCATTGATTTTTGCCATTGAAAAACGTCCAGAAATGATTGAAGCTACTGACTGAATGAAAGGAGCTGGCATCTCACTCTCTTTGAATCTTCTTTATCATGCTAGGATTAGCAGGAAAAAGCAAAAAATTTCAGAATTGCACCTTGCAATGTGGAGATATTACTGTTTGTGCATTTACAATATTCATTGAATTTTGCCATTGAAAAACGTCCAGAAATGTTTGAAGCTACTGACTGAATGAAAGGAGCTGGCATCTCACTCTATTTGAATCTTCTTTATCATGCTAGGATTAGCAGGAAAAAGCAAAAAAATTTCAGAATTGCACCTTGCAATGTGGAGATATTACTGTTTGTGCATTTACAATATTCATTGATTTTTGCCATTGAAAAACGTCCAGAAATGATTGAAGCTACTGACTGAATGAAAGGAGCTGGCATCTCACTCTCTTTGAATCTTCTTTATCATGCTAAGAGGAGCAGGAAAAAGCAAAAAATTTCAGAATTGCAACTTGCAATGCGGAGAAATTACTGTTTGTGCATTTACAATATTCATTGATTTTTGCCATTGAAAAACATCATGTTATTCATATACCAGAAATGATTGAAGCTACTGACTGAATGAAAGGAGCTGGCATCTCACTCTCTTTGAATCTTCTGTATCATGCTAAGAGGAGCAGGAAAAAGCAAAAAATTTCAGAATTGCACCTTGCAATGCGGAGAAATTACTGTTTGTGCATTTACAATATTCATTGATTTTTGCCATTGAAAAAAGTCCAGAAATGATTGAAGCTACTGACTGAATGAAAGGAGCTGGAATCTCACTCTCTTTGAATCTTCTTTATCATGCTAAGAGGAGCAGGAAAAAGCAAAAAATTTCAGAATTGCAACTTGCAATGCGGAGAAATTACTGTTTGTGCATTTACAATATTCATTGATTTTTGCCATTGAAAAACATCATGTTATTCATATACCAGAAATGATTGAAGCTACTGACTGAATGAAAGGAGCTGGCATCTCACTCTCTTTGAATCTTCTTTATCATGCTAAGAGGAGCAGGAAAAAGCAAAAAATTTCAGAATTGCACCTTGCAATGCGGAGAAATTACTGTTTGTGCATTTACAATATTCATTGATTTTTGCCATTGAAAAACGTCCAGAAATGATTGAAGCTACTGACTGAATGAAAGGAGCTGGCATCTCACTCTCTTTGAATCTTCTTTATCATGCTAAGAGGAGCAGGAAAAAGCAAAAAATTTCAGAATTGCACCTTGCAATGCGGAGAAATTACTGTTTGTGCATTTACAATATTCATTGATTTTTGCCATTGAAAAACGTCCAGAAATGATTGAAGCTACTGACTGAATGAAAGGAGCTGGCATCTCACTCTCTTTGAATCTTCTTTATCATGCTAAGAGGAGCAGGAAAAAGCAAAAAATTTCAGAATTGCACCTTGCAATGCGGAGAAATTACTGTTTGTGCATTTACAATATTCATTAATTTTTGCCATTGAAAAACATCATGTTATTCATATCCCAGAAATGTTTGAAGCTACTGACTGAATGAAAGAAGCTGGCATCTCACTCTCTTTGAATCTTCTTTATCATGCTAAGAGGAGCAGGAAAAAGCAAAAAATTTCAGAATTGCATCTTGCAATGCGGAGAAATTACTGTTTGTGCATTTACAATATTCATTGATTTTTGCCATTGAAAAACGTCCAGAAATGATTGAAGCTACTGACTGAATGAAAGGAGCTGGCATCTCACTCTCTTTGAATCTTCTTTATCATGCTAAGAGGAGCAGGAAAAAGCAAAAAATTTCAGAATTGCACCTTGCAATGCGGAGAAATTACTGTTTGTGCATTTACAATATTCATTGATTTTTGCCATTGAAAAACATCATGTTATTCATATACCAGAAATGTTTGAAGCTACTGACTGAATGAAAGGAGCTGGCATCTCACTCTCTTTGAATCTTCTTTATCATGCTAAGAGGAGCAGGAAAAAGCAAAAAATTTCAGAATTGCACCTTGCAATGCGGAGAAATTACTGTTTGTGCATTTACAATATTCATTGATTTTTGCCATTGAAAAACGTCCAGAAATGATTGAAGCTACTGACTGAATGAAAGGAGCTGGCATCTCACTCTCCTTGAATCTTCTTTATCATGCTAAGAGGAGCAGGAAAATGCAAGAAATTTCAGAATTGCACCTTGCAATGCGGAGAAATTACTGTTTGTGCATTTACAATATTCATTGATTTTTGCCATTGAAAAACATCCAGAAATGATTGAAGCTACTGACTGAATGAAAGGAGCTGGCTTCTCACTCTCTTTGAATCTTCTTTATCATGCTAAGAGGAGCAGGAAAAAGCAAAAAATTTCAGAATTGCACCTTGCAATGCGGAGAAATTACTGTTTGTGCATTTACAATATTCATTGATTTTTGCCATTGAAAAACATCATGTTATTCATATACCAGAAATGATTGAAGCTACTGACTGAATGAAAGGAGCTGGCATCTCACTCTCTTTGAATCTTCTTTATCATGCTAAGAGGAGCAGGAAAAAGCAAAAAATTTCAGAATTGCACCTTGCAATGCGGAGAAATTACTGTTTGTGCATTTACAATATTCATTGATTTTTGCCATTGAAAAACGTCCAGAAATGATTGAAGCTACTGACTGAATGAAAGGAGCTGGCATCTCACTCTCTTTGAATCTTCTTTATCATGCTAAGAGGAGCAGGAAAAAGCAAAAAATTTCAGAATTGCACCTTGCAATGCGGAGAAATTACTGTTTGTGCATTTACAATATTCATTGATTTTTGCCATTGAAAAACGTCCAGAAATGATTGAAGCTACTGACTGAATGAAAGGAGCTGGCATCTCACTCTCTTTGAATCTTCTTTATCATGCTAAGAGGAGCAGGAAAAAGCAAAAAATTTCAGAATTGCAACTTGCAATGCGGAGAAATTACTGTTTGTGCATTTACAATATTCATTGATTTTTGCCATTGAAAAACATCATGTTATTCATATACCAGAAATGATTGAAGCTACTGACTGAATGAAAGGAGCTGGCATCTCACTCTCTTTGAATCTTCTGTATCATGCTAAGAGGAGCAGGAAAAAGCAAAAAATTTCAGAATTGCACCTTGCAATGCGGAGAAATTACTGTTTGTGCATTTACAATATTCATTGATTTTTGCCATTGAAAAACGTCCAGAAATGATTGAAGCTACTGACTGAATGAAAGGAGCTGGCATCTCACTCTCTTTGAATCTTCTTTATCATGCTAAGAGGAGCAGGAAAAAGCAAAAAATTTCAGAATTGCACCTTGCAATGCGGAGAAATTACTGTTTGTGCATTTACAATATTCATTGATTTTTGCCATTGAAAAACGTCCAGAAATGATTGAAGCTACTGACTGAATGAAAGGAGCTGGCATCTCACTCTCTTTGAATCTTCTTTATCATGCTAGGATTAGCAGGAAAAAGCAAAAAATTTCAGAATTGCACCTTGCAATGTGGAGATATTACTGTTTGTGCATTTACAATATTCATTGAATTTTGCCATTGAAAAACGTCCAGAAATGTTTGAAGCTACTGACTGAATGAAAGGAGCTGGCATCTCACTCTATTTGAATCTTCTTTATCATGCTAGGATTAGCAGGAAAAAGCAAAAAATTTCAGAATTGCACCTTACAATGTGGAGATATTACTGTTTGTGCATTTACAATATTCATTGATTTTTGCCATTGAAAAACGTCCAGAAATGTTTATACCAGAAATGTTTGAAGCTACTGACTGAATGAAAGGAGCTGGCATCTCACTCTCTTTGAATCTTCTTTATCATGCTAAGAGGAGCAGGAAAAAGCAAAAAATTTCAGAATTGCACCTTGCAATGCGGAGAAATTACTGTTTGTGCATTTACAATATTCATTGATTTTTGCCATTGAAAAACGTCCAGAAATGACTGAAGCTACTGACTGAATGAAAGGAGCTGGCATCTCAGTCTCTTTGAATCTTCTTTATCATGCTAAGAGGAGCAGGAAAAAGCAAAAAATTTCAGAATTGCACCTTGCAATGCGGAGAAATTACTGTTTGTGCATTTACAATATTCATTGATTTTTGCCATTGAAAAACATCATGTTATTCATATACCAGAAATGATTGAAGCTACTGACTGAATGAAAGGAGCTGGCATCTCACTCTCTTTGAATCTTCTTTATCATGCTAAGAGGAGCAGGAAAAAGCAAAAAATTTCAGAATTGCACCTTGCAATGCGGAGAAATTACTGTTTGTGCATTTACAATATTCATTGATTTTTGCCATTGAAAAAAGTCCAGAAATGATTGAAGCTACTGACTGAATGAAAGGAGCTGGAATCTCACTCTCTTTGAATCTTCTTTATCATGCTAAGAGGAGCAGGAAAAAGCAAAAAATTTCAGAATTGCAACTTGCAATGCGGAGAAATTACTGTTTGTGCATTTACAATATTCATTGATTTTTGCCATTGAAAAACATCATGTTATTCATATACCAGAAATGATTG
Source organism: Phyllobates terribilis (assembly GCF_046119375.1). Lineage (NCBI taxonomy): Eukaryota > Metazoa > Chordata > Amphibia > Anura > Dendrobatidae > Phyllobates > Phyllobates terribilis. The sequence continues at coordinate 894,016 of NW_027363188.1, forward strand.
AAGCTACTGACTGAATGAAAGGAGCTGGCATCTCACTCTCTTTGAATCTTCTTTATCATGCTAAGAGGAGCAGGAAAAAGCAAAAAATTTCAGAATTGCACCTTGCAATGCGGAGAAATTACTGTTTGTGCATTTACAATATTCATTGATTTTTGCCATTGAAAAACGTCCAGAAATGATTGAAGCTACTGACTGAATGAAAGGAGCTGGCATCTCACTCTCTTTGAATCTTCTTTATCATGCTAAGAGGAGCAGGAAAAAGCAAAAAATTTCAGAATTGCACCTTGCAATGCGGAGAAATTACTGTTTGTGCATTTACAATATTCATTGATTTTTGCCATTGAAAAACGTCCAGAAATGATTGAAGCTACTGACTGAATGAAAGGAGCTGGCATCTCACTCTCTTTGAATCTTCTTTATCATGCTAAGAGGAGCAGGAAAAAGCAAAAAATTTCAGAATTGCACCTTGCAATGCGGAGAAATTACTGTTTGTGCATTTACAATATTCATTAATTTTTGCCATTGAAAAACATCATGTTATTCATATCCCAGAAATGTTTGAAGCTACTGACTGAATGAAAGAAGTTGGCATCTCATTCTCTTTGAATCTTCTTTATCATGCTAAGAGGAGCAGGAAAAAGCAAAAAATTTCAGAATTGCACCTTGCAATGCGGAGAAATTACTGTTTGTGCATTTACAATATTCATTGATTTTTGCCATTGAAAAACGTCCAGAAATGATTGAAGCTACTGACTGAATGAAAGGAGCTGGCATCTCACTCTCTTTGAATCTTCTTTATCATGCTAAGAGGAGCAGGAAAAAGCAAAAAATTTCAGAATTGCACCTTGCAATGCGGAGAAATTACTGTTTGTGCATTTACAATATTCATTGATTTTTGCCATTGAAAAACATCATGTTATTCATATACCAGAAATGTTTGAAGCTACTGACTGAATGAAAGGAGCTGGCATCTCACTCTCTTTGAATCTTCTTTATCATGCTAAGAGGAGCAGGAAAAAGCAAAAAATTTCAGAATTGCACCTTGCAATGCGGAGAAATTACTGTTTGTGCATTTACAATATTCATTGATTTTTGCCATTGAAAAACGTCCAGAAATGATTGAAGCTACTGACTGAATGAAAGGAGCTGGCATCTCACTCTCTTTGAATCTTCTTTATCATGCTAAGAGGAGCAGGAAAATGCAAGAAATTTCAGAATTGCACCTTGCAATGCGGAGAAATTACTGTTTGTGCATTTACAATATTCATTGATTTTTGCCATTGAAAAACATCCAGAAATGATTGAAGCTACTGACTGAATGAAAGGAGCTGGCTTCTCACTCTCTTTGAATCTTCTTTATCATGCTAAGAGGAGCAGGAAAAAGCAAAAAATTTCAGAATTGCACCTTGCAATGCGGAGAAATTACTGTTTGTGCATTTACAATATTCATTGATTTTTGCCATTGAAAAACATCATGTTATTCATATACCAGAAATGATTGAAGCTACTGACTGAATGAAAGGAGCTGGCATCTCACTCTCTTTGAATCTTCTTTATCATGCTAAGAGGAGCAGGAAAAAGCAAAAAATTTCAGAATTGCACCTTGCAATGCGGAGAAATTACTGTTTGTGCATTTACAATATTCATTGATTTTTGCCATTGAAAAACGTCCAGAAATGATTGAAGCTACTGACTGAATGAAAGGAGCTGGCATCTCACTCTCTTTGAATCTTCTTTATCATGCTAAGAGGAGCAGGAAAAAGCAAAAAATTTCAGAATTGCACCTTGCAATGCGGAGAAATTACTGTTTGTGCATTTACAATATTCATTGATTTTTGCCATTGAAAAACGTCCAGAAATGATTGAAGCTACTGACTGAATGAAAGGAGCTGGCATCTCACTCTCTTTGAATCTTCTTTATCATGCTAAGAGGAGCAGGAAAATGCAAGAAATTTCAGAATTGCACCTTGCAATGCGGAGAAATTACTGTTTGTGCATTTACAATATTCATTGATTTTTGCCATTGAAAAACATCCAGAAATGATTGAAGCTACTGACTGAATGAAAGGAGCTGGCTTCTCACTCTCTTTGAATCTTCATTATCATGCTAAGAGGAGCAGGAAAAAGCAAAAAATTTCAGAATTGCACCTTGCAATGCGGAGAAATTACTGTTTGTGCATTTACAATATTCATTGATTTTTGCCATTGAAAAACATCATGTTATTCATATACCAGAAATGATTGAAGCTACTGACTGAATGAAAGGAGCTGGCATCTCACTCTCTTTGAATCTTCTTTATCATGCTAAGAGGAGCAGGAAAAAGCAAAAAATTTCAGAATTGCACCTTGCAATGCGGAGAAATTACTGTTTGTGCATTTACAATATTCATTGATTTTTGCCATTGAAAAACGTCCAGAAATGATTGAAGCTACTGACTGAATGAAAGGAGCTGGCATCTCACTCTCTTTGAATCTTCTTTATCATGCTAAGAGGAGCAGGAAAAAGCAAAAAATTTCAGAATTGCACCTTGCAATGCGGAGAAATTACTGTTTGTGCATTTACAATATTCATTGATTTTTGCCATTGAAAAACGTCCAGAAATGATTGAAGCTACTGACTGAATGAAAGGAGCTGGCATCTCACTCTCTTTGAATCTTCTTTATCATGCTAAGAGGAGCAGGAAAAAGCAAAAAATTTCAGAATTGCAACTTGCAATGCGGAGAAATTACTGTTTGTGCATTTACAATATTCATTGATTTTTGCCATTGAAAAACATCATGTTATTCATATACCAGAAATGATTGAAGCTACTGACTGAATGAAAGGAGCTGGCATCTCACTCTCTTTGAATCTTCTGTATCATGCTAAGAGGAGCAGGAAAAAGCAAAAAATTTCAGAATTGCACCTTGCAATGCGTAGAAATTACTGTTTGTGCATTTACAATATTCATTGATTTTGCCATTGAAAAACGTCCAGAAATGATTGAAGCTACTGACTGAATGAAAGGAGCTGGCATCTCACTCTCTTTGAATCTTCTTTATCATGCTAAGAGGAGCAGGAAAAAGCAAAAAATTTCAGAATTGCACCTTGCAATGCGGAGAATTTACTGTTTGTGCATTTACAATATTCATTGATTTTTGCCATTGAAAAACGTCCAGAAATGATTGAAGCTACTGACTGAATGAAAGGAGCTGGCATCTCACTCTCTTTGAATCTTCTTTATCATGCTAAGAGGAGCAGGAAAAAGCAAAAAATTTCAGAATTGCACCTTGCAATGCGGAGAAATTACTGTTTGTGCATTTACAATATTCATTGATTTTTGCCATTGAAAAACGTCCAGAAATGATTGAAGCTACTGACTGAATGAAAGGAGCTGGCATCTCACTCTCTTTGAATCTTCTTTATCATGCTAGGATTAGCAGGAAAAAGCAAAAAATTTCAGAATTGCACCTTGCAATGTGGAGATATTACTGTTTGTGCATTTACAATATTCATTGAATTTTGCCATTGAAAAACGTCCAGAAATGTTTGAAGCTACTGACTGAATGAAAGGAGCTGGCATCTCACTCTATTTGAATCTTCTTTATCATGCTAGGATTAGCAGGAAAAAGCAAAAAAATTTCAGAATTGCACCTTGCAATGTGGAGATATTACTGTTTGTGCATTTACAATATTCATTGATTTTTGCCATTGAAAAACGTCCAGAAATGTTTATACCAGAAATGTTTGAAGCTACTGACTGAATGAAAGGAGCTGGCATCTCACTCTCTTTGAATCTTCTTTATCATGCTAAGAGGAGCAGGAAAAAGCAAAAAATTTCAGAATTGCACCTTGCAATGCGGAGAAATTACTGTTTGTGCATTTACAATATTCATTGATTTTTGCCATTGAAAAACGTCCAGAAATGATTGAAGCTACTGACTGAATGAAAGGAGCTGGCATCTCACTCTCTTTGAATCTTCTTTATCATGCTAAGAGGAGCAGGAAAAAGCAAAAAATTTCAGAATTGCAACTTGCAATGCGGAGAAATTACTGTTTGTGCATTTACAATATTCATTGATTTTTGCCATTGAAAAACATCATGTTATTCATATACCAGAAATGATTGAAGCTACTGACTGAATGAAAGGAGCTGGCATCTCACTCTCTTTGAATCTTCTGTATCATGCTAAGAGGAGCAGGAAAAAGCAAAAAATTTCAGAATTGCACCTTGCAATGCGGAGAAATTACTGTTTGTGCATTTACAATATTCATTGATTTTTGCCATTGAAAAAAGTCCAGAAATGATTGAAGCTACTGACTGAATGAAAGGAGCTGGAATCTCACTCTCTTTGAATCTTCTTTATCATGCTAAGAGGAGCAGGAAAAAGCAAAAAATTTCAGAATTGCAACTTGCAATGCGGAGAAATTACTGTTTGTGCATTTACAATATTCATTGATTTTTGCCATTGAAAAACATCATGTTATTCATATACCAGAAATGATTGAAGCTACTGACTGAATGAAAGGAGCTGGCATCTCACTCTCTTTGAATCTTCTTTATCATGGTAAGAGGAGCAGGAAAAAGCAAAAAATTTCAGAATTGCACCTTGCAATGCGGAGAAATTACTGTTTGTGCATTTACAATATTCATTGATTTTTGCCATTGAAAAACGTCCAGAAATGATTGAAGCTACTGACTGAATTAAAGGAGCTGGCATCTCACTCTCTTTGAATCTTCTTTATCATGCTAAGAGGAGCAGGAAAAAGCAAAAAATTTCAGAATTGCACCTTGCAATGCGGAGAAATTACTGTTTGTGCATTTACAATATTCATTGATTTTTGCCATTGAAAAACGTCCAGAAATGATTGAAGCTACTGACTGAATGAAAGGAGCTGGCATCTCACTCTCTTTGAATCTTCTTTATCATGCTAAGAGGAGCAGGAAAAAGCAAAAAATTTCAGAATTGCACCTTGCAATGCGGAGAAATTACTGTTTGTGCATTTACAATATTCATTAATTTTTGCCATTGAAAAACATCATGTTATTCATATCCCAGAAATGTTTGAAGCTACTGACTGAATGAAAGAAGCTGGCATCTCACTCTCTTTGAATCTTCTTTATCATGCTAAGAGGAGCAGGAAAAAGCAAAAAATTTCAGAATTGCACCTTGCAATGCGGAGAAATTACTGTTTGTGCATTTACAATATTCATTGATTTTTGCCATTGAAAAACATCATGTTATTCATATACCAGAAATGTTTGAAGCTACTGACTGAATGAAAGGAGCTGGCATCTCACTCTCTTTGAATCTTCTTTATCATGCTAAGAGGAGCAGGAAAAAGCAAAAAATTTCAGAATTGCACCTTGCAATGCGGAGAAATTACTGTTTGTGCATTTACAATATTCATTGATTTTTGCCATTGAAAAACGTCCAGAAATGATTGAAGCTACTGACTGAATGAAAGGAGCTGGCATCTCACTCTCTTTGAATCTTCTTTATCATGCTAAGAGGAGCAGGAAAATGCAAGAAATTTCAGAATTGCACCTTGCAATGCGGAGAAATTACTGTTTGTGCATTTACAATATTCATTGATTTTTGCCATTGAAAAACATCCAGAAATGATTGAAGCTACTGACTGAATGAAAGGAGCTGGCTTCTCACTCTCTTTGAATCTTCTTTATCATGCTAAGAGGAGCAGGAAAAAGCAAAAAATTTCAGAATTGCACCTTGCAATGCGGAGAAATTACTGTTTGTGCATTTACAATATTCATTGATTTTTGCCATTGAAAAACATCATGTTATTCATATACCAGAAATGATTGAAGCTACTGACTGAATGAAAGGAGCTGGCATCTCACTCTCTTTGAATCTTCTTTATCATGCTAAGAGGAGCAGGAAAAAGCAAAAAATTTCAGAATTGCACCTTGCAATGCGGAGAAATTACTGTTTGTGCATTTACAATATTCATTGATTTTTGCCATTGAAAAACGTCCAGAAATGATTGAAGCTACTGACTGAATGAAAGGAGCTGGCATCTCACTCTCTTTGAATCTTCTTTATCATGCTAAGAGGAGCAGGAAAAAGCAAAAAATTTCAGAATTGCACCTTGCAATGCGGAGAAATTACTGTTTGTGCATTTACAATATTCATTGATTTTTGCCATTGAAAAACGTCCAGAAATGATTGAAGCTACTGACTGAATGAAAGGAGCTGGCATCTCACTCTCTTTGAATCTTCTTTATCATGCTAAGAGGAGCAGGAAAAAGCAAAAAATTTCAGAATTGCAACTTGCAATGCGGAGAAATTACTGTTTGTGCATTTACAATATTCATTGATTTTTGCCATTGAAAAACATCATGTTATTCATATACCAGAAATGATTGAAGCTACTGACTGAATGAAAGGAGCTGGCATCTCACTCTCTTTGAATCTTCTTTATCATGCTAAGAGGAGCAGGAAAAAGCAAAAAATTTCAGAATTGCACCTTGCAATGCGGAGAAATTACTGTTTGTGCATTTACAATATTCATTGATTTTTGCCATTGAAAAACGTCCAGAAATGATTGAAGCTACTGACTGAATGAAAGGAGCTGGCATCTCACTCTCTTTGAATCTTCTTTATCATGCTAGGATTAGCAGGAAAAAGCAAAAAATTTCAGAATTGCACCTTGCAATGTGGAGATATTACTGTTTGTGCATTTACAATATTCATTGAATTTTGCCATTGAAAAACGTCCAGAAATGTTTGAAGCTACTGACTGAATGAAAGGAGCTGGCATCTCACTCTATTTGAATCTTCTTTATCATGCTAGGATTAGCAGGAAAAAGCAAAAAATTTCAGAATTGCACCTTACAATGTGGAGATATTACTGTTTGTGCATTTACAATATTCATTGATTTTTGCCATTGAAAAACGTCCAGAAATGTTTATACCAGAAATGTTTGAAGCTACTGACTGAATGAAAGGAGCTGGCATCTCACTCTCTTTGAATCTTCTTTATCATGCTAAGAGGAGCAGGAAAAAGCAAAAAATTTCAGAATTGCACCTTGCAATGCGGAGAAATTACTGTTTGTGCATTTACAATATTCATTGATTTTTGCCATTGAAAAACGTCCAGAAATGACTGAAGCTACTGACTGAATGAAAGGAGCTGGCATCTCAGTCTCTTTGAATCTTCTTTATCATGCTAAGAGCAGGAAAAAGCAAAAAATTTCAGAATTGCACCTTGCAATGCGGAGAAATTACTGTTTGTGCATTTACAATATTCATTGATTTTTGCCATTGAAAAACATCATGTTATTCATATACCAGAAATGATTGAAGCTACTGACTGAATGAAAGGAGCTGGCATCTCACTCTCTTTGAATCTTCTTTATCATGCTAAGAGGAGCAGGAAAAAGCAAAAAATTTCAGAATTGCACCTTGCAATGCGGAGAAATTACTGTTTGTGCATTTACAATATTCATTGATTTTTGCCATTGAAAAACGTCCAGAAATGATTGAAGCTACTGACTGAATGAAAGGAGCTGGCATCTCACTCTCTTTGAATCTTCTTTATCATGCTAAGAGGAGCAGGAAAAAGCAAAAAATTTCAGAATTGCATCTTGCAATGCGGAGAAATTACTGTTTGTGCATTTACAATATTCATTGATTTTTGCCATTGAAAAACGTCCAGAAATGATTGAAGCTACTGACTGAATGAAAGGAGCTGGCATCTCACTCTCTTTGAATCTTCTTTATCATGCTAAGAGGAGCAGGAAAATGCAAAAAATTTCAGAATTGCACCTTGCAATGCGGAGAAATTACTGTTTGTGCATTTACAATATTCATTGATTTTTGCCATTGAAAAACGTCCAGAAATGATTGAAGCTACTGACTGAATGAAAGGAGCTGGAATCTCACTCTCTTTGAATCTTCTTTATCATGCTAAGAGGAGCAGGAAAAAGCAAAAAATTTCAGAATTGCAACTTGCAATGCGGAGAAATTACTGTTTGTGCATTTACAATATTCATTGATTTTTGCCATTGAAAAACATCATGTTATTCATATACCAGAACTGATTGAAGCTACTGACTGAATGAAAGGAGCTGGCATCTCACTCTCTTTGAATCTTCTTTATCATGCTAAGAGGAGCAGGAAAAAGCAAAAAATTTCAGAATTGCACCTTGCAATGCGGAGAAATTACTGTTTGTGCATTTACAATATTCATTGATTTTTGCCATTGAAAAACGTCCAGAAATGATTGAAGCTACTGACTGAATGAAAGGAGCTGGCATCTCACTCTCTTTGAATCTTCTTTATCATGCTAAGAGGAGCAGGAAAAAGCAAAAAATTTCAGAATTGCACCTTGCAATGCGGAGAAATTACTGTTTGTGCATTTACAATATTCATTGATTTTTGCCATTGAAAAACGTCCAGAAATGATTGAAGCTACTGACTGAATGAAAGGAGCTGGCATCTCACTCTCTTTGAATCTTCTTTATCATGCTAAGAGGAGCAGGAAAAAGCAAAAAATTTCAGAATTGCATCTTGCAATGCGGAGAAATTACTGTTTGTGCATTTACAATATTCATTGATTTTTGCCATTGAAAAACGTCCAGAAATGATTGAAGCTACTGACTGAATGAAAGGAGCTGGCATCTCACTCTCTTTGAATCTTCTTTATCATGCTAAGAGGAGCAGGAAAATGCAAAAAATTTCAGAATTGCACCTTGCAATGCGGAGAAATTACTGTTTGTGCATTTACAATATTCATTGATTTTTGCCATTGAAAAACGTCCAGAAATGATTGAAGCTACTGACTGAATGAAAGGAGCTGGAATCTCACTCTCTTTGAATCTTCTTTATCATGCTAAGAGGAGCAGGAAAAAGCAAAAAATTTCAGAATTGCAACTTGCAATGCGGAGAAATTACTGTTTGTGCATTTACAATATTCATTGATTTTTGCCATTGAAAAACATCATGTTATTCATATACCAGAAATGATTGAAGTTACTGACTGAATGAAAGGAGCTGGCATCTCACTCTCTTTGAATCTTCTTTATCATGCTAAGAGGAGCAGGAAAAAGCAAAAAAATTTCAGAATTGCACCTTGCAATGCGGAGAAATTACTGTTTGTGCATTTACAATATTCATTGATTTTTGCCATTGAAAAACGTCCAGAAATGATTGAAGCTACTGACTGAATGAAAGGAGCTGGCATCTCACTCTCTTTGAATCTTCTTTATCATGCTAAGAGGAGCAGGAAAAAGCAAAAAATTTCAGAATTGCACCTTGCAATGCGGAGAAATTACTGTTTGTGCATTTACAATATTCATTGATTTTTGCCATTGAAAAACGTCCAGAAATGATTGAAGCTACTGACTGAATGAAAGGAGCTGGCATCTCACTCTCTTTGAATCTTCTTTATCATGCTAAGAGGAGCAGGAAAAAGCAAAAAATTTCAGAATTGCATCTTGCAATGCGGAGAAATTACTGTTTGTGCATTTACAATATTCATTGATTTTTGCCATTGAAAAACGTCCATAAATGATTGAAGCTACTGACTGAATGAAAGGAGCTGGCATCTCACTCTCTTTGAATCTTCTTTATCATGCTAAGAGGAGCAGAAAAAAGCAAAAAATTTCAGAATTGCACCTTGCAATGCGGAGAAATTACTGTTTGTGCATTTACAATATTCATTGATTTTTGCCATTGAAAAACGTCCAGAAATGATTGAAGCTACTGACTGAATGAAAGGAGCTGGAATCTCACTCTCTTTGAATCTTCTTTATCATGCTAAGAGGAGCAGGAAAAAGCAAAAAATTTCAGAATTGCAACTTGCAATGCGGAGAAATTACTGTTTGTGCATTTACAATATTCATTGATTTTTGCCATTGAAAAACATCATGTTATTCATATACCAGAAATGATTGAAGCTACTGACTGAATGAAAGGAGCTGGCATCTCACTCTCTTTGAATCTTCTTTATCATGCTAAGAGGAGCAGGAAAAAGCAAAAAATTTCAGAATTGCACCTTGCAATGCGGAGAAATTACTGTTTGTGCATTTACAATATTCATTGATTTTTGCCATTGAAAAACGTCCAGAAATGATTGAAGCTACTGACTGAATGAAAGGAGCTGGAATCTCACTCTCTTTGAATCTTCTTTATCATGCTAAGAGGAGCAGGAAAAAGCAAAAAATTTCAGAATTGCAACTTGCAATGCGGAGAAATTACTGTTTGTGCATTTACAATATTCATTGATTTTTGCCATTGAAAAACATCATGTTATTCATATACCAGAAATGATTGAAGCTACTGACTGAATGAAAGGAGCTGGCATCTCACTCTCTTTGAATCTTCTTTATCATGCTAAGAGGAGCAGGAAAAAGCAAAAAATTTCAGAATTGCACCTTGCAATGCGGAGAAATTACTGTTTGTGCATTTACAATATTCATTGATTTTTGCCATTGAAAAACGTCCAGAAATGATTGAAGCTACTGACTGAATGAAAGGAGCTGGCATCTCACTCTCTTTGAATCTTCTTTATCATGCTAAGAGGAGCAGGAAAAAGCAAAAAATTTCAGAATTGCACCTTGCAATGCGGAGAAATTACTATTTGTGCATTTACAATATTCATTGATTTTTGCCATTGAAAAACGTCCAGAAATGATTGAAGCTACTGACTGAATGAAAGGAGCTGGCATCTCACTCTCTTTGAATCTTCTTTATCATGCTAAGAGGAGCAGGAAAAAGCAAAAAATTTCAGAATTGCATCTTGCAATGCGGAGAAATTACTGTTTGTGCATTTACAATATTCATTGATTTTTGCCATTGAAAAACGTCCAGAAATGATTGAAGCTACTGACTGAATGAAAGGAGCTGGCATCTCACTCTCTTTGAATCTTCTTTACCATGCTAAGAGGAGCAGGAAAAAGCAAAAAATTTCAGAATTGCACCTTGCAATTCGGAGAAATTACTGTTTGTGCATTTACAATATTCATTGATTTTTGCCATTGAAAAACGTCCAGAAATGATTGAAGCTACTGACTGAATGAAAGGAGCTGGAATCTCACTCTCTTTGAATCTTCTTTATCATGCTAAGAGGAGCAGGAAAAAGCAAAAAATTTCAGAATTGCAACTTGCAATGCGGAGAAATTACTGTTTGTGCATTTACAATATTCATTGATTTTTGCCATTGAAAAACATCATGTTATTCATATACCAGAAATGATTGAAGCTACTGACTGAATGAAAGGAGCTGGCATCTCACTCTCTTTGAATCTTGTTTATCATGCTAAGAGGAGCAGGAAAAAGCAAAAAATTTCAGAATTGCACCTTGCAATGCGGAGAAATTACTGTTTGTGCATTTACAATATTCATTGATTTTTGCCATTGAAAAACGTCCAGAAATGATTGAAGCTACTGACTGAATGAAAGGAGCTGGCATCTCACTCTCTTTGAATCTTCTTTATCATGCTAAGAGGAGCAGGAAAAAGCAAAAAATTTCAGAATTGCACCTTGCAATGCGGAGAAATTACTGTTTGTGCATTTACAATATTCATTGATTTTTGCCATTGAAAAACGTCCAGAAATGATTGAAGCTACTGACTGAATGAAAGGAGCTGGCATCTCACTCTCTTTGAATCTTCTTTATCATGCTAAGAGGAGCAGGAAAAAGCAAAAAATTTCAGAATTGCACCTTGCAATGCGGAGAAATTACTGTTTGTGCATTTACAATATTCATTAATTTTTGCCATTGAAAAACATCATGTTATTCATATCCCAGAAATGTTTGAAGCTACTGACTGAATGAAAGAAGCTGGCATCTCACTCTCTTTGAATCTTCTTTATCATGCTAAGAGGAGCAGGAAAAAGCAAAAAATTTCAGAATTGCACCTTGCAATGCGGAGAAATTACTGTTTGTGCATTTACAATATTCATTGATTTTTGCCATTGAAAAACGTCCAGAAATGATTGAAGCTACTGACTGAATGAAAGGAGCTGGCATCTCACTCTCTTTGAATCTTCTTTATCATGCTAAGAGGAGCAGGAAAAAGCAAAAAATTTCAGAATTGCACCTTGCAATGCGGAGAAATTACTGTTTGTGCATTTACAATATTCATTGATTTTTGCCATTGAAAAACGTCCAGAAATGATTGAAGCTACTGACTGAATGAAAGGAGCTGGCATCTCACTCTCTTTGAATCTTCTTTATCATGCTAAGAGGAGCAGGAAAAAGCAAAAAATTTCAGAATTGCACCTGGCAATGCGGAGAAATTACTGTTTGTGCATTTACAATATTCATTGATTTTTGCCATTGAAAAACGTCCAGAAATGATTGAAGCTACTGACTGAATGAAAGGAGCTGGCATCTCACTCTCTTTGAATCTTCTTTATCATGCTAAGAGGAGCAGGAAAAAGCAAAAAATTTCAGAATTGCACCTTGCAATGCGGAGAAATTACTATTTGTGCATTTACAATATTCATTGATTTTTGCCATTGAAAAACGTCCAGAAATGATTGAAGCTACTGACTGAATGAAAGGAGCTGGCATCTCACTCTCTTTGAATCTTCTTTATCATGCTAAGAGGAGCAGGAAAAAGCAAAAAATTTCAGAATTGCATCTTGCAATGCGGAGAAATTACTGTTTGTGCATTTACAATATTCATTGATTTTTGCCATTGAAAAACGTCCAGAAATGATTGAAGCTACTGACTGAATGAAAGGAGCTGGCATCTCACTCTCTTTGAATCTTCTTTACCATGCTAAGAGGAGCAGGAAAAAGCAAAAAATTTCAGAATTGCACCTTGCAATTCGGAGAAATTACTGTTTGTGCATTTACAATATTCATTGATTTTTGCCATTGAAAAACGTCCAGAAATGATTGAAGCTACTGACTGAATGAAAGGAGCTGGAATCTCACTCTCTTTGAATCTTCTTTATCATGCTAAGAGGAGCAGGAAAAAGCAAAAAAATTTCAGAATTGCAACTTGCAATGCGGAGAAATTACTGTTTGTGCATTTACAATATTCATTGATTTTTGCCATTGAAAAACATCATGTTATTCATATACCAGAAATGATTGAAGCTACTGACTGAATGAAAGGAGCTGGCATCTCACTCTCTTTGAATCTTGTTTATCATGCTAAGAGGAGCAGGAAAAAGCAAAAAATTTCAGAATTGCACCTTGCAATGCGGAGAAATTACTGTTTGTGCATTTACAATATTCATTGATTTTTGCCATTGAAAAACGTCCAGAAATGATTGAAGCTACTGACTGAATGAAAGGAGCTGGCATCTCACTCTCTTTGAATCTTCTTTATCATGCTAAGAGGAGCAGGAAAAAGCAAAAAATTTCAGAATTGCACCTTGCAATGCGGAGAAATTACTGTTTGTGCATTTACAATATTCATTGATTTTTGCCATTGAAAAACGTCCAGAAATGATTGAAGCTACTGACTGAATGAAAGGAGCTGGCATCTCACTCTCTTTGAATCTTCTTTATCATGCTAAGAGGAGCAGGAAAAAGCAAAAAATTTCAGAATTGCACCTTGCAATGCGGAGAAATTACTGTTTGTGCATTTACAATATTCATTAATTTTTGCCATTGAAAAACATCATGTTATTCATATCCCAGAAATGTTTGAAGCTACTGACTGAATGAAAGAAGCTGGCATCTCACTCTCTTTGAATCTTCTTTATCATGCTAAGAGGAGCAGGAAAAAGCAAAAAATTTCAGAATTGCACCTTGCAATGCGGAGAAATTACTGTTTGTGCATTTACAATATTCATTGATTTTTGCCATTGAAAAACGTCCAGAAATGATTGAAGCTACTGACTGAATGAAAGGAGCTGGCATCTCACTCTCTTTGAATCTTCTTTATCATGCTAAGAGGAGCAGGAAAAAGCAAAAAATTTCAGAATTGCACCTTGCAATGCGGAGAAATTACTGTTTGTGCATTTACAATATTCATTGATTTTTGCCATTGAAAAACGTCCAGAAATGATTGAAGCTACTGACTGAATGAAAGGAGCTGGCATCTCACTCTCTTTGAATCTTCTTTATCATGCTAAGAGGAGCAGGAAAAAGCAAAAAATTTCAGAATTGCACCTTGCAATGCGGAGAAATTACTGTTTGTGCATTTACAATATTCATTAATTTTTGCCATTGAAAAACATCATGTTATTCATATCCCAGAAATGTTTGAAGCTACTGACTGAATGAAAGAAGCTGGCATCTCACTCTCTTTGAATCTTCTTTATCATGCTAAGAGGAGCAGGAAAAAGCAAAAAATTTCAGAATTGCACCTTGCAATGCGGAGAAATTACTGTTTGTGCATTTACAATATTCATTGATTTTTGCCATTGAAAAACATCATGTTATTCATATACCAGAAATGTTTGAAGCTACTGACTGAATGAAAGGAGCTGGCATCTCACTCTCTTTGAATCTTCTTTATCATGCTAAGAGGAGCAGGAAAAAGCAAAAAATTTCAGAATTGCACCTTGCAATGCGGAGAAATTACTGTTTGTGCATTTACAATATTCAATGATTTTTGCCATTGAAAAACGTCCAGAAATGATTGAAGCTACTGACTGAATGAAAGGAGCTGGCATCTCACTCTCTTTGAATCTTCTTTATCATGCTAAGAGGAGCAGGAAAATGCAAGAAATTTCAGAATTGCACCTTGCAATGCGGAGAAATTACTGTTTGTGCATTTACAATATTCATTGATTTTTGCCATTGAAAAACATCCAGAAATGATTGAAGCTACTGACTGAATGAAAGGAGCTGGCATCTCACTCTCTTTGAATCTTCTTTATCATGCTAAGAGGAGCAGGAAAAAGCAAAAAATTTCAGAATTGCACCTTGCAATGCGGAGAAATTACTGTTTGTGCATTTACAATATTCATTGATTTTTGCCATTGAAAAACATCATGTTATTCATATACCAGAAATGATTGAAGCTACTGACTGAATGAAAGGAGCTGGCATCTCACTCTCTTTGAATCTTCTTTATCATGCTAAGAGGAGCAGGAAAAAGCAAAAAATTTCAGAATTGCACCTTGCAATGCGGAGAAATTACTGTTTGTGCATTTACAATATTCATTGATTTTTGCCATTGAAAAACGTCCAGAAATGATTGAAGCTACTGACTGAATGAAAGGAGCTGGCATCTCACTCTCTTTGAATCTTCTTTATCATGCTAAGAGGAGCAGGAAAAAGCAAAAAATTTCAGAATTGCACCTTGCAATGCGGAGAAATTACTGTTTGTGCATTTACAATATTCATTGATTTTTGCCATTGAAAAACGTCCAGAAATGATTGAAGCTACTGACTGAATGAAAGGAGCTGGCATCTCACTCTCTTTGAATCTTCTTTATCATGCTAGGATTAGCAGGAAAAAGCAAAAAATTTCAGAATTGCACCTTGCAATGTGGAGATATTACTGTTTGTGCATTTACAATATTCATTGAATTTTGCCATTGAAAAACGTCCAGAAATGTTTGAAGCTACTGACTGAATGAAAGAGCTGGCATCTCACTCTATTTGAATCTTCTTTATCATGCCAGGATTAGCAGGAAAAAGCAAAAAATTTCAGAATTGCACCTTGCAATGTGGAGATATTACTGTTTGTGCATTTACAATATTCATTGATTTTTGCCATTGAAAAACGTCCAGAAATGTTTATACCAGAAATGTTTGAAGCTACTGACTGAATGAAAGGAGCTGGCATCTCACTCTCTTTGAATCTTCTTTATCATGCTAAGAGGAGCAGGAAAAAGCAAAAAATTTCAGAATTGCACCTTGCAATGCGGAGAAATTACTGTTTGTGCATTTACAATATTCATTGATTTTTGCCATTGAAAAACGTCCAGAAACGACTGAAGCTACTGACTGAATGAAAGGAGCTGGCATCTCAGTCTCTTTGAATCTTCTTTATCATGCTAAGAGGAGCAGGAAAAAGCAAAAAATTTCAGAATTGCACCTTGCAATGCGGAGAAATTACTGTTTGTGCATTTACAATATTCATTGATTTTTGCCATTGAAAAACATCATGTTATTCATATACCAGAAATGATTGAAGCTACTGACTGAATGAAAGGAGCTGGCATCTCACTCTCTTTGAATCTTCTTTATCATGCTAAGAGGAGCAGGAAAAAGCAAAAAATTTCAGAATTGCACCTTGCAATGCGGAGAAATTACTGTTTGTGCATTTACAATATTCATTGATTTTTGCCATTGAAAAACGTCCAGAAATGATTGAAGCTACTGACTGAATGAAAGGAGCTGGCATCTCACTCTCTTTGAATCTTCTTTATCATGCTAAGAGGAGCAGGAAAAAGCAAAAAATTTCAGAATTGCATCTTGCAATGCGGAGAAATTACTGTTTGTGCATTTACAATATTCATTGATTTTTGCCATTGAAAAACGTCCAGAAATGATTGAAGCTACTGACTGAATGAAAGGAGCTGGCATCTCACTCTCTTTGAATCTTCTTTATCATGCTAAGAGGAGCAGGAAAAAGCAAAAAATTTCAGAATTGCACCTTGCAATGCGGAGAAATTACTGTTTGTGCATTTACAATATTCATTGATTTTTGCCATTGAAAAACGTCCAGAAATGATTGAAGCTACTGACTGAATGAAAGGAGCTGGAATCTCACTCTCTTTGAATCTTCTTTATCATGCTAAGAGGAGCAGGAAAAAGCAAAAAATTTCAGAATTGCAACTTGCAATGCGGAGAAATTACTGTTTGTGCATTTACAATATTCATTGATTTTTGCCATTGAAAAACATCATGTTATTCATATACCAGAAATGATTGAAGCTACTGACTGAATGAAAGGAGCTGGCATCTCACTCTCTTTGAATCTTCTTTATCATGCTAAGAGGAGCAGGAAAAAGCAAAAAATTTCAGAATTGCACCTTGCAATGCGGAGAAATTACTGTTTGTGCATTTACAATATTCATTGATTTTTGCCATTGAAAAACGTCCAGAAATGATTGAAGCTACTGACTGAATGAAAGGAGCTGGCATCTCACTCTCTTTGAATCTTCTTTATCATGCTAAGAGGAGCAGGAAAAAGCAAAAAATTTCAGAATTGCACATTGCAATGCGGAGAAATTACTGTTTGTGCATTTACAATATTCATTGATTTTTGCCATTGAAAAACGTCCAGAAATGATTGAAGCTACTGACTGAATGAAAGGAGCTGGCATCTCACTCTCTTTGAATCTTCTTTATCATGCTAAGAGGAGCAGGAAAAAGCAAAAAATTTCAGAATTGCATCTTGCAATGCGGAGAAATTACTGTTTGTGCATTTACAATATTCATTGATTTTTGCCATTAAAAAACGTCCAGAAATGATTGAAGCTACTGACTGAATGAAAGGAGCTGGCATCTCACTCTCTTTGAATCTTCTTTATCATGCTAAGAGGAGCAGGAAAAAGCAAAAAATTTCAGAATTGCAACTTGCAATGCGGAGAAATTACTGTTTGTGCATTTACAATATTCATTGATTTTTGCCATTGAAAAACATCATGTTATTCATATACCAGAAATGATTGAAGCTACTGACTGAATGAAAGGAGCTGGCATCTCACTCTCTTTGAATCTTCTTTATCATGCTAAGAGGAGCAGGAAAAAGCAAAAAATTTCAGAATTGCACCTTGCAATGCGGAGAAATTACTGTTTGTGCATTTACAATATTCATTGATTTTTGCCATTGAAAAACGTCCAGAAATGATTGAAGCTACTGACTGAATGAAAGGAGCTGGCATCTCACTCTCTTTGAATCTTCTTTATCATGCTAAGAGGAGCAGGAAAAAGCAAAAAATTTCAGAATTTCACCTTGCAATGCGGAGAAATTACTGTTTGTGCATTTACAATATTCATTGATTTTTGCCATTGAAAAACGTCCAGAAATGATTGAAGCTACTGACTGAATGAAAGGAGCTGGCATCTCACTCTCTTTGAATCTTCTTTATCATGCTAAGAGGAGCAGGAAAAAGCAAAAAATTTCAGAATTGCACCTTGCAATGCGGAGAAATTACTGTTTGTGCATTTACAATATTCATTAATTTTTGCCATTGAAAAACATCATGTTATTCATATCCCAGAAATGTTTGAAGCTACTGACTGAATGAAAGAAGCTGGCATCTCACTCTCTTTGAATCTTCTTTATCATGCTAAGAGGAGCAGGAAAAAGCAAAAAATTTCAGAATTGCACCTTGCAATGCGGAGAAATTACTGTTTGTGCATTTACAATATTCATTGATTTTTGCCATTGAAAAACGTCCAGAAATGATTGAAGCTACTGACTGAATGAAAGGAGCTGGCATCTCACTCTCTTTGAATCTTCTTTATCATGCTAAGAGGAGCAGGAAAAAGCAAAAAATTTCAGAATTGCACCTTGCAATGCGGAGAAATTACTGTTTGTGCATTTACAATATTCATTGATTTTTGCCATTGAAAAACATCATGTTATTCATATACCAGAAATGTTTGAAGCTACTGACTGAATGAAAGGAGCTGGCATCTCACTCTCTTTGAATCTTCTTTATCATGCTAAGAGGAGCAGGAAAAAGAAAAAAATTTCAGAATTGCACCTTGCAATGCGGAGAAATTACTGTTTGTGCATTTACAATATTCATTGATTTTTGCCATTGAAAAACGTCCAGAAATGATTGAAGCTACTGACTGAATGAAAGGAGCTGGCATCTCACTCTCTTTGAATCTTCTTTATCATGCTAAGAGGAGCAGGAAAATGCAAGAAATTTCAGAATTGCACCTTGCAATGCGGAGAAATTACTGTTTGTGCATTTACAATATTCATTGATTTTTGCCATTGAAAAACATCCAGAAATGATTGAAGCTACTGACTGAATGAAAGGAGCTGGCATCTCACTCTCTTTGAATCTTCTTTATCATGCTAAGAGGAGCAGGAAAAAGCAAAAAATTTCAGAATTGCACCTTGCAATGCGGAGAAATTACTGTTTGTGCATTTACAATATTCATTGATTTTTGCCATTGAAAAACATCATGTTATTCATATACCAGAAATGATTGAAGCTACTGACTGAATGAAAGGAGCTGGCATCTCACTCTCTTTGAATCTTCTTTATCATGCTAAGAGGAGCAGGAAAAAGCAAAAAATTTCAGAATTGTACCTTGCAATGCGGAGAAATTACTGTTTGTGCATTTACAATATTCATTGATTTTTGCCATTGAAAAACGTCCAGAAATGATTGAAGCTACTGACTGAATGAAAGGAGCTGGCATCTCACTCTCTTTGAATCTTCTTTATCATGCTAAGAGGAGCAGGAAAAAGCAAAAAATTTCAGAATTGCACCTTGCAATGCGGAGAAATTACTGTTTGTGCATTTACAATATTCATTGATTTTTGCCATTGAAAAACGTCCAGAAATGATTGAAGCTACTGACTGAATGAAAGGAGCTGGCATCTCACTCTCTTTGAATCTTCTTTATCATGCTAAGAGGAGCAGGAAAAAGCAAAAATTTCAGAATTGCAACTTGCAATGCGGAGAAATTACTGTTTGTGCATTTACAATATTCATTGATTTTTGCCATTGAAAAACATCATGTTATTCATATACCAGAAATGATTGAAGCTACTGACTGAATGAAAGGAGCTGGCATCTCACTCTCTTTGAATCTTCTTTATCATGCTAAGAGGAGCAGGAAAAAGCAAAAAATTTCAGAATTGCACCTTGCAATGCGGAGAAATTACTGTTTGTGCATTTACAATATTCATTGATTTTTGCCATTGAAAAACGTCCAGAAATGATTGAAGCTACTGACTGAATGAAAGGAGCTGGCATCTCACTCTCTTTGAATCTTCTTTATCATGCTAAGAGGAGCAGGAAAAAGCAAAAAATTTCAGAATTGCACCTTGCAATGCGGAGAAATTACTGTTTGTGCATTTACAATATTCATTGATTTTTGCCATTGAAAAACGTCCAGAAATGATTGAAGCTACTGACTGAATGAAAGGAGCTGGCATCTCACTCTCTTTGAATCTTCTTTATCATGCTAAGAGGAGCAGGAAAAAGCAAAAAATTTCAGAATTGCACCTTGCAATGCGGAGAAATTACTGTTTGTGCATTTACAATATTCATTAATTTTTGCCATTGAAAAACATCATGTTATTCATATCCCAGAAATGTTTGAAGCTACTGACTGAATGAAAGAAGCTGGCATCTCACTCTCTTTGAATCTTCTTTATCATGCTAAGAGGAGCAGGAAAAAGCAAAAAATTTCAGAATTGCACCTTGCAATGCGGAGAAATTACTGTTTGTGCATTTACAATATTCATTGATTTTTGCCATTGAAAAACGTCCAGAAATGATTGAAGCTACTGACTGAATGAAAGGAGCTGGCATCTCACTCTCTTTGAATCTTCTTTATCATGCTAAGAGGAGCAGGAAAAAGCAAAAAATTTCAGAATTGCACCTTGCAATGCGGAGAAATTACTGTTTGTGCATTTACAATATTCATTGATTTTTGCCATTGAAAAACATCATGTTATTCATATACCAGAAATGTTTGAAGCTACTGACTGAATGAAAGGAGCTGGCATCTCACTCTCTTTGAATCTTCTTTATCATGCTAAGAGGAGCAGGAAAAAGAAAAAAATTTCAGAATTGCACCTTGCAATGCGGAGAAATTACTGTTTGTGCATTTACAATATTCATTGATTTTTGCCATTGAAAAACGTCCAGAAATGATTGAAGCTACTGACTGAATGAAAGGAGCTGGCATCTCACTCTCTTTGAATCTTCTTTAACATGCTAAGAGGAGCAGGAAAATGCAAGAAATTTCAGAATTGCACCTTGCAATGCGGAGAAATTACTGTTTGTGCATTTACAATATTCATTGATTTTTGCCATTGAAAAACATCCAGAAATGATTGAAGCTACTGACTGAATGAAAGGAGCTGGCATCTCACTCTCTTTGAATCTTCTTTATCATGCTAAGAGGAGCAGGAAAAAGCAAAAAATTTCAGAATTGCACCTTGCAATGCGGAGAAATTACTGTTTGTGCATTTACAATATTCATTGATTTTTGCCATTGAAAAACATCATGTTATTCATATACCAGAAATGATTGAAGCTACTGACTGAATGAAAGGAGCTGGCATCTCACTCTCTTTGAATCTTCTTTATCATGCTAAGAGGAGCAGGAAAAAGCAAAAAATTTCAGAATTGCACCTTGCAATGCGGAGAAATTACTGTTTGTGCATTTACAATATTCATTGATTTTTGCCATTGAAAAACGTCCAGAAATGATTGAAGCTACTGACTGAATGAAAGGAGCTGGCATCTCACTCTCTTTGAATCTTCTTTATCATGCTAAGAGGAGCAGGAAAAAGCAAAAAATTTCAGAATTGCACCTTGCAATGCGGAGAAATTACTGTTTGTGCATTTACAATATTCATTGATTTTTGCCATTGAAAAACGTCCAGAAATGATTGAAGCTACTGACTGAATGAAAGGAGCTGGCATCTCACTCTCTTTGAATCTTCTTTATCATGCTAAGAGGAGCAGGAAAAAGCAAAAATTTCAGAATTGCAACTTGCAATGCGGAGAAATTACTGTTTGTGCATTTACAATATTCATTGATTTTTGCCATTGAAAAACATCATGTTATTCATATACCAGAAATGATTGAAGCTACTGACTGAATGAAAGGAGCTGGCATCTCACTCTCTTTGAATCTTCTTTATCATGCAAAGAGGAGCAGGAAAAAGCAAAAAATTTCAGAATTGCACCTTGCAATGCGGAGAAATTACTGTTTGTGCATTTACAATATTCATTGATTTTTGCCATTGAAAAACGTCCAGAAATGATTGAAGCTACTGACTGAATGAAAGGAGCTGGCATCTCACTCTCTTTGAATCTTCTTTATCATGCTAAGAGGAGCAGGAAAAAGCAAAAAATTTCAGAATTGCACCTTGCAATGCGGAGAAATTACTGTTTGTGCATTTACAATATTCATTGATTTTTGCCATTGAAAAACGTCCAGAAATGATTGAAGCTACTGACTGAATGAAAGGAGCTGGCATCTCACTCTCTTTGAATCTTCTTTATCATGCTAAGAGGAGCAGGAAAAAGCAAAAAATTTCAGAATTGCACCTTGCAATGCGGAGAAATTACTGTTTGTGCATTTACAATATTCATTGATTTTTGCCATTGAAAAACGTCCAGAAATGATTGAAGCTACTGACTGAATGAAAGGAGCTGGCATCTCACTCTCTTTGAATCTTCTTTATCATGCTAAGAGGAGCAGGAAAAAGCAAAAAATTTCAGAATTGCAACTTGCAATGCGGAGAAATTACTGTTTGTGCATTTACAATATTCATTGATTTTTGCCATTGAAAAACATCATGTTATTCATATACCAGAAATGATTGAAGCTACTGACTGAATGAAAGGAGCTGGCATCTCACTCTCTTTGAATCTTCTTTATCATGCTAAGAGGAGCAGGAAAAAGCAAAAAATTTCAGAATTGCACCTTGCAATGCGGAGAAATTACTGTTTGTGCATTTACAATATTCATTGATTTTTGCCATTGAAAAACGTCCAGAAATGATTGAAGCTACTGACTGAATGAAAGGAGCTGGCATCTCACTCTCTTTGAATCTTCTTTATCATGCTAAGAGGAGCAGGAAAAAGCAAAAAATTTCAGAATTGCAACTTGCAATGCGGAGAAATTACTGTTTGTGCATTTACAATATTCATTGATTTTTGCCATTGAAAAACATCATGTTATTCATATACCAGAAATGATTGAAGCTACTGACTGAATGAAAGGAGCTGGCATCTCACTCTCTTTGAATCTTCTTTATCATGCTAAGAGGAGCAGGAAAAAGCAAAAAATTTCAGAATTGCACCTTGCAATGCGGAGAAATTACTGTTTGTGCATTTACAATATTCATTGATTTTTGCCATTGAAAAACGTCCAGAAATGATTGAAGCTACTGACTGAATGAAAGGAGCTGGCATCTCACTCTCTTTGAATCTTCTTTATCATGCTAAGAGGAGCAGGAAAAAGCAAAAAATTTCAGAATTGCACCTTGCAATGCGGAGAAATTACTGTTTGTGCTTTTACAATATTCATTGATTTTTGCCATTGAAAAACATCATGTTATTCATATACCAGAAATGTTTGAAGCTACTGACTGAATGAAAGGAGCTGGCATCTCACTCTCTTTGAATCTTCTTTATCATGCTAAGAGGAGCAGGAAAAAGCAAAAAATTTCAGAATTGCACCTTGCAATGCGGAGAAATTACTGTTTGTGCATTTACAATATTCATTGATTTTTGCCATTGAAAAATGTCCAGAAATGATTGAAGCTACTGACTGAATGAAAGGAGCTGGCATCTCACTCTCTTTGAATCTTCTTTACCATGCTAAGAGGAGCAGGAAAAAGCAAAAAATTTCAGAATTGCACCTTGCAATGCGGAGAAATTACTGTTTGTGCATTTACAATATTCATTGATTTTTGCCATTGAAAAACATCATGTTATTCATATACCAGAAATGATTGAAGCTACTGACTGAATGAAAGGAGCTGGCATCTTACTCTCTTTGAATCTTCTTTATCATGCTAAGAGGAGCAGGAAAAAGCAAAAAATTTCAGAATTGCACCTTGCAATGCGGAGAAATTACTGTTTGTGCATTTACAATATTCATTGATTTTTGCCATTGAAAAACATCATGTTATTCATATACCAGAAATGATTGAAGCTACTGACTGAATGAAAGGAGCTGGCATCTTACTCTCTTTGAATCTTCTTTATCATGCTAAGAGGAGCAGGAAAAAGCAAAAAATTTCAGAATTGCACCTTGCAATGCGGAGAAATTACTGTTTGTGCATTTACAATATTCATTGATTTTTGCCATTGAAAAACGTCCAGAAATGATTGAAGCTACTGACTGAATGAAAGGAGCTGGCATCTCACTCTCTTTGAATCTTCTTTATCATGCTAAGAGGAGCAGGAAAAAGCAAAAAATTTCAGAATTGCACCTTGCAATGCGGAGAAATTACTGTTTGTGCATTTACAATATTCATTGATTTTTGCCATTGAAAAACATCATGTTATTCATATACCAGAAATGTTTGAAGCTACTGACTGAATGAAAGGAGCTGGCATCTCACTCTCTTTGAATCTTCTTTATCATGCTAAGAGGAGCAGGAAAAAGCAAAAAATTTCAGAATTGCACCTTGCAATGCGGAGAAATTACTGTTTGTGCATTTACAATATTCATTGATTTTTGCCATTGAAAAACGTCCAGAAATGATTGAAGCTACTGACTGAATGAAAGGAGCTGGCATCTCACTCTCTTTGAATCTTCTTTATCATGCTAAGAGGAGCAGGAAAAAGCAAAAAATTTCAGAATTGCACCTTGCAATGCGGAGAAATTACTGTTTGTGCATTTACAATATTCATTGATTTTTGCCATTGAAAAACATCATGTTATTCATATACCAGAAATGATTGAAGCTACTGACTGAATGAAAGGAGCTGGCATCTCGCTCTCTTTGAATCTTCTTTATCATGCTAAGAGGAGCAGGAAAAAGCAAAAAATTTCAGAATTGCACCTTGTAATGCGGAGAAATTACTGTTTGTGCATTTACAATATTCATTGATTTTTGCCATTGAAAAACGTCCAGAAATGATTGAAGCTACTGACTGAATGAAAGGAGCTGGCATCTCACTCTCTTTGAATCTTCTTTATCATGCTAAGAGGAGCAGGAAAAAGCAAAAAATTTCAGAATTGCACCTTGCAATGTGGAGAAATTACTGTTTGTGCATTTACAATATTCATTGATTTTTGCCATTGAAAAACATCATGTTATTCATATACCAGAAATGATTGAAGCTACTGACTGAATGAAAGGAGCTGGCATCTCACTCTCTTTGAATCTTCTTTATCATGCTAAGAGGAGCAGGAAAAAGCAAAAAATTTCAGAATTGCACCTTGCAATGCGGAGAAATTACTGTTTGTGCATTTACAATATTCATTGATTTTTGCCATTGAAAAACATCATGTTATTCATATACCAGAAATGTTTGAAGCTACTGACTGAATGAAAGGAGCTGGCATCTCACTCTCTTTGAATCTTCTTTATCATGCTAAGAGGAGCAGGAAAAAGCAAAAAATTTCAGAATTGCACCTTGCAATGCGGAGAAATTACTGTTTGTGCATTTACAATATTCATTGATTTTTGCCATTGAAAAACGTCCAGAAATGATTGAAGCTACTGACTGAATGAAAGGAGCTGGCATCTCACTCTCTTTGAATCTTCTTTATCATGCTAAGAGGAGCAGGAAAAAGCAAAAAATTTCAGAATTGCACCTTGCAATGCGGAGAAATTACTGTTTGTGCATTTACAATATTCATTGATTTTTGCCATTGAAAAACATCATGTTATTCATATACCAGAAATGATTGAAGCTACTGACTGAATGAAAGGAGCTGGCATCTCGCTCTCTTTGAATCTTCTTTATCATGCTAAGAGGAGCAGGAAAAAGCAAAAAATTTCAGAATTGCACCTTGCAATGCGGAGAAATTACTGTTTGTGCATTTACAATATTCATTGATTTTTGCCATTGAAAAACGTCCAGAAATGATTGAAGCTACTGACTGAATGAAAGGAGCTGGCATCTCACTCTCTTTGAATCTTCTTTATCATGCTAAGAGGAGCAGGAAAAAGCAAAAAATTTCAGAATTGCACCTTGCAATGTGGAGAAATTACTGTTTGTGCATTTACAATATTCATTGATTTTTGCCATTGAAAAACATCATGTTATTCATATACCAGAAATGATTGAAGCTACTGACTGAATGAAAGGAGCTGGCATCTCACTCTCTTTGAATCTTCTTTATCATGCTAAGAGGAGCAGGAAAAAGCAAAAAATTTCAGAATTGCACCTTGCAATGCGGAGAAATTACTGTTTGTGCATTTACAATATTCATTGATTTTTGCCATTGAAAAACGTCCAGAAATGATTGAAGCTACTGACTGAATGAAAGGAGCTGGCATCTCACTCTCTTTGAATCTTCTTTATCATGCTAAGAGAAGCAGGAAAAAGCAAAAAATTTCAGAATTGCACCTTGCAATGCGGAGAAATTACTGTTTGTGCTTTTACAATATTCATTGATTTTTGCCATTGAAAAACATCATGTTATTCATATACCAGAAATGTTTGAAGCTACTGACTGAATGAAAGGAGCTGGCATCTCACTCTCTTTGAATCTTCTTTATCATGCTAAGAGGAGCAGGAAAAAGCAAAAAATTTCAGAATTGCACCTTGCAATGCGGAGAAATTACTGTTTGTGCATTTACAATATTCATTGATTTTTGCCATTGAAAAACGTCCAGAAATGATTGAAGCTACTGACTGAATGAAAGGAGCTGGCATCTCACTCTCATTGAATCTTCTTTATCATGCTAAGAGGAGCAGGAAAAAGCAAAAAATTTCAGAATTGCACCTTGCAATGCGGAGAAATTACTGTTTGTGCATTTACAATATTCATTGATTTTTGCCATTGAAAAACATCATGTTATTCATATACCAGAAATGTTTGAAGCTACTGACTGAATGAAAGGAGCTGGCATCTCACTCTCTTTGAATCTTCTTTATCATGCTAAGAGGAGCAGGAAAAAGCAAAAAATTTCAGAATTGCACCTTGCAATGCGGAGAAATTACTGTTTGTGCATTTACAATATTCATTGATTTTTGCCATTGAAAAATGTCCAGAAATGATTGAAGCTACTGACTGAATGAAAGGAGCTGGCATCTCACTCTCTTTGAATCTTCTTTATCATGCTAAGAGGAGCAGGAAAAAGCAAAAAATTTCAGAATTGCACCTTGCAATGCGGAGAAATTACTGTTTGTGCATTTACAATATTCATTGATTTTTGCCATTGAAAAACAACATGTTATTCATATACCAGAAATGATTGAAGCTACTGACTGAATGAAAGGAGCTGGCATCTTACTCTCTTTGAATCTTCTTTATCATGCTAAGAGGAGCAGGAAAAAGCAAAAAATTTCAGAATTGCACCTTGCAATGCGGAGAAATTACTGTTTGTGCATTTACAATATTCATTGATTTTTGCCATTGAAAAACGTCCAGAAATGATTGAAGCTACTGACTGAATGAAAGGAGCTGGCATCTCACTCTCTTTGAATCTTCTTTACCATGCTAAGAGGAGCAGGAAAAAGCAAAAAATTTCAGAATTGCACCTTGCAATGCGGAGAAATTACTGTTTGTGCATTTACAATATTCATTGATTTTTGCCATTGAAAAACATCATGTTATTCATATACCAGAAATGATTGAAGCTACTGACTGAATGAAAGGAGCTGGCATCTTACTCTCTTTGAATCTTCTTTATCATGCTAAGAGGAGCAGGAAAAAGCAAAAAATTTCAGAATTGCACCTTGCAATGCGGAGAAATTACTGTTTGTGCATTTACAATATTCATTGATTTTTGCCATTGAAAAACATCATGTTATTCATATACCAGAAATGATTGAAGCTACTGACTGAATGAAAGGAGCTGGCATCTTACTCTCTTTGAATCTTCTTTATCATGCTAAGAGGAGCAGGAAAAAGCAAAAAATTTCAGAATTGCACCTTGCAATGCGGAGAAATTACTGTTTGTGCATTTACAATATTCATTGATTTTTGCCATTGAAAAACGTCCAGAAATGATTGAAGCTACTGACTGAATGAAAGGAGCTGGCATCTCACTCTCTTTGAATCTTCTTTATCATGCTAAGAGGAGCAGGAAAAAGCAAAAAATTTCAGAATTGCACCTTGCAATGCGGAGAAATTACTGTTTGTGCATTTACAATATTCATTGATTTTTGCCATTGAAAAACATCATGTTATTCATATACCAGAAATGTTTGAAGCTACTGACTGAATGAAAGGAGCTGGCATCTCACTCTCTTTGAATCTTCTTTATCATGCTAAGAGGAGCAGGAAAAAGCAAAAAATTTCAGAATTGCACCTTGCAATGCGGAGAAATTACTGTTTGTGCATTTACAATATTCATTGATTTTTGCCATTGAAAAACGTCCAGAAATGATTGAAGCTACTGACTGAATGAAAGGAGCTGGCATCTCACTCTCTTTGAATCTTCTTTATCATGCTAAGAGGAGCAGGAAAAAGCAAAAAATTTCAGAATTGCACCTTGCAATGCGGAGAAATTACTGTTTGTGCATTTACAATATTCATTGATTTTTGCCATTGAAAAACATCATGTTATTCATATACCAGAAATGATTGAAGCTACTGACTGAATGAAAGGAGCTGGCATCTCGCTCTCTTTGAATCTTCTTTATCATGCTAAGAGGAGCAGGAAAAAGCAAAAAATTTCAGAATTGCACCTTGTAATGCGGAGAAATTACTGTTTGTGCATTTACAATATTCATTGATTTTTGCCATTGAAAAACGTCCAGAAATGATTGAAGCTACTGACTGAATGAAAGGAGCTGGCATCTCACTCTCTTTGAATCTTCTTTATCATGCTAAGAGGAGCAGGAAAAAGCAAAAAATTTCAGAATTGCACCTTGCAATGCGGAGAAATTACTGTTTGTGCATTTACAATATTCATTGATTTTTGCCATTGAAAAACGTCCAGAAATGATTGAAGCTACTGACTGAATGAAAGGAGCTGGCATCTCACTCTCTTTGAATCTTCTTTATCATGCTAAGAGGAGCAGGAAAAAGCAAAAAATTTCAGAATTGCACCTTGCAATGCGGAGAAATTACTGTTTGTGCATTTACAATATTCATTGATTTTTGCCATTGAAAAACATCATGTTATTCATATACCAGAAATGATTGAAGCTACTGACTGAATGAAAGGAGCTGGCATCTCGCTCTCTTTGAATCTTCTTTATCATGCTAAGAGGAGCAGGAAAAAGCAAAAAATTTCAGAATTGCACCTTGCAATGCGGAGAAATTACTGTTTGTGCATTTACAATATTCATTGATTTTTGCCATTGAAAAACGTCCAGAAATGATTGAAGCTACTGACTGAATGAAAGGAGCTGGCATCTCACTCTCTTTGAATCTTCTTTATCATGCTAAGAGGAGCAGGAAAAAGCAAAAAATTTCAGAATTGCACCTTGCAATGTGGAGAAATTACTGTTTGTGCATTTACAATATTCATTGATTTTTGCCATTGAAAAACATCATGTTATTCATATACCAGAAATGATTGAAGCTACTGACTGAATGAAAGGAGCTGGCATCTCACTCTCTTTGAATCTTCTTTATCATGCTAAGAGGAGCAGGAAAAAGCAAAAAATTTCAGAATTGCACCTTGCAATGCGGAGAAATTACTGTTTGTGCATTTACAATATTCATTGATTTTTGCCATTGAAAAACGTCCAGAAATGATTGAAGCTACTGACTGAATGAAAGGAGCTGGCATCTCACTCTCTTTGAATCTTCTTTATCATGCTAAGAGGAGCAGGAAAAAGCAAAAAATTTCAGAATTGCACCTTGCAATGCGGAGAAATTACTGTTTGTGCATTTACAATATTCATTGATTTTTGCCATTGAAAAACGTCCAGAAATGATTGAAGCTACTGACTGAATGAAAGGAGCTGGCATCTCACTCTCTTTGAATCTTCTTTATCATGCTAAGAGGAGCAGGAAAAAGCAAAAAATTTCAGAATTGCACCTTGCAATGCGGAGAAATTACTGTTTGTGCATTTACAATATTCATTGATTTTTGCCATTGAAAAACATCATGTTATTCATATACCAGAAATGTTTGAAGCTACTGACTGAATGAAAGGAGCTGGCATCTCACTCTCTTTGAATCTTCTTTATCATGCTAAGAGGAGCAGGAAAAAGCAAAAAATTTCAGAATTGCACCTTGCAATGCGGAGAAATTACTGTTTGTGCATTTACAATATTCATTGATTTTTGCCATTGAAAAACGTCCAGAAATGATTGAAGCTACTGACTGAATGAAAGGAGCTGGCATCTCACTCTCTTTGAATCTTCTTTATCATGCTAAGAGGAGCAGGAAAAAGCAAAAAATTTCAGAATTGCACCTTGCAATGCGGAGAAATTACTGTTTGTTCATTTACAATATTCATTGATTTTTGCCATTGAAAAACATCATGTTATTCATATACCAGAAATGATTGAAGCTACTGACTGAATGAAAGGAGCTGGCATCTCGCTCTCTTTGAATCTTCTTTATCATGCTAAGAGGAGCAGGAAAAAGCAAAAAATTTCAGAATTGCACCTTGTAATGCGGAGAAATTACTGTTTGTGCATTTACAATATTCATTGATTTTTGCCATTGAAAAACGTCCAGAAATGATTGAAGCTACTGACTGAATGAAAGGAGCTGGCATTTCACTCTCTTTGAATCTTCTTTATCATGCTAAGAGGAGCAGGAAAAAGCAAAAAATTTCAGAATTGCACCTTGCAATGTGGAGAAATTACTGTTTGTGCATTTACAATATTCATTGATTTTTGCCATTGAAAAACATCATGTTATTCATATACCAGAAATGATTGAAGCTACTGACTGAATGAAAGGAGCTGGCATCTCACTCTCTTTGAATCTTCTTTATCATGCTAAGAGGAGCAGGAAAAAGCAAAAAATTTCAGAATTGCACCTTGCAATGCGGAGAAATTACTGTTTGTGCATTTACAATATTCATTGATTTTTGCCATTGAAAAACATCATGTTATTCATATACCAGAAATGTTTGAAGCTACTGACTGAATGAAAGGAGCTGGCATCTCACTCTCTTTGAATCTTCTTTATCATGCTAAGAGGAGCAGGAAAAAGCAAAAAATTTCAGAATTGCACCTTGCAATGCGGAGAAATTACTGTTTGTGCATTTACAATATTCATTGATTTTTGCCATTGAAAAACGTCCAGAAATGATTGAAGCTACTGACTGAATGAAAGGAGCTGGCATCTCACTCTCTTTGAATCTTCTTTATCATGCTAAGAGGAGCAGGAAAAAGCAAAAAATTTCAGAATTGCACCTTGCAATGCGGAGAAATTACTGTTTGTGCATTTACAATATTCATTGATTTTTGCCATTGAAAAACATCATGTTATTCATATACCAGAAATGATTGAAGCTACTGACTGAATGAAAGGAGCTGGCATCTCGCTCTCTTTGAATCTTCTTTATCATGCTAAGAGGAGCAGGAAAAAGCAAAAAATTTCAGAATTGCACCTTGCAATGCGGAGAAATTACTGTTTGTGCATTTACAATATTCATTGATTTTTGCCATTGAAAAACGTCCAGAAATGATTGAAGCTACTGACTGAATGAAAGGAGCTGGCATCTCACTCTCTTTGAATCTTCTTTATCATGCTAAGAGGAGCAGGAAAAAGCAAAAAATTTCAGAATTGCACCTTGCAATGTGGAGAAATTACTGTTTGTGCATTTACAATATTCATTGATTTTTGCCATTGAAAAACATCATGTTATTCATATACCAGAAATGATTGAAGCTACTGACTGAATGAAAGGAGCTGGCATCTCACTCTCTTTGAATCTTCTTTATCATGCTAAGAGGAGCAGGAAAAAGCAAAAAATTTCAGAATTGCACCTTGCAATGCGGAGAAATTACTGTTTGTGCATTTACAATATTCATTGATTTTTGCCATTGAAAAACGTCCAGAAATGATTGAAGCTACTGACTGAATGAAAGGAGCTGGCATCTCACTCTCTTTGAATCTTCTTTATCATGCTAAGAGGAGCAGGAAAAAGCAAAAAATTTCAGAATTGCACCTTGCAATGCGGAGAAATTACTGTTTGTGCTTTTACAATATTCATTGATTTTTGCCATTGAAAAACATCATGTTATTCATATACCAGAAATGTTTGAAGCTACTGACTGAATGAAAGGAGCTGGCATCTCACTCTCTTTGAATCTTCTTTATCATGCTAAGAGGAGCAGGAAAAAGCAAAAAATTTCAGAATTGCACCTTGCAATGCGGAGAAATTACTGTTTGTGCATTTACAATATTCATTGATTTTTGCCATTGAAAAACGTCCAGAAATGATTGAAGCTACTGACTGAATGAAAGGAGCTGGCATCTCACTCTCTTTGAATCTTCTTTATCATGCTAAGAGGAGCAGGAAAAAGCAAAAAATTTCAGAATTGCACCTTGCAATGCGGAGAAATTACTGTTTGTGCATTTACAATATTCATTGATTTTTGCCATTGAAAAACATCATGTTATTCATATACCAGAAATGTTTGAAGCTACTGACTGAATGAAAGGAGCTGGCATCTCACTCTCTTTGAATCTTCTTTATCATGCTAAGAGGAGCAGGAAAAAGCAAAAAATTTCAGAATTGCACCTTGCAATGCGGAGAAATTACTGTTTGTGCATTTACAATATTCATTGATTTTTGCCATTGAAAAATGTCCAGAAATGATTGAAGCTACTGACTGAATGAAAGGAGCTGGCATCTCACTCTCTTTGAATCTTCTTTATCATGCTAAGAGGAGCAGGAAAAAGCAAAAAATTTCAGAATTGCACCTTGCAATGCGGAGAAATTACTGTTTGTGCATTTACAATATTCATTGATTTTTGCCATTGAAAAACAACATGTTATTCATATACCAGAAATGATTGAAGCTACTGACTGAATGAAAGGAGCTGGCATCTTACTCTCTTTGAATCTTCTTTATCATGCTAAGAGGAGCAGGAAAAAGCAAAAAATTTCAGAATTGCACCTTGCAATGCGGAGAAATTACTGTTTGTGCATTTACAATATTCATTGATTTTTGCCATTGAAAAACGTCCAGAAATGATTGAAGCTACTGACTGAATGAAAGGAGCTGGCATCTCACTCTCTTTGAATCTTCTTTATCATGCTAAGAGGAGCAGGAAAAAGCAAAAAATTTCAGAATTGCACCTTGCAATGCGGAGAAATTACTGTTTGTGCATTTACAATATTCATTGATTTTTGCCATTGAAAAACGTCCAGAAATCATTGAAGCACTGACTGAATGAAAGGAGCTGGCATCTCACTCTCTTTGAATCTTCTTTATCATGCTAAGAGGAGCAGGAAAAAGCAAAAAATTTCAGAATTGCACCTTGCAATGCGGAGAAATTACTGTTTGTGCATTTACAATATTCATTGATTTTTGCCATTGAAAAACATCATGTTATTCATATACCAGAAATGTTTGAAGCTACTGACTGAATGAAAGGAGCTGGCATCTCACTTTCTTTGAATCTTCTTTATCATGCTAAGAGGAGCAGGAAAAAGCAAAAAATTTCAGAATTGCACCTTGCAATGCGGAGAAATTACTGTTTGTGCATTTACAATATTCATTGATTTTTGCCATTGAAAAACGTCCAGAAATGATTGAAGCTACTGACTGAATGAAAGGAGCTGGCATCTCACTCTCTTTGAATCTTCTTTATCATGCTAAGAGGAGCAGGAAAAAGCAAAAAATTTCAGAATTGCACCTTGCAATGCGGAGAAATTACTGTTTGTGCATTTACAATATTCATTGATTTTTGCCATTGAAAAACATCATGTTATTCATATACCAGAAATGATTGAAGCTACTGACTGAATGAAAGGAGCTGGCATCTCGCTCTCTTTGAATCTTCTTTATCATGCTAAGAGGAGCAGGAAAAAGCAAAAAATTTCAGAATTGCACCTTGCAATGCGGAGAAATTACTGTTTGTGAATTTACAATATTCATTGATTTTTGCCATTGAAAAACGTCCAGAAATTATTGAAGCTACTGACTGAATGAAAGGAGCTGGCATCTCACTCTCTTTGAATCTTCTTTATCATGCTAAGAGGAGCAGGAAAAAGCAAAAAATTTCAGAATTGCACCTTGCAATGTGGAGAAATTACTGTTTGTGCATTTACAATATTCATTGATTTTCGCCATTGAAAAACATCATGTTATTCATATACCAGAAATGATTGAAGCTACTGACTGAATGAAAGGAGCTGGCATCTCACTCTCTTTGAATCTTCTTTATCATGCTAAGAGGAGCAGGAAAAAGCAAAAAATTTCAGAATTGCACCTTGCAATGCGGAGAAATTACTGTTTGTGCATTTACAATATTCATTGATTTTTGCCATTGAAAAACGTCCAGAAATGATTGAAGCTACTGACTGAATGAAAGGAGCTGGCATCTCACTCTCTTTGAATCTTCTTTATCATGCTAAGAGGAGCAGGAAAAAGCAAAAAATTTCAGAATTGCACCTTGCAATGTGGAGAAATTACTGTTTGTGCATTTACAATATTCATTGATTTTTGCCATTGAAAAACATCATGTTATTCATATACCAGAAATGATTGAAGCTACTGACTGAATGAAAGGAGCTGGCATCTCACTCTCTTTGAATCTTCTTTATCATGCTAAGAGGAGCAGGAAAAAGCAAAAAATTTCAGAATTGCACCTTGCAATGCGGAGAAATTACTGTTTGTGCATTTACAATATTCATTGATTTTTGCCATTGAAAAACGTCCAGAAATGATTGAAGCTACTGACTGAATGAAAGGAGCTGGCATCTCACTCTCTTTGAATCTTCTTTATCATGCTAAGAGGAGCAGGAAAAAGCAAAAAATTTCAGAATTGCACCTTGCAATGCGGAGAAATTACTGTTTGTGCTTTTACAATATTCATTGATTTTTGCCATTGAAAAACATCATGTTATTCATATACCAGAAATGTTTGAAGCTACTGACTGAATGAAAGGAGCTGGCATCTCACTCTCTTTGAATCTTCTTTATCATGCTAAGAGGAGCAGGAAAAAGCAAAAAATTTCAGAATTGCACCTTGCAATGCGGAGAAATTACTGTTTGTGCATTTACAATATTCATTGATTTTTGCCATTGAAAAACGTCCAGAAATGATTGAAGCTACTGACTGAATGAAAGGAGCTGGCATCTCACTCTCTTTGAATCTTTTTTATCATGCTAAGAGGAGCAGGAAAAAGCAAAAAATTTCAGAATTGCACCTTGCAATGCGGAGAAATTACTGTTTGTGCATTTACAATATTCATTGATTTTTGCCATTGAAAAACATCATGTTATTCATATACCAGAAATGTTTGAAGCTACTGACTGAATGAAAGGAGCTGGCATCTCACTCTCTTTGAATCTTCTTTATCATGCTAAGAGGAGCAGGAAAAAGCAAAAAATTTCAGAATTGCACCTTGCAATGCGGAGAAATTACTGTTTGTGCATTTACAATATTCATTGATTTTTGCCATTGAAAAACGTCCAGAAATGATTGAAGCTACTGACTGAATGAAAGGAGCTGGCATCTCACTCTCTTTGAATCTTCTTTATCATGCTAAGAGGAGCAGTAAAAAGCAAAAAATTTCAGAATTGCACCTTGCAATGCGGAGAAATTACTGTTTGTGCTTTTACAATATTCATTGA
The DNA here is from genome assembly GCF_046119375.1 of Phyllobates terribilis. Lineage (NCBI taxonomy): Eukaryota > Metazoa > Chordata > Amphibia > Anura > Dendrobatidae > Phyllobates > Phyllobates terribilis. The sequence continues at coordinate 929,456 of NW_027363188.1, forward strand.
TTTTTGCCATTGAAAAACGTCCAGAAATGATTGAAGCTACTGACTGAATGAAAGGAGCTGGCATCTCACTCTCTTTGAATCTTCTTTATCATGCTAAGAGGAGCAGGAAAAAGCAAAAAATTTCAGAATTGCACCTTGCAATGCGGAGAAATTACTGTTTGTGCATTTACAATATTCATTGATTTTTGCCATTGAAAAACATCATGTTATTCATATACCAGAAATGTTTGAAGCTACTGACTGAATGAAAGGAGCTGGCATCTCACTCTCTTTGAATCTTCTTTATCATGCTAAGAGGAGCAGGAAAAAGCAAAAAATTTCAGAATTGCACCTTGCAATGCGGAGAAATTACTGTTTGTGCATTTACAATATTCATTGATTTTTGCCATTGAAAAACATCATGTTATTCATATACCAGAAATGTTTGAAGCTACTGACTGAATGAAAGGAGCTGGCATCTCACTCTCTTTGAATCTTCTTTATCATGCTAAGAGGAGCAGGAAAAAGCAAAAAATTTCAGAATTGCACCTTGCAATGTGGAGAAATTACTGTTTGTGCATTTACAATATTCATTGATTTTTACCATTGAAAAACGTCCAGAAATGATTGAAGCTACTGACTGAATGAAAGTAGCTGGCATCTCACTCTCTTTGAATCTTCTTTATCATGCTAAGAGGAGCAGGAAAAAGCAAAAAATTTCAGACTTGCACCTTGCAATGCGGAGAAATTACTGTTTGTGCATTTACAATATTCATTGATTTTTGCCATTGAAAAACATCATGTTATTCATATACCAGAAATGTTTGAAGCTACTGACTGAATGAAAGGAGCTGGCATCTCACTCTCTTTGAATCTTCTTTATCATGCTAAGAGGAGCAGGAAAAAGCAAAAAATTTCAGAATTGCACCTTGCAATGCGGAGAAATTACTGTTTGTGCATTTACAATATTCATTGATTTTTGCCATTGAAAAACGTCCAGAAATGATTGAAGCTACTGACTGAATGAAAGGAGCTGGCATCTCACTCTCTTTGAATCTTCTTTATCATGCTAAGAGGAGCAGGAAAAAGCAAAAAATGTCAGAATTGCACCTTGCAATGCGGAGAAATTACTGTTTGTGCATTTACAATATTCATTGATTTTTGCCATTGAAAAACGTCCAGAAATGATTGAAGCTACTGACTGAATGAAAGGAGCTGGCATCTCACTCTCTTTGAATCTTCTTTATCATGCTAAGAGGAGCAGGAAAAATCAAAAAATTTCAGAATTGCTCCTTGCAATGCGGAGAAATTACTGTTTGTGCATTTACAATATTCATTGATTTTTGCCATTGAAAAACATGTTATTCATATACCAGAAATGTTTGAAGCTACTGACTAAATGAAAGGAGCTGGCACCTCACTCTCTTTGAATCTTCTTTATCATGCTAAGAGGAGCGGGAAAAAGCAAAAAATTTCAGAATTGCACCTTGCAATGCGGAGAAATTACTGTTTGTGCATTTACAATATTCATTGATTTTTGCCATTGAAAAACGTCCAGAAATGATTGAAGGTACTGACTGAATGAAAGGAGCTGGCATCTCACTCTCTTTGAATCTTCTTTATCATGCTAAGAGGAGCAGGAAAAAGCAAAAAATTTCAGAATTGCACCTTGCAATGCGGAGAAATTACTGTTTGTGCATTTACAATATTCATTGATTTTTGCCATTGAAAAACGTCCAGAAATGATTGAAGCTACTGACTGAATGAAAGGAGCTGGCATCTCACTCTCTTTGAATCTTCTTTATCATGCTAAGAGGAGCAGGAAAAAGCAAAAAATTTCAGAATTGCACCTTGCAATGCGGAGAAATTACAGTTTGTGCATTTACAATATTCATTGATTTTTTCCATTGAAAAACATCCAGAAATGATTGAAGCTACTGACTGAATGAAAGGAGCTGGCATCTCACTCTCTTTGAATATTCTTTATCATGCTAAGAGGAGCAGGAAAAAGCAAAAAATTTCAGAATTGCACCTTGCAATGCGGAGAAATTACTGTTTGTGCATTTACAATATTCATTGATTTTTGCCATTGAAAAACATCATGTTATTCATATACCAGAAATGTTTGAAGCTACTGACTGAATGAAAGGAGCTGGCATCTCACTCTCTTTGAATCTTCTTTATCATGCTAAGAGGAGCAGGAAAAAGCAAAAAATTTCAGAATTGCACCTTGCAATGCGGAGAAATTACTGTTTGTGCATTTACAATATTCATTGATTTTTGCCATTGAAAAACATCATGTTATTCATATACCAGAAATGTTTGAAGCTACTGACTGAATGAAAGGAGCTGGCATCTCACTCTCTTTGAATCTTCTTTATCATGCTAAGAGGAGCAGGAAAAAGCAAAAAATTTCAGAATTGCACCTTGCAATGTGGAGAAATTACTGTTTGTGCATTTACAATATTCATTGATTTTTACCATTGAAAAACGTCCAGAAATGATTGAAGCTACTGACTGAATGAAAGGAGCTGGCATCTCACTCTCTTTGAATCTTCTTTATCATGCTAAGAGGAGCAGGAAAAAGCAAAAAATTTCAGAATTGCACCTTGCAATGTGGAGAAATTACTGTTTGTGCATTTACAATATTCATTGATTTTTGCCATTGAAAAACATCATGTTATTCATATACCAGAAATGATTGAAGCTACTGACTGAATAAAAGGAGCTGGCATCTCACTCTCTTTGAATCTTCTTTATCATGCTAAGAGGAGCAGGAAAAAGCAAAAAATTTCAGAATTGCACCTTGCAATGCGGAGAAATTACTGTTTGTGCATTTACAATATTCATTGATTTTTGCCATTGAAAAACGTCCAGAAATGATTGAAGCTACTGACTGAATGAAAGGAGCTGGCATCTCACTCTCTTTGAATCTTCTTTATCATGCTAAGAGGAGCAGGAAAAAGCAAAAAATTTCAGAATTGCACCTTGCAATGCGGAGAAATTACTGTTTGTGCTTTTACAATATTCATTGATTTTTGCCATTGAAAAACATCATGTTATTCATATACCAGAAATGTTTGAAGCTACTGACTGAATGAAAGGAGCTGGCATCTCACTCTCTTTGAATCTTCTTTATCATGCTAAGAGGAGCAGGAAAAAGCAAAAAATTTCAGAATTGCACCTTGCAATGCGGAGAAATTACTGTTTGTGCATTTACAATATTCATTGATTTTTGCCATTGAAAAACGTCCAGAAATGATTGAAGCTACTGACTGAATGAAAGGAGCTGGCATCTCACTCTCTTTGAATCTTTTTTATCATGCTAAGAGGAGCAGGAAAAAGCAAAAAATTTCAGAATTGCACCTTGCAATGCGGAGAAATTACTGTTTGTGCATTTACAATATTCATTGATTTTTGCCATTGAAAAACATCATGTTATTCATATACCAGAAATGTTTGAAGCTACTGACTGAATGAAAGGAGCTGGCATCTCACTCTCTTTGAATCTTCTTTATCATGCTAAGAGGAGCAGGAAAAAGCAAAAAATTTCAGAATTGCACCTTGCAATGCGGAGAAATTACTGTTTGTGCATTTACAATATTCATTGATTTTTGCCATTGAAAAACGTCCAGAAATGATTGAAGCTACTGACTGAATGAAAGGAGCTGGCATCTCACTCTCTTTGAATCTTCTTTATCATGCTAAGAGGAGCAGTAAAAAGCAAAAAATTTCAGAATTGCACCTTGCAATGCGGAGAAATTACTGTTTGTGCTTTTACAATATTCATTGATTTTTGCCATTGAAAAACGTCCAGAAATGATTGAAGCTACTGACTGAATGAAAGGAGCTGGCATCTCACTCTCTTTGAATCTTCTTTATCATGCTAAGAGGAGCAGGAAAAAGCAAAAAATTTCAGAATTGCACCTTGCAATGCGGAGAAATTACTGTTTGTGCATTTACAATATTCATTGATTTTTGCCATTGAAAAACATCATGTTATTCATATACCAGAAATGTTTGAAGCTACTGACTGAATGAAAGGAGCTGGCATCTCACTCTCTTTGAATCTTCTTTATCATGCTAAGAGGAGCAGGAAAAAGCAAAAAATTTCAGAATTGCACCTTGCAATGCGGAGAAATTACTGTTTGTGCATTTACAATATTCATTGATTTTTGCCATTGAAAAACATCATGTTATTCATATACCAGAAATGTTTGAAGCTACTGACTGAATGAAAGGAGCTGGCATCTCACTCTCTTTGAATCTTCTTTATCATGCTAAGAGGAGCAGGAAAAAGCAAAAAATTTCAGAATTGCACCTTGCAATGTGGAGAAATTACTGTTTGTGCATTTACAATATTCATTGATTTTTACCATTGAAAAACGTCCAGAAATGATTGAAGCTACTGACTGAATGAAAGTAGCTGGCATCTCACTCTCTTTGAATCTTCTTTATCATGCTAAGAGGAGCAGGAAAAAGCAAAAAATTTCAGACTTGCACCTTGCAATGCGGAGAAATTACTGTTTGTGCATTTACAATATTCATTGATTTTTGCATTGAAAAACATCATGTTATTCATATACCAGAAATGTTTGAAGCTACTGACTGAATGAAAGGAGCTGGCATCTCACTCTCTTTGAATCTTCTTTATCATGCTAAGAGGAGCAGGAAAAAGCAAAAAATTTCAGAATTGCACCTTGCAATGCGGAGAAATTACTGTTTGTGCATTTACAATATTCATTGATTTTTGCCATTGAAAAACGTCCAGAAATGATTGAAGCTACTGACTGAATGAAAGGAGCTGGCATCTCACTCTCTTTGAATCTTCTTTATCATGCTAAGAGGAGCAGGAAAAAGCAAAAAATTTCAGAATTGCACCTTGCAATGCGGAGAAATTACTGTTTGTGCATTTACAATATTCATTGATTTTTGCCATTGAAAAACGTCCAGAAATGATTGAAGCTACTGACTGAATGAAAGGAGCTGGCATCTCACTCTCTTTGAATCTTCTTTATCATGCTAAGAGGAGCAGGAAAAATCAAAAAATTTCAGAATTGCTCCTTGCAATGCGGAGAAATTACTGTTTGTGCATTTACAATATTCATTGATTTTTGCCATTGAAAAACATGTTATTCATATACCAGAAATGTTTGAAGCTACTGACTAAATGAAAGGAGCTGGCACCTCACTCTCTTTGAATCTTCTTTATCATGCTAAGAGGAGCGGGAAAAAGCAAAAAATTTCAGAATTGCACCTTGCAATGCGGAGAAATTACTGTTTATGCATTTACAATATTCATTGATTTTTGCCATTGAAAAACGTCCAGAAATGATTGAAGGTACTGACTGAATGAAAGGAGCTGGCATCTCACTCTCTTTGAATCTTCTTTATCATGCTAAGAGGAGCAGGAAAAAGCAAAAAATTTCAGAATTGCACCTTGCAATGCGGAGAAATTACTGTTTGTGCATTTACAATATTCATTGATTTTTGCCATTGAAAAACGTCCAGAAATGATTGAAGCTACTGACTGAATGAAAGGAGCTGGCATATCACTCTCTTTGAATCTTCTTTATCATGCTAAGAGGAGCAGGAAAAAGCAAAAAATTTCAGAATTGCACCTTGCAATGCGGAGAAATTACAGTTTGTGCATTTACAATATTCATTGATTTTTTCCATTGAAAAACATCCAGAAATGATTGAAGCTACTGACTGAATGAAAGGAGCTGGCATCTCACTCTCTTTGAATATTCTTTATCATGCTAAGAGGAGCAGGAAAAAGCAAAAAATTTCAGAATTGCACCTTGCAATGCGGAGAAATTACTGTTTGTGCATTTACAATATTCATTGATTTTTGCCATTGAAAAACATCATGTTATTCATATACCAGAAATGTTTGAAGCTACTGACTGAATGAAAGGAGCTGGCATCTCACTCTCTTTGAATCTTCTTTATCATGCTAAGAGGAGCAGGAAAAAGCAAAAAATTTCAGAATTGCACCTTGCAATGCGGAGAAATTACTGTTTGTGCATTTACAATATTCATTGATTTTTGCCATTGAAAAACATCATGTTATTCATATACCAGAAATGTTTGAAGCTACTGACTGAATGAAAGGAGCTGGCATCTCACTCTCTTTGAATCTTCTTTATCATGCTAAGAGGAGCAGGAAAAAGCAAAAAATTTCAGAATTGCACCTTGCAATGTGGAGAAATTACTGTTTGTGCATTTACAATATTCATTGATTTTTACCATTGAAAAACGTCCAGAAATGATTGAAGCTACTGACTGAATGAAAGTAGCTGGCATCTCACTCTCTTTGAATCTTCTTTATCATGCTAAGAGGAGCAGGAAAAAGCAAAAAATTAAAGAATTGCACCTTGCAATGCGGAGAAATTACTGTTTGTGCATTTACAATATTCATTGATTTTTGCCATTGAAAAACATCATGTTATTCATATACCAGAAATGTTTGAAGCTACTGACTGAATGAAAGGAGCTGGCATCTCACTCTCTTTGAATCTTCTTTATCATGCTAAGAGGAGCAGGAAAAAGCAAAAAATTTCAGAATTGCACCTTGCAATGTGGAGAAATTACTGTTTGTGCATTTACAATATTCATTGATTTTTACCATTGAAAAACGTCCAGAAATGATTGAAGCTACTGACTGAATGAAAGTAGCTGGCATCTCACTCTCTTTGAATCTTCTTTATCATGCTAAGAGGAGCAGGAAAAAGCAAAAAATTTCAGACTTGCACCTTGCAATGCGGAGAAATTATTGTTTGTGCATTTACAATATTCATTGATTTTTGCCATTGAAAAACATCATGTTATTCATATACCAGAAATGTTTGAAGCTACTGACTGAATGAAAGGAGCTGGCATCTCACTCTCTTTGAATCTTCTTTATCATGCTAAGAGGAGCAGGAAAAAGCAAAAAATTTCAGAATTGCACCTTGCAATGCGGAGAAATTACTGTTTGTGCATTTACAATATTCATTGATTTTTGGCATTGAAAAACGTCCAGAAATGATTGAAGCTACCGACTGAATGAAAGGAGCTGGCACCTCACTCTCTTTGAATCTTGTTTATCATGCTAAGAGAAGCAGGAAAAAGCAAAAAATTTCAGAATTGCACCTTGCAATGCGGAGAAATTACTGTTTGTGCATTTACAATATTCATTGATTTTTGCCATTGAAAAACGTCCAGAAATGATTGAAGCTACTGACTGAATGAAAGGAGCTGGCATCTCACTCTCTTTGAATCTTCTTTATCATGCTAAGAGGAGCAGGAAAAAGCAAAAAATTTCAGAATTGCACCTTGCAATGCGGAGAAATTACTATTTGTGCATTTACAATATTCATTGATTTTTGCCATTGAAAAACATCATGTTATACATATACCAGAAATGATTGAAGCTACTGACTGAATGAAAGGAGCTGGCATCTCACTCTCTTTGAATCTTCTTTATCATGCTAAGAGGAGCAGGAAAAAGTAAAAAATTTCAGAATTGCACCTTGCAATGCGGAGAAATTACTGTTTGTGCATTTATAATATTCAATGATTTTTGCCATTGAAAAACGTCCAGAAATGATTGAAGCTACTGACTGAACGAAAGGAGCTGGCATCTCACTCTCTTTGAATCTTCTTTATCATGCTAAGAGGAGCAGGAAAAAGCAAAAAATTTCAGAATTGCACCTTGCAATGCGGAGAAATTACTGTTTGTGCATTTACAATATTCATTGATTTTTGCCATTGAAAAACGTCCAGAAATGATTGAAGCTACTGACTGAATGAAAGGAACTGGCATCTCACTCTCTTTGAATCTTCTTTATCATGCTAAGAGGAGCAGGAAAAAGCAAAAAATTTCAGAATTGCACCTTGCAATGCGGAGAAATTACTGTTTGTGCATTTACAAAATTCATTGATTTTTGCCATTGAAAAACATCATGTTATTCATATACCAGAAATGTTTGAAGCTACTGACTGAATGAAAGGAGCTGACATCTCACTCTCTTTGAATCTTCTTTATCATGCTAAGAGGAGCAGGAAAAAGCAAAAAATTTCAGAATTGCACCTTGCAATGCGGAGAAATTACTGTTTGTGCATTTACAATATTCATTGATTTTTGCCATTGAAAAACGTCCAGAAATGATTGAAGCTACTGACTGAATGAAAGGAGCTGGCATCTCACTCTCTTTGAATCTTCTTTATCATGCTAAGAGGAGCAGGAAAAAGCAAAAAATTTCAGAATTGCACCTTGCAATGCGGAGAAATTACTGTTTGTGCATTTACAATATTCATTGATTTTTGCCATTGAAAAACATCATGTTATTCATATACCAGAAATGTTTGAAGCTACTGACTGAATGAAAGGAGCTGGCATCTCACTCTCTTTGAATCTTCTTTATCATGCTAAGAGGAGCAGGAAAAAGCAAAAAATTTCAGAATTGCACCTTGCAATGCGGAGAAATTACTGTTTGTGCATTTACAATATTCATTGATTTTTGCCATTGAAAAACATCATGTTATTCATATACCAGAAATGTTTGAAGCTACTGACTGAATGAAATGAGCTGGCATCTCACTCTCTTTGAATCTTCTTTATCATGCTAAGAGGAGCAGGAAAAAGCAAAAAATTTCAGAATTGCACCTTGCAATGTGGAGAAATTACTGTTTGTGCATTTACAATATTCATTGATTTTTACCGTTGAAAAATGTCCAGAAATGATTGAAGCTACTGACTGAATGAAAGTAGCTGGCATCTCACTCTCTTTGAATCTTCTTTATCATGCTAAGAGGAGCAGGAAAAAGCAAAAAATTTCAGACTTGCACCTTGCAATGCGGAGAAATTACTGTTTGTGCATTTACAATATTCATTGATTTTTGCCATTGAAAAACATCATGTTATTCATATACCAGAAATGTTTGAAGCTACTGACTGAATGAAAGGAGCTGGCATCTCACTCTCTTTGAATCTTCTTTATCATGCTAAGAGGAGCAGGAAAAAGCAAAAAATTTCAGAATTGCACCTTGCAATGCGGAGAAATTACTGTTTGTGCATTTACAATATTCATTGATTTTTGCCATTGAAAAACGTCCAGAAATGATTGAAGCTACTGACTGAATGAAAGGAGCTGGCATCTCACTCTCTTTGAATCTTCTTTATCATGCTAAGAGGAGCAGGAAAAATCAAAAAATTTCAGAATTGCACCTTGCAATGTGGAGAAATTACTGTTTGTGCATTTACAATATTCATTGATTTTTGCCATTGAAAAACATGTTATTCATATACCAGAAATGTTTGAAGCTACTGACTGAATGAAAGGAGCTGGCATCTCACTCTCTTTGAATCTTCTTTATCATGCTAAGAGGAGCGGGAAAAAGCAAAAAATTTCAGAATTGCACCTTGCAATGCGGAGAAATTACTGTTTGTGCATTTACAATATTCATTGATTTTTGCCATTGAAAAACGTCCAGAAATGATTGAAGGTACTGACTGAATGAAAGGAGCTGGCATCTCACTCTCTTTGAATCTTCTTTATCATGCTAAGAGGAGCAGGAAAAAGCAAAAAATTTCAGAATTGCACCTTGCAATGCGGAGAAATTACTGTTTGTGCATTTACAATATTCATTGATTTTTGCCATTGAAAAACGTCCAGAAATGATTGAAGCTACTGACTGAATGAAAGGAGCTGGCATCTCACTCTCTTTGAATCTTCTTTATCATGCTAAGAGGAGCAGGAAAAAGCAAAAAATTTCAGAATTGCACCTTGCAATGCGGAGAAATTACAGTTTGTGCATTTACAATATTCATTGATTTTTGCCATTGAAAAACATCCAGAAATGATTGAAGCTACTGACTGAATGAAAGGAGCTGGCATCTCACTCTCTTTGAATCTTCTTTATCATGCTAAGAGGAGCAGGAAAAAGCAAAAAATTTCAGAATTGCACCTTGCAATGCGGAGAAATTACTGTTTGTGCATTTACAATATTCATTGATTTTTGCCACTGAAAAACATCATGTTATTCATATACCAGAAATGTTTGAAGCTACTGACTGAATGAAAGGAGCTGGCATCTCACTCTCTTTGAATCTTCTTTATCATGCTAAGAGGAGCAGGAAAAAGCAAAAAATTTCAGAATTGCACCTTGCAATGTGGAGAAATTGCTGTTTGTGCATTTACAATATTCATTGATTTTTACCATTGAAAAACATCCAGAAATGATTGAAGCTACTGACTGAATGAAAGTAGCTGGCATCTCACTCTCTTTGAATCTTCTTTATCATGCTAAGAGGAGCAGGAAAAAGCAAAAAATTTCAGACTTGCACCTTGCAATGCGGAGAAATTACTGTTTGTGCATTTACAATATTCATTGATTTTTGCCATTGAAAAACATCATGTTATTCATATACCAGAAATGTTTGAAGCTACTGACTGAATGAAAGGAGCTGGCATCTCACTCTCTTTGAATCTTCTTTATCATGCTAAGAGGAGCAGGAAAAAGCAAAAAATTTCAGACTTGCACCTTGCAATGCGGAGAAATTACTGTTTGTGCATTTACAATATTCATTGATTTTTGCCATTGAAAAACATCATGTTATTCATATACCAGAAATGTTTGAAGCTACTGACTGAATGAAAAGAGCTGGCATCTCACTCTCTTTGAATCTTCTTTATCATGCTAAGAGGAGCAGGAAAAAGCAAAAAATTTCAGAATTGCACCTTGCAATGCGGAGAAATTACTGTTTGTGCATTTACAATATTCATTGATTTTTGCCATTGAAAAACGTCCAGAAATGATTGAAGCTACTGACTGAATGAAAGGAGCTGGCATCTCACTCTCTTTGAAGATTGTTTATCATGCTAAGAGGAGCAGGAAAAAGCAAAAAATTTCAGAATTGCACCTTGCAATGCGGAGAAATTACTGTCTGTGCATTTACAATATTCATTGATTTTTGCCATTGAAAAACATCCAGAAATGATTGAAGCTACTGACTGAATGAAAGGAGCTGGCATCTCACTCTCTTTGAATCTTCTTTATCATGCTAAGAGGAGCAGGAAAAAGCAAAAAATTTCAGAATTGCACCTTGCAATGCGGAGAAATTACTGTTTGTGCATTTACAATATTCATTGATTTTTGCCATTGAAAAACATCATGTTATTCATATACCAGAAATGTTTGAAGCTACTGACTGAATGAAAGGAGCTGGCATCTCACGCTCTTTGAATCTTCTTTATCATGCTAAGAGGAGCAGGAAAAAGCAAAAAATTTCAGAATTGCACCTTGCAATGCGGAGAAATTACTGTTTGTGCATTTACAATATTCATTGATTTTTGCCATTGAAAAACGTCCAGAAATGATTGAAGCTACTGACTGAATGAAAGGAGCTGGCATCTCACTCTCTTTGAATCTTCTTTATCATGCTAAGAGGAGCAGGAAAAAGCAAAAAATTTCAGAATTGCACCTTGCAATGCGGAGAAATTACTGTTTGTGCATTTACAATATTCATTGATTTTTGCCATTGAAAAACATCATGTTATTCATATACCAGAAATGATTGAAGCTACTGACTGAATGAAAGGAGCTGGCATCTCACTCTCTTTGAATCTTCTTTATCATGCTAAGAGGAGCAGGAAAAAGTAAAAAATTTCAGAATTGCACCTTGCAATGCGGAGAAATTACTGTTTGTGCATTTATAATATTCAATGATTTTTGCCATTGAAAAATGTCCAGAAATGATTGAAGCTACTGACTGAACGAAAGGAGCTGGCATCTCACTCTCTTTGAATCTTCTTTATCATGCTAAGAGGAGCAGGAAAAAGCAAAAAATTTCAGAATTGCACCTTGCAATGCGGAGAAATTACTGTTTGTGCATTTACAATATTCATTGATTTTTGCCATTGAAAAACATCATGTTATTCATATACCAGAAATGTTTGAAGCTACTGACTGAATGAAAGGAGCTGGCATCTCACTCTCTTTGAATCTTCTTTATCATGCTAAGAGGAGCAGGAAAAAGCAAAAAATTTCAGAATTGCACCTTGCAATGCGGAGAAATTACTGTTTGTGCATTTACAATATTCATTGATTTTTGCCATTGAAAAACGTCCAGAAATGATTGAAGCTACTGACTGAATGAAAGGAGCTGGCATCTCACTCTCTTTGAATCTTCTTTATCATGCTAAGAGGAGCAGGTAAAAGCAAAAAATTTCAGAATTGCACCTTGCAATGCGGAGAAATTACTGTTTGTGCATTTACAATATTCATTGATTTTTGCCATTGAAAAACGTCCAGAAATGATTGAAGCTACTGACTGAATGAAAGGAGCTGGCATCTCACTCGCTTTGAATCTTGTTTATCATGCTAAGAGGAGCAGGAAAAAGCAAAAAATTTCAGAATTGCACCTTGCAATGCGGAGAAATTACTGTTTGTGCATTTGCAATATTCATTGATTTTTGCCATTGAAAAACGTCCAGAAATGATTGAAGCTACTGACTGAATGAAAGGAGCTGGCATCTCACTCTCTTTGAATCTTCTTTATCATGCTAAGAGGAGCAGGAAAAAGCAAAAAATTTCAGAATTGCACCTTGCAATGCGGAGAAATTACTGTTTGTGCATTTACAATATTCATTGATTTTTGCCATTGAAAAACATCATGTTATTCATATACCAGAAATGATTGAAGCTACTGACTGAATGAAAGGAGCTGGCATCTCACTCTCTTTGAATCTTCTTTATCATTCTAAGAGGAGCAGGAAAATGTAAAAAATTTCAGAATTGCACCTTGCAATGCGGAGAAATTACTGTTTGTGCATTTATAATATTCAATGATTTTTGCCATTGAAAAACGTCCAGAAATGATTGAAGCTACTGACTGAACGAAAGGAGCTGGCATCTCACTCTCTTTGAATCTTCTTTATCATGCTAAGAGGAGCAGGAAAAAGCAAAAAATTTCAGAATTGCACCTTGCAATGCGGAGAAATTACTGTTTGTGCATTTACAATATTCATTGATTTTTGCCATTGAAAAACGTCCAGAAATGATTGAAGCTACTGACTGAATGAAAGGAGCTGGCATCTCACTCTCTTTGAATCTTCTTTATCATGCTAAGAGGAGCAGGAAAAAGCAAAAAATTTCAGAATTGCACCTTGCAATGCGGAGAAATTACTGTTTGTGCATTTACAATATTCATTGATTTTTGCCATTGAAAAACATCATGTTATTCATATACCAGAAATGTTTGAAGCTACTGACTGAATGAAAGAGCTGGCATCTCACTCTCTTTGAATCTTCTTTATCATGCTAAGAGGAGAAGGAAAAAGCAAAAAATTTCAGAATTGCACCTTGCAATGCGGAGAAATTACTGTTTGTGCATTTACAATATTCATAGATTTTTGCCATTGAAAAACGTCCAGAAATGATTGAAGCTACTGACTGAATGAAAGGAGCTGGCATCTCACTCTCTTTGAATCTTCTTTATCATGCTAAGAGGAGCAGGAAAAAGCAAAAAATTTCAGAATTGCAGCTTGCAATGCGGAGAAATTACTGTTTGTGCATTTACAATATTCATTGATTTTTGCCATTGAAAAACATCATGTTATTCATATACCAGAAATGTTTGAAGCTACTGACTGAATGAAAGGAGCTGGCATCTCACTCTCTTTGAATCTTCTTTATCATGCTAAGAGGAGCAGGAAAAAGCAAAAAATTTCAGAATTGCACCTTGCAATGCGGAGAAATTACTGTTTGTGCATTTACAATATTCATTGATTTTTGCCATTGAAAAACATCATGTTATTCATATACCAGAAATGTTTGAAGCTACTGACTGAATGAAAGGAGCTGGCATCTCACTCTCTTTGAATCTTCTTTATCATGCTAAGAGGAGCAGGAAAAAGCAAAAAATTTCAGAATTGCACCTTGCAATGTGGAGAAATTACTGTTTGTGCATTTACAATATTCATTGATTTTTACCATTGAAAAACGTCCAGAAATGATTGAAGCTACTGACTGAATGAAAGTAGCTGGCATCTCACTCTCTTTGAATCTTCTTTATCATGCTAAGAGGAGCAGGAAAAAGCAAAAAATTTCAGACTTGCACCTTGCAATGCGGAGAAATTACTGTTTGTGCATTTACAATATTCTTTGATTTTTGCCATTGAAAAACAACCTGTTATTCATATACCAGAAATGTTTGAAGCTACTGACTGAATGAAAGGAGCTGGCATCTCACTCTCTTTGAATCTTCTTTATCATGCTAAGAGGAGCAGGAAAAAGCAAAAAATTTCAGAATTGCACCTTGCAATGCGGAGAAATTACTGTTTGTGCATTTACAATATTCATTGATTTTTGCCATTGAAAAACGTCCAGAAATGATTGAAGCTACTGACTGAATGGAGCTGGCATCTCACTCTCTTTGAATCTTCTTTATCATGCTAAGAGGAGCAGGAAAAAGCAAAAAATTTCAGACTTGCACCTTGCAATGCGGAGAAATTACTGTTTGTGCATTTACAATATTCATTGATTTTTGCCATTGAAAAACATGTTATTCATATACCAGAAATGTTTGAAGCTACTGACTGAATGAATGGAGCTGGCACCTCACTCTCTTTGAATCTTCTTTATCATGCTAAGAGGAGCGGGAAAAAGCAAAAAATTTCAGAATTGCACCTTGCAATGCGGAGAAATTACTGTTTGTGCATTTACAATATTCATTGATTTTTGCCATTGAAAAACGTCCAGAAATGATTGAAGGTACTGACTGAATGAAAGGAGCTGGCATCTCACTCTCTTTGAATCTTCTTTATCATGCTAAGAGGAGCAGGAAAACGCAAAAAATTTCAGAATTGCACCTTGCAATGCGGAGAATGTACTGTTTGTGCATTTACAATATTCATTGATTTTTGCCATTGAAAAACGTCCAGAAATGATTGAAGCTACTGACTGAATGAAAGGAGCTGGCATCTCACTCTCTTTGAATCTTCTTTATCATGCTAAGAGGAGCAGGAAAAAGCAAAAAATTTCAGAATTGCACCTTGCAATGCGGAGAAATTACAGTTTGTGCATTTACAATATTCATTGATTTTTGCCATTGAAAAACATCCAGAAATGATTGAAGCTACTGACTGAATGAAAGGAGCTGGCATCTCACTCTCTTTGAATCTTCTTTATCATGCTAAGAGGAGCAGGAAAAAGCAAAAAATTTCAGAATTGCACCTTGCAATGCGGAGAAATTACTGTTTGTGCATTTACAATATTCATTGATTTTTGCCATTGAAAAACATCATGTTATTCATATACCAGAAAAGTTTGAAGCTACTGACTGAATGAAAGGAGCTGGCATCTCACTCTCTTTGAATCTTCTTTATCATGCTAAGAGGAGCAGGAAAAAGCAAAAAATTTCAGAATTGCACCTTGCAATGTGGAGAAATTACTGTTTGTGCATTTACAATATTCATTGATTTTTACCATTGAAAAACGTCCAGAAATGATTGAAGCTACTGACTGAATGAAAGTAGCTGGCATCTCACTCTCTTTGAATCTTCTTTATCATGCTAAGAGGAGCAGGAAAAAGCAAAAAATTTCAGACTTGCACCTTGCAATGCGGAGAAATTACTGTTTGTGCATTTACAATATTCATTGATTTTTGCCATTGAAAAACATCATGTTATTCATATACCAGAAATGTTTGAAGCTACTGACTGAATGAAAGGAGCTGGCATCTCACTCTCTTTGAATCTTCTTTATCATGCTAAGAGGAGCAGGAAAAAGCAAAAAATTTCAGAATTGCACCTTGCAATGCGGAGAAATTACTGTTTGTGCATTTACAATATTCATTGATTTTTGCCATTGAAAAACGTCCAGAAATGATTGAAGCTACTGACTGAATGAAAGGAGCTGGCATCTCACTCTCTTTGAATCTTGTTTATCATGCTAAGAGGAGCAGGAAAAAGCAAAAAATTTCAGAATTGCACCTTGCAATGCGGAGAAATTACTGTTTGTGCATTTACAATATTCATTGATTTTTGCCATTGAAAAACGTCCAGAAATGATTGAAGCTACTGACTGAATGAAAGAAGCTGGCATCTCACTCTCTTTGAATCTTCTTTATCATGCTAAGAGGAGCAGGAAAAAGCAAAAAATTTCAGAATTGCACCTTGCAATGCGGAGAAATTACTGTTTGTGCATTTACAATATTCATTGATTTTTGCCATTGAAAAACATCATGTTATTCATATACCAGAAATGATTGAAGCTACTGACTGAATGAATGGAGCTGGCATCTCACTCTCTTTGAATCTTCTTTATCATGCTAAGAGGAGCAGGAAAAAGTAAAAAATTTCAGAATTGCACCTTGCAATGCGGAGAAATTACTGTTTGTGCATTTATAATATTCAATGATTTTTGCCATTGAAAAACGTCCAGAAATGATTGAAGCTACTGACTGAACGAAAGGAGCTGGCATCTCCCTCTCTTTGAATCTTCTTTATCATGCTAAGAGGAGCAGGAAAAAGCAAAAAATTTCAGAATTGCACCTTGCAATGCGGAGAAATTACTGTTTGTGCATTTACAATATTCATTGATTTTTGCCATTGAAAAACGTCCAGAAATGATTGAAGCTACTGACTGAATGAAAGGAGCTGGCATCTCACTCTCTTTGAATCTTCTTTATCATGCTAAGAGGAGCAGGAAAAAGCAAAAAATTTCAGAATTGTACCTTGCAATGCGGATAAATTACTGTTTGTGCATTTACAATATTCATTGATTTTTGCCATTGAAAAACATCATGTTATTCATATACCAGAAATGTTTGAAGCTACTGACTGAATGAAAGGAGCTGACATCTCACTCTCTTTGAATCTTCTTTATCATGCTAAGAGGAGCAGGAAAAAGCAAAAAATTTCAGAATTGCACCTTGCAATGCGGAGAAATTACTGTTTGTGCATTTACAATATTCATTGATTTTTGCCATTGAAAAACGTCCAGAAATGATTGAAGCTACTGACTGAATGAAAGGAGCTGGCATCTCACTCTCTTTGAATCTTCTTTATCATGCTAAGAGGAGCAGGAAAAAGCAAAAAATTTCAGAATTGCACCTTGCAATGCGGAGAAATTACTGTTTGTGCATTTACAATATTCATTGATTTTTGCCATTGAAAAACATCATGTTATTCATATACCAGAAATGTTTGAAGCTACTGACTGAATGAAAGGAGCTGGCATCTCACTCTCTTTGAATCTTCTTTATCATGCTAAGAGGAGCAGGAAAAAGCAAAAAATTTCAGAATTGCACCTTGCAATGCGGAGAAATTACTGTTTGTGCATTTACAATATTCATTGATTTTTGCCATTGAAAAACATCATGTTATTCATATACCAGAAATGTTTGAAGCTACTGACTGAATGAAAGGAGCTGGCATCTCACTCTCTTTGAATCTTCTTTATCATGCTAAGAGGAGCAGGAAAAAGCAAAAAATTTCAGAATTGCACCTTGCAATGTGGAGAAATTACTGTTTGTGCATTTACAATATTCATTGATTTTTACCATTGAAAAACGTCCAGAAATGATTGAAGCTACTGACTGAATGAAAGTAGCTGGCATCTCACTCTCTTTGAATCTTCTTTATCATGCTAAGAGGAGCAGGAAAAAGCAAAAAAATTCAGACTTGCACCTTGCAATGCGGAGAAATTACTGTTTGTGCATTTACAATATTCATTGATTTTTGCCATTGAAAAATATCATGTTATTCATATACCAGAAATGTTTGAAGCTACTGACTGAATGAAAGGAGCTGGCATCTCACTCTCTTTGAATCTTCTTTATCATGCTAAGAGGAGCAGGAAAAAGCAAAAAATTTCAGAATTGCACCTTGCAATGCGGAGAAATTACTGTTTGTGCATTTACAATATTCATTGATTTTTGCCATTGAAAAACATCATGTTATTCATATACCAGAAATGTTTGAAGCTACTGACTGAATGAAAGGAGCTGGCATCTCACTCTCTTTGAATCTTCTTTATCATGCTAAGAGGAGCAGGAAAAAGCAAAAAATTTCAGAATTGCACCTTGCAATGTGGAGAAATTACTGTTTGTGCATTTACAATATTCATTGATTTTTACCATTGAAAAACGTCCAGAAATGATTGAAGCTACTGACTGAATGAAAGTAGCTGGCATCTCACTCTCCTTGAATCTTCTTTATCATGCTAAGAGGAGCAGGAAAAAGCAAAAAATTTCAGACTTGCACCTTGCAATGCGGAGAAATTACTGTTTGTGCATTTACAATATTCATTGATTTTTGCCATTGAAAAACATCATGTTATTCATATACCAGAAATGTTTGAAGCTACTGACTGAATGAAAGGAGCTGGCATCTCACTCTCTTTGAATCTTGTTTATCATGCTAAGAGGAGCAGGAAAAAGCAAAAAATTTCAGAATTGCACCTTGCAATGCGGAGAAATTACTGTTTGTGCATTTACAATATTCATTGATTTTTGCCATTGAAAAACGTCCAGAAATGATTGAAGCTACTGACTGAATGAAAGGAGCTGGCATCTCACTCTCTTTGAATCTTGTTTATCATGCTAAGAGGAGCAGGAAAAAGCAAAAAATTTCACAATTGCACCTTGCAATGCGGAGAAATTACTGTTTGTGCATTTACAATATTCATTGATTTTTGCCATTGAAAAACATCATGTTATTCATATACCAGAAATGATTGAAGCTACTGACTGAATGAAAGGAGCTGGCATCTCACTCTCTTTGAATCTTCTTTATCATGCTAAGAGGAGCAGGAAAAAGCAAAAAATTTCAGAATTGCACCTTGCAATGCGGAGAAATTACTGTTTGTGCATTTACAATATTCATTGATTTTTGCCATTGAAAAACGTCCAGAAATGATTGAAGCTACTGACTGAATGAAAGGAGCTGGCATCTCACTCTCTTTGAATCTTCTTTATCATGCTAAGAGGAGCAGGAAAAAGCAAAAAATTTCAGAATTGCACCTTGCAATGCGGAGAAATTACTGTTTGTGCATTTACAATATTCATTGATTTTTGCCATTGAAAAACATCATGTTATTCATATACCAGAAATGTTTGAAGCTACTGACTGAATGAAAGGAGCTGACATCTCACTCTCTTTGAATCTTCTTTATCATGCTAAGAGGAGCAGGAAAAAGCAAAAAATTTCAGAATTGCACCTTGCAATGCGGAGAAATTACTGTTTGTGCATTTACAATATTCATTGATTTTTGCCATTGAAAAACGTCCAGAAATGATTGAAGCTACTGACTGAATGAAAGGAGCTGGCATCTCACTCTCTTTGAATCTTCTTTATCATGCTAAGAGGAGCAGGAAAAAGCAAAAAATTTCAGAATTGCACCTTGCAATGCGGAGAAATTACTGTTTGTGCATTTACAATATTCATTGATTTTTGCCATTGAAAAACATCATGTTATTCATATACCAGAAATGTTTGAAGCTACTGACTGAATGAAAGGAGCTGGCATCTCACTCTCTTTGAATCTTCTTTATCATGCTAAGAGGAGCAGGAAAAAGCAAAAAATTTCAGAATTGCACCTTGCAATGCGGAGAAATTACTGTTTGTGCATTTACAATATTCATTGATTTTTGCCATTGAAAAACATCATGTTATTCATATACCAGAAATGTTTGAAGCCACTGACTGAATGAAAGGAGCTGGCATCTCACTCTCTTTGAATCTTCTTTATCATGCTAAGAGGAGCAGGAAAAAGCAAAAAATTTCAGAATTGCACCTTGCAATGTGGAGAAATTACTGTTTGTGCATTTACAATATTCATTGATTTTTACCATTGAAAAACGTCCAGAAATGATTGAAGCTACTGACTGAATGAAAGTAGCTGGCATCTCACTCTCTTTGAATCTTCTTTATCATGCTAAGAGGAGCAGGAAAAAGCAAAAAATTTCAGACTTGCACCTTGCAATGCGGAGAAGTTACTGTTTGTGCATTTACAATATTCATTGATTTTTGCCATTGAAAAACATCCAGAAATGATTGAAGCTACTGACTGAATGAAAGGAGTTGGCATCTCACTCTCTTTGAATATTCTTTATCATGCTAAGAGGAGCAGGAAAAAGCAAAAAATTTCAGAATTGCACCTTGCAATGCGGAGAAATTACTGTTTGTGCATTTACAATATTCATTGATTTTTGCCATTGAAAAACATCATGTTATTCATATACCAGAAATGTTTTAAGCTACTGACTGAATTAAAGGAGCTGGCATCTCACTCTCTTTGAGTCTTCTTTATCATGCTAAGAGGAGCAGGAAAAAGCAAAAAATTTCAGAATTGCACCTTGCAATGCGGAGAAATTACTGTTTGTGCATTTACAATATTCATTGATTTTTGCCATTGAAAAACATCATGTTATTCATATACCAGAAATGTTTGAAGCTACTGACTGAATGAAAGGAGCTGGCATCTCACTCTCTTTGAATCTTCTTTATCATGCTAAGAGTAGCAGGAAAAAGCAAAAAATTTCAGAATTGCACCTTGCAATGTGGAGAAATTACTGTTTGTGCATTTACAATATTCATTGATTTTTACCATTGAAAAACGTCCAGAAATGATTGAAGCTACTGACTGAATGAAAGTAGCTGGCATCTCACTCTCTTTGAATCTTCTTTATCATGCTAAGAGGAGCAGGAAAAAGCAAAAAATTTCAGACTTGCACCTTGCAATGCGGAGAAATTACTGTTTGTGCATTTACAATATTCATTGATTTTTGCCATTAAAAAACATCATGTTATTCATATACCAGAAATGTTTGAAGCTACTGACTGAATGAAAGGAGCTGGCATCTCACTCTCTTTGAATCTTCTTTATCATGCTAAGAGGAGCAGGAAAAAGCAAAAAATTTCAGAATTGCACCTTGCAATGCG
The DNA here is from genome assembly GCF_046119375.1 of Phyllobates terribilis. Taxonomy (NCBI): domain Eukaryota; kingdom Metazoa; phylum Chordata; class Amphibia; order Anura; family Dendrobatidae; genus Phyllobates; species Phyllobates terribilis. The sequence continues at coordinate 950,368 of NW_027363188.1, forward strand.
GAGAAATTACTGTTTGTGCATTTACAATATTCATTGATTTTTGCCATTGAAAAACGTCCAGAAATGATTGAAGCTACTGACTGAATGAAAGGAGCTGGCATCTCACTCTCTTTGAATCTTGTTTATCATGCTAAGAGGAGCAGGAAAAAGCAAAAAATTTCAGAATTGCACCTTGCAATGCGGAGAAATTACTGTTTGTGCATTTACAATATTCATTGATTTTTGCCATTGAAAAACGTCCAGAAATGATTGAAGCTACTGACTGAATGAAAGGAGCTAGCATCTCACTCTCTTTGAATCTTCTTTATCATGCTAAGAGGAGCAGGAAAAAGCAAAAAATTTCAGAATTGCACCTTGCAATGCGGAGAAATTACTGTTTGTGCATTTACAATATTCATTGATTTTTGCCATTGAAAAACGTCCAGAAATGATTGAAGCTACTGACTGAATGAAAGGAGTTGGCATCTCACTCTCTTTGAATCTTGTTTATCATGCTAAGAGGAGCAGGAAAAAGCAAAAAATTTCAGAATTGCACCTTGCAATGCGGAGAAATTACTGTTTGTGCATTTACAATATTCATTGATTTTTGCCATTGAAAAACGTCCAGAAATGATTGAAGCTACTGACTGAATGAAAGGAGCTGGCATCTCACTCTCTTTGAATCTTCTTTATCATGCTAAGAGGAGCAGGAAAAAGCAAAAAATTTCAGAATTGCACCTTGCAATGCGGAGAAATTACTGTTTGTGCATTTACAATATTCATTGATTTTTGCCATTTAAAAACATCATGTTATTCATATACCAGAAATGTTTGAAGCTACTGACTGAATGAAAGGAGCTGGCATCTCACTCTCTTTGAATCTTCTTTATCATGCTAAGAGGAGCAGGAAAAAGCAAAAAATTTCAGAATTGCACCTTGCAATGCGGAGAAATTACTGTTTGTGCATTTACAATATTCATTGATTTTTGCCATTGAAAAACATCATGTTATTCATATACCAGAAATGTTTGAAGCTACTGACTGAATGAAAGGACCTGGCATCTCACTCTCTTTGAATCTTCTTTATCATGCTAAGAGGAGCAGGAAAAAGCAAAAAATTTCAGAATTGCACCTTGCAATGTGGAGAAATTACTGTTTGTGCATTTACAATATTCATTGATTTTTACCATTGAAAAACGTCCAGAAATGATTGAAGCTACTGACTGAATGAAAGTAGCTGGCATCTCACTCTCTTTGAATCTTCTTTATCATGCTAAGAGGAGCAGGAAAAAGCAAAAAATTTCAGACTTGCACCTTGCAATGCGGAGAAATTACTGTTTGTGCATTTACAATATTCATTGATTTTTGCCATTGAAAAATATCATGTTATTCATATACCAGAAATGTTTGAAGCTACTGACTGAATGAAAGGAGCTGGCATCTCACTCTCTTTGAATCTTCTTTATCATGCTAAGAGGAGCAGGAAAAAGCAAAAAATTTCAGAATTGCACCTTGCAATGCGGAGAAATTACTGTTTGTGCATTTACAATATTCATTGATTTTTGCCATTGAAAAACATCATGTTATTCATATACCAGAAATGTTTGAAGCTACTGACTGAATGAAAGGAGCTGGCATCTCACTCTCTTTGAATCTTCTTTATCATGCTAAGAGGAGCAGGAAAAAGCAAAAAATTTCAGAATTGCACCTTGCAATGTGGAGAAATTACTGTTTGTGCATTTACAATATTCATTGATTTTTACCATTGAAAAACGTCCAGAAATGATTGAAGCTACTGACTGAATGAAAGTAGCTGGCATCTCACTCTCCTTGAATCTTCTTTATCATGCTAAGAGGAGCAGGAAAAAGCAAAAAATTTCAGACTTGCACCTTGCAATGCGGAGAAATTACTGTTTGTGCATTTACAATATTCATTGATTTTTGCCATTGAAAAACATCATGTTATTCATATACCAGAAATGTTTGAAGCTACTGACTGAATGAAAGGAGCTGGCATCTCACTCTCTTTGAATCTTCTTTATCATGCTAAGAGGAGCAGGAAAAAGCAAAAAATTTCAGAATTGCACCTTGCAATGCGGAGAAATTACTGTTTGTGCATTTACAATATTCATTGATTTTTGCCATTGAAAAACATCATGTTATTCATATACCAGAAATGTTTGAAGCTACTGACTGAATGAAAGGAGCTGGCATCTCACTCTCTTTGAATCTTCTTTATCATGCTAAGAGGAGCAGGAAAAAGCAAAAAATTTCAGAATTGCACCTTGCAATGCGGAGAAATTACTGTTTGTGCATTTACAATATTCATTGATTTTTGCCATTGAAAAACGTCCAGAAATGATTGAAGCTACTGACTGAATGAAAGGAGCTGGCATCTCACTCTCTTTGAATCTTGTTTATCATGCTAAGAGGAGCAGGAAAAAGCAAAAAATTTCAGAATTGCACCTTGCAATGCGGAGAAATTACTGTTTGTGCATTTACAATATTCATTGATTTTTGCCATTGAAAAACGTCCAGAAATGATTGAAGCTACTGACTGAATGAAAGGAGCTGGCATCTCACTCTCTTTGAATCTTGTTTATCATGCTAAGAGGAGCAGGAAAAAGCAAAAAATTTCAGAATTGCACCTTGCAATGCGGAGAAATTACTGTTTGTGCATTTACAATATTCATTGATTTTTGCCATTGAAAAACATCATGTTATTCATATACCAGAAATGATTGAAGCTACTGACTGAATGAAAGGAGCTGGCATCTCACTCTCTTTGAATCTTCTTTATCATGCTAAGAGGAGCAGGAAAAAGCAAAAAATTTCAGAATTGCACCTTGCAATGCGGAGAAATTACTGTTTGTGCATTTACAATATTCATTGATTTTTGCCATTGAAAAACGTCCAGAAATGATTGAAGCTACTGACTGAATGAAAGGAGCTGGCATCTCACTCTCTTTGAATCTTCTTTATCATGCTAAGAGGAGCAGGAAAAAGCAAAAAATTTCAGAATTGCACCTTGCAATGCGGAGAAATTACTGTTTGTGCATTTACAATATTCATTGATTTTTGCCATTGAAAAACATCATGTTATTCATATACCAGAAATGTTTGAAGCTACTGACTGAATGAAAGGAGCTGACATCTCACTCTCTTTGAATCTTCTTTATCATGCTAAGAGGAGCAGGAAAAATCAAAAAATTTCAGAATTGCACCTTGCAATGCGGAGAAATTACTGTTTGTGCATTTACAATATTCATTGATTTTTGCCATTGAAAAACGTCCAGAAATGATTGAAGCTACTGACTGAATGAAAGGAGCTGGCATCTCACTCTCTTTGAATCTTCTTTATCATGCTAAGAGGAGCAGGAAAAAGCAAAAAATTTCAGAATTGCACCTTGCAATGCGGAGAAATTACTGTTTGTGCATTTACAATATTCATTGATTTTTGCCATTGAAAAACATCATGTTATTCATATACCAGAAATGTTTGAAGCTACTGACTGAATGAAAGGAGCTGGCATCTCACTCTCTTTGAATCTTCTTTATCATGCTAAGAGGAGCAGGAAAAAGCAAAAAATTTCAGAATTGCACCTTGCAATGCGGAGAAATTACTGTTTGTGCATTTACAATATTCATTGATTTTTGCCATTGAAAAACATCATGTTATTCATATACCAGAAATGTTTGAAGCCACTGACTGAATGAAAGGAGCTGGCATCTCACTCTCTTTGAATCTTCTTTATCATGCTAAGAGGAGCAGGAAAAAGCAAAAAATTTCAGAATTGCACCTTGCAATGTGGAGAAATTACTGTTTGTGCATTTACAATATTCATTGATTTTTACCATTGAAAAACGTCCAGAAATGATTGAAGCTACTGACTGAATGAAAGTAGCTGGCATCTCACTCTCTTTGAATCTTCTTTATCATGCTAAGAGGAGCAGGAAAAAGCAAAAAATTTCAGACTTGCACCTTGCAATGCGGAGAAGTTACTGTTTGTGCATTTACAATATTCATTGATTTTTGCCATTGAAAAACATCCAGAAATGATTGAAGCTACTGACTGAATGAAAGGAGCTGGCATCTCACTCTCTTTGAATATTCTTTATCATGCTAAGAGGAGCAGGAAAAAGCAAAAAATTTCAGAATTGCACCTTGCAATGCGGAGAAATTACTGTTTGTGCATTTACAATATTCATTGATTTTTGCCATTGAAAAACATCATGTTATTCATATACCAGAAATGTTTTAAGCTACTGACTGAATTAAAGGAGCTGGCATCTCACTCTCTTTGAGTCTTCTTTATCATGCTAAGAGGAGCAGGAAAAAGCAAAAAATTTCAGAATTGCACCTTGCAATGCGGAGAAATTACTGTTTGTGCATTTACAATATTCATTGATTTTTGCCATTGAAAAACATCATGTTATTCATATACCAGAAATGTTTGAAGCTACTGACTGAATGAAAGGAGCTGGCATCTCACTCTCTTTGAATCTTCTTTATCATGCTAAGAGTAGCAGGAAAAAGCAAAAAATTTCAGAATTGCACCTTGCAATGTGGAGAAATTACTGTTTGTGCATTTACAATATTCATTGATTTTTACCATTGAAAAACGTCCAGAAATGATTGAAGCTACTGACTGAATGAAAGTAGCTGGCATCTCACTCTCTTTGAATCTTCTTTATCATGCTAAGAGGAGCAGGAAAAAGCAAAAAATTTCAGACTTGCACCTTGCAATGCGGAGAAATTACTGTTTGTGCATTTACAATATTCATTGATTTTTGCCATTAAAAAACATCATGTTATTCATATACCAGAAATGTTTGAAGCTACTGACTGAATGAAAGGAGCTGGCATCTCACTCTCTTTGAATCTTCTTTATCATGCTAAGAGGAGCAGGAAAAAGCAAAAAATTTCAGAATTGCACCTTGCAATGCGGAGAAATTACTGTTTGTGCATTTACAATATTCATTGATTTTTGCCATTGAAAAACGTCCAGAAATGATTGAAGCTACTGACTGAATGAAAGGAGCTGGCATCTCACTCTCTTTGAATCTTGTTTATCATGCTAAGAGGAGCAGGAAAAAGCAAAAAATTTCAGAATTGCACCTTGCAATGCGGAGAAATTACTGTTTGTGCATTTACAATATTCATTGATTTTTGCCATTGAAAAACGTCCAGAAATGATTGAAGCTACTGACTGAATGAAAGGAGCTAGCATCTCACTCTCTTTGAATCTTCTTTATCATGCTAAGAGGAGCAGGAAAAAGCAAAAAATTTCAGAATTGCACCTTGCAATGCGGAGAAATTACTGTTTGTGCATTTACAATATTCATTGATTTTTGCCATTGAAAAACGTCCAGAAATGATTGAAGCTACTGACTGAATGAAAGGAGTTGGCATCTCACTCTCTTTGAATCTTGTTTATCATGCTAAGAGGAGCAGGAAAAAGCAAAAAATTTCAGAATTGCACCTTGCAATGCGGAGAAATTACTGTTTGTGCATTTACAATATTCATTGATTTTTGCCATTGAAAAACGTCCAGAAATGATTGAAGCTACTGACTGAATGAAAGGAGCTGGCATCTCACTCTCTTTGAATCTTCTTTATCATGCTAAGAGGAGCAGGAAAAAGCAAAAAATTTCAGAATTGCACCTTGCAATGCGGAGAAATTACTGTTTGTGCATTTACAATATTCATTGATTTTTGCCATTGAAAAACATCATGTTATTCATATACCAGAAATGTTTGAAGCTACTGACTGAATGAAAGGAGCTGGCATCTCACTCTCTTTGAATCTTCTTTATCATGCTAAGAGGAGCAGGAAAAAGCAAAAAATTTCAGAATTGCACCTTGCAATGCGGAGAAATTACTGTTTGTGCATTTACAATATTCATTGATTTTTGCCATTGAAAAACATCATGTTATTCATATACCAGAAATGTTTGAAGCTACTGACTGAATGAAAGGAGCTGGCATCTCACTCTCTTTGAATCTTCTTTATCATGCTAAGAGGAGCAGGAAAAAGCAAAAAATTTCAGAATTGCACCTTGCAATGTGGAGAAATTACTGTTTGTGCATTTACAATATTCATTGATTTTTACCATTGAAAAACGTCCAGAAATGATTGAAGCTACTGACTGAATGAAAGTAGCTGGCATCTCACTCTCTTTGAATCTTCTTTATCATGCTAAGAGGAGCAGGAAAAAGCAAAAAATTTCAGACTTGCACCTTGCAATGCGGAGAAATTACTGTTTGTGCATTTACAATATTCATTGATTTTTGCCATTGAAAAATATCATGTTATTCATATACCAGAAATGTTTGAAGCTACTGACTGAATGAAAGGAGCTGGCATCTCACTCTCTTTGAATCTTCTTTATCATGCTAAGAGGAGCAGGAAAAAGCAAAAAATTTCAGAATTGCACCTTGCAATGCGGAGAAATTACTGTTTGTGCATTTACAATATTCATTGATTTTTGCCATTGAAAAACATCATGTTATTCATATACCAGAAATGTTTGAAGCTACTGACTGAATGAAAGGAGCTGGCATCTCACTCTCTTTGAATCTTCTTTATCATGCTAAGAGGAGCAGGAAAAAGCAAAAAATTTCAGAATTGCACCTTGCAATGTGGAGAAATTACTGTTTGTGCATTTACAATATTCATTGATTTTTACCATTGAAAAACGTCCAGAAATGATTGAAGCTACTGACTGAATGAAAGTAGCTGGCATCTCACTCTCCTTGAATCTTCTTTATCATGCTAAGAGGAGCAGGAAAAAGCAAAAAATTTCAGACTTGCACCTTGCAATGCGGAGAAATTACTGTTTGTGCATTTACAATATTCATTGATTTTTGCCATTGAAAAACATCATGTTATTCATATACCAGAAATGTTTGAAGCTACTGACTGAATGAAAGGAGCTGGCATCTCACTCTCTTTGAATCTTCTTTATCATGCTAAGAGGAGCAGGAAAAAGCAAAAAATTTCAGAATTGCACCTTGCAATGCGGAGAAATTACTGTTTGTGCATTTACAATATTCATTGATTTTTGCCATTGAAAAACGTCCAGAAATGATTGAAGCTACTGACTGAATGAAAGGAGCTGGCATCTCACTCTCTTTGAATCTTGTTTATCATGCTAAGAGGAGCAGGAAAAAGCAAAAAATTTCAGAATTGCACCTTGCAATGCGGAGAAATTACTGTTTGTGCATTTACAATATTCATTGATTTTTGCCATTGAAAAACGTCCAGAAATGATTGAAGGTACTGACTGAATGAAAGGAGCTGGCATCTCACTCTCTTTGAATCTTCTTTATTATGCTAAGAGGAGCAGGAAAAAGCAAAAAATTTCAGAATTGCACCTTGCAATGCGGAGAAATTACTGTTTGTGCATTTACAATATTCATTGATTTTTGCCATTGAAAAACATCATGTTATTCATATACCAGAAATGATTGAAGCTACTGACTGAATGAAAGGAGCTGGCATCTCACTCTCTTTGAATCTTCTTTATCATGCTAAGAGGAGCAGGAAAAAGCAAAAAATTTCAGAATTGCACCTTGCAATGCGGAGAAATTACTGTTTGTGCATTTACAATATTCATTGATTTTTGCCATTGAAAAACGTCCAGAAATGATTGAAGCTACTGACTGAATGAAAGGAGCTGGCATCTCACTCTCTTTGAATCTTCTTTATCATGCTAAGAGGAGCAGGAAAAAGCAAAAAATTTCAGAATTGCACCTTGCAATGCGGAGAAATTACTGTTTGTGCATTTACAATATTCATTGATTTTTGCCATTGAAAAACATCATGTTATTCATATACCAGAAATGTTTGAAGCTACTGACTGAATGAAAGGAGCTGACATCTCACTCTCTTTGAATCTTCTTTATCATGCTAAGAGGAGCAGGAAAAAGCAAAAAATTTCAGAATTGCACCTTGCAATGCGGAGAAATTACTGTTTGTGCATTTACAATATTCATTGATTTTTGCCATTGAAAAACGTCCAGAAATGATTGAAGCTACTGACTGAATGAAAGGAGCTCGCATCTCACTCTCTTTGAATCTTCTTTATCATGCTAAGAGGAGCAGGAAAAAGCAAAAAATTTCAGAATTGCACCTTGCAATGCGGAGAAATTACTGTTTGTGCATTTACAATATTCATTGATTTTTGCCATTGAAAAACATCATGTTATTCATATACCAGAAATGTTTGAAGCTACTGACTGAATGAAAGGAGCTGGCATCTCACTCTCTTTGAATCTTCTTTATCATGCTAAGAGGAGCAGGAAAAAGCAAAAAATTTCAGAATTGCACCTTGCAATGCGGAGAAATTACTGTTTGTGCATTTACAATATTCATTGATTTTTGCCATTGAAAAACATCATGTTATTCATATACCAGAAATGTTTGAAGCTACTGACTGAATGAAAGGAGCTGGCATCTCACTCTCTTTGAATCTTCTTTATCATGCTAAGAGGAGCAGGAAAAAGCAAAAAATTTCAGAATTGCACCTTGCAATGTGGAGAAATTACTGTTTGTGCATTTACAATATTCATTGATTTTTACCATTGAAAAACGTCCAGAAATGATTGAAGCTACTGACTGAATGAAAGTAGCTGGCATCTCACTCTCTTTGAATCTTCTTTATCATGCTAAGAGGAGCAGGAAAAAGCAAAAAATTTCAGACTTGCACCTTGCAATGCGGAGAAGTTACTCTTTGTGCATTTACAATATTCATTGATTTTTGCCATTGAAAAACATCCAGAAATAATTGAAGCTACTGACTGAATGAAAGGAGCTGGCATCTCACTCTCTTTGAATATTCTTTATCATGCTAAGAGGAGCAGGAAAAAGCAAAAAATTTCAGAATTGCACCTTGCAATGCGGAGAAATTACTGTTTGTGCATTTACAATATTCATTGATTTTTGCCATTGAAAAACATCATGTTATTCATATACCAGAAATGTTTTAAGCTACTGACTGAATTAAAGGAGCTGGCATCTCACTCTCTTTGAGTCTTCTTTATCATGCTAAGAGGAGCAGGAAAAAGCAAAAAATTTCAGAATTGCACCTTGCAATGCGGAGAAATTACTGTTTGTGCATTTACAATATTCATTGATTTTTGCCATTGAAAAACATCATGTTATTCATATACCAGAAATGTTTGAAGCTACTGACTGAATGAAAGGAGCTGGCATCTCACTCTCTTTGAATCTTCTTTATCATGCTAAGAGGAGCAGGAAAAAGCAAAAAATTTCAGAATTGCACCTTGCAATGCGGAGAAATTACTGTTTGTGCATTTACAATATTCATTGATTTTTGCCATTGAAAAACGTCCAGAAATGATTGAAGCTACTGACTGAATGAAAGGAGCTGGCATCTCACTCTCTTTGAATCTTGTTTATCATGCTAAGAGGAGCAGGAAAAAGCAAAAAATTTCAGAATTGCACCTTGCAATGCGGAGAAATTACTGTTTGTGCATTTACAATATTCATTGATTTTTGCCATTGAAAAACGTCCAGAAATGATTGAAGCTACTGACTGAATGAAAGGAGCTAGCATCTCACTCTCTTTGAATCTTCTTTATCATGCTAAGAGGAGCAGGAAAAAGCAAAAAATTTCAGAATTGCACCTTGCAATGCGGAGAAATTACTGTTTGTGCATTTACAATATTCATTGATTTTTGCCATTGAAAAACGTCCAGAAATGATTGAAGCTACTGACTGAATGAAAGGAGTTGGCATCTCACTCTCTTTGAATCTTGTTTATCATGCTAAGAGGAGCAGGAAAAAGCAAAAAATTTCAGAATTGCACCTTGCAATGCGGAGAAATTACTGTTTGTGCATTTACAATATTCATTGATTTTTGCCATTGAAAAACGTCCAGAAATGATTGAAGCTACTGACTGAATGAAAGGAGCTGGCATCTCACTCTCTTTGAATCTTCTTTATCATGCTAAGAGGAGCAGGAAAAAGCAAAAAATTTCAGAATTGCACCTTGCAATGCGGAGAAATTACTGTTTGTGCATTTACAATATTCATTGATTTTTGCCATTGAAAAACATCATGTTATTCATATACCAGAAATGTTTGAAGCTACTGACTGAATGAAAGGAGCTGGCATCTCACTCTCTTTGAATCTTCTTTATCATGCTAAGAGGAGCAGGAAAAAGCAAAAAATTTCAGAATTGCACCTTGCAATGCGGAGAAATTACTGTTTGTGCATTTACAATATTCATTGATTTTTGCCATTGAAAAACATCATGTTATTCATATACCAGAAATGTTTGAAGCTACTGACTGAATGAAAGGAGCTGGCATCTCACTCTCTTTGAATCTTCTTTATCATGCTAAGAGGAGCAGGAAAAAGCAAAAAATTTCAGAATTGCACCTTGCAATGTGGAGAAATTACTGTTTGTGCATTTACAATATTCATTGATTTTTACCATTGAAAAACGTCCAGAAATGATTGAAGCTACTGACTGAATGAAAGTAGCTGGCATCTCACTCTCTTTGAATCTTCTTTATCATGCTAAGAGGAGCAGGAAAAAGCAAAAAATTTCAGACTTGCACCTTGCAATGCGGAGAAATTACTGTTTGTGCATTTACAATATTCATTGATTTTTGCCATTGAAAAATATCATGTTATTCATATACCAGAAATGTTTGAAGCTACTGACTGAATGAAAGGAGCTGGCATCTCACTCTCTTTGAATCTTCTTTATCATGCTAAGAGGAGCAGGAAAAAGCAAAAAATTTCAGAATTGCACCTTGCAATGCGGAGAAATTACTGTTTGTGCATTTACAATATTCATTGATTTTTGCCATTGAAAAACATCATGTTATTCATATACCAGAAATGTTTGAAGCTACTGACTGAATGAAAGGAGCTGGCATCTCACTCTCTTTGAATCTTCTTTATCATGCTAAGAGGAGCAGGAAAAAGCAAAAAATTTCAGAATTGCACCTTGCAATGTGGAGAAATTACTGTTTGTGCATTTACAATATTCATTGATTTTTACCATTGAAAAACGTCCAGAAATGATTGAAGCTACTGACTGAATGAAAGTAGCTGGCATCTCACTCTCCTTGAATCTTCTTTATCATGCTAAGAGGAGCAGGAAAAAGCAAAAAATTTCAGACTTGCACCTTGCAATGCGGAGAAATTACTGTTTGTGCATTTACAATATTCATTGATTTTTGCCATTGAAAAACATCATGTTATTCATATACCAGAAATGTTTGAAGCTACTGACTGAATGAAAGGAGCTGGCATCTCACTCTCTTTGAATCTTCTTTATCATGCTAAGAGGAGCAGGAAAAAGCAAAAAATTTCAGAATTGCACCTTGCAATGCGGAGAAATTACTGTTTGTGCATTTACAATATTCATTGATTTTTGCCATTGAAAAACGTCCAGAAATGATTGAAGCTACTGACTGAATGAAAGGAGCTGGCATCTCACTCTCTTTGAATCTTGTTTATCATGCTAAGAGGAGCAGGAAAAAGCAAAAAATTTCAGAATTGCACCTTGCAATGCGGAGAAATTACTGTTTGTGCATTTACAATATTCATTGATTTTTGCCATTGAAAAACGTCCAGAAATGATTGAAGGTACTGACTGAATGAAAGGAGCTGGCATCTCACTCTCTTTGAATCTTCTTTATTATGCTAAGAGGAGCAGGAAAAAGCAAAAAATTTCAGAATTGCACCTTGCAATGCGGAGAAATTACTGTTTGTGCATTTACAATATTCATTGATTTTTGCCATTGAAAAACATCATGTTATTCATATACCAGAAATGATTGAAGCTACTGACTGAATGAAAGGAGCTGGCATCTCACTCTCTTTGAATCTTCTTTATCATGCTAAGAGGAGCAGGAAAAAGCAAAAAATTTCAGAATTGCACCTTGCAATGCGGAGAAATTACTGTTTGTGCATTTACAATATTCATTGATTTTTGCCATTGAAAAACGTCCAGAAATGATTGAAGCTACTGACTGAATGAAAGGAGCTGGCATCTCACTCTCTTTGAATCTTCTTTATCATGCTAAGAGGAGCAGGAAAAAGCAAAAAATTTCAGAATTGCACCTTGCAATGCGGAGAAATTACTGTTTGTGCATTTACAATATTCATTGATTTTTGCCATTGAAAAACATCATGTTATTCATATACCAGAAATGTTTGAAGCTACTGACTGAATGAAAGGAGCTGACATCTCACTCTCTTTGAATCTTCTTTATCATGCTAAGAGGAGCAGGAAAAAGCAAAAAATTTCAGAATTGCACCTTGCAATGCGGAGAAATTACTGTTTGTGCATTTACAATATTCATTGATTTTTGCCATTGAAAAACGTCCAGAAATGATTGAAGCTACTGACTGAATGAAAGGAGCTCGCATCTCACTCTCTTTGAATCTTCTTTATCATGCTAAGAGGAGCAGGAAAAAGCAAAAAATTTCAGAATTGCACCTTGCAATGCGGAGAAATTACTGTTTGTGCATTTACAATATTCATTGATTTTTGCCATTGAAAAACATCATGTTATTCATATACCAGAAATGTTTGAAGCTACTGACTGAATGAAAGGAGCTGGCATCTCACTCTCTTTGAATCTTCTTTATCATGCTAAGAGGAGCAGGAAAAAGCAAAAAATTTCAGAATTGCACCTTGCAATGCGGAGAAATTACTGTTTGTGCATTTACAATATTCATTGATTTTTGCCATTGAAAAACATCATGTTATTCATATACCAGAAATGTTTGAAGCTACTGACTGAATGAAAGGAGCTGGCATCTCACTCTCTTTGAATCTTCTTTATCATGCTAAGAGGAGCAGGAAAAAGCAAAAAATTTCAGAATTGCACCTTGCAATGTGGAGAAATTACTGTTTGTGCATTTACAATATTCATTGATTTTTACCATTGAAAAACGTCCAGAAATGATTGAAGCTACTGACTGAATGAAAGTAGCTGGCATCTCACTCTCTTTGAATCTTCTTTATCATGCTAAGAGGAGCAGGAAAAAGCAAAAAATTTCAGACTTGCACCTTGCAATGCGGAGAAGTTACTCTTTGTGCATTTACAATATTCATTGATTTTTGCCATTGAAAAACATCCAGAAATAATTGAAGCTACTGACTGAATGAAAGGAGCTGGCATCTCACTCTCTTTGAATATTCTTTATCATGCTAAGAGGAGCAGGAAAAAGCAAAAAATTTCAGAATTGCACCTTGCAATGCGGAGAAATTACTGTTTGTGCATTTACAATATTCATTGATTTTTGCCATTGAAAAACATCATGTTATTCATATACCAGAAATGTTTTAAGCTACTGACTGAATTAAAGGAGCTGGCATCTCACTCTCTTTGAGTCTTCTTTATCATGCTAAGAGGAGCAGGAAAAAGCAAAAAATTTCAGAATTGCACCTTGCAATGCGGAGAAATTACTGTTTGTGCATTTACAATATTCATTGATTTTTGCCATTGAAAAACATCATGTTATTCATATACCAGAAATGTTTGAAGCTACTGACTGAATGAAAGGAGCTGGCATCTCACTCTCTTTGAATCTTCTTTATCATGCTAAGAGTAGCAGGAAAAAGCAAAAAATTTCAGAATTGCACCTTGCAATGTGGAGAAATTACTGTTTGTGCATTTACAATATTCATTGATTTTTACCATTGAAAAACGTCCAGAAATGATTGAAGCTACTGACTGAATGAAAGTAGCTGGCATCTCACTCTCTTTGAATCTTCTTTATCATGCTAAGAGGAGCAGGAAAAAGCAAAAAATTTCAGACTTGCACCTTGCAATGCGGAGAAATTACTGTTTGTGCATTTACAATATTCATTGATTTTTGCCATTAAAAAACATCATGTTATTCATATACCAGAAATGTTTGAAGCTACTGACTGAATGAAAGGAGCTGGCATCTCACTCTCTTTGAATCTTCTTTATCATGCTAAGAGGAGCAGGAAAAAGCAAAAGATTTCAGAATTGCACCTTGCAATGCGGAGAAATTACTGTTTGTGCATTTACAATATTCATTGATTTTTGCCATTGAAAAACGTCCAGAAATGATTGAAGCTACTGACTGAATGAAAGGAGCTGGCATCTCACTCTCTTTGAATCTTGTTTATGATGCTAAGAGGAGCAGGAAAAAGCAAAAAATTTCAGAATTGCACCTTGCAATGCGGAGAAATTACTGTTTGTGCATTTACAATATTCATTGATTTTTGCCATTGAAAAACGTCCAGAAATGATTGAAGCTACTGACTGAATGAAAGGAGCTGGCATCTCACTCTCTTTGAATCTTCTTTACCATGCTAAGAGGAGCAGGAAAAAGCAAAAAATTTCAGAATTGCACCTTGCAATGCGGAGAAATTACTGTTTGTGCATTTACAATATTCATTGATTTTTGCCATTGAAAAACGTCCAGAAATGATTGAAGCTACTGACTGAATGAAAGGAGTTGGCATCTCACTCTCTTTGAATCTTGTTTATCATGCTAAGAGGAGCAGGAAAAAGCAAAAAATTTCAGAATTGCACCTTGCAATGCGGAGAAATTACTGTTTGTGCATTTACAATATTCATTGATTTTTGCCATTGAAAAACGTCCAGAAATGATTGAAGCTACTGACTGAATGAAAGGAGCTGGCATCTCACTCTCTTTGAATCTTCTTTATCATGCTAAGAGGAGCAGGAAAAAGCAAAAAATTTCAGAATTGCACCTTGCAATGCGGAGAAATTACTGTTTGTGCATTTACAATATTCATTGATTTTTGCCATTGAAAAACATCATGTTATTCATATACCAGAAATGATTGAAGCTACTGACTGAATGAAAGGAGCTGGCATCTCACTCTCTTTGAATCTTCTTTATCATGCTAAGAGGAGCAGGAAAAAGCAAAAAATTTCAGAATTGCACCTTGCAATGCGGAGAAATTACTGTTTGTGCATTTACAATATTCATTGATTTTTGCCATTGAAAAACGTCCAGAAATGATTGAAGCTACTGACTGAATGAAAGGAGCTGGCATCTCACTCTCTTTGAATCTTCTTTATCATGCTAAGAGGAGCAGGAAAAAGCAAAAAATTTCAGAATTGCACCTTGCAATGCGGATAAATTACTGTTTGTGCATTTACAATATTCATTGATTTTTCCATTGAAAAACATCATGTTATTCATATACCAGAAATGTTTGAAGCTACTGACTGAATGAAAGGAGCTGACATCTCACTCTCTTTGAATCTTCTTTATCATGCTAAGAGGAGCAGGAAAAAGCAAAAAATTTCAGAATTGCACCTTGCAATGCGGAGAAATTACTGTTTGTGCATTTACAATATTCATTGATTTTTGCCATTGGAAAACGTCCAGAAATGATTGAAGCTACTGACTGAATGAAAGGAGCTGGCATCTCACTCTCTTTGAATCTTCTTTATCATGCTAAGAGGAGCAGGAAAAAGCAAAAAATTTCAGAATTGCACCTTGCAATGCGGAGAAATTACTGTTTGTGCATTTACAATATTCATTGATTTTTGCCATTGAAAAACATCATGTTATTCATATACCAGAAATGTTTGAAGCTACTGACTGAATGAAAGGAGCTGGCATCTCACTCTCTTTGAATCTTCTTTATCATGCTAAGAGGAGCAGGAAAAAGCAAAAAATTTCAGAATTGCACCTTGCAATGCGGAGAAATTACTGTTTGTGCATTTACAATATTCATTGATTTTTGCCATTGAAAAACATCATGTTATTCATATACCAGAAATGTTTGAAGCTACTGACTGAATGAAAGGAGCTGGCATCTCACTCTCTTTGAATCTTCTTTATCATGCTAAGAGGAGCAGGAAAAAGAAAAAAATTTCAGAATTGCACCTTGCAATGTGGAGAAATTACTGTTTGTGCATTTACAATATTCATTGATTTTTACCATTGAAAAACGTCCAGAAATGATTGAAGCTACTGACTGAATGAAAGTAGCTGGCATCTCACAATCTTTGAATCTTCTTTATCATGCTAAGAGGAGCAGGAAAAAGCAAAAAATTTCAGACTTGCACCTTGCAATGCGGAGAAGTTACTGTTTGTGCATTTACAATATTCATTGATTTTTGCCAATGAAAAACATCCAGAAATGATTGAAGCTACTGACTGAATGAAAGGAGCTGGCATCTCACTCTCTTTGAATATTCTTTATCATGCTAAGAGGAGCAGGAAAAAGCAAAAAATTTCAGAATTGCACCTTGCAATGCGGAGAAATTACTGTTTGTGCATTTACAATATTCATTGATTTTTGCCATTGAAAAACATCATGTTATTCATATACCAGAAATGTTTGAAGCTACTGACTGAATGAAAGGAGCTGGCATCTCACTCTCTTTGAATCTTCTTTATCATGCTAAGAGGAGCAGGAAAAAGCAAAAAATTTCAGAATTGCACCTTGCAATGTGGAGAAATTACTGTTTGTGCATTTACAATATTCATTGATTTTTACCATTGAAAAACGTCCAGAAATGATTGAAGCTACTGACTGAATGAAAGTAGCTGGCATCTCACTCTCTTTGAATCTTCTTTATCATGCTAAGAGGAGCAGGAAAAAGCAAAAAATTTCAGACTTGCACCTTGCAATGCGGAGAAATTACTGTTTGTGCATTTACAATATTCATTGATTTTTGCCATTGAAAAACATCATGTTATTCATATACCAGAAATGTTTGAAGCTACTGACTGAATGAAAGGAGCTGGCATCTCACTCTCTTTGAATCTTCTTTATCATGCTAAGAGGAGCAGGAAAAAGCAAAAAATTTCAGAATTGCACCTTGCAATGCGGAGAAATTACTGTTTGTGCATTTACAATATTCATTGATTTTTGCCATTGAAAAACGTCCAGAAATGATTGAAGGTACTGACTGAATGAAAGGAGCTGGCATCTCACTCTCTTTGAATCTTGTTTATCATGCTAAGAGGAGCAGGAAAAAGCAAAAAATTTCAGAATTGCACCTTGCAATGCGGAGAAATTACTGTTTGTGCATTTACAATATTCATTGATTTTTGCCATTGAAAAACATCATGTTATTCATATACCAGAAATGATTGAAGCTACTGACTGAATGAAAGGAGCTGGCATCTCACTCTCTTTGAATCTTCTTTATCATGCTAAGAGGAGCAGGAAAAAGTAAAAAATTTCAGAATTGCACCTTGCAATGCGGAGAAATTACTGTTTGTGCATTTATAATATTCAATGATTTTTGCCATTGAAAAACGTCCAGAAATGATTGAAGCTACTGACTGAACGAAAGGAGCTGGCATCTCACTCTCTTTGAATCTTCTTTATCATGCTAAGAGGAGCAGGAAAAAGCAAAAAATTTCAGAATTGCACCTTGCAATGCGGAGAAATTACTGTTTGTGCATTTACAATATTCATTGATTTTTGCCATTGAAAAATGTCCAGAAATGATTGAAGCTACTGACTGAATGAACGGAACTGGCATCTCACTCTCTTTGAATCTTCTTTATCATGCTAAGAGGAGCAGGAAAAAGCAAAAAATTTCAGAATTGCACCTTGCAATGCGGAGAAATTACTGTTTGTGCATTTACAATATTCATTGATTTTTGCCATTGAAAAACATCATGTTATTCATATACCAGAAATGTTTGAAGCTACTGACTGAATGAAAGGAGCTGACATCTCACTCTCTTTGAATCTTCTTTATCATGCTAAGAGGAGCAGGAAAAAGCAAAAAATTTCAGAATTGCACCTTGCAATGCGGAGAAATTACTGTTTGTGCATTTACAATATTCATTGATTTTTGCCATTGAAAAACGTCCAGAAATGATTGAAGCTACTGACTGAATGAAAGGAGCTGGCATCTCACTCTCTTTGAATCTTCTTTATCATGCTAAGAGGAGCAGGAAAAAGCAAAAAATTTCAGAATTGCACCTTGCAATGCGGAGAAATTACTGTTTGTGCATTTACAATATTCATTGATTTTTGCCATTGAAAAACTTCATGTTATTCATATACCAGAAATGTTTGAAGCTACTGACTGAATGAAAGGAGCTGGCATCTCACTCTCTTTGAATCTTCTTTATCATGCTAAGAGGAGCAGGAAAAAGCAAAAAATTTCAGAATTGCACCTTGCAATGCGGAGAAATTACTGTTTGTGCATTTACAATATTCATTGATTTTTGCCATTGAAAAACATCATGTTATTCATATACCAGAAATGTTTGAAACTACTGACTGAATGAAAGGAGCTGGCATCTCACTCTCTTTGAATCTTCTTTATCATGCTAAGAGGAGCAGGAAAAAGCAAAAAATTTCAGAATTGCACCTTGCAATGCGGAGAAATTACTGTTTGTGCATTTACAATATTCATTGATTTTTACCATTGAAAAACGTCCAGAAATGATTGAAGCTACTGACTGAATGAAAGTAGCTGGCATCTCACTCTCTTTGAATCTTCTTTATCATGCTAAGAGGAGCAGGAAAAAGCAAAAAATTTCAGACTTGCACCTTGCAATGCGGAGAAATTACTGTTTGTGCATTTACAATATTCATTGATTTTTGCCATTGAAAAACATCATGTTATTCATATACCAGAAATGTTTGAAGCTACTGACTGAATGAAAGGAGCTGGCATCTCACTCTCTTTGAATCTTCTTTATCATGCTAAGAGGAGCAGGAAAAAGCAAAAAATTTCAGAATTGCACCTTGCAATGCGGAGAAATTACTGTTTGTGCATTTACATTATTCATTGATTTTTGCCATTGAAAAACGTCCAGAAATGATTGAAGCTACTGACTGAATGAAAGGAGCTGGCATCTCACTCTCTTTGAATCTTCTTTATCATGCTAAGAGGAGCAGGAAAAAGCAAAAAATTTCAGAATTGCACCTTGCAATGCGGAGAAATTACTGTTTGTGCATTTACAATATTCATTGATTTTTGCCATTGAAAAACATGTTATTCATATACCAGAAATGTTTGAAGCTACTGACTGAATGAAAGGAGCTGGCACCTCACTCTCTTTGAATCTTCTTTATCATGCTAAGAGGAGCGGGAAAAAGCAAAAAATTTCAGAATTGCACCTTGCAATGCGGAGAAATTACTGTTTGTGCATTTACAATATTCATTGATTTTTGCCATTGAAAAACGTCCAGAAATGATTGAAGGTACTGACTGAATGAAAGGAGCTGGCATCTCACTCTCTTTGAATCTTCTTTATCATGCTAAGAGGAGCAGGAAAAAGCAAAAAATTTCAGAATTGCACCTTGCAATGCGGAGAAATTACTGTTTGTGCATTTACAATATTCATTGATTTTTGCCATTGAAAAACGTCCAGAAATGATTGAAGCTACTGACTGAATGAAAGGAGCTGGCATCTCACTCTCTTTGAATCTTCTTTATCATGCTAAGAGGAGCAGGAAAAAGCAAAAAATTTCAGAATTGCACCTTGCAATGTGGAGAAATTACTGTTTGTGCATTTACAATATTCATTGATTTTTACCATTGAAAAACGTCCAGAAATGATTGAAGCTACTGACTGAATGAAAGTAGCTGGCATCTCACTCTCCTTGAATCTTCTTTATCATGCTAAGAGGAGCAGGAAAAAACAAAAAATTTCAGACTTGCACCTTGCAATGCGGAGAAATTACTGTTTGTGCATTTACAATATTCATTGATTTTTGCCATTGAAAAACATCATGTTATTCATATACCAGAAATGTTTGAAGCTACTGACTGAATGAAAGGAGCTGGCATCTCACTCTCTTTGAATCTTCTTTATCATGCTAAGAGGAGCAGGAAAAAGCAAAAAATTTCAGAATTGCACCTTGCAATGCGGAGAAATTACTGTTTGTGCATTTACAATATTCATTGATTTTTGCCATTGAAAAACGTCCAGAAATGATTGAAGCTACTGACTGAATGAAAGGAGCTGGCATCTCACTCTCTTTGAATCTTGTTTATCATGCTAAGAGGAGCAGGAAAAAGCAAAAAATTTCAGAATTGCACCTTGCAATGCGGAGAAATTACTGTTTGTGCATTTACAATATTCATTGATTTTTGCCATTGAAAAACGTCCAGAAATGATTGAAGCTACTGACTGAATGAAAGGAGCTGGCATCTCACTCTCTTTGAATCTTGTTTATCATGCTAAGAGGAGCAGGAAAAAGCAAAAAATTTCAGAATTGCACCTTGCAATGCGGAGAAATTACTGTTTGTGCATTTACAATATTCATTGATTTTTGCCATTGAAAAACATCATGTTATTCATATACCAGAAATGATTGAAGCTACTGACTGAATGAAAGGAGCTGGCATCTCACTCTCTTTGAATCTTCTTTATCATGCTAAGAGGAGCAGGAAAAAGCAAAAAATTTCAGAATTGCACCTTGCAATGCGGAGAAATTACTGTTTGTGCATTTACAATATTCATTGATTTTTGCCATTGAAAAACGTCCAGAAATGATTGAAGCTACTGACTGAATGAAAGGAGCTGGCATCTCACTCTCTTTGAATCTTCTTTATCATGCTAAGAGGAGCAGGAAAAAGCAAAAAATTTC
This sequence comes from Phyllobates terribilis, assembly GCF_046119375.1. Lineage (NCBI taxonomy): Eukaryota > Metazoa > Chordata > Amphibia > Anura > Dendrobatidae > Phyllobates > Phyllobates terribilis. The sequence continues at coordinate 970,931 of NW_027363188.1, forward strand.
AGAATTGCACCTTGCAATGTGGAGAAATTACTGTTTGTGCATTTACAATATTCATTGATTTTTACCATTGAAAAACGTCCAGAAATGATTGAAGCTACTGACTGAATGAAAGTAGCTGGCATCTCACTCTCCTTGAATCTTCTTTATCATGCTAAGAGGAGCAGGAAAAAACAAAAAATTTCAGACTTGCACCTTGCAATGCGGAGAAATTACTGTTTGTGCATTTACAATATTCATTGATTTTTGCCATTGAAAAACATCATGTTATTCATATACCAGAAATGTTTGAAGCTACTGACTGAATGAAAGGAGCTGGCATCTCACTCTCTTTGAATCTTCTTTATCATGCTAAGAGGAGCAGGAAAAAGCAAAAAATTTCAGAATTGCACCTTGCAATGCGGAGAAATTACTGTTTGTGCATTTACAATATTCATTGATTTTTGCCATTGAAAAACGTCCAGAAATGATTGAAGCTACTGACTGAATGAAAGGAGCTGGCATCTCACTCTCTTTGAATCTTGTTTATCATGCTAAGAGGAGCAGGAAAAAGCAAAAAATTTCAGAATTGCACCTTGCAATGCGGAGAAATTACTGTTTGTGCATTTACAATATTCATTGATTTTTGCCATTGAAAAACGTCCAGAAATGATTGAAGCTACTGACTGAATGAAAGGAGCTGGCATCTCACTCTCTTTGAATCTTGTTTATCATGCTAAGAGGAGCAGGAAAAAGCAAAAAATTTCAGAATTGCACCTTGCAATGCGGAGAAATTACTGTTTGTGCATTTACAATATTCATTGATTTTTGCCATTGAAAAACATCATGTTATTCATATACCAGAAATGATTGAAGCTACTGACTGAATGAAAGGAGCTGGCATCTCACTCTCTTTGAATCTTCTTTATCATGCTAAGAGGAGCAGGAAAAAGCAAAAAATTTCAGAATTGCACCTTGCAATGCGGAGAAATTACTGTTTGTGCATTTACAATATTCATTGATTTTTGCCATTGAAAAACGTCCAGAAATGATTGAAGCTACTGACTGAATGAAAGGAGCTGGCATCTCACTCTCTTTGAATCTTCTTTATCATGCTAAGAGGAGCAGGAAAAAGCAAAAAATTTCAGAATTGCACCTTGCAATGCGGAGAAATTACTGTTTGTGCATTTACAATATTCATTCATTTTTGCCATTGAAAAACATCATGTTATTCATATACCAGAAATGTTTGAAGCTACTGACTGAATGAAAGGAGCTGACATCTCACTCTCTTTGAATCTTCTTTATCATGCTAAGAGGAGCAGGAAAAAGCAAAAAATTTCAGAATTGCACCTTGCAATGCGGAGAAATTACTGTTTGTGCATTTACAATATTCATTGATTTTTGCCATTGAAAAACGTCCAGAAATGATTGAAGCTACTGACTGAATGAAAGGAGCTGGCATCTCACTCTCTTTGAATCTTCTTTATCATGCTAAGAGGAGCAGGAAAAAGCAAAAAATTTCAGAATTGCACCTTGCAATGCGGAGAAATTACTGTTTGTGCATTTACAATATTCATTGATTTTTGCCATTGAAAAACATCATGTTATTCATATACCAGAAATGTTTGAAGCTACTGACTGAATGAAAGGAGCTGGCATCTCACTCTCTTTGAATCTTCTTTATCATGCTAAGAGGAGCAGGAAAAAGCAAAAAATTTCAGAATTGCACCTTGCAATGCGGAGAAATTACTGTTTGTGCATTTACAATATTCATTGATTTTTGCCATTGAAAAACATCATGTTATTCATATACCAGAAATGTTTGAAGCCACTGACTGAATGAAAGGAGCTGGCATCTCACTCTCTTTGAATCTTCTTTATCATGCTAAGAGGAGCAGGAAAAAGCAAAAAATTTCAGAATTGCACCTTGCAATGTGGAGAAATTACTGTTTGTGCATTTACAATATTCATTGATTTTTACCATTGAAAAACGTCCAGAAATGATTGAAGCTACTGACTGAATGAAAGTAGCTGGCATCTCACTCTCTTTGAATCTTCTTTATCATGCTAAGAGGAGCAGGAAAAAGCAAAAAATTACAGACTTGCACCTTGCAATGCGGAGAAGTTACTGTTTGTGCATTTACAATATTCATTGATTTTTGCCATTGAAAAACATCCAGAAATGATTGAAGCTACTGACTGAATGAAAGGAGCTGGCATCTCACTCTCTTTGAATATTCTTTATCATGCTAAGAGGAGCAGGAAAAAGCAAAAAATTTCAGAATTGCACCTTGCAATGCGGAGAAATTACTGTTTGTGCATTTACAATATTCATTGATTTTTGCCATTGAAAAACATCATGTTATTCATATACCAGAAATGTTTTAAGCTACTGACTGAATTAAAGGAGCTGGCATCTCACTCTCTTTGAGTCTTCTTTATCATGCTAAGAGGAGCAGGAAAAAGCAAAAAATTTCAGAATTGCACCTTGCAATGCGGAGAAATTACTGTTTGTGCATTTACAATATTCATTGATTTTTGCCATTGAAAAACATCATGTTATTCATATACCAGAAATGTTTGAAGCTACTGACTGAATGAAAGGAGCTGGCATCTCACTCTCTTTGAATCTTCTTTATCATGCTAAGAGTAGCAGGAAAAAGCAAAAAATTTCAGAATTGCACCTTGCAATGTGGAGAAATTACTGTTTGTGCATTTACAATATTCATTGATTTTTACCATTGAAAAACGTCCAGAAATGATTGAAGCTACTGACTGAATGAAAGTAGCTGGCATCTCACTCTCTTTGAATCTTCTTTATCATGCTAAGAGGAGCAGGAAAAAGCAAAAAATTTCAGACTTGCACCTTGCAATGCGGAGAAATTACTGTTTGTGCATTTACAATATTCATTGATTTTTGCCATTAAAAAACATCATGTTATTCATATACCAGAAATGTTTGAAGCTACTGACTGAATGAAAGGAGCTGGCATCTCACTCTCTTTGAATCTTCTTTATCATGCTAAGAGGAGCAGGAAAAAGCAAAAAATTTCAGAATTGCACCTTGCAATGCGGAGAAATTACTGTTTGTGCATTTACAATATTCATTGATTTTTGCCATTGAAAAACGTCCAGAAATGATTGAAGCTACTGACTGAATGAAAGGAGCTGGCATCTCACTCTCTTTGAATCTTGTTTATCATGCTAAGAGGAGCAGGAAAAAGCAAAAAATTTCAGAATTGCACCTTGCAATGCGGAGAAATTACTGTTTGTGCATTTACAATATTCATTGATTTTTGCCATTGAAAAACGTCCAGAAATGATTGAAGCTACTGACTGAATGAAAGGAGCTAGCATCTCACTCTCTTTGAATCTTCTTTATCATGCTAAGAGGAGCAGGAAAAAGCAAAAAATTTCAGAATTGCACCTTGCAATGCGGAGAAATTACTGTTTGTGCATTTACAATATTCATTGATTTTTGCCATTGAAAAACGTCCAGAAATGATTGAAGCTACTGACTGAATGAAAGGAGTTGGCATCTCACTCTCTTTGAATCTTGTTTATCATGCTAAGAGGAGCAGGAAAAAGCAAAAAATTTCAGAATTGCACCTTGCAATGCGGAGAAATTACTGTTTGTGCATTTACAATATTCATTGATTTTTGCCATTGAAAAACGTCCAGAAATGATTGAAGCTACTGACTGAATGAAAGGAGCTGGCATCTCACTCTCTTTGAATCTTCTTTATCATGCTAAGAGGAGCAGGAAAAAGCAAAAAATTTCAGAATTGCACCTTGCAATGCGGAGAAATTACTGTTTGTGCATTTACAATATTCATTGATTTTTGCCATTGAAAAACATCATGTTATTCATATACCAGAAATGTTTGAAGCTACTGACTGAATGAAAGGAGCTGGCATCTCACTCTCTTTGAATCTTCTTTATCATGCTAAGAGGAGCAGGAAAAAGCAAAAAATTTCAGAATTGCACCTTGCAATGCGGAGAAATTACTGTTTGTGCATTTACAATATTCATTGATTTTTGCCATTGAAAAACATCATGTTATTCATATACCAGAAATGTTTGAAGCTACTGACTGAATGAAAGGAGCTGGCATCTCACTCTCTTTGAATCTTCTTTATCATGCTAAGAGGAGCATGAAAAAGCAAAAAATTTCAGAATTGCACCTTGCAATGTGGAGAAATTACTGTTTGTGCATTTACAATATTCATTGATTTTTACCATTGAAAAACGTCCAGAAATGATTGAAGCTACTGACTGAATGAAAGTAGCTGGCATCTCACTCTCTTTGAATCTTCTTTATCATGCTAAGAGGAGCAGGAAAAAGCAAAAAATTTCAGAATTGCACCTTGCAATGCGGAGAAATTACTGTTTGTGCATTTACAATATTCATTGATTTTTGCCATTGAAAAATATCATGTTATTCATATACCAGAAATGTTTGAAGCTACTGACTGAATGAAAGGAGCTGGCATCTCACTCTCTTTGAATCTTCTTTATCATGCTAAGAGGAGCAGGAAAAAGCAAAAAATTTCAAAATTGCACCTTGCAATGCGGAGAAATTACTGTTTGTGCATTTACAATATTCATTGATTTTTGCCATTGAAAAACATCATGTTATTCATATACCAGAAATGTTTGAAACTACTGACTGAATGAAAGGAGCTGGCATCTCACTCTCTTTGAATCTTCTTTATCATGCTAAGAGGAGCAGGAAAAAGCAAAAAATTTCAGAATTGCACCTTGCAATGTGGAGAAATTACTGTTTGTGCATTTACAATATTCATTGATTTTTACCATTGAAAAACGTCCAGAAATGATTGAAGCTACTGACTGAATGAAAGTAGCTGGCATCTCACTCTCCTTGAATCTTCTTTATCATGCTAAGAGGAGCAGGAAAAAGCAAAAAATTTCAGACTTGCACCTTGCAATGCGGAGAAATTACTGTTTGTGCATTTACAATATTCATTGATTTTTGCCATTGAAAAACATCATGTTATTCATATACCAGAAATGTTTGAAGCTACTGACTGAATGAAAGGAGCTGGCATCTCACTCTCTTTGAATCTTCTTTATCATGCTAAGAGGAGCAGGAAAAAGCAAAAAATTTCAGAATTGCACCTTGCAATGCGGAGAAATTACTGTTTGTGCATTTACAATATTCATTGATTTTTGCCATTGAAAAACGTCCAGAAATGATTGAAGCTACTGACTGAATGAAAGGAGCTGGCATCTCACTCTCTTTGAATCTTGTTTATCATGCTAAGAGGAGCAGGAAAAAGCAAAAAATTTCAGAATTGCACCTTGCAATGCGGAGAAATTACTGTTTGTGCATTTACAATATTCATTGATTTTTGCCATTGAAAAACGTCCAGAAATGATTGAAGCTACTGACTGAATGAAAGGAGCTGGCATCTCACTCTCTTTGAATCTTCTTTATTATGCTAAGAGGAGCAGGAAAAAGCAAAAAATTTCAGAATTGCACCTTGCAATGCAGAGAAATTACTGTTTGTGCATTTACAATATTCATTGATTTTTGCCATTGAAAAACATCATGTTATTCATATACCAGAAATGATTGAAGCTACTGACTGAATGAAAGGAGCTGGCATCTCACTCTCCTTTAATCTTCTTTATCATGCTAAGAGGAGCAGGAAAAAGCAAAAAATTTCAGAATTGCACCTTGCAATGCGGAGAAATTACTGTTTGTGCATTTACAATATTCATTGATTTTTGCCATTGAAAAACGTCCAGAAATGATTGAAGCTACTGACTGAATGAAAGGAGCTGGCATCTCACTCTCTTTGAATCTTCTTTATCATGCTAAGAGGAGCAGGAAAAAGCAAAAAATTTCAGAATTGCACCTTGCAATGCGGAGAAATTACTGTTTGTGCATTTACAATATTCATTGATTTTTGCCATTGAAAAACATCATGTTATTCATATACCAGAAATGTTTGAAGCTACTGACTGAATGAAAGGAGCTGACATCTCACTCTCTTTGAATCTTCTTTATCATGCTAAGAGGAGCAGGAAAAAGCAAAAAATTTCAGAATTGCACCTTGCAATGCGGAGAAATTACTGTTTGTGCATTTACAATATTCATTGATTTTTGCCATTGAAAAACGTCCAGAAATGATTGAAGCTACTGACTGAATGAAAGGAGCTCGCATCTCACTCTCTTTGAATCTTCTTTATCATGCTAAGAGGAGCAGGAAAAAGCAAAAAATTTCAGAATTGCACCTTGCAATGCGGAGAAATTACTGTTTGTGCATTTACAATATTCATTGATTTTTGCCATTGAAAAACATCATGTTATTCATATACCAGAAATGTTTGAAGCTACTGACTGAATGAAAGGAGCTGGCATCTCACTCTCTTTGAATCTTCTTTATCATGCTAAGAGGAGCAGGAAAAAGCAAAAAATTTCAGAATTGCACCTTGCAATGCGGAGAAATTACTGTTTGTGCATTTACAATATTCATTGATTTTTGCCATTGAAAAACATCATGTTATTCATATACCAGAAATGTTTGAAGCTACTGACTGAATGAAAGGAGCTGGCATCTCACTCTCTTTCAATCTTCTTTATCATGCTAAGAGGAGCAGGAAAAAGCAAAAGATTTCAGAATTGCACCTTGCAATGTGGAGAAATTACTGTTTGTGCATTTACAATATTCATTGATTTTTACCATTGAAAAACGTCCAGAAATGATTGAAGCTACTGACTGAATGAAAGTAGCTGGCATCTCACTCTCTTTGAATCTTCTTTATCATGCTAAGAGGAGCAGGAAAAAGCAAAAAATTTCAGACTTGCACCTTGCAATGCGGAGAAGTTACTCTTTGTGCATTTACAATATTCATTGATTTTTGCCATTGAAAAACATCCAGAAATGATTGAAGCTACTGACTGAATGAAAGGAGCTGGCATCTCACTCTCTTTGAATATTCTTTATCATGCTAAGAGGAGCAGGAAAAAGCAAAAAATTTCAGAATTGCACCTTGCAATGCGGAGAAATTACTGTTTGTGCATTTACAATATTCATTGATTTTTGCCATTGAAAAACATCATGTTATTCATATACCAGAAATGTTTGAAGCTACTGACTGAATTAAAGGAGCTGGCATCTCACTCTCTTTGAGTCTTCTTTATCATGCTAAGAGGAGCAGGAAAAAGCAAAAAATTTCAGAATTGCACCTTGCAATGCGGAGAAATTACTGTTTGTGCATTTACAATATTCATTGATTTTTGCCATTGAAAAACATCATGTTATTCATATACCAGAAATGTTTGAAGCTACTGACTGAATGAAAGGAGCTGGCATCTCACTCTCTTTGAATCTTCTTTATCATGCTAAGAGTAGCAGGAAAAAGCAAAAAATTTCAGAATTGCACCTTGCAATGTGGAGAAATTACTGTTTGTGCATTTACAATATTCATTGATTTTTACCATTGAAAAACGTCCAGAAATGATTGAAGCTACTGACTGAATGAAAGTAGCTGGCATCTCACTCTCTTTGAATCTTCTTTATCATGCTAAGAGGAGCAGGAAAAAGCAAAAAATTTCAGAATTGCACCTTGCAATGCGGAGAAATTACTGTTTGTGCATTTACAATATTCATTGATTTTTGCCATTGAAAAACGTCCAGAAATGATTGAAGCTACTGACTGAATGAAAGGAGCTGGCATCTCACTCTCTTTGAATCTTGTTTATGATGCTAAGAGGAGCAGGAAAAAGCAAAAAATTTCAGAATTGCACCTTGCAATGCGGAGAAATTACTGTTTGTGCATTTACAATATTCATTGATTTTTGCCATTGAAAAACGTCCAGAAATGATTGAAGCTACTGACTGAATGAAAGGAGCTGGCATCTCACTCTCTTTGAATCTTCTTTACCATGCTAAGAGGAGCAGGAAAAAGCAAAAAATTTCAGAATTGCACCTTGCAATGCGGAGAAATTACTGTTTGTGCATTTACAATATTCATTGATTTTTGCCATTGAAAAACGTCCAGAAATGATTGAAGCTACTGACTGAATGAAAGGAGTTGGCATCTCACTCTCTTTGAATCTTGTTTATCATGCTAAGAGGAGCAGGAAAAAGCAAAAAATTTCAGAATTGCACCTTGCAATGCGGAGAAATTACTGTTTGTGCATTTACAATATTCATTGATTTTTGCCATTGAAAAACGTCCAGAAATGATTGAAGCTACTGACTGAATGAAAGGAGCTGGCATCTCACTCTCTTTGAATCTTCTTTATCATGCTAAGAGGAGCAGGAAAAAGCAAAAAATTTCAGAATTGCACCTTGCAATGCGGAGAAATTACTGTTTGTGCATTTACAATATTCATTGATTTTTGCCATTGAAAAACATCATGTTATTCATATACCAGAAATGATTGAAGCTACTGACTGAATGAAAGGAGCTGGCATCTCACTCTCTTTGAATCTTCTTTATCATGCTAAGAGGAGCAGGAAAAAGCAAAAAATTTCAGAATTGCACCTTGCAATGCGGAGAAATTACTGTTTGTGCATTTACAATATTCATTGATTTTTGCCATTGAAAAACGTCCAGAAATGATTGAAGCTACTGACTGAATGAAAGGAGCTGGCATCTCACTCTCTTTGAATCTTCTTTATCATGCTAAGAGGAGCAGGAAAAAGCAAAAAATTTCAGAATTGCACCTTGCAATGCGGATAAATTACTGTTTGTGCATTTACAATATTCATTGATTTTTGCCATTGAAAAACATCATGTTATTCATATACCAGAAATGTTTGAAGCTACTGACTGAATGAAAGGAGCTGACATCTCACTCTCTTTGAATCTTCTTTATCATGCTAGGAGGAGCAGGAAAAAGCAAAAAATTTCAGAATTGCACCTTGCAATGCGGAGAAATTACTGTTTGTGCATTTACAATATTCATTGATTTTTGCCATTGGAAAACGTCCAGAAATGATTGAAGCTACTGACTGAATGAAAGGAGCTGGCATCTCACTCTCTTTGAATCTTCTTTATCATGCTAAGAGGAGCAGGAAAAAGCAAAAAATTTCAGAATTGCACCTTGCAATGCGGAGAAATTACTGTTTGTGCATTTACAATATTCATTGATTTTTGCCATTGAAAAACATCATGTTATTCATATACCAGAAATGTTTGAAGCTACTGACTGAATGAAAGGAGCTGGCATCTCACTCTCTTTGAATCTTCTTTATCATGCTAAGAGGAGCAGGAAAAAGCAAAAAATTTCAGAATTGCACCTTGCAATGCGGAGAAATTACTGTTTGTGCATTTACAATATTCATTGATTTTTGCCATTGAAAAACATCATGTTATTCATATACCAGAAATGTTTGAAGCTACTGACTGAATGAAAGGAGCTGGCATCTCACTCTCTTTGAATCTTCTTTATCATGCTAAGAGGAGCAGGAAAAAGAAAAAAATTTCAGAATTGCACCTTGCAATGTGGAGAAATTACTGTTTGTGCATTTACAATATTCATTGATTTTTACCATTGAAAAACGTCCAGAAATGATTGAAGCTACTGACTGAATGAAAGTAGCTGGCATCTCACAATCTTTGAATCTTCTTTATCATGCTAAGAGGAGCAGGAAAAAGCAAAAAATTTCAGACTTGCACCTTGCAATGCGGAGAAGTTACTGTTTGTGCATTTACAATATTCATTGATTTTTGCCATTGAAAAACATCCAGAAATGATTGAAGCTACTGACTGAATGAAAGGAGCTGGCATCTCACTCTCTTTGAATATTCTTTATCATGCTAAGAGGAGCAGGAAAAAGCAAAAAATTTCAGAATTGCACCTTGCAATGCGGAGAAATTACTGTTTGTGCATTTACAATATTCATTGATTTTTGCCATTGAAAAACATCATGTTATTCATATACCAGAAATGTTTGAAGCTACTGACTGAATGAAAGGAGCTGGCATCTCACTCTCTTTGAATCTTCTTTATCATGCTAAGAGGAGCAGGAAAAAGCAAAAAATTTCAGAATTGCACCTTGCAATGTGGAGAAATTACTGTTTGTGCATTTACAATATTCATTGATTTTTACCATTGAAAAACGTCCAGAAATGATTGAAGCTACTGACTGAATGAAAGTAGCTGGCATCTCACTCTCTTTGAATCTTCTTTATCATGCTAAGAGGAGCAGGAAAAAGCAAAAAATTTCAGACTTGCACCTTGCAATGCGGAGAAATTACTGTTTGTGCATTTACAATATTCATTGATTTTTGCCATTGAAAAACATCATGTTATTCATATACCAGAAATGTTTGAAGCTACTGACTGAATGAAAGGAGCTGGCATCTCACTCTCTTTGAATCTTCTTTATCATGCTAAGAGGAGCAGGAAAAAGCAAAAAATTTCAGAATTGCACCTTGCAATGCGGAGAAATTACTGTTTGTGCATTTACAATATTCATTGATTTTTGCCATTGAAAAACGTCCAGAAATGATTGAAGGTACTGACTGAATGAAAGGAGCTGGCATCTCACTCTCTTTGAATCTTGTTTATCATGCTAAGAGGAGCAGGAAAAAGCAAAAAATTTCAGAATTGCACCTTGCAATGCGGAGAAATTACTGTTTGTGCATTTACAATATTCATTGATTTTTGCCATTGAAAAACATCATGTTATTCATATACCAGAAATGATTGAAGCTACTGACTGAATGAAAGGAGCTGGCATCTCACTCTCTTTGAATCTTCTTTATCATGCTAAGAGGAGCAGGAAAAAGTAAAAAATTTCAGAATTGCACCTTGCAATGCGGAGAAATTACTGTTTGTGCATTTATAATATTCAATGATTTTTGCCATTGAAAAACGTCCAGAAATGATTGAAGCTACTGACTGAACGAAAGGAGCTGGCATCTCACTCTCTTTGAATCTTCTTTATCATGCTAAGAGGAGCAGGAAAAAGCAAAAAATTTCAGAATTGCACCTTGCAATGCGGAGAAATTACTGTTTGTGCATTTACAATATTCATTGATTTTTGCATTGAAAAATGTCCAGAAATGATTGAAGCTACTGACTGAATGAACGGAACTGGCATCTCACTCTCTTTGAATCTTCTTTATCATGCTAAGAGGAGCAGGAAAAAGCAAAAAATTTCAGAATTGCACCTTGCAATGCGGAGAAATTATTGTTTGTGCATTTACAATATTCATTGATTTTTGCCATTGAAAAACATCATGTTATTCATATACCAGAAATGTTTGAAGCTACTGACTGAATGAAAGGAGCTGACATCTCACTCTCTTTGAATCTTCTTTATCATGCTAAGAGGAGCAGGAAAAAGCAAAAAATTTCAGAATTGCACCTTGCAATGCGGAGAAATTACTGTTTGTGCATTTACAATATTCATTGATTTTTGCCATTGAAAAACGTCCAGAAATGATTGAAGCTACTGACTGAATGAAAGGAGCTGGCATCTCACTCTCTTTGAATCTTCTTTATCATGCTAAGAGGAGCAGGAAAAAGCAAAAAATTTCAGAATTGCACCTTGCAATGCGGAGAAATTACTGTTTGTGCATTTACAATATTCATTGATTTTTGCCATTGAAAAACTTCATGTTATTCATATACCAGAAATGTTTGAAGCTACTGACTGAATGAAAGGAGCTGGCATCTCACTCTCTTTGAATCTTCTTTATCATGCTAAGAGGAGCAGGAAAAAGCAAAAAATTTCAGAATTGCACCTTGCAATGCGGAGAAATTACTGTTTGTGCATTTACAATATTCATTGATTTTTGCCATTGAAAAACATCATGTTATTCATATACCAGAAATGTTTGAAACTACTGACTGAATGAAAGGAGCTGGCATCTCACTCTCTTTGAATCTTCTTTATCATGCTAAGAGGAGCAGGAAAAAGCAAAAAATTTCAGAATTGCACCTTGCAATGCGGAGAAATTACTGTTTGTGCATTTACAATATTCATTGATTTTTACCATTGAAAAACGTCCAGAAATGATTGAAGCTACTGACTGAATGAAAGTAGCTGGCATCTCACTCTCTTTGAATCTTCTTTATCATGCTAAGAGGAGCAGGAAAAAGCAAAAAATTTCAGACTTGCACCTTGCAATGCGGAGAAATTACTGTTTGTGCATTTACAATATTCATTGATTTTTGCCATTGAAAAACATCATGTTATTCATATACCAGAAATGTTTGAAGCTACTGACTGAATGAAAGGAGCTGGCATCTCACTCTCTTTGAATCTTCTTTATCATGCTAAGAGGAGCAGGAAAAAGCAAAAAATTTCAGAATTGCACCTTGCAATGCGGAGAAATTACTGTTTGTGCATTTACAATATTCATTGATTTTTGCCATTGAAAAACGTCCAGAAATGATTGAAGCTACTGACTGAATGAAAGGAGCTGGCATCTCACTCTCTTTGAATCTTCTTTATCATGCTAAGAGGAGCAGGAAAAAGCAAAAAATTTCAGAATTGCACCTTGCAATGCGGAGAAATTACTGTTTGTGCATTTACAATATTCATTGATTTTTGCCATTGAAAAACATGTTATTCATATACCAGAAATGTTTGAAGCTACTGACTGAATGAAAGGAGCTGGCACCTCACTCTCTTTGAATCTTCTTTATCATGCTAAGAGGAGCGGGAAAAAGCAAAAAATTTCAGAATTGCACCTTGCAATGCGGAGAAATTACTGTTTGTGCATTTACAATATTCATTGATTTTTGCCATTGAAAAACGTCCAGAAATGATTGAAGGTACTGACTGAATGAAAGGAGCTGGCATCTCACTCTCTTTGAATCTTCTTTATCATGCTAAGAGGAGCAGGAAAAAGCAAAAAATTTCAGAATTGCACCTTGCAATGCGGAGAAATTACTGTTTGTGCATTTACAATATTCATTGATTTTTGCCATTGAAAAACATGTTATTCATATACCAGAAATGTTTGAAGCTACTGACTGAATGAAAGGAGCTGGCACCTCACTCTCTTTGAATCTTCTTTATCATGCTAAGAGGAGCGGGAAAAAGCAAAAAATTTCAGAATTGCACCTTGCAATGCGGAGAAATTACTGTTTGTGCATTTACAATATTCATTGATTTTTGCCATTGAAAAACGTCCAGAAATGATTGAAGGTACTGACTGAATGAAAGGAGCTGGCATCTCACTCTCTTTGAATCTTCTTTATCATGCTAAGAGGAGCAGGAAAAAGCAAAAAATTTCAGAATTGCACCTTGCAATGCGGAGAAATTACTGTTTGTGCATTTACAATATTCATTGATTTTTGCCATTGAAAAACGTCCAGAAATGATTGAAGCTACTGACTGAATGAAAGGAGCTGGCATCTCACTCTCTTTGAATCTTCTTTATCATGCTAAGAGGAGCAGGAAAAAGCAAAAAATTTCAGAATTGCACCTTGCAATGCGGAGAAATTACAGTTTGTGCATTTACAATATTCATTGATTTTTGCCATTGAAAAACATCCAGAAATGATTGAAGCTACTGACTGAATGAAAGGAGCTGGCATCTCACTCTCTTTGAATCTTCTTTATCATGCTAAGAGAAGCAGGAAAAAGCAAAAAATTTCAGAATTGCACCTTGCAATGCGGAGAAATTACTGTTTGTGCATTTACAATATTCATTGATTTTTGCCATTGAAAAACATCATGTTATTCATATACCAGAAATGTTTGAAGCTACTGACTGTATGAAAGGAGCTGGCATCTCACTCTCTTTGAATCTTCTTTATCATGCTAAGAGGAGCAGGAAAAAGCAAAAAATTTCAGAATTGCACCTTGCAATGTGGAGAAATTACTGTTTGTGCATTTACAATATTCATTGATTTTTACCATTGAAAAACGTCCAGAAATGATTGAAGCTACTGACTGAATGAAAGTAGCTGGCATCTCACTCTCTTTGAATCTTCTTTACCATGCTAAGAGGAGCAGGAAAAAGCAAAAAATTTCAGACTTGCACCTTGCAATGCGGAGAAATTACTGTTTGTGCATTTACAATATTCATAGATTTTTGCCATTGAAAAACATCATGTTATTCATATACCAGAAATGTTTGAAGCTACTGACTGAATGAAAGGAGCTGGCATCTCACTCTCTTTGAATCTTCTTTATCATGCTAAGAGGAGCAGGAAAAAGCAAAAAATTTCAGAATTGCACCTTGCAATGCGGAGAAATTACTGTTTGTGCATTTACAATATTCATTGATTTTTGCCATTGAAAAACGTCCAGAAATGATTGAAGCTACTGACTGAATGAAAGGAGCTGGCATCTCACTCTCTTTGAATCTTGTTTATGATGCTAAGAGGAGCAGGAAAAAGCAAAAAATTTCAGAATTGCACCTTGCAATGCGGAGAAATTACTGTTTGTGCATTTACAATATTCATTGATTTTTGCCATTGAAAAACGTCCAGAAATGATTGAAGCTACTGACTGAATGAAAGGAGCTGGCATCTCACTCTCTTTGAATCTTCTTTACCATGCTAAGAGGAGCAGGAAAAAGCAAAAAATTTCAGAATTGCACCTTGCAATGCGGAGAAATTACTGTTTGTGCATTTACAATATTCATTGATTTTTGCCATTGAAAAACGTCCAGAAATGATTGAAGCTACTGACTGAATGAAAGGAGTTGGCATCTCACTCTCTTTGAATCTTGTTTATCATGCTAAGAGGAGCAGGAAAAAGCAAAAAATTTCAGAATTGCACCTTGCAATGCGGAGAAATTACTGTTTGTGCATTTACAATATTCATTGATTTTTGCCATTGAAAAACGTCCAGAAATGATTGAAGCTACTGACTGAATGAAAGGAGCTGGCATCTCACTCTCTTTGAATCTTCTTTATCATGCTAAGAGGAGCAGGAAAAAGCAAAAAATTTCAGAATTGCACCTTGCAATGCGGAGAAATTACTGTTTGTGCATTTACAATATTCATTGATTTTTGCCATTGAAAAACATCATGTTATTCATATACCAGAAATGATTGAAGCTACTGACTGAATGAAAGGAGCTGGCATCTCACTCTCTTTGAATCTTCTTTATCATGCTAAGAGGAGCAGGAAAAAGCAAAAAATTTCAGAATTGCACCTTGCAATGCGGAGAAATTACTGTTTGTGCATTTACAATATTCATTGATTTTTGCCATTGAAAAACGTCCAGAAATGATTGAAGCTACTGACTGAATGAAAGGAGCTGGCATCTCACTCTCTTTGAATCTTCTTTATCATGCTAAGAGGAGCAGGAAAAAGCAAAAAATTTCAGAATTGCACCTTGCAATGCGGAGAAATTACTGTTTGTGCATTTACAATATTCATTGATTTTTGCCATTGAAAAACATCATGTTATTCATATACCAGAAATGTTTGAAGCTACTGACTGAATGAAAGGAGCTGACATCTCACTCTCTTTGAATCTTCTTTATCATGCTAAGAGGAGCAGGAAAAAGCAAAAAATTTCAGAATTGCACCTTGCAATGCGGAGAAATTACTGTTTGTGCATTTACAATATTCATTGATTTTTGCCATTGGAAAACGTCCAGAAATGATTGAAGCTACTGACTGAATGAAAGGAGCTGGCATCTCACTCTCTTTGAATCTTCTTTATCATGCTAAGAGGAGCAGGAAAAAGCAAAAAATTTCAGAATTGCACCTTGCAATGCGGAGAAATTACTGTTTGTGCATTTACAATATTCATTGATTTTTGCCATTGAAAAACATCATGTTATTCATATACCAGAAATGTTTGAAGCTACTGACTGAATGAAAGGAGCTGGCATCTCACTCTCTTTGAATCTTCTTTATCATGCTAAGAGGAGCAGGAAAAAGCAAAAAATTTCAGAATTGCACCTTGCAATGCGGAGAAATTACTGTTTGTGCATTTACAATATTCATTGATTTTTGCCATTGAAAAACATCATGTTATTCATATACCAGAAATGTTTGAAGCTACTGACTGAATGAAAGGAGCTGGCATCTCACTCTCTTTGAATCTTCTTTATCATGCTAAGAAGAGCAGGAAAAAGAAAAAAATTTCAGAATTGCACCTTGCAATGTGGAGAAATTACTGTTTGTGCATTTACAATATTCATTGATTTTTACCATTGAAAAACGTCCAGAAATGATTGAAGCTACTGACTGAATGAAAGTAGCTGGCATCTCACAATCTTTGAATCTTCTTTATCATGCTAAGAGGAGCAGGAAAAAGCAAAAAATTTCAGACTTGCACCTTGCAATGCGGAGAAGTTACTGTTTGTGCATTTACAATATTCATTGATTTTTGCCATTGAAAAACATCCAGAAATGATTGAAGCTACTGACTGAATGAAAGGAGCTGGCATCTCACTCTCTTTGAATATTCTTTATCATGCTAAGAGGAGCAGGAAAAAGCAAAAAATTTCAGAATTGCACCTTGCAATGCGGAGAAATTACTGTTTGTGCATTTACAATATTCATTGATTTTTGCCATTGAAAAACATCATGTTATTCATATACCAGAAATGTTTGAAGCTACTGACTGAATGAAAGGAGCTGGCATCTCACTCTCTTTGAATCTTCTTTATCATGCTAAGAGGAGCAGGAAAAAGCAAAAAATTTCAGAATTGCACCTTGCAATGTGGAGAAATTACTGTTTGTGCATTTACAATATTCATTGATTTTTACCATTGAAAAACGTCCAGAAATGATTGAAGCTACTGACTGAATGAAAGTAGCTGGCATCTCACTCTCTTTGAATCTTCTTTATCATGCTAAGAGGAGCAGGAAAAAGCAAAAAATTTCAGACTTGCACCTTGCAATGCGGAGAAATTACTGTTTGTGCATTTACAATATTCATTGATTTTTGCCATTGAAAAACATCATGTTATTCATATACCAGAAATGTTTGAAGCTACTGACTGAATGAAAGGAGCTGGCATCTCACTCTCTTTGAATCTTCTTTATCATGCTAAGAGGAGCAGGAAAAAGCAAAAAATTTCAGAATTGCACCTTGCAATGCGGAGAAATTACTGTTTGTGCATTTACAATATTCATTGATTTTTGCCATTGAAAAACGTCCAGAAATGATTGAAGGTACTGACTGAATGAAAGGAGCTGGCATCTCACTCTCTTTGAATCTTGTTTATCATGCTAAGAGGAGCAGGAAAAAGCAAAAAATTTCAGAATTGCACCTTGCAATGCGGAGAAATTACTGTTTGTGCATTTACAATATTCATTGATTTTTGCCATTGAAAAACATCATGTTATTCATATACCAGAAATGATTGAAGCTACTGACTGAATGAAACGAGCTGGCATCTCACTCTCTTTGAATCTTCTTTATCATGCTAAGAGGAGCAGGAAAAAGTAAAAAATTTCAGAATTGCACCTTGCAATGCGGAGAAATTACTGTTTGTGCATTTATAATATTCAATGATTTTTGCCATTGAAAAACGTCCAGAAATGATTGAAGCTACTGACTGAACGAAAGGAGCTGGCATCTCACTCTCTTTGAATCTTCTTTATCATGCTAAGAGGAGCAGGAAAAAGCAAAAAATTTCAGAATTGCACCTTGCAATGCGGAGAAATTACTGTTTGTGCATTTACAATATTCATTGATTTTTGCCATTGAAAAATGTCCAGAAATGATTGAAGCTACTGACTGAATGAAAGGAACTGGCATCTCACTCTCTTTGAATCTTCTTTATCATGCTAAGAGGAGCAGGAAAAAGCAAAAAATTTCAGAATTGCACCTTGCAATGCGGAGAAATTACTGTTTGTGCATTTACAATATTCATTGATTTTTGCCATTGAAAAACGTCCAGAAATGATTGAAGCTACTGACTGAATGAAAGGAGCTGGCATCTCACTCTCTTTGAATCTTCTTTATCATGCTAAGAGGAGCAGGAAAAAGCAAAAAATTTCAGAATTGCACCTTGCAATGCGGAGAAATTACTGTTTGTGCATTTACAATATTCATTGATTTTTGCCATTGAAAAACTTCATGTTATTCATATACCAGAAATGTTTGAAGCTACTGACTGAATGAAAGGAGCTGGCATCTCACTCTCTTTGAATCTTCTTTATCATGCTAAGAGGAGCAGGAAAAAGCAAAAAATTTCAGAATTGCACCTTGCAATGCGGAGAAATTACTGTTTGTGCATTTACAATATTCATTGATTTTTGCCATTGAAAAACATCATGTTATTCATATACCAGAAATGTTTGAAACTACTGACTGAATGAAAGGAGCTGGCATCTCACTCTCTTTGAATCTTCTTTATCATGCTAAGAGGAGCAGGAAAAAGCAAAAAATTTCAGAATTGCACCTTGCAATGCGGAGAAATTACTGTTTGTGCATTTACAATATTCATTGATTTTTACCATTGAAAAACGTCCAGAAATGATTGAAGCTACTGACTGAATGAAAGTAGCTGGCATCTCACTCTCTTTGAATCTTCTTTATCATGCTAAGAGGAGCAGGAAAAAGCAAAAAATTTCAGACTTGCACCTTGCAATGCGGAGAAATTACTGTTTGTGCATTTACAATATTCATTGATTTTTGCCATTGAAAAACATCATGTTATTCATATACCAGAAATGTTTGAAGCTACTGACTGAATGAAAGGAGCTGGCATCTCACTCTCTTTGAATCTTCTTTATCATGCTAAGAGGAGCAGGAAAAAGCAAAAAATTTCAGAATTGCACCTTGCAATGCGGAGAAATTACTGTTTGTGCATTTACAATATTCATTGATTTTTGCCATTGAAAAACGTCCAGAAATGATTGAAGCTACTGACTGAATGAAAGGAGCTGGCATCTCACTCTCTTTGAATCTTCTTTATCATGCTAAGAGGAGCAGGAAAAAGCAAAAAATTTCAGAATTGCACCTTGCAATGCGGAGAAATTACTGTTTGTGCATTTACAATATTCATTGATTTTTGCCATTGAAAAACATGTTATTCATATACCAGAAATGTTTGAAGCTACTGACTGAATGAAAGGAGCTGGCACCTCACTCTCTTTGAATCTTCTTTATCATGCTAAGAGGAGCGGGAAAAAGCAAAAAATTTCAGAATTGCACCTTGCAATGCGGAGAAATTACTGTTTGTGCATTTACAATATTCATTGATTTTTGCCATTGAAAAACGTCCAGAAATGATTGAAGGTACTGACTGAATGAAAGGAGCTGGCATCTCACTCTCTTTGAATCTTCTTTATCATGCTAAGAGGAGCAGGAAAAAGCAAAAAATTTCAGAATTGCACCTTGCAATGCGGAGAAATTACTGTTTGTGCATTTACAATATTCATTGATTTTTGCCATTGAAAAACATGTTATTCATATACCAGAAATGTTTGAAGCTACTGACTGAATGAAAGGAGCTGGCACCTCACTCTCTTTGAATCTTCTTTATCATGCTAAGAGGAGCGGGAAAAAGCAAAAAATTTCAGAATTGCACCTTGCAATGCGGAGAAATTACTGTTTGTGCATTTACAATATTCATTGATTTTTGCCATTGAAAAACGTCCAGAAATGATTGAAGGTACTGACTGAATGAAAGGAGCTGGCATCTCACTCTCTTTGAATCTTCTTTATCATGCTAAGAGGAGCAGGAAAAAGCAAAAAATTTCAGAATTGCACCTTGCAATGCGGAGAAATTACTGTTTGTGCATTTACAATATTCATTGATTTTTGCCATTGAAAAACGTCCAGAAATGATTGAAGCTACTGACTGAATGAAAGGAGCTGGCATCTCACTCTCTTTGAATCTTCTTTATCATGCTAAGAGGAGCAGGAAAAAGCAAAAAATTTCAGAATTGCACCTTGCAATGCGGAGAAATTACAGTTTGTGCATTTACAATATTCATTGATTTTTGCCATTGAAAAACATCCAGAAATGATTGAAGCTACTGACTGAATGAAAGGAGCTGGCATCTCACTCTCTTTGAATCTTCTTTATCATGCTAAGAGAAGCAGGAAAAAGCAAAAAATTTCAGAATTGCACCTTGCAATGCGGAGAAATTACTGTTTGTGCATTTACAATATTCATTGATTTTTGCCATTGAAAAACATCATGTTATTCATATACCAGAAATGTTTGAAGCTACTGACTGTATGAAAGGAGCTGGCATCTCACTCTCTTTGAATCTTCTTTATCATGCTAAGAGGAGCAGGAAAAAGCAAAAAATTTCAGAATTGCACCTTGCAATGTGGAGAAATTACTGTTTGTGCATTTACAATATTCATTGATTTTTACCATTGAAAAACGTCCAGAAATGATTGAAGCTACTGACTGAATGAAAGTAGCTGGCATCTCACTCTCTTTGAATCTTCTTTATCATGCTAAGAGGAGCAGGAAAAAGCAAAAAATTTCAGACTTGCACCTTGCAATGCGGAGAAATTACTGTTTGTGCATTTACAATATTCATTGATTTTTGCCATTGAAAAACATCATGTTATTCATATACCAGAAATGTTTGAAGCTACTGACTGAATGAAAGGAGCTGGCATCTCACTCTCTTTGAATCTTCTTTATCATGCTAAGAGGAGCAGGAAAAAGCAAAAAATTTCAGAATTGCACCTTGCAATGCGGAGAAATTACTGTTTGTGCATTTACAATATTCATTGATTTTTGCCATTGAAAAACGTCCAGAAATGATTGAAGCTACTGACTGAATGAAAGGAGCTGGCATCTCACTCTCTTTGAATCTTGTTTATGATGCTAAGAGGAGCAGGAAAAAGCAAAAAATTTCAGAATTGCACCTTGCAATGCGGAGAAATTACTGTTTGTGCATTTACAATATTCATTGATTTTTGCCATTGAAAAACGTCCAGAAATGATTGAAGCTACTGACTGAATGAAAGGAGCTGGCATCTCACTCTCTTTGAATCTTCTTTACCATGCTAAGAGGAGCAGGAAAAAGCAAAAAATTTCAGAATTGCACCTTGCAATGCGGAGAAATTACTGTTTGTGCATTTACAATATTCATTGATTTTTGCCATTGAAAAACGTCCAGAAATGATTGAAGCTACTGACTGAATGAAAGGAGTTGGCATCTCACTCTCTTTGAATCTTGTTTATCATGCTAAGAGGAGCAGGAAAAAGCAAAAAATTTCAGAATTGCACCTTGCAATGCGGAGAAATTACTGTTTGTGCATTTACAATATTCATTGATTTTTGCCATTGAAAAACGTCCAGAAATGATTGAAGCTACTGACTGAATGAAAGGAGCTGGCATCTCACTCTCTTTGAATCTTCTTTATCATGCTAAGAGGAGCAGGAAAAAGCAAAAAATTTCAGAATTGCACCTTGCAATGCGGAGAAATTACTGTTTGTGCATTTACAATATTCATTGATTTTTGCCATTGAAAAACATCATGTTATTCATATACCAGAAATGATTGAAGCTACTGACTGAATGAAAGGAGCTGGCATCTCACTCTCTTTGAATCTTCTTTATCATGCTAAGAGGAGCAGGAAAAAGCAAAAAATTTCAGAATTGCACCTTGCAATGCGGAGAAATTACTGTTTGTGCATTTACAATATTCATTGATTTTTGCCATTGAAAAACGTCCAGAAATGATTGAAGCTACTGACTGAATGAAAGGAGCTGGCATCTCACTCTCTTTGAATCTTCTTTATCATGCTAAGAGGAGCAGGAAAAAGCAAAAAATTTCAGAATTGCACCTTGCAATGCGGAGAAATTACTGTTTGTGCATTTACAATATTCATTGATTTTTGCCATTGAAAAACATCATGTTATTCATATACCAGAAATGTTTGAAGCTACTGACTGAATGAAAGGAGCTGACATCTCACTCTCTTTGAATCTTCTTTATCATGCTAAGAGGAGCAGGAAAAAGCAAAAAATTTCAGAATTGCACCTTGCAATGCGGAGAAATTACTGTTTGTGCATTTACAATATTCATTGATTTTTGCCATTGGAAAACGTCCAGAAATGATTGAAGCTACTGACTGAATGAAAGGAGCTGGCATCTCACTCTCTTTGAATCTTCTTTATCATGCTAAGAGGAGCAGGAAAAAGCAAAAAATTTCAGAATTGCACCTTGCAATGCGGAGAAATTACTGTTTGTGCATTTACAATATTCATTGATTTTTGCCATTGAAAAACATCATGTTATTCATATACCAGAAATGTTTGAAGCTACTGACTGAATGAAAGGAGCTGGCATCTCACTCTCTTTGAATCTTCTTTATCATGCTAAGAGGAGCAGGAAAAAGCAAAAAATTTCAGAATTGCACCTTGCAATGCGGAGAAATTACTGTTTGTGCATTTACAATATTCATTGATTTTTGCCATTGAAAAACATCATGTTATTCATATACCAGAAATGTTTGAAGCTACTGACTGAATGAAAGGAGCTGGCATCTCACTCTCTTTGAATCTTCTTTATCATGCTAAGAGGAGCAGGAAAAAGAAAAAAATTTCAGAATTGCACCTTGCAATGTGGAGAAATTACTGTTTGTGCATTTACAATATTCATTGATTTTTACCATTGAAAAACGTCCAGAAATGATTGAAGCTACTGACTGAATGAAAGTAGCTGGCATCTCACAATCTTTGAATCTTCTTTATCATGCTAAGAGGAGCAGGAAAAAGCAAAAAATTTCAGACTTGCACCTTGCAATGCGGAGAAGTTACTGTTTGTGCATTTACAATATTCATTGATTTTTGCCATTGAAAAACATCCAGAAATGATTGAAGCTACTGACTGAATGAAAGGAGCTGGCATCTCACTCTCTTTGAATATTCTTTATCATGCTAAGAGGAGCAGGAAAAAGCAAAAAATTTCAGAATTGCACCTTGCAATGCGGAGAAATTACTGTTTGTGCATTTACAATATTCATTGATTTTTGCCATTGAAAAACATCATGTTATTCATATACCAGAAATGTTTGAAGCTACTGACTGAATGAAAGGAGCTGGCATCTCACTCTCTTTGAATCTTCTTTATCATGCTAAGAGGAGCAGGAAAAAGCAAAAAATTTCAGAATTGCACCTTGCAATGTGGAGAAATTACTGTTTGTGCATTTACAATATTCATTGATTTTTACCATTGAAAAACGTCCAGAAATGATTGAAGCTACTGACTGAATGAAAGTAGCTGGCATCTCACTCTCTTTGAATCTTCTTTATCATGCTAAGAGGAGCAGGAAAAAGCAAAAAATTTCAGACTTGCACCTTGCAATGCGGAGAAATTACTGTTTGTGCATTTACAATATTCATTGATTTTTGCCATTGAAAAACATCATGTTATTCATATACCAGAAATGTTTGAAGCTACTGACTGAATGAAAGGAGCTGGCATCTCACTCTCTTTGAATCTTCTTTATCATGCTAAGAGGAGCAGGAAAAAGCAAAAAATTTCAGAATTGCACCTTGCAATGCGGAGAAATTACTGTTTGTGCATTTACAATATTCATTGATTTTTGCCATTGAAAAACGTCCAGAAATGATTGAAGGTACTGACTGAATGAAAGGAGCTGGCATCTCACTCTCTTTGAATCTTGTTTATCATGCTAAGAGGAGCAGGAAAAAGCAAAAAATTTCAGAATTGCACCTTGCAATGCGGAGAAATTACTGTTTGTGCATTTACAATATTCATTGATTTTTGCCATTGAAAAACATCATGTTATTCATATACCAGAAATGATTGAAGCTACTGACTGAATGAAAGGAGCTGGCATCTCACTCTCTTTGAATCTTCTTTATCATGCTAAGAGGAGCAGGAAAAAGTAAAAAATTTCAGAATTGCACCTTGCAATGCGGAGAAATTACTGTTTGTGCATTTATAATATTCAATGATTTTTGCCATTGAAAAACGTCCAGAAATGATTGAAGCTACTGACTGAACGAAAGGAGCTGGCATCTCACTCTCTTTGAATCTTCTTTATCATGCTAAGAGGAGCAGGAAAAAGCAAAAAATTTCAGAATTGCACCTTGCAATGCGGAGAAATTACTGTTTGTGCATTTACAATATTCATTGATTTTTGCCATTGAAAAATGTCCAGAAATGATTGAAGCTACTGACTGAATGAAAGGAACTGGCATCTCACTCTCTTTGAATCTTCTTTATCATGCTAAGAGGAGCAGGAAAAAGCAAAAAATTTCAGAATTGCACCTTGCAATGCGGAGAAATTACTGTTTGTGCATTTACAATATTCATTGATTTTTGCCATTGAAAAACATCATGTTATTCATATACCAGAAATGTTTGAAGCTACTGACTGAATGAAAGGAGCTGACATCTCACTCTCTTTGAATCTTCTTTATCATGCTAAGAGGAGCAGGAAAAAGCAAAAAATTTCAGAATTGCACCTTGCAATGCGGAGAAATTACAGTTTGTGCATTTACAATATTCATTGATTTTTGCCATTGAAAAACGTCCAGAAATGATTGAAGCTACTGACTGAATGAAAGGAGCTGGCATCTCACTCTCTTTGAATCTTCTTTATCATGCTAAGAGGAGCAGGAAAAAGCAAAAAATTTCAGAATTGCACCTTGCAATGCGGAGAAATTACTGTTTGTGCATTTACAATATTCATTGATTTTTGCCATTGAAAAACTTCATGTTATTCATATACCAGAAATGTTTGAAGCTACTGACTGAATGAAAGGAGCTGGCATCTCACTCTCTTTGAATCTTCTTTATCATGCTAAGAGGAGCAGGAAAAAGCAAAAAATTTCAGAATTGCACCTTGCAATGCGGAGAAATTACTGTTTGTGCATTTACAATATTCATTGATTTTTGCCATTGAAAAACATCATGTTATTCATATACCAGAAATGTTTGAAACTACTGACTGAATGAAAGGAGCTGGCATCTCACTCTCTTTGAATCTTCTTTATCATGCTAAGAGGAGCAGGAAAAAGCAAAAAATTTCAGAATTGCACCTTGCAATGCGGAGAAATTACTGTTTGTGCATTTACAATATTCATTGATTTTTACCATTGAAAAACGTCCAGAAATGATTGAAGCTACTGACTGAATGAAAGTAGCTGGCATCTCACTCTCTTTGAATCTTCTTTATCATGCTAAGAGGAGCAGGAAAAAGCAAAAAATTTCAGACTTGCACCTTGCAATGCGGAGAAATTACTGTTTGTGCATTTACAATATTCATTGATTTTTGCCATTGAAAAACATCATGTTATTCATATACCAGAAATGTTTGAAGCTACTGACTGAATGAAAGGAGCTGGCATCTCACTCTCTTTGAATCTTCTTTATCATGCTAAGAGGAGCAGGAAAAAGCAAAAAATTTCAGAATTGCACCTTGCAATGCGGAGAAATTACTGTTTGTGCATTTACAATATTCATTGATTTTTGCCATTGAAAAACGTCCAGAAATGATTGAAGCTACTGACTGAATGAAAGGAGCTGGCATCTCACTCTCTTTGAATCTTGTTTATCATGCTAAGAGGAGCAGGAAAAAGCAAAAAATTTCAGAATTGCACCTTGCAATGCGGAGAAATTACTGTTTGTGCATTTACAATATTCATTGATTTTTGCCATTGAAAAACATGTTATTCATATACCAGAAATGTTTGAAGCTACTGACTGAATGAAAGGAGCTGGCACCTCACTCTCTTTGAATCTTCTTTATCATGCTAAGAGGAGCGGGAAAAAGCAAAAAATTTCAGAATTGCACCTTGCAATGCGGAGAAATTACTGTTTGTGCATTTACAATATTCATTGATTTTTGCCATTGAAAAACATCCAGAAATGATTGAAGGTACTGACTGAATGAAAGGAGCTGGCATCTCACTCTCTTTGAATCTTCTTTATCATGCTAAGAGGAGCAGGAAAAAGCAAAAAATTTCAGAATTGCACCTTGCAATGCGGAGAAATTACTGTTTGTGCATTTACAATATTCATTGATTTTTGCCATTGAAAAACGTCCAGAAATGATTGAAGCTACTGACTGAATGAAAGGAGCTGGCATCTCACTCTCTTTGAATCTTCTTTATCATGCTAAGAGGAGCAGGAAAAAGCAAAAAATTTCAGAATTGCACCTTGCAATGCGGAGAAATTACAGTTTGTGCATTTACAATATTCATTGATTTTTGCCATTGAAAAACATCCAGAAATGATTGAAGCTACTGACTGAATGAAAGGAGCTGGCATCTCACTCTCTTTGAATCTTCTTTATCATGCTAAGAGAAGCAGGAAAAAGCAAAAAATTTCAGAATTGCACCTTGCAATGCGGAGAAATTACTGTTTGTGCATTTACAATATTCATTGATTTTTGCCATTGAAAAACATCATGTTATTCATATACCAGAAATGTTTGAAGCTACTGACTGAATGAAAGGAGCTGGCATCTCACTCTCTTTGAATCTTCTTTATCATGCTAAGAGGAGCAGGAAAAAGCAAAAAATTTCAGAATTGCACCTTGCAATGTGGAGAAATTACTGTTTGTGCATTTACAATATTCATTGATTTTTACCATTGAAAAACGTCCAGAAATGATTGAAGCTACTGACTGAATGAAAGTAGCTGGCATCTCACTCTCTTTGAATCTTCTTTATCATGCTAAGAGGAGCAGGAAAAAGCAAAAAATTTCAGACTTGCACCTTGCAATGCGGAGAAATTACTGTTTGTGCATTTACAATATTCATTGATTTTTGCCATTGAAAAACATCATGTTATTCATATACCAGAAATGTTTGAAGCTACTGACTGAATGAAAGGAGCTGGCATCTCACTCTCTTTGAATCTTCTTTATCATGCTAAGAGGAGCAGGAAAAAGCAAAAAATTTCAGAATTGCACCTTGCAATGCGGAGAAATTACTGTTTGTGCATTTACAATATTCATTGATTTTTGCCATTGAAAAACATCATGTTATTCATATACCAGAAATGTTTGAAGCTACTGACTGAATGAAAGGAGCTGGCATCTCACTCTCTTTGAATCTTCTTTATCATGCTAAGAGGAGCAGGAAAAAGCAAAAAATTTCAGAATTGCACCTTGCAATGTGGAGAAATTACTGTTTGTGCATTTACAATATTCATTGATTTTTGCCATTGAAAAACATCAT
Source organism: Phyllobates terribilis (assembly GCF_046119375.1). Classification (NCBI taxonomy): domain Eukaryota; kingdom Metazoa; phylum Chordata; class Amphibia; order Anura; family Dendrobatidae; genus Phyllobates; species Phyllobates terribilis. The sequence continues at coordinate 997,967 of NW_027363188.1, forward strand.
GTTATTCATATACCAGAAATGTTTGAAACTACTGACTGAATGAAAGGAGCTGGCATCTCACTCTCTTTGAATCTTCTTTATCATGCTAAGAGGAGCAGGAAAAAGCAAAAAATTTCAGAATTGCACCTTGCAATGCGGAGAAATTACTGTTTGTGCATTTACAATATTCATTGATTTTTACCATTGAAAAACGTCCAGAAATGATTGAAGCTACTGACTGAATGAAAGTAGCTGGCATCTCACTCTCTTTGAATCTTCTTTATCATGCTAAGAGGAGCAGGAAAAAGCAAAAAATTTCAGACTTGCACCTTGCAATGCGGAGAAATTACTGTTTGTGCATTTACAATATTCATTGATTTTTGCCATTGAAAAACATCATGTTATTCATATACCAGAAATGTTTGAAGCTACTGACTGAATGAAAGGAGCTGGCATCTCACTCTCTTTGAATCTTCTTTATCATGCTAAGAGGAGCAGGAAAAAGCAAAAAATTTCAGAATTGCACCTTGCAATGCGGAGAAATTACTGTTTGTGCATTTACAATATTCATTGATTTTTGCCATTGAAAAACGTCCAGAAATGATTGAAGCTACTGACTGAATGAAAGGAGCTGGCATCTCACTCTCTTTGAATCTTCTTTATCATGCTAAGAGGAGCAGGAAAAAGCAAAAAATTTCAGAATTGCACCTTGCAATGCGGAGAAATTACTGTTTGTGCATTTACAATATTCATTGATTTTTGCCATTGAAAAACATGTTATTCATATACCAGAAATGTTTGAAGCTACTGACTGAATGAAAGGAGCTGGCACCTCACTCTCTTTGAATCTTCTTTATCATGCTAAGAGGAGCGGGAAAAAGCAAAAAATTTCAGAATTGCACCTTGCAATGCGGAGAAATTACTGTTTGTGCATTTACAATATTCATTGATTTTTGCCATTGAAAAACGTCCAGAAATGATTGAAGGTACTGACTGAATGAAAGGAGCTGGCATCTCACTCTCTTTGAATCTTCTTTATCATGCTAAGAGGAGCAGGAAAAAGCAAAAAATTTCAGAATTGCACCTTGCAATGCGGAGAAATTACTGTTTGTGCATTTACAATATTCATTGATTTTTGCCATTGAAAAACGTCCAGAAATGATTGAAGCTACTGACTGAATGAAAGGAGCTGGCATCTCACTCTCTTTGAATCTTCTTTATCATGCTAAGAGGAGCAGGAAAAAGCAAAAAATTTCAGAATTGCACCTTGCAATGCGGAGAAATTACAGTTTGTGCATTTACAATATTCATTGATTTTTGCCATTGAAAAACATCCAGAAATGATTGAAGCTACTGACTGAATGAAAGGAGCTGGCATCTCACTCTCTTTGAATCTTCTTTATCATGCTAAGAGAAGCAGGAAAAAGCAAAAAATTTCAGAATTGCACCTTGCAATGCGGAGAAATTACTGTTTGTGCATTTACAATATTCATTGATTTTTGCCATTGAAAAACATCATGTTATTCATATACCAGAAATGTTTGAAGCTACTGACTGAATGAAAGGAGCTGGCATCTCACTCTCTTTGAATCTTCTTTATCATGCTAAGAGGAGCAGGAAAAAGCAAAAAATTTCAGAATTGCACCTTGCAATGTGGAGAAATTACTGTTTGTGCATTTACAATATTCATTGATTTTTACCATTGAAAAACGTCCAGAAATGATTGAAGCTACTGACTGAATGAAAGTAGCTGGCATCTCACTCTCTTTGAATCTTCTTTATCATGCTAAGAGGAGCAGGAAAAAGCAAAAAATTTCAGACTTGCACCTTGCAATGCGGAGAAATTACTGTTTGTGCATTTACAATATTCATTGATTTTTGCCATTGAAAAACATCATGTTATTCATATACCAGAAATGTTTGAAGCTACTGACTGAATGAAAGGAGCTGGCATCTCACTCTCTTTGAATCTTCTTTATCATGCTAAGAGGAGCAGGAAAAAGCAAAAAATTTCAGAATTGCACCTTGCAATGCGGAGAAATTACTGTTTGTGCATTTACAATATTCATTGATTTTTGCCATTGAAAAACATCATGTTATTCATATACCAGAAATGTTTGAAGCTACTGACTGAATGAAAGGAGCTGGCATCTCACTCTCTTTGAATCTTCTTTATCATGCTAAGAGGAGCAGGAAAAAGCAAAAAATTTCAGAATTGCACCTTGCAATGTGGAGAAATTACTGTTTGTGCATTTACAATATTCATTGATTTTTACCATTGAAAAACGTCCAGAAATGATTGAAGCTACTGACTGAATGAAAGTAGCTGGCATCTCACTCTCTTTGAATCTTCTTTATCATGCTAAGAGGAGCAGGAAAAAGCAAAAAATTTCAGACTTGCACCTTGCAATGCGGAGAAATTACTGTTTGTGCATTTACAATATTCATTGATTTTTGCCATTGAAAAACATCATGTTATTCATATACCAGAAATGTTTGAAGCTACTGACTGAATGAAAGGAGCTGGCATCTCACTCTCTTTGAATCTTCTTTATCATGCTAAGAGGAGCAGGAAAAAGCAAAAAATTTCAGAATTGCACCTTGCAATGCGGAGAAATTACTGTTTGTGCATTTACAAAATTCATTGATTTTTGCCATTGAAAAACATCATGTTATTCATATACCAGAAATGTTTGAAGCTACTGACTGAATGAAAGGAGCTGGCATCTCACTCTCTTTGAATCTTCTTTATCATGCTAAGAGGAGCAGGAAAAAGAAAAAAATTTCAGAATTGCACCTTGCAATGTGGAGAAATTACTGTTTGTGCATTTACAATATTCATTGATTTTTACCATTGAAAAACGTCCAGAAATGATTGAAGCTACTGACTGAATGAAAGTAGCTGGCATCTCACAATCTTTGAATCTTCTTTATCATGCTAAGAGGAGCAGGAAAAAGCAAAAAATTTCAGACTTGCACCTTGCAATGCGGAGAAGTTACTGTTTGTGCATTTACAATATTCATTGATTTTTGCCATTGAAAAACATCCAGAAATGATTGAAGCTACTGACTGAATGAAAGGAGCTGGCATCTCACTCTCTTTGAATATTCTTTATCATGCTAAGAGGAGCAGGAAAAAGCAAAAAATTTCAGAATTGCACCTTGCAATGCGGAGAAATTACTGTTTGTGCATTTACAATATTCATTGATTTTTGCCATTGAAAAACATCATGTTATTCATATACCAGAAATGTTTGAAGCTACTGACTGAATGAAAGGAGCTGGCATCTCACTCTCTTTGAATCTTCTTTATCATGCTAAGAGGAGCAGGAAAAAGCAAAAAATTTCAGAATTGCACCTTGCAATGTGGAGAAATTACTGTTTGTGCATTTACAATATTCATTGATTTTTACCATTGAAAAACGTCCAGAAATGATTGAAGCTACTGACTGAATGAAAGTAGCTGGCATCTCACTCTCTTTGAATCTTCTTTATCATGCTAAGAGGAGCAGGAAAAAGCAAAAAATTTCAGACTTGCACCTTGCAATGCGGAGAAATTACTGTTTGTGCATTTACAATATTCATTGATTTTTGCCATTGAAAAACATCATGTTATTCATATACCAGAAATGTTTGAAGCTACTGACTGAATGAAAGGAGCTGGCATCTCACTCTCTTTGAATCTTCTTTATCATGCTAAGAGGAGCAGGAAAAAGCAAAAAATTTCAGAATTGCACCTTGCAAAGCGGAGAAATTACTGTTTGTGCATTTACAATATTCATTGATTTTTGCCATTGAAAAACGTCCAGAAATGATTGAAGGTACTGACTGAATGAAAGGAGCTGGCATCTCACTCTCTTTGAATCTTGTTTATCATGCTAAGAGGAGCAGGAAAAAGCAAAAAATTTCAGAATTGCACCTTGCAATGCGGAGAAATTACTGTTTGTGCATTTACAATATTCATTGATTTTTGCCATTGAAAAACATCATGTTATTCATATACCAGAAATGATTGAAGCTACTGACTGAATGAAAGGAGCTGGCATCTCACTCTCTTTGAATCTTCTTTATCATGCTAAGAGGAGCAGGAAAAAGTAAAAAATTTCAGAATTGCACCTTGCAATGCGGAGAAATTACTGTTTGTGCATTTATAATATTCAATGATTTTTGCCATTGAAAAACGTCCAGAAATGATTGAAGCTACTGACTGAACGAAAGGAGCTGGCATCTCACTCTCTTTGAATCTTCTTTATCATGCTAAGAGGAGCAGGAAAAAGCAAAAAATTTCAGAATTGCACCTTGCAATGCGGAGAAATTACTGTTTGTGCATTTACAATATTCATTGATTTTTGCCATTGAAAAACATCATGTTATTCATATACCAGAAATGATTGAAGCTACTGACTGAATGAAAGGAGCTGGCATCTCACTCTCTTTGAATCTTCTTTATCATGCTAAGAGGAGCAGGAAAAAGTAAAAAATTTCAGAATTGCACCTTGCAATGCGGAGAAATTACTGTTTGTGCATTTATAATATTCAATGATTTTTGCCATTGAAAAACGTCCAGAAATGATTGAAGCTACTGACTGAACGAAAGGAGCTGGCATCTCACTCTCTTTGAATCTTCTTTATCATGCTAAGAGGAGCAGGAAAAAGCAAAAAATTTCAGAATTGCACCTTGCAATGCGGAGAAATTACTGTTTGTGCATTTACAATATTCATTGATTTTTGCCATTGAAAAATGTCCAGAAATGATTGAAGCTACTGACTGAATGAAAGGAACTGGCATCTCACTCTCTTTGAATCTTCTTTATCATGCTAAGAGGAGCAGGAAAAAGCAAAAAATTTCAGAATTGCACCTTGCAATGCGGAGAAATTACTGTTTGTGCATTTACAATATTCATTGATTTTTGCCATTGAAAAACATCATGTTATTCATATACCAGAAATGTTTGAAGCTACTGACTGAATGAAAGGAGCTGACATCTCACTCTCTTTGAATCTTCTTTATCATGCTAAGAGGAGCAGGAAAAAGCAAAAAATTTCAGAATTGCACCTTGCAATGCGGAGAAATTACTGTTTGTGCATTTACAATATTCATTGATTTTTGCCATTGAAAAACGTCCAGAAATGATTGAAGCTACTGACTGAATGAAAGGAGCTGGCATCTCACTCTCTTTGAATCTTCTTTATCATGCTAAGAGGAGCAGGAAAAAGCAAAAAATTTCAGAATTGCACCTTGCAATGCGGAGAAATTACTGTTTGTGCATTTACAATATTCATTGATTTTTGCCATTGAAAAACTTCATGTTATTCATATACCAGAAATGTTTGAAGCTACTGACTGAATGAAAGGAGCTGGCATCTCACTCTCTTTGAATCTTCTTTATCATGCTAAGAGGAGCAGGAAAAAGCAAAAAATTTCAGAATTGCACCTTGCAATGCGGAGAAATTACTGTTTGTGCATTTACAATATTCATTGATTTTTGCCATTGAAAAACATCATGTTATTCATATACCAGAAATGTTTGAAACTACTGACTGAATGAAAGGAGCTGGCATCTCACTCTCTTTGAATCTTCTTTATCATGCTAAGAGGAGCAGGAAAAAGCAAAAAATTTCAGAATTGCACCTTGCAATGCGGAGAAATTACTGTTTGTGCATTTACAATATTCATTGATTTTTACCATTGAAAAACGTCCAGAAATGATTGAAGCTACTGACTGAATGAAAGTAGCTGGCATCTCACTCTCTTTGAATCTTCTTTATCATGCTAAGAGGAGCAGGAAAAAGCAAAAAATTTCAGACTTGCACCTTGCAATGCGGAGAAATTACTGTTTGTGCATTTACAATATTCATTGATTTTTGCCATTGAAAAACATCATGTTATTCATATACCAGAAATGTTTGAAGCTACTGACTGAATGAAAGGAGCTGGCATCTCACTCTCTTTAAATCTTCTTTATCATGCTAAGAGGAGCAGGAAAAAGCAAAAAATTTCAGAATTGCACCTTGCAATGCGGAGAAATTACTGTTTGTGCATTTACAATATTCATTGATTTTTGCCATTGAAAAACGTCCAGAAATGATTGAAGCTACTGACTGAATGAAAGGAGCTGGCATCTCACTCTCTTTGAATCTTCTTTATCATGCTAAGAGGAGCAGGAAAAAGCAAAAAATTTCAGAATTGCACCTTGCAATGCGGAGAAATTACAGTTTGTGCATTTACAATATTCATTGATTTTTGCCATTGAAAAACATGTTATTCATATACCAGAAATGTTTGAAGCTACTGACTGAATGAAAGGAGCTGGCACCTCACTCTCTTTGAATCTTCTTTATCATGCTAAGAGGAGCGGGAAAAAGCAAAAAATTTCAGAATTGCACCTTGCAATGCGGAGAAATTACTGTTTGTGCATTTACAATATTCATTGATTTTTGCCATTGAAAAACGTCCAGAAATGATTGAAGGTACTGACTGAATGAAAGGAGCTGGCATCTCACTCTCTTTGAATCTTCTTTATCATGCTAAGAGGAGCAGGAAAAAGCAAAAAATTTCAGAATTGCACCTTGCAATGCGGATAAATTACTGTTTGTGCATTTACAATATTCATTGATTTTTGCCATTGAAAAACGTCCAGAAATGATTGAAGCTACTGACTGAATGAAAGGAGCTGGCATCTCACTCTCTTTGAATCTTCTTTATCATGCTAAGAGGAGCAGGAAAAAGCAAAAAATTTCAGAATTGCACCTTGCAATGCGGAGAAATTACAGTTTGTGCATTTACAATATTCATTGATTTTTGCCATTGAAAAACATCCAGAAATGATTGAAGCTACTGACTGAATGAAAGGAGCTGGCATCTCACTCTCTTTGAATCTTCTTTATCATGCTAAGAGAAGCAGGAAAAAGCAAAAAATTTCAGAATTGCACCTTGCAATGCGGAGAAATTACTGTTTGTGCATTTACAATATTCATTGATTTTTGCCATTGAAAAACATCATGTTATTCATATACCAGAAATGTTTGAAGCTACTGACTGAATGAAAGGAGCTGGCATCTCACTCTCTTTGAATCTTCTTTATCATGCTAAGAGGAGCAGGAAAAAGCAAAAAATTTCAGAATTGCACCTTGCAATGTGGAGAAATTACTGTTTGTGCATTTACAATATTCATTGATTTTTACCATTGAAAAACGTCCAGAAATGATTGAAGCTACTGACTGAATGAAAGTAGCTGGCATCTCACTCTCTTTGAATCTTCTTTATCATGCTAAGAGGAGCAGGAAAAAGCAAAAAATTTCAGACTTGCACCTTGCAATGCGGAGAAATTACTGTTTGTGCATTTACAATATTCATTGATTTTTGCCATTGAAAAACATCATGTTATTCATATACCAGAAATGTTTGAAGCTACTGACTGAATGAAAGGAGCTGTCATCTCACTCTCTTTGAATCTTCTTTATCATGCTAAGAGGAGCAGGAAAAAGCAAAAAATTTCAGAATTGCACCTTGCAATGCGGAGAAATTACTGTTTGTGCATTTACAATATTCATTGATTTTTGCCATTGAAAAACATCATGTTATTCATATACCAGAAATGTTTGAAGCTACTGACTGAATGAAAGGAGCTGGCATCTCACTCTCTTTGAATCTTCTTTATCATGCTAAGAGGAGCAGGAAAAAGCAAAAAATTTCAGAATTGCACCTTGCAATGTGGAGAAATTACTGTTTGTGCATTTACAATATTCATTGATTTTTACCATTGAAAAACGTCCAGAAATGATTGAAGCTACTGACTGAATGAAAGTAGCTGGCATCTCACTCTCTTTGAATCTTCTTTATCATGCTAAGAGGAGCAGGAAAAAGCAAAAAATTTCAGACTTGCACCTTGCAATGCGGAGAAATTACTGTTTGTGCATTTACAATATTCATTGATTTTTGCCATTGAAAAACATCATGTTATTCATATACCAGAAATGTTTGAAGCTACTGACTGAATGAAAGGAGCTGGCATCTCACTCTCTTTGAATCTTCTTTATCATGCTAAGAGGAGCAGGAAAAAGCAAAAAATTTCAGAATTGCACCTTGCAATGCGGAGAAATTACTGTTTGTGCATTTACAAAATTCATTGATTTTTGCCATTGAAAAACATCATGTTATTCATATACCAGAAATGTTTGAAGCTACTGACTGAATGAAAGGAGCTGGCATCTCACTCTCTTTGAATCTTCTTTATCATGCTAAGAGGAGCAGGAAAAAGCAAAAAATTTCAGAATTGCACCTTGCAATGCGGAGAAATTACTGTTTGTGCATTTACAATATTCATTGATTTTTGCCATTGAAAAACGTCCAGAAATGATTGAAGCTACTGACTGAATGAAAGGAGCTGGCATCTCACTCTCTTTGAATCTTCTTTATCATGCTAAGAGGAGCAGGAAAAAGCAAAAAATTTGAGAATTGCACCTTGCAATGCGGAGAAATTACTGTTTGTGCATTTACAATATTCATTGATTTTTGCCATTGAAAAACATCATGTTATTCATATACCAGAAATGATTGAAGCTACTGACTGAATGAAAGGAGCTGGCATCTCACTCTCTTTGAATCTTCTTTATCATGCTAAGAGGAGCAGGAAAAAGTAAAAAATTTCAGAATTGCACCTTGCAATGCGGAGAAATTACTGTTTGTGCATTTATAATATTCAATGATTTTTGCCATTGAAAAACGTCCAGAAATGATTGAAGCTACTGACTGAACGAAAGGAGCTGGCATCTCACTCTCTTTGAATCTTCTTTATCATGCTAAGAGGAGCAGGAAAAAGCAAAAAATTTCAGAATTGCACCTTGCAATGCGGAGAAATTACTGTTTGTGCATTTACAATATTCATTGATTTTTGCCATTGAAAAACATCATGTTATTCATATACCAGAAATGTTTGAAGCTACTGACTGAATGAAAGGAGCTGGCATCTCACTCTCTTTGAATCTTCTTTATCATGCTAAGAGGAGCAGGAAAAAGCAAAAAATTTCAGAATTGCACCTTGCAATGCGGAGAAATTACTGTTTGTGCATTTACAATATTCATTGATTTTTGCCATTGAAAAACGTCCAGAAATGATTGAAGCTACTGACTGAATGAAAGGAGCTGGCATCTCACTCTCTTTGAATCTTCTTTATCATGCTAAGAGGAGCAGGTAAAAGCAAAAAATTTCAGAATTGCACCTTGCAATGCGGAGAAATTACTGTTTGTGCATTTACAATATTCATTGATTTTTGCCATTGAAAAACGTCCAGAAATGATTGAAGCTACTGACTGATAGAAAGGAGCTGGCATCTCACTCTCTTTGAGCCTTGTTTATCATGCTAAGAGGAGCAGGAAAAAGCAAAAAATTTCAGAATTGCACCTTGCAATGCGGAGAAATTACTGTTTGTGCATTTGCAATATTCATTGATTTTTGCCATTGAAAAACGTCCAGAAATGATTGAAGCTACTGACTGAATGAAAGGAGCTGGCATCTCACTCTCTTTGAATCTTCTTTATCACGCTAAGAGGAGCAGGAAAAAGCAAAAAGTTTCAGAATTGCACCTTGCAATGCGGACAAATTACTGTTTGTGCATTTACAATATTCATTGATTTTTGCCATTGAAAAACATCATGTTATTCATATACCAGAAATGATTGAAGCTACTGACTGAATGAAAGGAGCTGGCATCTCACTCTCTTTGAATCTTCTTTATCATGCTAAGAGGAGCAGGAAAAAGTAAAAAATTTCAGAATTGCACCTTGCAATGCGGAGAAATTACTGTTTGTGCATTTATAATATTCAATGATTTTTGCCATTGAAAAACGTCCAGAAATGATTGAAGCTACTGACTGAACGAAAGGAGCTGGCATCTCACTCTCTTTGAATCTTCTTTATCATGCTAAGAGGAGCAGGAAAAAGCAAAAAATTTCAGAATTGCACCTTGCAATGCGGAGAAATTACTGTTTGTGCATTTACAATATTCATTGACTTTTGCCATTGAAAAACATCATGTTATTCATATACCAGAAATGTTTGAAGCTACTGACTGAATGAAAGGAGCTGACATCTCACTCTCTTTGAATCTTCTTTATCATGCTAAGAGGAGCAGGAAAAAGCAAAAAATTTCAGAATTGCACCTTGCAATGCGGAGAAATTACTGTTTGTGCATTTACAATATTCATTGATTTTTGCCATTGAAAAACGTCCAGAAATGATTGAAGCTACTGACTGAATGAAAGGAGCTGGCATCTCACTCTCTTTGAATCTTCTTTATCATGCTAAGAGGAGCAGGAAAAAGCAAAAAATTTCAGAATTGCAGCTTGCAATGCGGAGAAATTACTGTTTGTGCATTTACAATATTCATTGATTTTTGCCATTGAAAAACATCATGTTATTCATATACCAGAAATGTTTGAAGCTACTGACTGAATGAAAGGAGCTGGCATCTCACTCTCTTTGAATCTTCTTTATCATGCTAAGAGGAGCAGGAAAAAGCAAAAAATTTCAGAATTGCACCTTGCAATGTGGAGAAATTACTGTTTGTGCATTTACAATATTCATTGATTTTTACCATTGAAAAACGTCCAGAAATGATTGAAGCTACTGACTGAATGAAAGTAGCTGGCATCTCACTCTCTTTGAATCTTCTTTATCATGCTAAGAGGAGCAGGAAAAAGCAAAAAATTTAAGACTTGCACCTTGCAATGCGGAGAAATTACTGTTTGTGCATTTACAATATTCTTTGATTTTTGCCATTGAAAAACATCATGTTATTCATATACCAGAAATGTTTGAAGCTACTGACTGAATGAAAGGAGCTGGCATCTCACTCTCTTTGAATCTTCTTTATCATGCTAAGAGGAGCAGGAAAAAGCAAAAAATTTCAGAATTGCACCTTGCAATGCGGAGAAATTACTGTTTGTGCATTTACAATATTCATTGATTTTTGCCATTGAAAAACGTCCAGAAATGATTGAAGCTACTGACTGAATGAAAGGAGCTGGTATCTCACTCTCTTTGAATATTCTTTATCATGCTAAGAGGAGCAGGAAAAAGCAAAAAATTTCAGAATTGCACCTTGCAATGCGGAGAAATTACTGTTTGTGCATTTACAATATTCATTGATTTTTGCCATTGAAAAACGTCCAGAAATGATTGAAGCTACTGACTGAATGAAAGGAGCTGGCATATCACTCTCTTTGAATCTTCTTTATCATGCTAAGAGGAGCAGGAAAAAGCAAAAAATTTCAGAATTGCACCTTGCAATGCGGAGAAATTACAGTTTGTGCATTTACAATATTCATTGATTTTTGCCATTGAAAAACATCCAGAAATGATTGAAGCTACTGACTGAATGAAAGGAGCTGGCATCTCACTCTCTTTGAATCTTCTTTATCATGCTAAGAGGAGCAGGAAAAAGCAAAAAATTTCAGAATTGCACCTTGCAATGCGGAGAAATTACTGTTTGTGCATTTACAATATTCATTGATTTTTGCCATTGAAAAACATCATGTTATTCATATACCAGAAATGTTTGAAGCTACTGACTGAATGAAAGGAGCTGGCATCTCACTCTCTTTGAATCTTCTTTATCATGCTAAGAGGAGCAGGAAAAAGCAAAAAATTTCAGAATTGCACCTTGCAATGTGGAGAAATTACTGTTTGTGCATTTACAATATTCATTGATTTTTACCATTGAAAAACGTCCAGAAATGATTGAAGCTACTGACTGAATGAAAGTAGCTGGCATCTCACTCTCTTTGAATCTTCTTTATCATGCTAAGAGGAGCAGGAAAAAGCAAAAAATTTCAGACTTGCACCTTGCAATGCGGAGAAATTACTGTTTGTGCATTTACAATATTCATTGATTTTTGCCATTGAAAAACATCATGTTATTCATATACCAGAAATGTTTGAAGCTACTGACTGAATGAAAGGAGCTGGCATCTCACTCTCTTTGAATCTTCTTTATCATGCTAAGAGGAGCAGGAAAAAGCAAAAAATTTCAGAATTGCACCTTGCAATGCGGAGAAATTACTGTTTGTGCATTTACAATATTCATTGATTTTTGCCATTGAAAAACATCATGTTATTCATATACCAGAAATGTTTGAAGCTACTGACTGAATGAAAGGAGCTGGCATCTCACTCTCTTTGAATCTTCTTTATCATGCTAAGAGGAGCAGGAAAAAGCAAAAAATTTCAGAATTGCACCTTGCAATGTGGAGAAATTACTGTTTGTGCATTTACAATATTCATTGATTTTTACCATTGAAAAACGTCCAGAAATGATTGAAGCTACTGACTGAATGAAAGTAGCTGGCATCTCACTCTCTTTGAATCTTCTTTATCATGCTAAGAGGAGCAGGAAAAAGCAAAAAATTTCAGACTTGCACCTTGCAATGCGGAGAAATTACTGTTTGTGCATTTACAATATTCATTGATTTTTGCCATTGAAAAACATCATGTTATTCATATACCAGAAATGTTTGAAGCTACTGACTGAATGAAAGGAGCTGGCATCTCACTCTCTTTGAATCTTCTTTATCATGCTAAGAGGAGCAGGAAAAAGCAAAAAATTTCAGAATTGCACCTTGCAATGCGGAGAAATTACTGTTTGTGCATTTACAATATTCATTGATTTTTGCCATTGAAAAACGTCCAGAAATGATTGAAGCTACTGACTGAATGAAAGGAGCTGGCATCTCACTCTCTTTGAATCTTGTTTATCATGCTAAGAGGAGCAGGAAAAAGCAAAAAATTTCAGAATTGCACCTTGCAATGCGGAGAAATTACTGTTTGTGCATTTACAATATTCATTGATTTTTGCCATTGAAAAACGTCCAGAAATGATTGAAGCTACTGACTGAATGAAAGGAGCTGGCATCTCACTCTATTTGAATCTTCTTTATCATGCTAAGAGGAGCAGGAGAAAGCAAAAAATTTCAGAATTGCACCTTGCAATGCGGAGAAATTACTGTTTGTGCATTTACAATATTCATTGATTTTTGCCATTGAAAAACATCATGTTATTCATATACCAGAAATGATTGAAGCTACTGACTGAATGAAAGGAGCTGGCATCTCACTCTCTTTGAATCTTCTTTATCATGCTAAGAGGAGCAGGAAAAAGTAAAAAATTTCAGAATTGCACCTTGCAATGCGGAGAAATTACTGTTTGTGCATTTATAATATTCAATGATTTTTGCCATTGAAAAACGTCCAGAAATGATTGAAGCTACTGACTGAACGAAAGGAGCTGGCATCTCACTCTCTTTGAATCTTCTTTATCATGCTAAGAGGAGCAGGAAAAAGCAAAAAATTTCAGAATTGCACCTTGCAATGCGGAGAAATTACTGTTTGTGCATTTACAATATTCATTGATTTTTGCCATTGAAAAACGTCCAGAAATGATTGAAGCTACTGACTGAATGAAAGGAACTGGCATCTCACTGTCTTTGAATCTTCTTTATCATGCTAAGAGGAGCAGGAAAAAGCAAAAAATTTCAGAATTGCACCTTGCAATGCGGAGAAATTACTGTTTGTGCATTTACAATATTCATTGATTTTTGCCATTGAAAAACATCATGTTATTCATATACCAGAAATGTTTGAAGCTACTGACTGAATGAAAGGAGCTGACATCTCACTCTCTTTGAATCTTCTTTATCATGCTAAGAGGAGCAGGAAAAAGCAAAAAATTTCAGAATTGCACCTTGCAATGCGGAGAAATTACTGTTTGTGCATTTACAATATTCATTGATTTTTGCCATTGAAAAACGTCCAGAAATGATTGAAGCTACTGACTGAATGAAAGGAGCTGGCATCTCACTCTCTTTGAATCTTCTTTATCATGCTAAGAGGAGCAGGAAAAAGCAAAAAATTTCAGAATTGCACCTTGCAATGCGGAGAAACTACTGTTTGTGCATTTACAATATTCATTGATTTTTGCCATTGAAAAACATCATGTTATTCATATACCAGAAATGTTTGAAACTACTGACTGAATGAAAGGAGCTGGCATCTCACTCTCTTTGAATCTTCTTTATCATGCTAAGAGGAGCAGGAAAAAGCAAAAAATTTCAGAATTGCACCTTGCAATGTGGAGAAATTACTGTTTGTGCATTTACAATATTCATTGATTTTTACCATTGAAAAACGTCCAGAAATGATTGAAGCTACTGACTGAATGAAAGTAGCTGGCATCTCACTCTCTTTGAATCTTCTTTATCATGCTAAGAGGAGCAGGAAAAAGCAAAAAATTTCAGACTTGCACCTTGCAATGCGGAGAAATTACTGTTTGTGCATTTACAATATTCATTGATTTTTGCCATTGAAAAACATGTTATTCATATACCAGAAATGTTTGAAGCTACTGACTGAATGAAAGGAGCTGGCACCTCACTCTCTTTGAATCTTCTTTATCATGCTAAGAGGAGCGGGAAAAAGCAAAAAATTTCAGAATTGCACCTTGCAATGCGGAGAAATTACTGTTTGTGCATTTACAATATTCATTGATTTTTGCCATTGAAAAACGTCCAGAAATGATTGAAGGTACTGACTGAATGAAAGGAGCTGGCATCTCACTCTCTTTGAATCTTCTTTATCATGCTAAGAGGAGCAGGAAAAAGCAAAAAATTTCAGAATTGCACCTTGCAATGCGGAGAAATTACTGTTTGTGCATTTACAATATTCATTGATTTTTACCTTTGAAAAACGTCCAGAAATGATTGAAGCTACTGACTGAATGAAAGGAGCTGGCATCTCACTCTCTTTGAATCTTCTTTATCATGCTAAGAGGAGCAGGAAAAAGCAAAAAATTTCAGAATTGCACCTTGCAATGCGGAGAAATTACTGTTTGTGCATTTACAATATTCATTGATTTTTGCCATTGAAAAACATCATGTTATTCATATACCAGAAATGTTTGAAGCTACTGACTGAATGAAAGGAGCTGACATCTCACTCTCTTTGAATCTTCTTTATCATGCTAAGAGGAGCAGGAAAAAGCAAAAAATTTCAGAATTGCACCTTGCAATGCGGAGAAATTACTGTTTGTGCATTTACAATATTCATTGATTTTTGCCATTGAAAAACGTCCAGAAATGATTGAAGCTACTGACTGAATGAAAGGAGCTGGCATCTCACTCTCTTTGAATCTTCTTTATCATGCTAAGAGGAGCAGGAAAAAGCAAAAAATTTCAGAATTGCACCTTGCAATGCGGAGAAATTACTGTTTGTGCATTTACAATATTCATTGATTTTTGCCATTGAAAAACTTCATGTTATTCATATACCAGAAATGTTTGAAGCTACTGACTGAATGAAAGGAGCTGGCATCTCACTCTCTTTGAATCTTCTTTATCATGCTAAGAGGAGCAGGAAAAAGCAAAAAATTTCAGAATTGCACCTTGCAATGCGGAGAAATTACTGTTTGTGCATTTACAATATTCATTGATTTTTGCCATTGAAAAACGTCCAGAAATGATTGAAGCTACTGACTGAATGAAAGGAGCTGGCATCTCACTCTCTTTGAATCTTCTTTATCATGCTAAGAGGAGCAGGAAAAAGCAAAAAATTTCAGAATTGCACCTTGCAATGCGGAGAAATTACTGTTTGTGCATTTACAATATTCATTGATTTTTGCCATTGAAAAACATCATGTTATTCATATACCAGAAATGTTTGAAGCTACTGACTGAATGAAAGGAGCTGACATCTCACTCTCTTTGAATCTTCTTTATCATGCTAAGAGGAGCAGGAAAAAGCAAAAAATTTCAGAATTGCACCTTGCAATGCGGAGAAATTACTGTTTGTGCATTTACAATATTCATTGATTTTTGCCATTGAAAAACATCATGTTATTCATATACCAGAAATGTTTGAAGCTACTGACAATGAAAGGAGCTGGCATCTCACTCTCTTTGAATCTTCTTTATCATGCTAAGAGGAGCAGGAAAAAGCAAAAAATTTCAGAATTGCACCTTGCAATGTGGAGAAATTACTGTTTGTGCATTTACAATATTCATTGATTTTTACCATTGAAAAACGTCCAGAAATGATTGAAGCTACTGACTGAATGAAAGTAGCTGGCATCTCACTCTCTTTGAATCTTCTTTATCATGCTAAGAGGAGCAGGAAAAAGCAAAAAATTTCAGACTTGCACCTTGCAATGCGGAGAAATTACTGTTTGTGCATTTACAATATTCATTGATTTTTGCCATTGAAAAACATCATGTTATTCATATACCAGAAATGTTTGAAGCTACTGACTGAATGAAAGGAGCTGGCATCTCACTCTCTTTGAATCTTCTTTATCATGCTAAGAGGAGCAGGAAAAAGCAAAAAATTTCAGAATTGCACCTTGCAATGCGGAGAAATTACTGTTTGTGCATTTACAATATTCATTGATTTTTGCCATTGAAAAACATCATGTTATTCATATACCAGAAATGTTTGAAGCTACTGACTGAATGAAAGGAGCTGGCATCTCACTCTCTTTGAATCTTCTTTATCATGCTAAGAGGAGCAGGAAAAAGCAAAAAATTTCAGAATTGCACCTTGCAATGTTGAGAAATTACTGTTTGTGCATTTACAATATTCATTGATTTTTACCATTGAAAAACGTCCAGAAATGATTGAAGCTACTGACTGAATGAAAGTAGCTGGCATCTCACTCTCTTTGAATCTTCTTTATCATGCTAAGAGGAGCAGGAAAAAGCAAAAAATTTCAGACTTGCACCTTGCAATGCGGAGAAATTACTGTTTGTGCATTTACAATATTCATTGATTTTTGCCATTGAAAAACATCATGTTATTCATATACCAGAAATGTTTGAAGCTACTGACTGAATGAAAGGAGCTGGCATCTCACTCTCTTTGAATCTTCTTTATCATGCTAAGAGGAGCAGGAAAAAGCAAAAAATTTCAGAATTGCACCTTGCAATGCGGAGAAATTACTGTTTGTGCATTTACAATATTCATTGATTTTTGCCATTGAAAAACATCATGTTATTCATATACCAGAAATGTTTGAAGCTACTGACTGAATGAAAGGAGCTGGCATCTCACTCTCTTTGAATCTTCTTTATCATGCTAAGAGGAGCAGGAAAAAGCAAAAAATTTCAGAATTGCACCTTGCAATGTGGAGAAATTACTGTTTGTGCATTTACAATATTCATTGATTTTTACCATTGAAAAACGTCCAGAAATGATTGAAGCTACTGACTGAATGAAAGTAGCTGGCATCTCACTCTCTTTGAATCTTCTTTATCATGCTAAGAGGAGCAGGAAAAAGCAAAAAATTTCAGACTTGCACCTTGCAATGCGGAGAAATTACTGTTTGTGCATTTACAATATTCATTGATTTTTGCCATTGAAAAACATCATGTTATTCATATACCAGAAATGTTTGAAGCTACTGACTGAATGAAAGGAGCTGGCATCTCACTCTCTTTGAATCTTCTTTATCATGCTAAGAGGAGCAGGAAAAAGCAAAAAATTTCAGAATTGCACCTTGCAATGCGGAGAAATTACTGTTTGTGCATTTACAATATTCATTGATTTTTGCCATTGAAAAACATCATGTTATTCATATACCAGAAATGTTTGAAGCTACTGACTGAATGAAAGGAGCTGGCATCTCACTCTCTTTGAATCTTCTTTATCATGCTAAGAGGAGCAGGAAAAAGCAAAAAATTTCAGAATTGCACCTTGCAATGCGGAGAAATTACTGTTTGTGCATTTACAATATTCATTGATTTTTACCATTGAAAAACGTCCAGAAATGATTGAAGCTACTGACTGAATGAAAGTAGCTGGCATCTCACTCTCTTTGAATCTTCTTTATCATGCTAAGAGGAGCAGGAAAAAGCAAAAAATTTCAGACTTGCACCTTGCAATGCGGAGAAATTACTGTTTGTGCATTTACAATATTCATTGATTTTTGCCATTGAAAAACATCATGTTATTCATATACCAGAAATGTTTGAAGCTACTGACTGAATGAAAGGAGCTGGCATCTCACTCTCTTTGAATCTTCTTTATCATGCTAAGAGGAGCAGGAAAAAGCAAAAAATTTCAGAATTGCACCTTGCAATGCGGAGAAATTACTGTTTGTGCATTTACAATATTCATTGATTTTTGCCATTGAAAAACATCATGTTATTCATATACCAGAAATGTTTGAAGCTACTGACTGAATGAAAGGAGCTGGCATCTCACTCTCTTTGAATCATGTTTATCATGCTAAGAGGAGCAGGAAAAAGCAAAAAATTTCAGAATTGCACCTTGCAATGCGGAGAAATTACTGTTTGTGCATTTACAATATTCATTGATTTTTGCCATTGAAAAACGTCCAGAAATGATTGAAGCTACTGACTGAATGAAAGGAGCTGGCATCTCACTCTCTTTGAATCTTCTTTATCATGCTAAGAGGAGCAGGAAAAAGCAAAAAATTTCAGAATTGCACCTTGCAATGCGGAGAAATTACTGTTTGTGCATTTACAATATTCATTGATTTTTGCCATTGAAAAACATCATGTTATTCATATACCAGAAATGATTGAAGCTACTGACTGAATGAAAGGAGCTGGCATCTCACTCTCTTTGAATCTTCTTTATCATGCTAAGAGTTGCAGGAAAAAGTAAAAAATTTCAGAATTGCACCTTGCAATGCGGAGAAATTACTGTTTGTGCATTTATAATATTCAATGATTTTTGCCATTGAAAAACGTCCAGAAATGATTGAAGCTACTGACTGAACGAAAGGAGCTGGCATCTCACTCTCTTTGAATCTTCTTTATCATGCTAAGAGGAGCAGGAAAAAGCAAAAAATTTCAGAATTGCACCTTGCAATGCGGAGAAATTACTGTTTGTGCATTTACAATATTCATTGATTTTTGCCATTGAAAAACATCATGTTATTCATATACCAGAAATGTTTGAAGCTACTGACTGAATGAAAGGAGCTGGCATCTCACTCTCTTTGAATCTTCTTTATCATGCTAAGAGGAGCAGGTAAAAGCAAAAAATTTCAGAATTGCACCTTGCAATGCGGAGAAATTACTGTTTGTGCATTTACAATATTCATTGATTTTTGCCATTGAAAAACGTCCAGAAATGATTGAAGCTACTGACTGATAGAAAGGAGCTGGCATCTGACTCTCTTTGAGCCTTGTTTATCATGCTAAGAGGAGCAGGAAAAAGCAAAAAATTTCAGAATTGCACCTTGCAATGCGGAGAAATTACTGTTTGTGCATTTACAATATTCATTGATTTTTGCCATTGAAAAACATCATGTTATTCATATACCAGAAATGATTGAAGCTACTGACTGAATGAAAGGAGCTGGCATCTCACTCTCTTTGAATCTTCTTTATCATGCTAAGAGGAGCAGGAAAAAGTAAAAAATTTCAGAATTGCACCTTGCAATGCGGAGAAATTACTGTTTGTGCATTTATAATATTCAATGATTTTTGCCATTGAAAAACGTCCAGAAATGATTGAAGCTACTGACTGAACGAAAGGAGCTGGCATCTCACTCTCTTTGAATCTTCTTTATCATGCTAAGAGGAGCAGGAAAAAGCAAAAAATTTCAGAAATGCACCTTGCAATGCGGAGAAATTACTGTTTGTGCATTTACAATATTCATTGATTTTTGCCATTGAAAAACATCATGTTATTCATATACCAGAAATGTTTGAAGCTACTGACTGAATGAAAGGAGCTGGCATCTCACTCTCTTTGAATCTTCTTTATCATGCTAAGAGGAGCAGGAAAAAGCAAAAAATTTCAGAATTGCACCTTGCAATGCGGAGAAATTACTGTTTGTGCATTTACAATATTCATTGATTTTTGCCATTGAAAAACGTCCAGAAATGATTGAAGCTACTGACTGAATGAAAGGAGCTGGCATCTCACTCTCTTTGAATCTTCTTTATCATGCTAAGAGGAGCAGGTAAAAGCAAAAAATTTCAGAATTGCACCTTGCAATGCGGAGAAATTACTGTTTGTGCATTTACAATATTCATTGATTTTTGCCATTGAAAAACGTCCAGAAATGATTGAAGCTACTGACTGATAGAAAGGAGCTGGCATCTGACTCTCTTTGAGCCTTGTTTATCATGCTAAGAGGAGCAGGAAAAAGCAAAAAATTTCAGAATTGCACCTTGCAATGCGGAGAAATTACTGTTTTTGCATTTGCAATATTCATTGATTTTTGCCATTGAAAAACGTCCAGAAATGATTGAAGCTACTGACTGAATGAAAGGAGCTGGCATCTCACTCTCTTTGAATCTTCTTTATCATGCTAAGAGGAGCAGGAAAAAGCAAAAAATTTCAGAATTGCACTTTGCAATGCGGAGAAATTACTGTTTGTGCATTTACAATATTCATTGACTTTTGCCATTGAAAAACATCATGTTATTCATATACCAGAAATGTTTGAAGCTACTGACTGAATGAAAGGAGCTGACATCTCACTCTCTTTGAATCTTCTTTATCATGCTAAGAGGAGCAGGAAAAAGCAAAAAATTTCAGAATTGCACCTTGCAATGCGGAGAAATTACTGTTTGTGCATTTACAATATTCATTGATTTTTACCATTGAAAAACGTCCAGAAATGATTGAAGCTACTGACTGAATGAAAGGAGCTGGCATCTCACTCTCTTTGAATCTTCTTTATCATGCTAAGAGGAGCAGGAAAAAGCAAAAAATTTCAGAATTGCACCTTGCAATGCGGAGAAATTACAGTTTGTGCATTTACAATATTCATTGATTTTTGCCATTGAAAAACATCCAGAAATGATTGAAGCTACTGACTGAATGAAAGGAGCTGGCATCTCACTCTCTTTGAATCTTCTTTATCATGCTAAGAGGAGCAGGAAAAAGCAAAAAATTTCAGAATTGCACCTTGCAATGCGGAGAAATTACTGTTTGTGCATTTACAATATTCATTGATTTTTGCCATTGAAAAACATCATGTTATTCATATACCAGAAATGTTTGAAGCTACTGACAATGAAAGGAGCTGGCATCTCACTCTCTTTGAATCTTCTTTATCATGCTAAGAGGAGCAGGAAAAAGCAAAAAATTTCAGAATTGCACCTTGCAATGTGGAGAAATTACTGTTTGTGCATTTACAATATTCATTGATTTTTACCATTGAAAAACGTCCAGAAATGATTGAAGCTACTGACTGAATGAAAGTAGCTGGCATCTCACTCTCTTTGAATCTTCTTTATCATGCTAAGAGGAGCAGGAAAAAGCAAAAAATTTCAGACTTGCACCTTGCAATGCGGAGAAATTACTGTTTGTGCATTTACAATATTCATTGATTTTTGCCATTGAAAAACATCATGTTATTCATATACCAGAAATGTTTGAAGCTACTGACTGAATGAAAGGAGCTGGCATCTCACTCTCTTTGAATCTTCTTTATCATGCTAAGAGGAGCAGGAAAAAGCAAAAAATTTCAGAATTGCACCTTGCAATGCGGAGAAATTACTGTTTGTGCATTTACAATATTCATTGATTTTTGCCATTGAAAAACATCATGTTATTCATATACCAGAAATGTTTGAAGCTACTGACTGAATGAAAGGAGCTGGCATCTCACTCTCTTTGAATCTTCTTTATCATGCTAAGAGGAGCAGGAAAAAGCAAAAAATTTCAGAATTGCACCTTGCAATGTGGAGAAATTACTGTTTGTGCATTTACAATATTCATTGATTTTTACCATTGAAAAACGTCCAGAAATGATTGAAGCTACTGACTGAATGAAAGTAGCTGGCATCTCACTCTCTTTGAATCTTCTTTATCATGCTAAGAGGAGCAGGAAAAAGCAAAAAATTTCAGACTTGCACCTTGCAATGCGGAGAAATTACTGTTTGTGCATTTACAATATTCATTGATTTTTGCCATTGAAAAACATCATGTTATTCATATACCAGAAATGTTTGAAGCTACTGACTGAATGAAAGGAGCTGGCATCTCACTCTCTTTGAATCTTCTTTATCATGCTAAGAGGAGCAGGAAAAAGCAAAAAATTTCAGAATTGCACCTTGCAATGCGGAGAAATTACTGTTTGTGCATTTACAATATTCATTGATTTTTGCCATTGAAAAACATCATGTTATTCATATACCAGAAATGTTTGAAGCTACTGACTGAATGAAAGGAGCTGGCATCTCACTCTCTTTGAATCTTCTTTATCATGCTAAGAGGAGCAGGAAAAAGCAAAAAATTTCAGAATTGCACCTTGCAATGTGGAGAAATTACTGTTTGTGCATTTACAATATTCATTGATTTTTACCATTGAAAAACGTCCAGAAATGATTGAAGCTACTGACTGAATGAAAGTAGCTGGCATCTCACTCTCTTTGAATCTTCTTTATCATGCTAAGAGGAGCAGGAAAAAGCAAAAAATTTCAGACTTGCACCTTGCAATGCGGAGAAATTACTGTTTGTGCATTTACAATATTCATTGATTTTTGCCATTGAAAAACATCATGTTATTCATATACCAGAAATGTTTGAAGCTACTGACTGAATGAAAGGAGCTGGCATCTCACTCTCTTTGAATCTTCTTTATCATGCTAAGAGGAGCAGGAAAAAGCAAAAAATTTCAGAATTGCACCTTGCAATGCGGAGAAATTACTGTTTGTGCATTTACAATATTCATTGATTTTTGCCATTGAAAAACATCATGTTATTCATATACCAGAAATGTTTGAAGCTACTGACTGAATGAAAGGAGCTGGCATCTCACTCTCTTTGAATCTTCTTTATCATGCTAAGAGGAGCAGGAAAAAGCAAAAAATTTCAGAATTGCACCTTGCAATGCGGAGAAATTACTGTTTGTGCATTTACAATATTCATTGATTTTTGCCATTGAAAAACATCATGTTATTCATATACCAGAAATGTTTGAAGCTACTGACTGAATGAAAGGAGCTGGCATCTCACTCTCTTTGAATCTTCTTTATCATGCTAAGAGGAGCAGGAAAAAGCAAAAAATTTCAGAATTGCACCTTGCAATGCGGAGAAATTACTGTTTGTGCATTTACAATATTCATTGATTTTTACCATTGAAAAACGTCCAGAAATGATTGAAGCTACTGACTGAATGAAAGTAGCTGGCATCTCACTCTCTTTGAATCTTCTTTATCATGCTAAGAGGAGCAGGAAAAAGCAAAAAATTTCAGACTTGCACCTTGCAATGCGGAGAAATTACTGTTTGTGCATTTACAATATTCATTGATTTTTGCCATTGAAAAACATCATGTTATTCATATACCAGAAATGTTTGAAGCTACTGACTGAATGAAAGGAGCTGGCATCTCACTCTCTTTGAATCTTCTTTATCATGCTAAGAGGAGCAGGAAAAAGCAAAAAATTTCAGAATTGCACCTTGCAATGCGGAGAAATTACTGTTTGTGCATTTACAATATTCATTGATTTTTGCCATTGAAAAACATCATGTTATTCATATACCAGAAATGTTTGAAGCTACTGACTGAATGAAAGGAGCTGGCATCTCACTCTCTTTGAATCATGTTTATCATGCTAAGAGGAGCAGGAAAAAGCAAAAAATTTCAGAATTGCACCTTGCAATGCGGAGAAATTACTGTTTGTGCATTTACAATATTCATTGATTTTTGCCATTGAAAAACGTCCAGAAATGATTGAAGCTACTGACTGAATGAAAGGAGCTGGCATCTCACTCTCTTTGAATCTTCTTTATCATGCTAAGAGGAGCAGGAAAAAGCAAAAAATTTCAGAATTGCACCTTGCAATGCGGAGAAATTACTGTTTGTGCATTTACAATATTCATTGATTTTTGCCATTGAAAAACATCATGTTATTCATATACCAGAAATGATTGAAGCTACTGACTGAATGAAAGGA
Organism: Phyllobates terribilis; assembly: GCF_046119375.1. Classification (NCBI taxonomy): domain Eukaryota; kingdom Metazoa; phylum Chordata; class Amphibia; order Anura; family Dendrobatidae; genus Phyllobates; species Phyllobates terribilis. Next base: position 1,021,879 of record NW_027363188.1, read on the forward strand.
GCTGGCATCTCACTCTCTTTGAATCTTCTTTATCATGCTAAGAGTTGCAGGAAAAAGTAAAAAATTTCAGAATTGCACCTTGCAATGCGGAGAAATTACTGTTTGTGCATTTATAATATTCAATGATTTTTGCCATTGAAAAACGTCCAGAAATGATTGAAGCTACTGACTGAACGAAAGGAGCTGGCATCTCACTCTCATTGAATCTTCTTTATCATGCTAAGAGGAGCAGGAAAAAGCAAAAAATTTCAGAATTGCACCTTGCAATGCGGAGAAATTACTGTTTGTGCATTTACAATATTCATTGATTTTTGCCATTGAAAAACATCATGTTATTCATATACCAGAAATGTTTGAAGCTACTGACTGAATGAAAGGAGCTGGCATCTCACTCTCTTTGAATCTTCTTTATCATGCTAAGAGGAGCAGGAAAAAGCAAAAAATTTCAGAATTGCACCTTGCAATGCGGAGAAATTACTGTTTGTGCATTTACAATATTCATTGATTTTTGCCATTGAAAAACGTCCAGAAATGATTGAAGCTACTGACTGAATGAAAGGAGCTGGCATCTCACTCTCTTTGAATCTTCTTTATCATGCTAAGAGGAGCAGGTAAAAGCAAAAAATTTCAGAATTGCACCTTGCAATGCGGAGAAATTACTGTTTGTGCATTTACAATATTCATTGATTTTTGCCATTGAAAAACGTCCAGAAATGATTGAAGCTACTGACTGATAGAAAGGAGCTGGCATCTGACTCTCTTTGAGCCTTGTTTATCATGCTAAGAGGAGCAGGAAAAAGCAAAAAATTTCAGAATTGCACCTTGCAATGCGGAGAAATTACTGTTTGTGCATTTACAATATTCATTGATTTTTGCCATTGAAAAACATCATGTTATTCATATACCAGAAATGATTGAAGCTACTGACTGAATGAAAGGAGCTGGCATCTCACTCTCTTTGAATCTTCTTTATCATGCTAAGAGGAGCAGGAAAAAGTAAAAAATTTCAGAATTGCACCTTGCAATGCGGAGAAATTACTGTTTGTGCATTTATAATATTCAATGATTTTTGCCATTGAAAAACGTCCAGAAATGATTGAAGCTACTGACTGAACGAAAGGAGCTGGCATCTCACTCTCTTTGAATCTTCTTTATCATGCTAAGAGGAGCAGGAAAAAGCAAAAAATTTCAGAAATGCACCTTGCAATGCGGAGAAATTACTGTTTGTGCATTTACAATATTCATTGATTTTTGCCATTGAAAAACATCATGTTATTCATATACCAGAAATGTTTGAAGCTACTGACTGAATGAAAGGAGATGGCATCTCACTCTCTTTGAATCTTCTTTATCATGCTAAGAGGAGCAGGAAAAAGCAAAAAATTTCAGAATTGCACCTTGCAATGCGGAGAAATTACTGTTTGTGCATTTACAATATTCATTGATTTTTGCCATTGAAAAACGTCCAGAAATGATTGAAGCTACTGACTGAATGAAAGGAGCTGGCATCTCACTCTCTTTGAATCTTCTTTATCATGCTAAGAGGAGCAGGTAAAAGCAAAAAATTTCAGAATTGCACCTTGCAATGCGGAGAAATTACTGTTTGTGCATTTACAATATTCATTGATTTTTGCCATTGAAAAACATCATGTTATTCATATACCAGAAATGTTTGAAGCTACTGACTGAATGAAAGGAGCTGGCATCTCACTCTCTTTGAATCTTCTTTATCATGCTAAGAGGAGCAGGAAAAAGCAAAAAATTTCAGAATTGCACCTTGCAATGCGGAGAAATTACTGTTTGTGCATTTACAATATTCATTGATTTTTGCCATTGAAAAACATCATGTTATTCATATACCAGAAATGTTTGAAGCTACTGACTGAATGAAAGGAGCTGGCATCTCACTCTCTTTGAATCATGTTTATCATGCTAAGAGGAGCAGGAAAAAGCAAAAAATTTCAGAATTGCACCTTGCAATGCGGAGAAATTACTGTTTGTGCATTTACAATATTCATTGATTTTTGCCATTGAAAAACGTCCAGAAATGATTGAAGCTACTGACTGAATGAAAGGAGCTGGCATCTCACTCTCTTTGAATCTTCTTTATCATGCTAAGAGGAGCAGGAAAAAGCAAAAAATTTCAGAATTGCACCTTGCAATGCGGAGAAATTACTGTTTGTGCATTTACAATATTCATTGATTTTTGCCATTGAAAAACATCATGTTATTCATATACCAGAAATGATTGAAGCTACTGACTGAATGAAAGGAGCTGGCATCTCACTCTCTTTGAATCTTCTTTATCATGCTAAGAGTTGCAGGAAAAAGTAAAAAATTTCAGAATTGCACCTTGCAATGCGGAGAAATTACTGTTTGTGCATTTATAATATTCAATGATTTTTGCCATTGAAAAACGTCCAGAAATGATTGAAGCTACTGACTGAACGAAAGGAGCTGGCATCTCACTCTCTTTGAATCTTCTTTATCATGCTAAGAGGAGCAGGAAAAAGCAAAAAATTTCAGAATTGCACCTTGCAATGCGGAGAAATTACTGTTTGTGCATTTACAATATTCATTGATTTTTGCCATTGAAAAACATCATGTTATTCATATACCAGAAATGTTTGAAGCTACTGACTGAATGAAAGGAGCTGGCATCTCACTCTCTTTGAATCTTCTTTATCATGCTAAGAGGAGCAGGAAAAAGCAAAAAATTTCAGAATTGCACCTTGCAATGCGGAGAAATTACTGTTTGTGCATTTACAATATTCATTGATTTTTGCCATTGAAAAACGTCCAGAAATGATTGAAGCTACTGACTGAATGAAAGGAGCTGGCATCTCACTCTCTTTGAATCTTCTTTATCATGCTAAGAGGAGCAGGTAAAAGCAAAAAATTTCAGAATTGCACCTTGCAATGCGGAGAAATTACTGTTTGTGCATTTACAATATTCATTGATTTTTGCCATTGAAAAACGTCCAGAAATGATTGAAGCTACTGACTGATAGAAAGGAGCTGGCATCTGACTCTCTTTGAGCCTTGTTTATCATGCTAAGAGGAGCAGGAAAAAGCAAAAAATTTCAGAATTGCACCTTGCAATGCGGAGAAATTACTGTTTGTGCATTTACAATATTCATTGATTTTTGCCATTGAAAAACATCATGTTATTCATATACCAGAAATGATTGAAGCTACTGACTGAATGAAAGGAGCTGGCATCTCACTCTCTTTGAATCTTCTTTATCATGCTAAGAGGAGCAGGAAAAAGTAAAAAATTTCAGAATTGCACCTTGCAATGCGGAGAAATTACTGTTTGTGCATTTATAATATTCAATGATTTTTGCCATTGAAAAACGTCCAGAAATGATTGAAGCTACTGACTGAACGAAAGGAGCTGGCATCTCACTCTCTTTGAATCTTCTTTATCATGCTAAGAGGAGCAGGAAAAAGCAAAAAATTTCAGAAATGCACCTTGCAATGCGGAGAAATTACTGTTTGTGCATTTACAATATTCATTGATTTTTGCCATTGAAAAACATCATGTTATTCATATACCAGAAATGTTTGAAGCTACTGACTGAATGAAAGGAGCTGGCATCTCACTCTCTTTGAATCTTCTTTATCATGCTAAGAGGAGCAGGAAAAAGCAAAAAATTTCAGAATTGCACCTTGCAATGCGGAGAAATTACTGTTTGTGCATTTACAATATTCATTGATTTTTGCCATTGAAAAACGTCCAGAAATGATTGAAGCTACTGACTGAATGAAAGGAGCTGGCATCTCACTCTCTTTGAATCTTCTTTATCATGCTAAGAGGAGCAGGTAAAAGCAAAAAATTTCAGAATTGCACCTTGCAATGCGGAGAAATTACTGTTTGTGCATTTACAATATTCATTGATTTTTGCCATTGAAAAACGTCCAGAAATGATTGAAGCTACTGACTGATAGAAAGGAGCTGGCATCTGACTCTCTTTGAGCCTTGTTTATCATGCTAAGAGGAGCAGGAAAAAGCAAAAAATTTCAGAATTGCACCTTGCAATGCGGAGAAATTACTGTTTTTGCATTTGCAATATTCATTGATTTTTGCCATTGAAAAACGTCCAGAAATGATTGAAGCTACTGACTGAATGAAAGGAGCTGGCATCTCACTCTCTTTGAATCTTCTTTATCATGCTAAGAGGAGCAGGAAAAAGCAAAAAATTTCAGAATTGCACTTTGCAATGCGGAGAAATTACTGTTTGTGCATTTACAATATTCATTGACTTTTGCCATTGAAAAACATCATGTTATTCATATACCAGAAATGTTTGAAGCTACTGACTGAATGAAAGGAGCTGACATCTCACTCTCTTTGAATCTTCTTTATCATGCTAAGAGGAGCAGGAAAAAGCAAAAAATTTCAGAATTGCACCTTGCAATGCGGAGAAATTACTGTTTGTGCATTTACAATATTCATTGATTTTTACCATTGAAAAACGTCCAGAAATGATTGAAGCTACTGACTGAATGAAAGGAGCTGGCATCTCACTCTCTTTGAATCTTCTTTATCATGCTAAGAGGAGCAGGAAAAAGCAAAAAATTTCAGAATTGCACCTTGCAATGCGGAGAAATTACAGTTTGTGCATTTACAATATTCATTGATTTTTGCCATTGAAAAACATCCAGAAATGATTGAAGCTACTGACTGAATGAAAGGAGCTGGCATCTCACTCTCTTTGAATCTTCTTTATCATGCTAAGAGGAGCAGGAAAAAGCAAAAAATTTCAGAATTGCACCTTGCAATGCGGAGAAATTACTGTTTGTGCATTTACAATATTCATTGATTTTTGCCATTGAAAAACATCATGTTATTCATATACCAGAAATGTTTGAAGCTACTGACAATGAAAGGAGCTGGCATCTCACTCTCTTTGAATCTTCTTTATCATGCTAAGAGGAGCAGGAAAAAGCAAAAAATTTCAGAATTGCACCTTGCAATGTGGAGAAATTACTGTTTGTGCATTTACAATATTCATTGATTTTTACCATTGAAAAACGTCCAGAAATGATTGAAGCTACTGACTGAATGAAAGTAGCTGGCATCTCACTCTCTTTGAATCTTCTTTATCATGCTAAGAGGAGCAGGAAAAAGCAAAAAATTTCAGACTTGCACCTTGCAATGCGGAGAAATTACTGTTTGTGCATTTACAATATTCATTGATTTTTGCAATTGAAAAACATCATGTTATTCATATACCAGAAATGTTTGAAGCTACTGACTGAATGAAAGGAGCTGGCATCTCACTCTCTTTGAATCTTCTTTATCATGCTAAGAGGAGCAGGAAAAAGCAAAAAATTTCAGAATTGCACCTTGCAATGCGGAGAAATTACTGTTTGTGCATTTACAATATTCATTGATTTTTGCCATTGAAAAACATCATGTTATTCATATACCAGAAATGTTTGAAGCTACTGACTGAATGAAAGGAGCTGGCATCTCACTCTCTTTGAATCTTCTTTATCATGCTAAGAGGAGCAGGAAAAAGCAAAAAATTTCAGAATTGCACCTTGCAATGTGGAGAAATTACTGTTTGTGCATTTACAATATTCATTGATTTTTACCATTGAAAAACGTCCAGAAATGATTGAAGCTACTGACTGAATGAAAGTAGCTGGCATCTCACTCTCTTTGAATCTTCTTTATCATGCTAAGAGGAGCAGGAAAAAGCAAAAAATTTCAGACTTGCACCTTGCAATGCGGAGAAATTACTGTTTGTGCATTTACAATATTCATTGATTTTTGCCATTGAAAAACATCATGTTATTCATATACCAGAAATGTTTGAAGCTACTGACTGAATGAAAGGAGCTGGCATCTCACTCTCTTTGAATCTTCTTTATCATGCTAAGAGGAGCAGGAAAAAGCAAAAAATTTCAGAATTGCACCTTGCAATGCGGAGAAATTACTGTTTGTGCATTTACAATATTCATTGATTTTTGCCATTGAAAAACATCATGTTATTCATATACCAGAAATGTTTGAAGCTACTGACTGAATGAAAGGAGCTGGCATCTCACTCTCTTTGAATCATGTTTATCATGCTAAGAGGAGCAGGAAAAAGCAAAAAATTTCAGAATTGCACCTTGCAATGCGGAGAAATTACTGTTTGTGCATTTACAATATTCATTGATTTTTGCCATTGAAAAACGTCCAGAAATGATTGAAGCTACTGACTGAATGAAAGGAGCTGGCATCTCACTCTCTTTGAATCTTCTTTATCATGCTAAGAGGAGCAGGAAAAAGCAAAAAATTTCAGAATTGCACCTTGCAATGCGGAGAAATTACTGTTTGTGCATTTACAATATTCATTGATTTTTGCCATTGAAAAACATCATGTTATTCATATACCAGAAATGATTGAAGCTACTGACTGAATGAAAGGAGCTGGCATCTCACTCTCTTTGAATCTTCTTTATCATGCTAAGAGTTGCAGGAAAAAGTAAAAAATTTCAGAATTGCACCTTGCAATGCGGAGAAATTACTGTTTGTGCATTTATAATATTCAATGATTTTTGCCATTGAAAAACGTCCAGAAATGATTGAAGCTACTGACTGAACGAAAGGAGCTGGCATCTCACTCTCTTTGAATCTTCTTTATCATGCTAAGAGGAGCAGGAAAAAGCAAAAAATTTCAGAATTGCACCTTGCAATGCGGAGAAATTACTGTTTGTGCATTTACAATATTCATTGATTTTTGCCATTGAAAAACATCATGTTATTCATATACCAGAAATGTTTGAAGCTACTGACTGAATGAAAGGAGCTGGCATCTCACTCTCTTTGAATCTTCTTTATCATGCTAAGAGGAGCAGGAAAAAGCAAAAAATTTCAGAATTGCACCTTGCAATGCGGAGAAATTACTGTTTGTGCATTTACAATATTCATTGATTTTTGCCATTGAAAAACGTCCAGAAATGATTGAAGCTACTGACTGAATGAAAGGAGCTGGCATCTCACTCTCTTTGAATCTTCTTTATCATGCTAAGAGGAGCAGGTAAAAGCAAAAAATTTCAGAATTGCACCTTGCAATGCGGAGAAATTACTGTTTGTGCATTTACAATATTCATTGATTTTTGCCATTGAAAAACGTCCAGAAATGATTGAAGCTACTGACTGATAGAAAGGAGCTGGCATCTGACTCTCTTTGAGCCTTGTTTATCATGCTAAGAGGAGCAGGAAAAAGCAAAAAATTTCAGAATTGCACCTTGCAATGCGGAGAAATTACTGTTTGTGCATTTACAATATTCATTGATTTTTGCCATTGAAAAACATCATGTTATTCATATACCAGAAATGATTGAAGCTACTGACTGAATGAAAGGAGCTGGCATCTCACTCTCTTTGAATCTTCTTTATCATGCTAAGAGGAGCAGGAAAAAGTAAAAAATTTCAGAATTGCACCTTGCAATGCGGAGAAATTACTGTTTGTGCATTTATAATATTCAATGATTTTTGCCATTGAAAAACATCCAGAAATGATTGAAGCTACTGACTGAACGAAAGGAGCTGGCATCTCACTCTCTTTGAATCTTCTTTATCATGCTAAGAGGAGCAGGAAAAAGCAAAAAATTTCAGAATTGCACCTTGCAATGCGGAGAAATTACTGTTTGTGCATTTACAATATTCATTGATTTTTGCCATTGAAAAACATCATGTTATTCATATACCAGAAATGTTTGAAGCTACTGACTGAATGAAAGGAGCTGGCATCTCACTCTCTTTGAATCTTCTTTATCATGCTAAGAGGAGCAGGAAAAAGCAAAAAATTTCAGAATTGCACCTTGCAATGCGTAGAAATTACTGTTTGTGCATTTACAATATTCATTGATTTTTGCCATTGAAAAACGTCCAGAAATGATTGAAGCTACTGACTGAATGAAAGGAGCTGGCATCTCACTCTCTTTGAATCTTCTTTATCATGCTAAGAGGAGCAGGTAAAAGCAAAAAATTTCAGAATTGCACCTTGCAATGCGGAGAAATTACTGTTTGTGCATTTACAATATTCATTGATTTTTGCCATTGAAAAACGTCCAGAAATGATTGAAGCTACTGACTGATAGAAAGGAGCTGGCATCTGACTCTCTTTGAGCCTTGTTTATCATGCTAAGAGGAGCAGGAAAAAGCAAAAAATTTCAGAATTGCACCTTGCAATGCGGAGAAATTACTGTTTTTGCATTTGCAATATTCATTGATTTTTGCCATTGAAAAACGTCCAGAAATGATTGAAGCTACTGACTGAATGAAAGGAGCTGGCATCTCACTCTCTTTGAATCTTCTTTATCATGCTAAGAGGAGCAGGAAAAAGCAAAAAATTTCAGAATTGCACTTTGCAATGCGGAGAAATTACTGTTTGTGCATTTACAATATTCATTGATTTTTGCCATTGAAAAACATCATGTTATTCATATACCAGAAATGATTGAAGCTACTGACTGAATGAAAGGAGCTGGCATCTCACTCTCTTTGAATCTTCTTTATCATGCTAAGAGGAGCAGGAAAAAGTAAAAAATTTCAGAATTGCACCTTGCAATGCGGAGAAATTACTGTTTGTGCATTTATAATATTCAATGATTTTTGCCATTGAAAAACGTCCAGAAATGATTGAAGCTACTGACTGAACGAAAGGAGCTGGCATCTCACTCTCTTTGAATCTTCTTTATCATGCTAAGAGGAGCAGGAAAAAGCAAAAAATTTCAGAATTGCACCTTGCAATGCGGAGAAATTACTGTTTGTGCATTTACAATATTCATTGATGTTTGCCATTGAAAAACGTCCAGAAATGATTGAAGCTACTGACTGAATGAAAGGAGCTGGCATCTCACTCTCTTTGAATCTTCTTTATCATGCTAAGAGGAGCAGGAAAAAGCAAAAAATTTCAGAATTGCACCTTGCAATGCGGAGAAATTACTGTTTGTGCATTTACAATATTCATTGATTTTTGCCATTGAAAAACATCATGTTATTCATATACCAGAAATGTTTGAAGCTACTGACTGAATGAAAGGAGCTGGCATCTCACTCTCTTTGAATCTTCTTTATCATGCTAAGAGGAGCAGGAAAAAGCAAAAAATTTCAGAATTGCACCTTGCAATGCGGAGAAATTACTGTTTGTGCATTTACAATATTCATTGATTTTTGCCATTGAAAAACATCATGTTATTCATATACCAGAAATGTTTGAAGCTACTGACTGAATGAAAGGAGCTGGCATCTCACTCTCTTTGAATCTTCTTTATCATGCTAAGAGGAGCAGGAAAAAGCAAAAAATTTCAGAATTGCACCTTGCAATGTGGAGAAATTACTGTTTGTGCATTTACAATATTCATTGATTTTTACCATTGAAAAACGTCCAGAAATGATTGAAGCTACTGACTGAATGAAAGTAGCTGGCATCTCACTCTCTTTGAATCTTCTTTATCATGCTAAGAGGAGCAGGAAAAAGCAAAAAATTTCAGACTTGCACCTTGCAATGCGGAGAAATTACTGTTTGTGCATTTACAATATTCTTTGATTTTTGCCATTGAAAAACATCATGTTATTCATATACCAGAAATGTTTGAAGCTACTGACTGAATGAAAGGAGCTGGCATCTCACTCTCTTTGAATCTTCTTTATCATGCTAAGAGGAGCAGGAAAAAGCAAAAAATTTCAGAATTGCACCTTGCAATGCGGAGAAATTACTGTTTGTGCATTTACAATATTCATTGATTTTTGCCATTGAAAAACGTCCAGAAATGATTGAAGCTACTGACTGAATGAAAGGAGCTGGCATCTCACTCTCTTTGAATATTCTTTATCATGCTAAGAGGAGCAGGAAAAAGCAAAAAATTTCAGAATTGCACCTTGCAATGCGGAGAAATTACTGTTTGTGCATTTACAATATTCATTGATTTTTGCCATTGAAAAACGTCCAGAAATGATTGAAGCTACTGACTGAATGAAAGGAGCTGGCATCTCACTCTCTTTGAATCTTCTTTATCATGCTAAGAGGAGCAGGAAAAAGCAAAAAATTTCAGAATTGCACCTTGCAATGCGGAGAAATTACTGTTTGTGCATTTACAATATTCATTGATTTTTGCCATTGAAAAACATGTTATTCATATACCAGAAATGTTTGAAGCTACTGACTGAATGAAAGGAGCTGGCACCTCACTCTCTTTGAATCTTCTTTATCATGCTAAGAGGAGCGGGAAAAAGCAAAAAATTTCAGAATTGCACCTTGCAATGCGGAGAAATTACTGTTTGTGCATTTACAATATTCATTGATTTTTGCCATTGAAAAACGTCCAGAAATGATTGAAGGTACTGACTGAATGAAAGGAGCTGGCATCTCACTCTCTTTGAATCTTCTTTATCATGCTAAGAGGAGCAGGAAAAAGCAAAAAATTTCAGAATTGCACCTTGCAATGCGGAGAAATTACTGTTTGTGCATTTACAATATTCATTGATTTTTGCCATTGAAAAACGTCCAGAAATGATTGAAACTACTGACTGAATGAAAGGAGCTGGCATCTCACTCTCTTTGAATCTTCTTTATCATGCTAAGAGGAGCAGGAAAAAGCAAAAAATTTCAGAATTGCACCTTGCAATGCGGAGAAATTACAGTTTGTGCATTTACAATATTCATTGATTTTTGCCATTGAAAAACATCCAGAAATGATTGAAGCTACTGACTGAATGAAAGGAGCTGGCATCTCACTCTCTTTGAATCTTCTTTATCATGCTAAGAGAAGCAGGAAAAAGCAAAAAATTTCAGAATTGCACCTTGCAATGCGGAGAAATTACTGTTTGTGCATTTACAATATTCATTGATTTTTGCCATTGAAAAACATCATGTTATTCATATACCAGAAATGTTTGAAGCTACTGACTGAATGAAAGGAGCTGGCATCTCACTCTCTTTGAATCTTCTTTATCATGCTAAGAGGAACAGGAAAAAGCAAAAAATTTCAGAATTGCACCTTGCAATGTGGAGAAATTACTGTTTGTGCATTTACAATATTCATTGATTTTTACCATTGAAAAACGTCCAGAAATGATTGAAGCTACTGACTGAATGAAAGTAGCTGGCATCTCACTCTCTTTGAATCTTCTTTATCATGCTAAGAGGAGCAGGAAAAAGCAAAAAATTTCAGACTTGCACCTTGCAATGCGGAGAAATTACTGTTTGTGCATTTACAATATTCATTGATTTTTGCCATTGAAAAACATCATGTTATTCATATACCAGAAATGTTTGAAGCTACTGACTGAATGAAAGGAGCTGGCATCTCACTCTCTTTGAATCTTCTTTATCATGCTAAGAGGAGCAGGAAAAAGCAAAAAATTTCAGAATTGCACCTTGCAATGTGGAGAAATTACTGTTTGTGCATTTACAATATTCATTGATTTTTACCATTGAAAAACGTCCAGAAATGATTGAAGCTACTGACTGAATGAAAGTAGCTGGCATCTCACTCTCTTTGAATCTTCTTTATCATGCTAAGAGGAGCAGGAAAAAGCAAAAAATTTCAGACTTGCACCTTGCAATGCGGAGAAATTACTGTTTGTGCATTTACAATATTCATTGATTTTTGCCATTGAAAAACATCATGTTATTCATATACCAGAAATGTTTGAAGCTACTGACTGAATGAAAGGAGCTGGCATCTCACTCTCTTTGAATCTTCTTTATCATGCTAAGAGGAGCAGGAAAAAGCAAAAAATTTCAGAATTGCACCTTGCAATGCGGAGAAATTACTGTTTGTGCATTTACAATATTCATTGATTTTTGCCATTGAAAAACATCATGTTATTCATATACCAGAAATGTTTGAAGCTACTGACTGAATGAAAGGAGCTGGCATCTCACTCTCTTTGAATCTTCTTTATCATGCTAAGAGGAGCAGGAAAAAGCAAAAAATTTCAGAATTTCACCTTGCAATGTGGAGAAATTACTGTTTGTGCATTTACAATATTCATTGATTTTTACCATTGAAAAACGTCCAGAAATGATTGAAGCTACTGACTGAATGAAAGTAGCTGGCATCTCACTCTCCTTGAATCTTCTTTATCATGCTAAGAGGAGCAGGAAAAAGCAAAAAATTTCAGACTTGCACCTTGCAATGCGGAGAAATTACTGTTTGTGCATTTACAATATTCATTGATTTTTGCCATTGAAAAACATCATGTTATTCATATACCAGAAATGTTTGAAGCTACTGACTGAATGAAAGGAGCTGGCATCTCACTCTCTTTGAATTTTCTTTATCATGCTAAGAGGAGCAGGAAAAAGCAAAAAATTTCAGAATTGCACCTTGCAATGCGGAGAAATTACTGTTTGTGCATTTACAATATTCATTGATTTTTGCCATTGAAAAACGTCCAGAAATGATTGAAGCTACTGACTGAATGAAAGGAGCTGTCATCTCACTCTCTTTGAATCTTGTTTATCATGCTAAGAGGAGCAGGAAAAAGCAAAAAATTTCAGAATTGCACCTTGCAATGCGGAGAAATTACTGTTTGTGCATTTACAATATTCATTGATTTTTGCCATTGAAAAACGTCCAGAAATGATTGAAGCTACTGACTGAATGAAAGAAGCTGGCATCTCACTCTCTTTGAATCTTCTTTATCATGCTAAGAGGAGCAGGAAAAAGCAAAAAATTTCAGAATTGCACCTTGCAATGCGGAGAAATTACTGTTTGTGCATTTACAATATTCATTGATTTTTCCCATTGAAAAACATCATGTTATTCATATACCAGAAATGATTGAAGCTACTGACTGAATGAAAGGAGCTGGCATCTCACTCTCTTTGAATCTTCTTTATCATGCTAAGAGGAGCAGGAAAAAGTAAAAAATTTCAGAATTGCACCTTGCAATGCAGAGAAATTACTGTTTGTGCATTTATAATATTCAATGATTTTTGCCATTGAAAAACGTCCAGAAATGATTGAAGCTACTGACTGAACGAAAGGAGCTGGCATCTCACTCTCTTTGAATCTTCTTTATCATGCTAAGAGGAGCAGGAAAAAGCAAAAAATTTCAGAATTGCACCTTGCAATGCGGAGAAATTACTGTTTGTGCATTTACAATATTCATTGATTTTTGCCATTGAAAAACGTCCAGAAATGATTGAAGCTACTGACTGAATGAAAGGAGCTGGCATCTCACTCTCTTTGAATCTTCTTTATCATGCTAAGAGGAGCAGGAAAAAGCAAAAAATTTCAGAATTGCACCTTGCAATGCGGATAAATTACTGTTTGTGCATTTACAATATTCATTGATTTTTGCCATTGAAAAACATCATGTTATTCATATACCAGAAATGTTTGAAGCTACTGACTGAATGAAAGGAGCTGACATCTCACTCTCTTTGAATCTTCTTTATCATGCTAAGAGGAGCAGGAAAAAGCAAAAAATTTCAGAATTGCACCTTGCAATGCGAAGAAATTACTGTTTGTGCATTTACAATATTCATTGATTTTTGCCATTGAAAAACGTCCAGAAATGATTGAAGCTACTGACTGAATGAAAGGAGCTGGCATCTCACTCTCTTTGAATCTTCTTTATCATGCTAAGAGGAGCAGGAAAAAGCAAAAAATTTCAGACTTGCACCTTGCAATGCGGAGAAATTACTGTTTGTGCATTTACAATATTCTTTGATTTTTGCCATTGAAAAACATCATGTTATTCATATACCAGAAATGTTTGAAGCTACTGACTGAATGAAAGGAGCTGGCATCTCACTCTCTTTGAATCTTCTTTATCATGCTAAGAGGAGCAGGAAAAAGCAAAAAATTTCAGAATTGCACCTTGCAATGCGGAGAAATTACTGTTTGTGCATTTACAATATTCATTGATTTTTGCCATTGAAAAACGTCCAGAAATGATTGAAGCTACTGACTGAATGAAAGGAGCTGGCATCTCACTCTCTTTGAATATTCTTTATCATGCTAAGAGGAGCAGGAAAAAGCAAAAAATTTCAGAATTGCACCTTGCAATGCGGAGAAATTACTGTTTGTGCATTTACAATATTCATTGATTTTTGCCATTGAAAAACGTCCAGAAATGATTGAAGCTACTGACTGAATGAAAGGAGCTGGCATCTCACTCTCTTTGAATCTTCTTTATCATGCTAAGAGGAGCAGGAAAAAGCAAAAAATTTCAGAATTGCACCTTGCAATGCGGAGAAATTACTGTTTGTGCATTTACAATATTCATTGATTTTTGCCATTGAAAAACATGTTATTCATATACCAGAAATGTTTGAAGCTACTGACTGAATGAAAGGAGCTGGCACCTCACTCTCTTTGAATCTTCTTTATCATGCTAAGAGGAGCGGGAAAAAGCAAAAAATTTCAGAATTGCACCTTGCAATGCGGAGAAATTACTGTTTGTGCATTTACAATATTCATTGATTTTTGCCATTGAAAAACGTCCAGAAATGATTGAAGGTACTGACTGAATGAAAGGAGCTGGCATCTCACTCTCTTTGAATCTTCTTTATCATGCTAAGAGGAGCAGGAAAAAGCAAAAAATTTCAGAATTGCACCTTGCAATGCGGAGAAATTACTGTTTGTGCATTTACAATATTCATTGATTTTTGCCATTGAAAAACGTCCAGAAATGATTGAAACTACTGACTGAATGAAAGGAGCTGGCATCTCACTCTCTTTGAATCTTCTTTATCATGCTAAGAGGAGCAGGAAAAAGCAAAAAATTTCAGAATTGCACCTTGCAATGCGGAGAAATTACAGTTTGTGCATTTACAATATTCATTGATTTTTGCCATTGAAAAACATCCAGAAATGATTGAAGCTACTGACTGAATGAAAGGAGCTGGCATCTCACTCTCTTTGAATCTTCTTTATCATGCTAAGAGAAGCAGGAAAAAGCAAAAAATTTCAGAATTGCACCTTGCAATGCGGAGAAATTACTGTTTGTGCATTTACAATATTCATTGATTTTTGCCATTGAAAAACATCATGTTATTCATATACCAGAAATGTTTGAAGCTACTGACTGAATGAAAGGAGCTGGCATCTCACTCTCTTTGAATCTTCTTTATCATGCTAAGAGGAGCAGGAAAAAGCAAAAAATTTCAGAATTTCACCTTGCAATGTGGAGAAATTACTGTTTGTGCATTTACAATATTCATTGATTTTTACCATTGAAAAACGTCCAGAAATGATTGAAGCTACTGACTGAATGAAAGTAGCTGGCATCTCACTCTCTTTGAATCTTCTTTATCATGCTAAGAGGAGCAGGAAAAAGCAAAAAATTTCAGACTTGCACCTTGCAATGCGGAGAAATTACTGTTTGTGCATTTACAATATTCATTGATTTTTGCCATTGAAAAACATCATGTTATTCATATACCAGAAATGTTTGAAGCTACTGACTGAATGAAAGGAGCTGGCATCTCACTCTCTTTGAATCTTCTTTATCATGCTAAGAGGAGCAGGAAAAAGCAAAAAATTTCAGAATTGCACCTTGCAATGTGGAGAAATTACTGTTTGTGCATTTACAATATTCATTGATTTTTACCATTGAAAAACGTCCAGAAATGATTGAAGCTACTGACTGAATGAAAGTAGCTGGCATCTCACTCTCTTTGAATCTTCTTTATCATGCTAAGAGGAGCAGGAAAAAGCAAAAAATTTCAGACTTGCACCTTGCAATGCGGAGAAATTACTGTTTGTGCATTTACAATATTCATTGATTTTTGCCATTGAAAAACATCATGTTATTCATATACCAGAAATGTTTGAAGCTACTGACTGAATGAAAGGAGCTGGCATCTCACTCTCTTTGAATCTTCTTTATCATGCTAAGAGGAGCAGGAAAAAGCAAAAAATTTCAGAATTGCACCTTGCAATGCGGAGAAATTACTGTTTGTGCATTTACAATATTCATTGATTTTTGCCATTGAAAAACATCATGTTATTCATATACCAGAAATGTTTGAAGCTACTGACTGAATGAAAGGAGCTGGCATCTCACTCTCTTTGAATCTTCTTTATCATGCTAAGAGGAGCAGGAAAAAGCAAAAAATTTCAGAATTTCACCTTGCAATGTGGAGAAATTACTGTTTGTGCATTTACAATATTCATTGATTTTTACCATTGAAAAACGTCCAGAAATGATTGAAGCTACTGACTGAATGAAAGTAGCTGGCATCTCACTCTCCTTGAATCTTCTTTATCATGCTAAGAGGAGCAGGAAAAAGCAAAAAATTTCAGACTTGCACCTTGCAATGCGGAGAAATTACTGTTTGTGCATTTACAATATTCATTGATTTTTGCCATTGAAAAACATCATGTTATTCATATACCAGAAATGTTTGAAGCTACTGACTGAATGAAAGGAGCTGGCATCTCACTCTCTTTGAATTTTCTTTATCATGCTAAGAGGAGCAGGAAAAAGCAAAAAATTTCAGAATTGCACCTTGCAATGCGGAGAAATTACTGTTTGTGCATTTACAATATTCATTGATTTTTGCCATTGAAAAACGTCCAGAAATGATTGAAGCTACTGACTGAATGAAAGGAGCTGTCATCTCACTCTCTTTGAATCTTGTTTATCATGCTAAGAGGAGCAGGAAAAAGCAAAAAATTTCAGAATTGCACCTTGCAATGCGGAGAAATTACTGTTTGTGCATTTACAATATTCATTGATTTTTGCCATTGAAAAACGTCCAGAAATGATTGAAGCTACTGACTGAATGAAAGAAGCTGGCATCTCACTCTCTTTGAATCTTCTTTATCATGCTAAGAGGAGCAGGAAAAAGCAAAAAATTTCAGAATTGCACCTTGCAATGCGGAGAAATTACTGTTTGTGCATTTACAATATTCATTGATTTTTCCCATTGAAAAACATCATGTTATTCATATACCAGAAATGATTGAAGCTACTGACTGAATGAAAGGAGCTGGCATCTCACTCTCTTTGAATCTTCTTTATCATGCTAAGAGGAGCAGGAAAAAGTAAAAAATTTCAGAATTGCACCTTGCAATGCAGAGAAATTACTGTTTGTGCATTTATAATATTCAATGATTTTTGCCATTGAAAAACGTCCAGAAATGATTGAAGCTACTGACTGAACGAAAGGAGCTGGCATCTCACTCTCTTTGAATCTTCTTTATCATGCTAAGAGGAGCAGGAAAAAGCAAAAAATTTCAGAATTGCACCTTGCAATGCGGAGAAATTACTGTTTGTGCATTTACAATATTCATTGATTTTTGCCATTGAAAAACGTCCAGAAATGATTGAAGCTACTGACTGAATGAAAGGAGCTGGCATCTCACTCTCTTTGAATCTTCTTTATCATGCTAAGAGGAGCAGGAAAAAGCAAAAAATTTCAGAATTGCACCTTGCAATGCGGATAAATTACTGTTTGTGCATTTACAATATTCATTGATTTTTGCCATTGAAAAACATCATGTTATTCATATACCAGAAATGTTTGAAGCTACTGACTGAATGAAAGGAGCTGACATCTCACTCTCTTTGAATCTTCTTTATCATGCTAAGAGGAGCAGGAAAAAGCAAAAAATTTCAGAATTGCACCTTGCAATGCGAAGAAATTACTGTTTGTGCATTTACAATATTCATTGATTTTTGCCATTGAAAAACGTCCAGAAATGATTGAAGCTACTGACTGAATGAAAGGAGCTGGCATCTCACTCTCTTTGAATCTTCTTTATCATGCTAAGAGGAGCAGGAAAAAGCAAAAAATTTCAGAATTGCACCTTGCAATGCGGAGAAATTACTGTTTGTGCATTTACAATATTCATTGATTTTTGCCATTGAAAAACATCATGTTATTCATATACCAGAAATGTTTGAAGCTACTGACTGAATGAAAGGAGCTGGCATCTCACTCTCTTTGAATCTTCTTTATCATGCTAAGAGGAGCAGGAAAAAGCAAAAAATTTCAGAATTGCACCTTGCAATGTGGAGAAATTACTGTTTGTGCATTTACAATATTCATTGATTTTTACCATTGAAAAACGTCCAGAAATGATTGAAGCTACTGACTGAATGAAAGTAGCTGGCATCTCACTCTCTTTGAATCTTCTTTATCATGCTAAGAGGAGCAGGAAAAAGCAAAAAATTTCAGACTTGCACCTTGCAATGCGGAGAAATTACTGTTTGTGCATTTACAATATTCATTGATTTTTGCCATTGAAAAACATCATGTTATTCATATACCAGAAATGTTTGAAGCTACTGACTGAATGAAAGGAGCTGGCATCTCACTCTCTTTGAATCTTCTTTATCATGCTAAGAGGAGCAGGAAAACGCAAAAAATTTCAGAATTGCACCTTGCAATGCGGAGAAATTACTGTTTGTGCATTTACAATATTCATTGATTTTTGCCATTGAAAAACATCATGTTATTCATATACCAGAAATGTTTGAAGCTACTGACTGAATGAAAGGAGCTGGCATCTCACTCTCTTTGAATCTTGTTTATCATGCTAAGAGGAGCAGGAAAAAGCAAAAAATTTCAGAATTGCACCTTGCAATGCGGAGAAATTACTGTTTGTGCATTTACAATATTCATTGATTTTTGCCATTGAAAAACGTCCAGAAATGATTGAAGCTACTGACTGAATGAAAGGAGCTGGCATCTCACTCTCTTTGAATCTTCTTTATCATGCTAAGAGGAGCAGGAAAAAGCAAAAAATTTCAGAATTGCACCTTGCAATTCGGAGAAATTACTGTTTGTGCATTTACAATATTCATTGATTTTTGCCATTGAAAAACATCATGTTATTCATATACCAGAAATGATTGAAGCTACTGACTGAATGAAAGGAGCTGGCATCTCACTCTCTTTGAATCTTCTTTATCATGCTAAGAGGAGCAGGAAAAAGCAAAAAATTTCAGAATTGCACCTTGCAATGCGGAGAAATTACTGTTTGTGCATTTACAATATTCATTGATTTTTGCCATTGAAAAACGTCCAGAAATGATTGAAGCTACTGACTGAATGAAAGGAGCTGGCATCTCACTCTCTTTGAATCTTCTTTATCATGCTAAGAGGAGCAGGAAAAAGCAAAAAATTTCAGAATTGCACCTTGCAATGCGGATAAATTACTGTTTGTGCATTTACAATATTCATTGATTTTTGCCATTGAAAAACATCATGTTATTCATATACCAGAAATGTTTGAAGCTACTGACTGAATGAAAGGAGCTGACATCTCACTCTCTTTGAATCTTCTTTATCATGCTAAGAGGAGCAGGAAAAAGCTAAAAATTTCAGAATTGCACCTTGCAATGCGGAGAAATTACTGTTTGTGCATTTACAATATTCATTGATTTTTGCCATTGAAAAACGTCCAGAAATGATTGAAGCTGCTGACTGAATGAAAGGAGCTGGCATCTCACTCTCTTTGAATCTTCTTTATCATGCTAAGAGGAGCAGGAAAAAGCAAAAAATTTCAGAATTGCACCTTGCAATGCGGAGAAATTACTGTTTGTGCATTTACAATATTCATTGATTTTTGCCATTGAAAAACATCATGTTATTCATATACCAGAAATGTTTGAAGCTACTGACTGAATGAAAGGAGCTGGCATCTCACTCTCTTTGAATCTTCTTTATGATGCTAAGAGGAGCAGGAAAAAGCAAAAAATTTCAGAATTGCACCTTGCAATGCGGAGAAATTACTGTTTGTGCATTTACAATATTCATTGATTTTTGCCATTGAAAAACATCATGTTATTCATATACCAGAAATGTTTGAAGCTACTGACTGAATGAAAGGAGCTGGCATCTCACTCTCTTTGAATCTTCTTTATCATGCTAAGAGGAGCAGGAAAAAGCAAAAAATTTCAGAATTGCACCTTGCAATGCGGAGAAATTACTGTTTGTGCATTTACAATATTCATTGATTTTTGCCATTGAAAAACATCATGTTATTCATATACCAGAAATGTTTGAAGCTACTGACTGAATGAAAGGAGCTGGCATCTCACTCTCTTTGAATCTTCTTTATCATGCTAAGAGGAGCAGGAAAAAGCAAAAAATTTCAGAATTGCACCTTGCAATGTGGAGAAATTACTGTTTGTGCATTTACAATATTCATTGATTTTTACCATTGAAAAACGTCCAGAAATGATTGAAGCTACTGACTGAATGAAAGTAGCTGGCATCTCACTCTCCTTGAATCTTCTTTATCATGCTAAGAGGAGCAGGAAAAAGCAAAAAATTTCAGACTTGCACCTTGCAATGCGTAGAAATTACTGTTTGTGCATTTACAATATTCATTGATTTTTGCCATTGAAAAACATCATGTTATTCATATACCAGAAATGTTTGAAGCTACTGACTGAATGAAAGGAGCTGGCATCTCACTCTCTTTGAATCTTCTTTATCATGCTAAGAGGAGCAGGAAAAAGCAAAAAATTTCAGAATTGCACCTTGCAATGCGGAGAAATTACTGTTTGTGCATTTACAATATTCATTGATTTTTGCCATTGAAAAACGTCCAGAAATGATTGAAGCTACTGACTGAATGAAAGGAGCTGGCATCTCACTCTCTTTGAATCTTGTTTATCATGCTAAGAGGAGCAGGAAAAAGCAAAAAATTTCAGAATTGCACCTTGCAATGCGGAGAAATTACTGTTTGTGCATTTACAATATTCATTGATTTTTGCCATTGAAAAACGTCCAGAAATGATTGAAGCTACTGACTGAATGAAAGGAGCTGGCATCTCACTCTCTTTGAATCTTCTTTATCATGCTAAGAGGAGCAGGAAAAAGCAAAAAATTTCAGAATTGCACCTTGCAATGCGGAGAAATTACTGTTTGTGCATTTACAATATTCATTGATTTTTGCCATTGAAAAACGTCCAGAAATGATTGAAGCTACTGACTGAATGAAAGGAGCTGGCATCTCACTCTCTTTGAATCTTGTTTATCATGCAAAGAGGAGCAGGAAAAAGCAAAAAATTTCAGAATTGCACCTTGCAATGCGGAGAAATTACTGTTTGTGCATTTACAATATTCATTGATTTTTGCCATTGAAAAACATCATGTTATTCATATACCAGAAATGATTGAAGCTACTGACTGAATGAAAGGAGCTGGCATCTCACTCTCTTTGAATCTTCTTTATCATGCTAAGAGGAGCAGGAAAAAGCAAAAAAATTCAGAATTGCACCTTGCAATGCGGAGAAATTACTGTTTGTGCATTTACAATATTCATTGATTTTTGCCATTGAAAAACGTCCAGAAATGATTGAAGCTACTGACTGAATGAAAGGAGCTGGCATCTCACTCTCTTTGAATCTTCTTTATCATGCTAAGAGGAGCAGGAAAAAGCAAAAAATTTCAGAATTGCACCTTGCAATGCGGATAAATTACTGTTTGTGCATTTACAATATTCATTGATTTTTGCCATTGAAAAACATCATGTTATTCATATACCAGAAATGTTTGAAGCTACTGACTGAATGAAAGGAGCTGACATCTCACTCTCTTTGAATCTTCTTTATCATGCTAAGAGGAGCAGGAAAAAGCAAAAAATTTCAGAATTGCACCTTGCAATGCGGAGAAATTACTGTTTGTGCATTTACAATATTCATTGATTTTTGCCATTGAAAAACGTCCAGAAATGATTGAAGCTACTGACTGAATGAAAGGAGCTGGCATCTCACTCTCTTTGAATCTTCTTTATCATGCTAAGAGGAGCAGGAAAAAGCAAAAAATTTCAGAATTGCACCTTGCAATGCGGAGAAATTACTGTTTGTGCATTTACAATATTCATTGATTTTTGCCATTGAAAAACATCATGTTATTCATATACCAGAAATGTTTGAAGCTACTGACTGAATGAAAGGAGCTGGCATCTCACTCTCTTTGAATCTTCTTTATGATGCTAAGAGGAGCAGGAAAAAGCAAAAAATTTCAGAATTGCACCTTGCAATGCGGAGAAATTGCTGTTTGTGCATTTACAATATTCATTGATTTTTGCCATTGAAAAACATCATGTTATTCATATACCAGAAATGTTTGAAGCTACTGACTGAATGAAAGGAGCTGGCATCTCACTCTCTTTGAATCTTCTTTATCATGCTAAGAGGAGCAGGAAAAAGCAAAAAATTTCAGAATTGCACCTTGCAATGTGGAGAAATTACTGTTTGTGCATTTACAATATTCATTGATTTTTACCATTGAAAAACATCCAGAAATGATTGAAGCTACTGACTGAATGAAAGTATCTGGCATCTCACTCTCTTTGAATCTTCTTTATCATGCTAAGAGGAGCAGGAAAAAGCAAAAAATTTCAGACTTGCACCTTGCAATGCGGAGAAGTTACTGTTTGTGCATTTACAATATTCATTGATTTTTGCCATTGAAAAACATCATGTTATTCATATACCAGAAATGTTTGAAGCTACTGACTGAATGAAAGGAGCTGGCATCTCACTCTCTTTGAATCTTCTTTATCATGCTAAGGGGAGCAGGAAAAAGCAAAAAATTTCAGAATTGCACCTTGCAATGCGGAGAAATTACTGTTTGTGCATTTACAATATTCATTGATTTTTGCCATTGAAAAACGTCCAGAAATGATTGAAGCTACTGACTGAATGAAAGGAGCTGGCATCTCACTCTCTTTGAATCTTCTTTATCATGCTAAGAGGAGCAGGAAAAAGCAAAAAATTTCAGAATTGCACCTTGCAATGCGGAGAAATTACTGTTTGTGCATTTACAATATTCATTGATTTTTGCCATTGAAAAACATGTTATTCATATACCAGAAATGTTTGAAGCTACTGACTGAATGAAAGGAGCTGGCACCTCACTCTCTTTGAATCTTCTTTATCATGCTAAGAGGAGCGGGAAAAAGCAAAAAATTTCAGAATTGCACCTTGCAATGCGGAGAAATTAATGTTTGTGCATTTACAATATTCATTGATTTTTGCCATTGAAAAACGTCCAGAAATGATTGAAGGTACTGACTGAATGAAAGGAGCTGGCATATCACTCTCTTTGAATCTTCTTTATCATGCTAAGAGGAGCAGGAAAAAGCAAAAAATTTCAGAATTGCACCTTGCAATGCGGAGAAATTACTGTTTGTGCATTTACAATATTCATTGATTTTTGCCATTGAAAAACGTCCAGAAATGATTGAAGCTACTGACTGAATGAAAGGAGCTGGCATCTCACTCTCTTTGAATCTTCTTTATCATGCTAAGAGGAGCAGGAAAAAGCAAAAAATTTCAGAATTGCACCTTGCAATGCGGAGAAATTACAGTTTGTGCATTTACAATATTCATTGATTTTTGCCATTGAAAAACATCCAGAAATGATTGAAGCTACTGACTGAATGAAAGGAGCTGGCATCTCACTCTCTTTGAATCTTCTTTATCATGCTAAGAGGAGCAGGAAAAAGCAAAAAATTTCAGAATTGCACCTTGCAATGCGGAGAAATTACTGTTTGTGCATTTACAATATTCATTGATTTTTGCCATTGAAAAACATCATGTTATTCATATACCAGAAATGTTTGAAGCTACTGACTGAATGAAAGGAGCTGGCATCTCAATCTCTTTGAATCTTCTTTATCATGCTAAGAGGAGCAGGAAAAAGCAAAAAATTTCAGAATTGCACCTTGCAATGTGGAGAAATTACTGTTTGTGCATTTACAATATTCATTGATTTTTACCATTGAAAAACGTCCAGAAATGATTGAAGCTACTGACTGAATGAAAGTAGCTGGCATCTCACTCTCTTTGAATCTTCTTTATCATGCTAAGAGGAGCAGGAAAAAGCAAAAAATTTCAGACTTGCACCTTGCAATGCGGAGAAATTACTGTTTGTGCATTTACAATATTCATTGATTTTTGCCATTGAAAAACATCATGTTATTCATATACCAGAAATGTTTGAAGCTACTGACTGAATGAAAGGAGCTGGCATCTCACTCTCTTTGAATCTTCTTTATCATGCTAAGAGGAGCAGGAAAAAGCAAAAAATTTCAGACTTGCACCTTGCAATGCGGAGAAATTACTGTTTGTGCATTTACAATATTCATTGATTTTTGCCATTGAAAAACATCATGTTATTCATATACCAGAAATGTTTGAAGCTACTGACTGAATGAAAGGAGCTGGCATCTCACTCTCTTTGAATCTTCTTTATCATGCTAAGAGGAGCAGGAAAAAGCAAAAAATTTCAGAATTGCACCTTGCAATGCGGAGAAATTACTGTTTGTGCATTAACAATATTCATTGATTTTTGCCATTGAAAAACGTCCAGAAATGATTGAAGGTACTGACTGAATGAAAGGAGCTGGCATCTCACTCTCTTTGAATCTTCTTTATCATGCTAAGAGGAGCAGGAAAAAGCAAAAAATTTCAGAATTGCACCTTGCAATGCGGAGAAATTACTGTTTGTGCATTTACAATATTCATTGATTTTTGCCATTGAAAAACGTCCAGAAATGATTGAAGCTACTGACTGAATGAAAGGAGCTGGCATCTCACTCTCTTTGAATCTTCTTTATCATGCTAAGAGGAGCAGGAAAAAGCAAAAAATTTCAGAATTGCACCTTGCAATGCGGAGAAATTACAGATTGTGCATTTACAATATTCATTGATTTTTGCCATTGAAAAACGTCCAGAAATGATTGAAGCTACTGACTGAATGAAAGGAGCTGGCATCTCACTCTCTTTGAATCTTCTTTATCATGCTAAGAGGAGCAGGAAAAAGCAAAAAATTTCAGAATTGCACCTTGCAATGCGGAGAAATTACTGTTTGTGCATTTACAATATTCGATGATTTTTGCCATTGAAAAACGTCCAGAAATGATTGAAGCTACTGACTGAATGAAAGGAGCTGGCATCTCACTCTCTTTGAATCTTCTTTATCATGCTAAGTGGAGCAGGAAAAAGCAAAAAATTTCAGAATTGCACCTTGCAATGCCGAGAAATTACTGTTTGTGCATTTACAATATTCATTGATTTTTGCCATTGAAAAACATCATGTTATTCATATACCAGAAATGTTTGAAGCTACTGACTGAATGAAAGGAGCTGGCATCTCACTCTCTTTGAATCTTCTTTATCATGCTAAGAGGAGCAGGAAAAAGCAAAAAATTTCAGAATTGCACCTTGCAATGCGGAGAAATTACTGTTTGTGCATTTATAATATTCATTGATTTTTGCCATTGAAAAACATCATGTTATTCATATACCAGAAATGTTTGAAGCTACTGACTGAATGAAAGGAGCTGGCATCTCACTCTCTTTGAATCTTCTTTATCATGCTAAGAGGAGCAGGAAAAAGCAAAACATTTCAGAATTGCACCTTGCAATGTGGAGAAATTACTGTTTGTGCATTTACAATATTCATTGATTTTTACCATTGAAAAACGTCCAGAAATGATTGAAGCTACTGACTGAATGAAAGGAGCTGGCATCTCACTCTCTTTGAATCTTCTTTATCATGCTAAGCGGAGCAGGAAAAAGCAAAAAATTTCAGAATTGCACCTTGCAATGCGGAGAAATTACTGTTTGTGCATTTACAATATTCATTGATTTTTGCCATTGAAAAACATCATGTTATTCATATACCAGAAATGTTTGAAGCTACTGACTGAATGAAAGGAGCTGGCATCTCACTCTCTTTGAATCTTCTTTATCATGCTAAGAGGAGCAGGAAAAAGCAAAAAATTTCAGAATTGCACCTTGCAATGCGGAGAAATTACTGTTTGTGCATTTACAATATTCATTGATTTTTGCCATTGAAAAACATCATGTTATTCATATACCAGAAATGTTTGAAGCTACTGACTGAATGAAAGGAGCTGGCATCTCACTCTCTTTGAATCTTCTTTATCATGCTAAGAGGAGCAGGAAAAAGCAAAAAATTTCAGAATTGCACCTTGCAATGTGGAGAAATTACTGTTTGTGCATTTACAATATTCATTGATTTTTACCATTGAAAAACGTCCAGAAATGATTGAAGCTACTGACTGAATGAAAGGAGCTGGCATCTCACTCTCTTTGAATCTTCTTTATCATGCTAAGAGGAGCAGGAAAAAGCAAAAAATTTCAGAATTGCACCTTGCAATGTGGAGAAATTACTGTTTGTGCATTTACAATATTCATTGATTTTTACCATTGAAAAACGTCCAGAAATGATTGAAGCTACTGACTGAATGAAAGGAGCTGGCATCTCACTCTCTTTGAATCTTCTTTATCATGCTAAGAGGAGCAGGAAAAAGCAAAAAATTTCAGAATTGCACCTTGCAATGCGGAGAAATTACAGTTTGTGCATTTACAATATTCATTGATTTTTGCCATTGAAAAACATCCAGAAATGATTGAAGCTACTGACTGAATGAAAGGAGCTGGCATCTCACTCTCTTTGAATCTTCTTTATCATGCTAAGAGGAGCAGGAAAAAGCAAAAAATTTCAGAATTGCACCTTGCAATGCGGAGAAATTACTGTTTGTGCATTTACAATATTCATTGATTTTTGCCATTGAAAAACATCATGTTATTCATATACCAGAAATGTTTGAAGCTACTGACTGAATGAAAGGAGCTGGCATCTCAATCTCTTTGAATCTTCTTTATCATGCTAAGATCAGCAGGAAAAAGCAAAAAATTTCAGAATTGCACCTTGCAATGTGGAGAAATTACTGTTTGTGCATTTACAATATTCATTGATTTTTACCATTGAAAAACGTCCAGAAATGATTGAAGCTACTGACTGAATGAAAGTAGCTGGCATCTCACTCTCTTTGAATCTTCTTTATCATGCTAAGAGGAGCAGGAAAAAGCAAAAAATTTCAGACTTGCACCTTGCAATGCGGAGAAATTACTGTTTGTGCATTTACAATATTCATTGATTTTTGCCATTGAAAAACATCATGTTATTCATATACCAGAAATGTTTGAAGCTACTGACTGAATGAAAGGAGCTGGCATCTCACTCTCTTTGATTCTTCTTTATCATGCTAAGAGGAGCAGGAAAAAGCAAAAAATTTCAGACTTGCACCTTGCAATGCGGAGAAATTACTGTTTGTGCATTTACAATATTCATTGATTTTTGCCATTGAAAAACATCATGTTATTCATATACCGGAAATGTTTGAAGCTACTGACTGAATGAAAGGAGCTGGCATCTCACTCTCTTTGAATCTTCTTTATCATGCTAAGAGGAGCAGGAAAAAGCAAAAAATTTCAGAATTGCACCTTGCAATGCGGAGAAATTACTGTTTGTGCATTTACAATATTCATTGATTTTTGCCATTGAAAAACGTCCAGAAATGATTGAAGGTACTGACTGAATGAAAGGAGCTGGCATCTCACTCTCTTTGAATCTTCTTTATCATGCTAAGAGGAGCAGGAAAAAGCAAAAAATTTCAGAATTGCACCTTGCAATGCGGAGAAATTACTGTTTGTGCATTTACAATATTCATTGATTTTTGCCATTGAAAAACGTCCAGAAATGATTGAAGCTACTGACTGAATGAAAGGAGCTGGCATCTCACTCTCTTTGAATCTTCTTTATCATGCTAAGAGGAGCAGGAAAAAGCAAAAAATTTCAGAATTGCACCTTGCAATGCGGAGAAATTACAGTTTGTGCATTTACAATATTCATTGATTTTTGCCATTGAAAAACGTCCAGAAATGATTGAAGCTACTGACTGAATGAAAGGAGCTGGCATCTCACTCTCTTTGAATCTTCTTTATCATGCTAAGAGGAGCAGGAAAAAGCAAAAAATTTCAGAATTGCACCTTGCAATGCGGAGAAATTACTGTTTGTGCATTTACAATATTCGTTGATTTTTGCCATTGAAAAACGTCCAGAAATGATTGAAGCTACTGACTGAATGAAAGGAGCTGGCATCTCACTCTCTTTGAATCTTCTTTATCATGCTAAGTGGAGCAGGAAAAAGCAAAAAATTTCAGAATTGCACCTTGCAATGCGGAGAAATTACTGTTTGTGCATTTACAATATTCATTGATTTTTGCCATTGAAAAACATCATGTTATTCATATACCAGAAATGTTTGAAGCTACTGACTGAATGAAAGGAGCTGGCATCTCACTCTCTTTGAATCTTCTTTATCATGCTAAGAGGAGCAGGAAAAAGCAAAAAATTTCAGAATTGCACCTTGCAATGCGGAGAAATTACTGTTTGTGCATTTACAATATTCATTGATTTTTGCCATTGAAAAACATCATGTTATTCATATACCAGAAATGTTTGAAGCTACTGACTGAATGAAAGGAGCTGGCATCTCACTCTCTTTGAATCTTCTTTATCATGCTAAGAGGAGCAGGAAAAAGCAAAAAATTTCAGAATTGCACCTTGCAATGTGGAGAAATTACTGTTTGTGCATTTACAATATTCATTGATTTTTACCATTGAAAAACGTCCAGAAATGATTGAAGCTACTGACTGAATGAAAGGAGCTGGCATCTCACTCTCTTTGAATCTTCTTTATCATGTAAGAGGAGCAGGAAAAAGCAAAAAATTTCAGAATTGCACCTTGCAATGCGGAGAAATTACTGTTTGTGCATTTACAATATTCATTGATTTTTGCCATTGAAAAACATCATGTTATTCATATACCAGAAATGTTTGAAGCTACTGACTGAATGAAAGGAGCTGGCATCTCACTCTCTTTGAATCTTCTTTATCATGCTAAGAGGAGCAGGAAAAAGCAAAAAATTTCAGAATTGCACCTTGCAATGCGGAGAAATTACTGTTTGTGCATTTAAAATATTCATTGATTTTTGCCATTGAAAAACATCATGTTATTCATATACCAGAAATGTTTGAAGCTACTGACTGAATGAAAGGAGCTGGCATCTCACTCTCTTTGAATCTTCTTTATCATGCTAAGAGGAGCAGGAAAAAGCAAAAAATTTCAGAATTGCACCTTGCAATGTGGAGAAATTACTGTTTGTGCATTTACAATATTCATTGATTTTTACCATTGAAAAACGTCCAGAAATGATTGAAGCTACTGACTGAATGAAAGTAGCTGGCATCTCACTCTCTTTGAATCTTCTTTATCATGCTAAGAGGAGCAGGAAAAAGCAAAAAATTTCAGACTTGCACCTTGCAATGCGGAGAAATTACTGTTTGTGCATTTACAATATTCATTGATTTTTGCCATTGAAAAACATCATGTTATTCATATACCAGAAATGTTTGAAGCTACTGACTGAATGAAAGGAGCTGGCATCTCACTCTCTTTGAATCTTCTTTATCATGCTAAGAGGAGCAGGAAAAAGCAAAAAATTTCAGAATTGCACCTTGCAATGCGGAGAAATTACTGTTTGTGCATTTACAATATTCATTGATTTTTGCCATTGAAAAACGTCCAGAAATGATTGAAGCTACTGACTGAATGAAAGGAGCTGGCATCTCACTCTCTTTGAATCTTCTTTATCATGCTAAGAGGAGCAGGAAAAAGCAAAAAATTTCAGAATTGCACCTTGCAATGCGGAGAAATTACTGTTTGTGCATTTACAATATTCATTGATTTTTGCCATTGAAAAACGTCCAGAAATGATTGAAGCTACTGACTGAATGAAAGGAGCTGGCATCTCACTCTCTTTGAATCTTCTTTATCATGCTAAGAGGAGCAGGAAAAAGCAAAAAATTTCAGAATTGCACCTTGCAATGCGGAGAAATTACTGTTTGTGCATTTACAATATTCATTGATTTTTGCCATTGAAAAACATGTTATTCATATAACAGAAATGTTTGAAGCTACTGACTGAATGAAAGGAGCTGGCACCTCACTCTCTTTGAATCTTCTTTATCATGCTAAGAGGAGCAGGAAAAAGCAAAAAATTTCAGAATTGCACCTTGCAATGCGGAGAAATTACTGTTTGTGCATTTACAATATTCATTGATTTTTGCCATTGAAAAACGTCCAGAAATGATTGAAGCTACTGACTGAATGAAAGGAGCTGGCATCTCACTCTCTTTGAATCTTCTTTATCATGCTAAGAGGAGCAGGAAAAAGCAAAAAATTTCAGAATTGCACCTTGCAATGCGGAGAAATTACTGTTTGTGCATTTACAATATTCATTGATTTTTGCCATTGAAAAACGTCCAGAAATGATTGAAGCTACTGACTGAATGAAAGGAGCTGGCATCTCACTCTCTTTGAATCTTCTTTATCATGCTAAGAGGAGCAGGAAAAAGCAAAAAATTTCAGAATTGCATCTTGCAATGCGGAGAAATTACAGTTTGTGCATTTACAATATTCATTGATTTTTGCCATTGAAAAACATCCAGAAATGATTGAAGCTACTGACTGAATGAAAGGAGCTGGCATCTCACTCTCTTTGAATCTTCTTTATCATGCTAAGAGGAGCAGGAAAAAGCAAAAAATTTCAGAATTGCACCTTGCAATGCGGAGAAATTACTGTTTGTGCATTTACAATATTCATTGATTTTTGCCATTGAAAAACATCATGTTATTCATATACCAGAAATGTTTGAAGCTACTGACTGAATGAAAGGAGCTGGCATCTCACTCTCTTTGAATCTTCTTTATCATGCTAAGAGGAGCAGGAAAAAGCAAAAAATTTCAGAATTGCACCTTGCAATGTGGAGAAATTACTGTTTGTGCATTTACAATATTCATTGATTTTTACCATTGAAAAACGTCCAGAAATTATTGAAGCTACTGACTGAATGAAAGTAGCTGGCATCTCACTCTCTTTGAATCTTCTTTATCATGCTAAGAGGAGCAGGAAAAAGCAAAAAATTTCAGACTTGCACCTTGCAATGCGGAGAAATTACTGTTTGTGCATTTACAATATTCATTGATTTTTGCCATTGAAAAACATCATGTTATTCATATACCAGAAATGTTTGAAGCTACTGACTGAATGAAAGGAGCTGGCATCTCACTCTCTTTGAATCTTCT
Organism: Phyllobates terribilis; assembly: GCF_046119375.1. Taxonomy (NCBI): domain Eukaryota; kingdom Metazoa; phylum Chordata; class Amphibia; order Anura; family Dendrobatidae; genus Phyllobates; species Phyllobates terribilis. Next base: position 1,052,836 of record NW_027363188.1, read on the forward strand.
TTATCATGCTAAGAGGAGCAGGAAAAAGCAAAAAATTTCAGAATTGCACCTTGCAATGCGGAGAAATTACTGTTTGTGCATTTACAATATTCATTGATTTTTGCCATTGAAAAACATCATGTTATTCATATACCAGAAATGTTTGAAGCTACTGACTGAATGAAAGGAGCTGGCATCTCACTCTCTTGAATCTTCTTTATCATGCTAAGAGGAGCAGGAAAAAGCAAAAAATTTCAGAATTGCACCTTGCAATGTGGAGAAATTACTGTTTGTGCATTTACAATATTCATTGATTTTTACCATTGAAAAACGTCCAGAAATGATTGAAGCTACTGACTGAATGAAAGGAGCTGGCATCTCACTCTCTTTGAATCTTCTTTATCATGCTAAGAGGAGCAGGAAAAAGCAAAAAATTTCAGACTTGCACCTTGCAATGCGGAGAAATTACTGTTTGTGCATTTACAATATTCATTGATTTTTGCCATTGAAAAACATCATGTTATTCATATACCAGAAATGTTTGAAGCTACTGACTGAATGAAAGGAGCTGGCATCTCACTCTCTTTGAATCTTCTTTATCATGCTAAGAGGAGCAGGAAAAAGCAAAAAATTTCAGAATTGCACCTTGCAATGCGGAGAAATTACTGTTTGTGCATTTACAATATTCATTGATTTTTGCCACTGAAAAACGTCCAGAAATGATTGAAGCTACTGACTGAATGAAAGGAGCTGGCATCTCACTCTCTTTGAATCTTCTTTATCATGCTAAGAGGAGCAGGAAAAAGCAAAAAATTTCAGAATTGCACCTTGCAATGCGGAGAAATTATTGTTTGTGCATTTACAATATTCATTGATTTTTGCCATTGAAAAACATCATGTTATTCATATACCAGAAATGTTTGAAGCTACTGACTGAATGAAAGGAGCTGGCATCTCACTCTCTTTGAATCTTCTTTATCATGCTAAGAGGAGCAGGAAAAAGCAAAAAATTTCAGAATTGCACCTTGCAATGCGGAGAAATTACTGTTTGTGCATTTATAATATTCAATGATTTTTGCCATTGAAAAACATCCAGAAATGATTGAAGCTACTGACTGAACGAAAGGAGCTGGCATCTCACTCTCTTTGAATCTTCTTTATCATGCTAAGAGGAGCAGGAAAAAGCAAAAAATTTCAGAATTGCACCTTGCAATGCGGAGAAATTACTGTTTGTGCATTTACAATATTCATTGATTTTTGCCATTGAAAAACATCATGTTATTCATATACCAGAAATGTTTGAAGCTACTGACTGAATGAAAGGAGCTGGCATCTCACTCTCTTTGAATCTTCTTTATCATGCTAAGAGGAGCAGGAAAAAGCAAAAAATTTCAGAATTGCACCTTGCAATGCGGAGAATTTACTGTTTGTGCATTTACAATATTCATTGATTTTTGCCATTGAAAAACATCATGTTATTCATATACCAGAAATGTTTGAAGCTACTGACTGAATGAAAGGAGCTGGCATCTCACTCTCTTTGAATCTTGTTTATCATGCTAAGAGGAGCAGGAAAAAGCAAAAAATTTCAGAATTGCACCTTGCAATGCGGAGAAATTACTGTTTGTGCATTTACAATATTCATTGATTTTTGCCATTGAAAAACGTCCAGAAATGATTGAAGCTACTGACTGAATGAAAGGAGCTGGCATCTCACTCTCTTTGAATCTTCTTTATCATGCTAAGAGGAGCAGGAAAAAGCAAAAAATTTCAGAATTGCACCTTGCAATGCGGAGAAATTACAGTTTGTGCATTTACAATATTCATTGATTTTTGCCATTGAAAAACATCCAGAAATGATTGAAGCTACTGACTGAATGAAAGGAGCTGGCATCTCACTCTCTTTGAATCTTCTTTATCATGCTAAGAGGAGCAGGAAAAAGCAAAAAATTTCAGAATTGCACCTTGCAATGCGGAGAAATTACTGTTTGTGCATTTACAATATTCATTGATTTTTGCCATTGAAAAACATCATGTTATTCATATACCAGAAATGTTTGAAGCTACTGACTGAATGAAAGGAGCTGGCATCTCACTCTCTTTGAATCTTCTTTATCATGCTAAGAGGAGCAGGAAAAAGCAAAAAATTTCAGAATTGCACCTTGCAATGTGGAGAAATTACTGTTTGTGCATTTACAATATTCATTGATTTTTACCATTGAAAAACGTCCAGAAATGATTGAAGCTACTGACTGAATGAAAGTAGCTGGCATCTCACTCTCTTTGAATCTTCTTTATCATGCTAAGAGGAGCAGGAAAAAGCAAAAAATTTCAGACTTGCACCTTGCAATGCGGAGAAATTACTGTTTGTGCATTTACAATATTCATTGATTTTTGCCATTGAAAACCATCATGTTATTCATATACCAGAAATGTTTGAAGCTACTGACTGAATGAAAGGAGCTGGCATCTCACTCTCTTTGAATCTTCTTTATCATGCTAAGAGGAGCAGGAAAAAGCAAAAAATTTCAGAATTGCACCTTGCAATGTGGAGAAATTACTGTTTGTGCATTTACAATATTCATTGATTTTTACCATTGAAAAACGTCCAGAAATGATTGAAGCTACTGACTGAATGAAAGTAGCTGGCATCTCACTCTCTTTGAATCTTCTTTATCATGCTAAGAGGAGCAGGAAAAAGCAAAAAATTTCAGAATTGCACCTTGAAATGCGGAGAAATTACTGTTTGTGCATTTACAATATTCATTGATTTTTGCCATTGAAAAACATCATGTTATTCATATACCAGAAATGTTTGAAGCTACTGACTGAATGAAAGGAGCTGGCATCTCACTCTCTTTGAATCTTCTTTATCATGCTAAGAGGAGCAGGAAAAAGCAAAAAATTTCAGAATTGCACCTTGCAATGCGGAGAAATTACTGTTTGTGCATTTATAATATTCAATGATTTTTGCCATTGAAAAACGTCCAGAAATGATTGAAGCTACTGACTGAACGAAAGGAGCTGGCATCTCACTCTCTTTGAATCTTCTTTATCATGCTAAGAGGAGCAGGAAAAAGCAAAAAATTTCAGAATTGCACCTTGCAATGCGGAGAAATTACTGTTTGTGCATTTACAATATTCATTGATTTTTGCCATTGAAAAACATCATGTTATTCATATACCAGAAATGTTTGAAGCTACTGACTGAATGAAAGGAGCTGGCATCTCACTCTCTTTGAATCTTCTTTATCATGCTAAGAGGAGCAGGAAAAAGCAAAAAATTTCAGAATTGCACCTTGCAATGCGGAGAAATTACTGTTTGTGCATTTACAATATTCATTGATTTTTGCCATTGAAAAACGTCCAGAAATGATTGAAGCTACTGACTGAATGAAAGGAGCTGGCATCTCACTCTCTTTGAATCTTCTTTATCATGCTAAGAGGAGCAGGAAAAAGCAAAAAATTTCAGAATTGCATCTTGCAATGCGGAGAAATTACAGTTTGTGCATTTACAATATTCATTGATTTTTGCCATTGAAAAACATCCAGAAATGATTGAAGCTACTGACTGAATGAAAGGAGCTGGCATCTCACTCTCTTTGAATCTTCTTTATCATGCTAAGAGGAGCAGGAAAAAGCAAAAAATTTCAGAATTGCACCTTGCAATGCGGAGAAATTACTGTTTGTGCATTTACAATATTCATTGATTTTTGCCATTGAAAAACATCATGTTATTCATATACCAGAAATGTTTGAAGCTACTGACTGAATGAAAGGAGCTGGCATCTCACTCTCTTTGAATCTTCTTTATCATGCTAAGAGGAGCAGGAAAAAGCAAAAAATTTCAGAATTGCACCTTGCAATGTGGAGAAATTACTGTTTGTGCATTTACAATATTCATTGATTTTTACCATTGAAAAACGTCCAGAAATTATTGAAGCTACTGACTGAATGAAAGTAGCTGGCATCTCACTCTCTTTGAATCTTCTTTATCATGCTAAGAGGAGCAGGAAAAAGCAAAAAATTTCAGACTTGCACCTTGCAATGCGGAGAAATTACTGTTTGTGCATTTACAATATTCATTGATTTTTGCCATTGAAAAACATCATGTTATTCATATACCAGAAATGTTTGAAGCTACTGACTGAATGAAAGGAGCTGGCATCTCACTCTCTTTGAATCTTCTTTATCATGCTAAGAGGAGCAGGAAAAAGCAAAAAATTTCAGAATTGCACCTTGCAATGCGGAGAAATTACTGTTTGTGCATTTACAATATTCATTGATTTTTGCCATTGAAAAACATCATGTTATTCATATACCAGAAATGTTTGAAGCTACTGACTGAATGAAAGGAGCTGGCATCTCACTCTCTTTGAATCTTCTTTATCATGCTAAGAGGAGCAGGAAAAAGCAAAAAATTTCAGAATTGCACCTTGCAATGTGGAGAAATTACTGTTTGTGCATTTACAATATTCATTGATTTTTACCATTGAAAAACGTCCAGAAATGATTGAAGCTACTGACTGAATGAAAGTAGCTGGCATCTCACTCTCTTTGAATCTTCTTTATCATGCTAAGAGGAGCAGGAAAAAGCAAAAAATTTCAGACTTGCACCTTGCAATGCGGAGAAATTACTGTTTGTGCATTTACAATATTCATTGATTTTTGCCATTGAAAAACATCATGTTATTCATATACCAGAAATGTTTGAAGCTACTGACTGAATGAAAGGAGCTGGCATCTCACTCTCTTTGAATCTTCTTTATCATGCTAAGAGGAGCAGGAAAAAGCAAAAAATTTCAGAATTGCACCTTGCAATGCGGAGAAATTACTGTTTGTGCATTTACAATATTCATTGATTTTTGCCACTGAAAAACGTCCAGAAATGATTGAAGCTACTGACTGAATGAAAGGAGCTGGCATCTCACTCTCTTTGAATCTTCTTTATCATGCTAAGAGGAGCAGGAAAAAGCAAAAAATTTCAGAATTGCACCTTGCAATGCGGAGAAATTATTGTTTGTGCATTTACAATATTCATTGATTTTTGCCATTGAAAAACATCATGTTATTCATATACCAGAAATGTTTGAAGCTACTGACTGAATGAAAGGAGCTGGCATCTCACTCTCTTTGAATCTTCTTTATCATGCTAAGAGGAGCAGGAAAAAGCAAAAAATTTCAGAATTGCACCTTGCAATGCGGAGAAATTACTGTTTGTGCATTTATAATATTCAATGATTTTTGCCATTGAAAAACATCCAGAAATGATTGAAGCTACTGACTGAACGAAAGGAGCTGGCATCTCACTCTCTTTGAATCTTCTTTATCATGCTAAGAGGAGCAGGAAAAAGCAAAAAATTTCAGAATTGCACCTTGCAATGCGGAGAAATTACTGTTTGTGCATTTACAATATTCATTGATTTTTGCCATTGAAAAACATCATGTTATTCATATACCAGAAATGTTTGAAGCTACTGACTGAATGAAAGGAGCTGGCATCTCACTCTCTCTGAATCTTCTTTATCATGCTAAGAGGAGCAGGAAAAAGCAAAAAATTTCAGAATTGCACCTTGCAATGCGGAGAAATTACTGTTTGTGCATTTACAATATTCATTGATTTTTGCCATTGAAAAACATCATGTTATTCATATACCAGAAATGTTTGAAGCTACTGACTGAATGAAAGGAGCTGGCATCTCACTCTCTTTGAATCTTGTTTATCATGCTAAGAGGAGCAGGAAAAAGCAAAAAATTTCAGAATTGCACCTTGCAATGCGGAGAAATTACTGTTTGTGCATTTACAATATTCATTGATTTTTGCCATTGAAAAACGTCCAGAAATGATTGAAGCTACTGACTGAATGAAAGGAGCTGGCATCTCACTCTCTTTGAATCTTCTTTATCATGCTAAGAGGAGCAGGAAAAAGCAAAAAATTTCAGAATTGCACCTTGCAATGCGGAGAAATTACAGTTTGTGCATTTACAATATTCATTGATTTTTGCCATTGAAAAACATCCAGAAATGATTGAAGCTACTGACTGAATGAAAGGAGCTGGCATCTCACTCTCTTTGAATCTTCTTTATCATGCTAAGAGGAGCAGGAAAAAGCAAAAAATTTCAGAATTGCACCTTGCAATGCGGAGAAATTACTGTTTGTGCATTTACAATATTCATTGATTTTTGCCATTGAAAAACATCATGTTATTCATATACCAGAAATGTTTGAAGCTACTGACTGAATGAAAGGAGCTGGCATCTCACTCTCTTTGAATCTTCTTTATCATGCTAAGAGGAGCAGGAAAAAGCAAAAAATTTCAGAATTGCACCTTGCAATGTGGAGAAATTACTGTTTGTGCATTTACAATATTCATTGATTTTTACCATTGAAAAACGTCCAGAAATGATTGAAGCTACTGACTGAATGAAAGTAGCTGGCATCTCACTCTCTTTGAATCTTCTTTATCATGCTAAGAGGAGCAGGAAAAAGCAAAAAATTTCAGACTTGCACCTTGCAATGCGGAGAAATTACTGTTTGTGCATTTACAATATTCATTGATTTTTGCCATTGAAAAACATCATGTTATTCATATACCAGAAATGTTTGAAGCTACTGACTGAATGAAAGGAGCTGGCATCTCACTCTCTTTGAATCTTCTTTATCATGCTAAGAGGAGCAGGAAAAAGCAAAAAATTTCAGAATTGCACCTTGCAATGCGGAGAAATTACTGTTTGTGCATTTACAATATTCATTGATTTTTGCCATTGAAAAACATCATGTTATTCATATACCAGAAATGTTTGAAGCTACTGACTGAATGAAAGGAGCTGGCATCTCACTCTCTTTGAATCTTCTTTATCATGCTAAGAGGAGCAGGAAAAAGCAAAAAATTTCAGAATTGCACCTTGCAATGTGGAGAAATTACTGTTTGTGCATTTACAATATTCATTGATTTTTACCATTGAAAAACGTCCAGAAATGATTGAAGCTACTGACTGAATGAAAGTAGCTGGCATCTCACTCTCTTTGAATCTTCTTTATCATGCTAAGAGGAGCAGGAAAAAGCAAAAAATTTCAGAATTGCACCTTGCAATGCGGAGAAATTACTGTTTGTGCATTTACAATATTCATTGATTTTTGCCATTGAAAAACATCATGTTATTCATATACCAGAAATGTTTGAAGCTACTGACTGAATGAAAGGAGCTGGCATCTCACTCTCTTTGAATCTTCTTTATCATGCTAAGAGGAGCAGGAAAAAGCAAAAAATTTCAGAATTGCACCTTGCAATGCGAAGAAATTACTGTTTGTGCATTTATAATATTCAATGATTTTTGCCATTGAAAAACGTCCAGAAATGATTGAAGCTACTGACTGAACGAAAGGAGCTGGCATCTCACTCTCTTTGAATCTTCTTTATCATGCTAAGAGGAGCAGGAAAAAGCAAAAAATTTCAGAATTGCACTTTGCAATGCGGAGAAATTACTGTTTGTGCATTTACAATATTCATTGATTTTTGCCATTGAAAAACATCATGTTATTCATATACCAGAAATGTTTGAAGCTACTGACTGAATGAAAGGAGCTGGCATCTCACTCTCTTTGAATCTTCTTTATCATGCTAAGAGGTGCAGGAAAAAGCAAAAAATTTCAGAATTGCACCTTGCAATGCGGAGAAATTACTGTTTGTGCATTTACAATATTCATTGATTTTTGCCATTGAAAAACGTCCAGAAATGATTGAAGCTACTGACTGAATGAAAGGAGCTGGCATCTCACTCTCTTTGAATCTTCTTTATCATGCTAAGAGGAGCAGGAAAAAGCAAAAAATTTCAGAATTGCACCTTGCAATGCGGAGAAATTACTGTTTGTGCATTTACAATATTCATTGATTTTTGCCATTGAAAAACGTCCAGAAATGATTGAAGCTACTGACTGAATGAAAGGAGCTGGCATCTCACTCTCTTTGAATCTTCTTTATCATGCTAAGAGGAGCAGGAAAAAGCAAAAAATTTCAGAATTGCATCTTGCAATGCGGAGAAATTACAGTTTGTGCATTTACAATATTCATTGATTTTTGCCATTGAAAAACATCCAGAAATGATTGAAGCTACTGACTGAATGAAAGGAGCTGGCATCTCACTCTCTTTGAATCTTCTTTATCATGCTAAGAGGAGCAGGAAAAAGCAAAAAATTTCAGAATTGCACCTTGCAATGCGGAGAAATTACTGTTTGTGCATTTACAATATTCATTGATTTTTGCCATTGAAAAACATCATGTTATTCATATACCAGAAATGTTTGAAGCTACTGACTGAATGAAAGGAGCTGGCATCTCACTCTCTTTGAATCTTCTTTATCATGCTAAGAGGAGCAGGAAAAAGCAAAAAATTTCAGAATTGCACCTTGCAATGTGGAGAAATTACTGTTTGTGCATTTACAATATTCATTGATTTTTACCATTGAAAAACGTCCAGAAATTATTGAAGCTACTGACTGAATGAAAGTAGCTGGCATCTCACTCTCTTTGAATCTTCTTTATCATGCTAAGAGGAGCAGGAAAAAGCAAAAAATTTCAGACTTGCACCTTGCAATGCGGAGAAATTACTGTTTGTGCATTTACAATATTCATTGATTTTTGCCATTGAAAAACATCATGTTATTCATATACCAGAAATGTTTGAAGCTACTGACTGAATGAAAGGAGCTGGCATCTCACTCTCTTTGAATCTTCTTTATCATGCTAAGAGGAGCAGGAAAAAGCAAAAAATTTCAGAATTGCACCTTGCAATGCGGAGAAATTACTGTTTGTGCATTTACAATATTCATTGATTTTTGCCATTGAAAAACATCATGTTATTCATATACCAGAAATGTTTGAAGCTACTGACTGAATGAAAGGAGCTGGCATCTCACTCTCTTTGAATCTTCTTTATCATGCTAAGAGGAGCAGGAAAAAGCAAAAAATTTCAGAATTGCACCTTGCAATGTGGAGAAATTACTGTTTGTGCATTTACAATATTCATTGATTTTTACCATTGAAAAACGTCCAGAAATGATTGAAGCTACTGACTGAATGAAAGTAGCTGGCATCTCACTCTCTTTGAATCTTCTTTATCATGCTAAGAGGAGCAGGAAAAAGCAAAAAATTTCAGACTTGCACCTTGCAATGCGGAGAAATTACTGTTTGTGCATTTACAATATTCATTGATTTTTGCCATTGAAAAACATCATGTTATTCATATACCAGAAATGTTTGAAGCTACTGACTGAATGAAAGGAGCTGGCATCTCACTCTCTTTGAATCTTCTTTATCATGCTAAGAGGAGCAGGAAAAAGCAAAAAATTTCAGAATTGCACCTTGCAATGCGGAGAAATTACTGTTTGTGCATTTACAATATTCATTGATTTTTGCCACTGAAAAACGTCCAGAAATGATTGAAGATACTGACTGAATGAAAGGAGCTGGCATCTCACTCTCTTTGAATCTTCTTTATCATGCTAAGAGGAGCAGGAAAAAGCAAAAAATTTCAGAATTGCACCTTGCAATGCGGAGAAATTATTGTTTGTGCATTTACAATATTCATTGATTTTTGCCATTGAAAAACATCATGTTATTCATATACCAGAAATGTTTGAAGCTACTGACTGAATGAAAGGAGCTGGCATCTCACTCTCTTTGAATCTTCTTTATCATGCTAAGAGGAGCAGGAAAAAGCAAAAAATTTCAGAATTGCACCTTGCAATGCGGAGAAATTACTGTTTGTGCATTTATAATATTCAATGATTTTTGCCATTGAAAAACATCCAGAAATGATTGAAGCTACTGACTGAACGAAAGGAGCTGGCATCTCACTCTCTTTGAATCTTCTTTATCATGCTAAGAGGAGCAGGAAAAAGCAAAAAATTTCAGAATTGCACCTTGCAATGCGGAGAAATTACTGTTTGTGCATTTACAATATTCATTGATTTTTGCCATTGAAAAACATCATGTTATTCATATACCAGAAATGTTTGAAGCTACTGACTGAATGAAAGGAGCTGGCATCTCACTCTCTTTGAATCTTCTTTATCATGCTAAGAGGAGCAGGAAAAAGCAAAAAATTTCAGAATTGCACCTTGCAATGCGGAGAAATTACTGTTTGTGCATTTACAATATTCATTGATTTTTGCCATTGAAAAACGTCCAGAAATGATTGAAGCTACTGACTGAATGAAAGGAGCTGGCATCTCACTCTCTTTGAATCTTCTTTATCATGCTAAGAGGAGCAGGAAAAAGCAAAAAATTTCAGAATTGCACCTTGCAATGCGGAGAAATTACTGTTTGTGCATTTACAATATTCATTGATTTTTGCCATTGAAAAACGTCCAGAAATGATTGAAGCTACTGACTAAATGAAAGGAGCTGGCATCTCACTCTCTTTGAATCTTGTTTATCATGCTAAGAGGAGCAGGAAAAAGCAAAAAATTTCAGAATTGCACCTTGCAATGCGGAGAAATTACTGTTTGTGCATTTACAATATTCATTGATTTTTGCCATTGAAAAACGTCCAGAAATGATTGAAGCTACTGACTGAATGAAAGGAGCTGGCATCTCACTCTCTTTGAATCTTCTTTATCATGCTAAGAGGAGCAGGAAAAAGCAAAAAATTTCAGAATTGCACCTTGCAATGCGGAGAAATTACAGTTTGTGCATTTACAATATTCATTGATTTTTGCCATTGAAAAACATCCAGAAATGATTGAAGCTACTGACTGAATGAAAGGAGCTGGCATCTCACTCTCTTTGAATCTTCTTTATCATGCTAAGAGGAGCAGGAAAAAGCAAAAAATTTCAGAATTGCACCTTGCAATGCGGAGAAATTACTGTTTGTGCATTTACAATATTCATTGATTTTTGCCATTGAAAAACATCATGTTATTCATATACCAGAAATGTTTGAAGCTACTGACTGAATGAAAGGAGCTGGCATCTCACTCTCTTTGAATCTTCTTTATCATGCTAAGAGGAGCAGGAAAAAGCAAAAAATTTCAGAATTGCACCTTGCAATGTGGAGAAATTACTGTTTGTGCATTTACAATATTCATTGATTTTTACCATTGAAAAACGTCCAGAAATGATTGAAGCTACTGACTGAATGAAAGTAGCTGGCATCTCACTCTCTTTGAATCTTCTTTATCATGCTAAGAGGAGCAGGAAAAAGCAAAAAATTTCAGACTTGCACCTTGCAATGCGGAGAAATTACTGTTTGTGCATTTACAATATTCATTGATTTTTGCCATTGAAAAACATCATGTTATTCATATACCAGAAATGTTTGAAGCTACTGACTGAATGAAAGGAGCTGGCATCTCACTCTCTTTGAATCTTCTTTATCATGCTAAGAGGAGCAGGAAAAAGCAAAAAATTTCAGAATTGCACCTTGCAATGCGGAGAAATTACTGTTTGTGCATTTACAATATTCATTGATTTTTGCCACTGAAAAACGTCCAGAAATGATTGAAGCTACTGACTGAATGAAAGGAGCTGGCATCTCACTCTCTTTGAATCTTCTTTATCATGCTAAGAGGAGCAGGAAAAAGCAAAAAATTTCAGAATTGCACCTTGCAATGCGGAGAAATTATTGTTTGTGCATTTACAATATTCATTGATTTTTGCCATTGAAAAACATCATGTTATTCATATACCAGAAATGTTTGAAGCTACTGACTGAATGAAAGGAGCTGGCATCTCACTCTCTTTGAATCTTCTTTATCATGCTAAGAGGAGCAGGAAAAAGCAAAAAATTTCAGAATTGCACCTTGCAATGCGGAGAAATTACTGTTTGTGCATTTATAATATTCAATGATTTTTGCCATTGAAAAACATCCAGAAATGATTGAAGCTACTGACTGAACGAAAGGAGCTGGCATCTCACTCTCTTTGAATCTTCTTTATCATGCTAAGAGGAGCAGGAAAAAGCAAAAAATTTCAGAATTGCACCTTGCAATCCGGAGAAATTACTGTTTGTGCATTTACAATATTCATTGATTTTTGCCATTGAAAAACGTCCAGAAATGATTGAAGCTACTGACTGAATGAAAGGAGCTGGCATCTCACTCTCTTTGAATCTTCTTTATCATGCTAAGAGGAGCAGGAAAAAGCAAAAAATTTCAGAATTGCACCTTGCAATGCGGAGAAATTACTGTTTGTGCATTTACAATATTCATTGATTTTTGCCATTGAAAAACGTCCAGAAATGATTGAAGCTACTGACTAAATGAAAGGAGCTGGCATCTCACTCTCTTTGAATCTTGTTTATCATGCTAAGAGGAGCAGGAAAAAGCAAAAAATTTCAGAATTGCACCTTGCAATGCGGAGAAATTACTGTTTGTGCATTTACAATATTCATTGATTTTTGCCATTGAAAAACATCCAGAAATGATTGAAGCTACTGACTGAATGAAAGGAGCTGGCATCTCACTCTCTTTGAATCTTCTTTATCATGCTAAGAGGAGCAGGAAAAAGCAAAAAATTTCAGAATTGCACCTTGTAATGCGGAGAAATTACTGTTTGTGCATTTACAATATTCATTGATTTTTCCAATTGAAAAACATCATGTTATTCATATACCAGAAATGTTTGAAGCTACTGACTGAATGAAAGGAGCTGGCATCTCACTCTCTTTGAATCTTCTTTATCATGCTAAGAGGAGCAGGAAAAAGCAAAAAATTTCAGAATTGCACCTTGCAATGCGGAGAAATTACTGTTTGTGCATTTACAATATTCATTGATTTTTGCCATTGAAAAACATCATGTTATTCATATACCAGAAATGTTTGAAGCTACTGACTGAATGAAAGGAGCTGGCATCTCACTCTCTTTGAATCTTCTTTATCATGCTAAGAGGAGCAGGAAAAAGCAAAAAATTTCAGAATTGCACCTTGCAATGTGGAGAAATTACTGTTTGTGCATTTACAATATTCATTGATTTTTACCATTGAAAAACGTCCAGAAATGATTGAAGCTACTGACTGAATGAAAGTAGCTGGCATCTCACTCTCTTTGAATCTTCTTTATCATGCTAAGAGGAGCAGGAAAAAGCAAAAAATTTCAGACTTGCACCTTGCAATGCGGAGAAATTACTGTTTGTGCATTTACAATATTCATTGATTTTTGCCATTGAAAAACATCATGTTATTCATATACCAGAAATGTTTGAAGCTACTGACTGAATGAAAGGAGCTGGCATCTCACTCTCTTTGAATCTTCTTTATCATGCTAAGAGGAGCAGGAAAAAGCAAAAAATTTCAGAATTGCACCTTGCAATGCGGAGAAATTACTGTTTGTGCATTTACAATATTCATTGATTTTTGCCATTGAAAAACATCATGTTATTCATATACCAGAAATGTTTGAAGCTACTGACTGAATGAAAGGAGCTGGCATCTCACTCTCTTTGAATCTTGTTTATCATGCTAAGAGGAGCAGGAAAAAGCAAAAAATTTCAGAATTGCACCTTGCAATGCGGAGAAATTACTGTTTGTGCATTTACAATATTCATTGATTTTTGCCATTGAAAAACGTCCAGAAATGATTGAAGCTACTGACTGAATGAAAGGAGCTGGCATCTCACTCTCTTTGAATCTTCTTTATCATGCTAAGAGGAGCAGGAAAAAGCAAAAAATTTCAGAATTGCACCTTGCAATGCGGAGAAATTACAGTTTGTGCATTTACAATATTCATTGATTTTTGCCATTGAAAAACATCCAGAAATGATTGAAGCTACTGACTGAATGAAAGGAGCTGGCATCTCACTCTCTTTGAATCTTCTTTATCATGCTAAGAGGAGCAGGAAAAAGCAAAAAATTTCAGAATTGCACCTTGCAATGCGGAGAAATTACTGTTTGTGCATTTACAATATTCATTGATTTTTGCCATTGAAAAACATCATGTTATTCATATACCAGAAATGTTTGAAGCTACTGACTGAATGAAAGGAGCTGGCATCTCACTCTCTTTGAATCTTCTTTATCATGCTAAGAGGAGCAGGAAAAAGCAAAAAATTTCAGAATTGCACCTTGCAATGTGGAGAAATTACTGTTTGTGCATTTACAATATTCATTGATTTTTACCATTGAAAAACGTCCAGAAATGATTGAAGCTACTGACTGAATGAAAGTAGCTGGCATCTCACTCTCTTTGAATCTTCTTTATCATGCTAAGAGGAGCAGGAAAAAGCAAAAAATTTCAGACTTGCACCTTGCAATGCGGAGAAATTACTGTTTGTGCATTTACAATATTCATTGATTTTTGCCATTGAAAAACATCATGTTATTCATATACCAGAAATGTTTGAAGCTACTGACTGAATGAAAGGAGCTGGCATCTCACTCTCTTTGAATCTTCTTTATCATGCTAAGAGGAGCAGGAAAAAGCAAAAAATTTCAGAATTGCACCTTGCAATGCGGAGAAATTACTGTTTGTGCATTTACAATATTCATTGATTTTTGCCATTGAAAAACATCATGTTATTCATATACCAGAAATGTTTGAAGCTACTGACTGAATGAAAGGAGCTGGCATCTCACTCTCTTTGAATCTTCTTTATCATGCTAAGAGGAGCAGGAAAAAGCAAAAAATTTCAGAATTGCACCTTGCAATGCGGAGAAATTACTGTTTGTGCATTTACAATATTCATTGATTTTTGCCACTGAAAAACGTCCAGAAATGATTGAAGCTACTGACTGAATGAAAGGAGCTGGCATCTCACTCTCTTTGAATCTTCTTTATCATGCTAAGAGGAGCAGGAAAAAGCAAAAAATTTCAGAATTGCACCTTGCAATGCGGAGAAATTATTGTTTGTGCATTTACAATATTCATTGATTTTTGCCATTGAAAAACATCATGTTATTCATATACCAGAAATGTTTGAAGCTACTGACTGAATGAAAGGAGCTGGCATCTCACTCTCTTTGAATCTTCTTTATCATGCTAAGAGGAGCAGGAAAAAGCAAAAAATTTCAGAATTGCACCTTGCAATGCGGAGAAATTACTGTTTGTGCATTTATAATATTCAATGATTTTTGCCATTGAAAAACATCCAGAAATGATTGAAGCTACTGACTGAACGAAAGGAGCTGGCATCTCACTCTCTTTGAATCTTCTTTATCATGCTAAGAGGAGCAGGAAAAAGCAAAAAATTTCAGAATTGCACCTTGCAATGCGGAGAAATTACTGTTTGTGCATTTACAATATTCATTGATTTTTGCCATTGAAAAACATCATGTTATTCATATACCAGAAAAGTTTGAAGCTACTGACTGAATGAAAGGAGCTGGCATCTCACTCTCTTTGAATCTTCTTTATCATGCTAAGAGGAGCAGGAAAAAGCAAAAAATTTCAGAATTGCACCTTGCAATGCGGAGAAATTACTGTTTGTGCATTTACAATATTCATTGATTTTTGCCATTGAAAAACGTCCAGAAATGATTGAAGCTACTGACTGAATGAAAGGAGCTGGCATCTCACTCTCTTTGAATCTTCTTTATCATGCTAAGAGGAGCAGGAAAAAGCAAAAAATTTCAGAATTGCATCTTGCAATGCGGAGAAATTACTGTTTGTGCATTTACAATATTCATTGATTTTTGCCATTGAAAAACGTCCAGAAATGATTGAAGCTACTGACTAAATGAAAGGAGCTGGCATCTCACTCTCTTTGAATCTTGTTTATCATGCTAAGAGGAGCAGGAAAAAGCAAAAAATTTCAGAATTGCACCTTGCAATGCGGAGAAATTACTGTTTGTGCATTTACAATATTCATTGATTTTTGCCATTGAAAAACATCCAGAAATGATTGAAGCTACTGACTGAATGAAAGGAGCTGGCATCTCACTCTCTTTGAATCTTCTTTATCATGCTAAGAGGAGCAGGAAAAAGCAAAAAATTTCAGAATTGCACCTTGCAATGCGGAGAAATTACTGTTTGTGCATTTACAATATTCATTGATTTTTGCCATTGAAAAACATCATGTTATTCATATACCAGAAATGTTTGAAGCTACTGACTGAATGAAAGGAGCTGGCATGTCACTCTCTTTGAATCTTCTTTATCATGCTAAGAGGAGCAGGAAAAAGCAAAAAATTTCAGAATTGCACCTTGCAATGTGGAGAAATTACTGTTTGTGCATTTACAATATTCATTGATTTTTACCATTGAAAAACGTCCAGAAATGATTGAAGCTACTGACTGAATGAAAGTAGCTGGCATCTCACTCTCTTTGAATCTTCTTTATCATGCTAAGAGGAGCAGGAAAAAGCAAAAAATTTCAGACTTGCACCTTGCAATGCGGAGAAATTACTGTTTGTGCATTTACAATATTCATTGATTTTTCCAATTGAAAAACATCATGTTATTCATATACCAGAAATGTTTGAAGCTACTGACTGAATGAAAGGAGCTGGCATCTCACTCTCTTTGAATCTTCTTTATCATGCTAAGAGGAGCAGGAAAAAGCAAAAAATTTCAGAATTGCACCTTGCAATGCGGAGAAATTACTGTTTGTGCATTTACAATATTCATTGATTTTTGCCATTGAAAAACATCATGTTATTCATATACCAGAAATGTTTGAAGCTACTGACTGAATGAAAGGAGCTGGCATCTCACTCTCTTTGAATCTTCTTTATCATGCTAAGAGGAGCAGGAAAAAGCAAAAAATTTCAGAATTGCACCTTGCAATGTGGAGAAATTACTGTTTGTGCATTTACAATATTCATTGATTTTTACCATTGAAAAACGTCCAGAAATGATTGAAGCTACTGACTGAATGAAAGTAGCTGGCATCTCACTCTCTTTGAATCTTCTTTATCATGCTAAGAGGAGCAGGAAAAAGCAAAAAATTTCAGACTTGCACCTTGCAATGCGGAGAAATTACTGTTTGTGCATTTACAATATTCATTGATTTTTGCCATTGAAAAACATCATGTTATTCATATACCAGAAATGTTTGAAGCTACTGACTGAATGAAAGGAGCTGGCATCTCACTCTCTTTGAATCTTCTTTATCATGCTAAGAGGAGCAGGAAAAAGCAAAAAATTTCAGAATTGCACCTTGCAATGCGGAGAAATTACTGTTTGTGCATTTACAATATTCATTGATTTTTGCCATTGAAAAACATCATGTTATTCATATACCAGAAATGTTTGAAGCTACTGACTGAATGAAAGGAGCTGGCATCTCACTCTCTTTGAATCTTGTTTATCATGCTAAGAGGAGCAGGAAAAAGCAAAAAATTTCAGAATTGCACCTTGCAATGCGGAGAAATTACTGTTTGTGCATTTACAATATTCATTGATTTTTGCCATTGAAAAACGTCCAGAAATGATTGAAGCTACTGACTGAATGAAAGGAGCTGGCATCTCACTCTCTTTGAATCTTCTTTATCATGCTAAGAGGAGCAGGAAAAAGCAAAAAATTTCAGAATTGCACCTTGCAATGCGGAGAAATTACAGTTTGTGCATTTACAATATTCATTGATTTTTGCCATTGAAAAACATCCAGAAATGATTGAAGCTACTGACTGAATGAAAGGAGCTGGCATCTCATTCTCTTTGAATCTTCTTTATCATGCTAAGAGGAGCAGGAAAAAGCAAAAAATTTCAGAATTGCACCTTGCAATGCGGAGAAATTACTGTTTGTGCATTTACAATATTCATTGATTTTTGCCATTGAAAAACATCATGTTATTCATATACCAGAAATGTTTGAAGCTACTGACTGAATGAAAGGAGCTGGCATCTCACTCTCTTTGAATCTTCTTTATCATGCTAAGAGGAGCAGGAAAAAGCAAAAAATTTCAGAATTGCACCTTGCAATGTGGAGAAATTACTGTTTGTGCATTACAATATTCATTGATTTTTACCATTGAAAAACGTCCAGAAATGATTGAAGCTACTGACTGAATGAAAGTAGCTGGCATCTCACTCTCTTTGAATCTTCTTTATCATGCTAAGAGGAGCAGGAAAAAGCAAAAAATTTCAGACTTGCACCTTGCAATGCGGAGAAATTACTGTTTGTGCATTTACAATATTCATTGATTTTTGCCATTGAAAAACATCATGTTATTCATATACCAGAAATGTTTGAAGCTACTGACTGAATGAAAGGAGCTGGCATCTCACTCTCTTTGAATCTTCTTTATCATGCTAAGAGGAGCAGGAAAAAGCAAAAAATTTCAGAATTGCACCTTGCAATGCGGAGAAATTACTGTTTGTGCATTTACAATATTCATTGATTTTTGCCATTGAAAAACATCATGTTATTCATATACCAGAAATGTTTGAAGCTACTGACTGAATGAAAGGAGCTGGCATCTCACTCTCTTTGAATCTTCTTTATCATGCTAAGAGGAGCAGGAAAAAGCAAAAAATTTCAGAATTGCACCTTGCAATGTGGAGAAATTACTGTTTGTGCATTTACAATATTCATTGATTTTTACCATTGAAAAACGTCCAGAAATGATTGAAGCTACTGACTGAATGAAAGTAGCTGGCATCTCACTCTCTTTGAATCTTCTTTATCATGCTAAGAGGAGCAGGAAAAAGCAAAAAATTTCAGACTTGCACCTTGCAATGCGGAGAAATTACTGTTTGTGCATTTACAATATTCATTGATTTTTGCCATTGAAAAACATCATGTTATTCATATACCAGAAATGTTTGAAGCTACTGACTGAATGAAAGGAGCTGGCATCTCACTCTCTTTGAATCTTCTTTATCATGCTAAGAGGAGCAGGAAAAAGCAAAAAATTTCAGAATTGCACCTTGCAATGCGGAGAAATTACTGTTTGTGCATTTACAATATTCATTGATTTTTGCCATTGAAAAACATCATGTTATTCATATACCAGAAATGTTTGAAGCTACTGACTGAATGAAAGGAGCTGGCATCTCACTCTCTTTGAATCTTCTTTATCATGCTAAGAGGAGCAGGAAAAAGCAAAAAATTTCAGAATTGCACCTTGCAATGTGGAGAAATTACTGTTTGTGCATTTACAATATTCATTGATTTTTACCATTGAAAAACGTCCAGAAATGATTGAAGCTACTGACTGAATGAAAGTAGCTGGCATCTCACTCTCTTTGAATCTTCTTTATCATGCTAAGAGGAGCAGGAAAAAGCAAAAAATTTCAGACTTGCACCTTGCAATGCGGAGAAATTACTGTTTGTGCATTTACAATATTCATTGATTTTTGCCATTGAAAAACATCATGTTATTCATATACCAGAAATGTTTGAAGCTACTGACTGAATGAAAGGAGCTGGCATCTCACTCTCTTTGAATCTTCTTTATCATGCTAAGAGGAGCAGGAAAAAGCAAAAAATTTCAGAATTGCACCTTGCAATGCGGAGAAATTACTGTTTGTGCATTTATAATATTCAATGATTTTTGCCATTGAAAAACATCCAGAAATGATTGAAGCTACTGACTGAACGAAAGGAGCTGGCATCTCACTCTCTTTGAATCTTCTTTATCATGCTAAGAGGAGCAGGAAAAAGCAAAAAATTTCAGAATTGCACCTTGCAATGCGGAGAAATTACTGTTTGTGCATTTACAATATTCATTGATTTTTGCCATTGAAAAACATCATGTTATTCATATACCAGAAATGTTTGAAGCTACTGACTGAATGAAAGGAGCTGGCATCTCACTCTCTTTGAATCTTCTTTATCATGCTAAGAGGAGCAGGAAAAAGCAAAAATTTCAGAATTGCACCTTGCAATGCGGAGAAATTACTGTTTGTGCATTTACAATATTCATTGATTTTTGCCATTGAAAAACGTCCAGAAATGATTGAAGCTACTGACTGAATGAAAGGAGCTGGCATCTCACTCTCTTTGAATCTTCTTTATCATGCTAAGAGGAGCAGGAAAAAGCAAAAAATTTCAGAATTGCACCTTGCAATGCGGAGAAATTACTGTTTGTGCATTTACAATATTCATTGATTTTTGACATTGAAAAACGTCCAGAAATGATTGAAGCTACTGACTAAATGAAAGGAGCTGGCATCTCACTCTCTTTGAATCTTGTTTATCATGCTAAGAGGAGCAGGAAAAAGCAAAAAATTTCAGAATTGCACCTTGCAATGCGGAGAAATTACTGTTTGTGCATTTACAATATTCATTGATTTTTGCCATTGAAAAACATCCAGAAATGATTGAAGCTACTGACTGAATGAAAGGAGCTGGCATCTCACTCTCTTTGAATCTTCTTTATCATGCTAAGAGGAGCAGGAAAAAGCAAAAAATTTCAGAATTGCACCTTGCAATGCGGAGAAATTACTGTTTGTGCATTTACAATATTCATTGATTTTTGCCATTGAAAAACATCATGTTATTCATATACCAGAAATGTTTGAAGCTACTGACTGAATGAAAGGAGCTGGCATGTCACTCTCTTTGAATCTTATTTATCATGCTAAGAGGAGCAGGAAAAAGCAAAAAATTTCAGAATTGCACCTTGCAATGTGGAGAAATTACTGTTTGTGCATTTACAATATTCATTGATTTTTACCATTGAAAAACGTCCAGAAATGATTGAAGCTACTGACTGAATGAAAGTAGCTGGCATCTCACTCTCTTTGAATCTTCTTTATCATGCTAAGAGGAGCAGGAAAAAGCAAAAAATTTCAGACTTGCACCTTGCAATGCGGAGAAATTACTGTTTGTGCATTTACAATATTCATTGATTTTTCCAATTGAAAAACATCATGTTATTCATATACCAGAAATGTTTGAAGCTACTGACTGAATGAAAGGAGCTGGCATCTCACTCTCTTTGAATATTCTTTATCATGCTAAGAGGAGCAGGAAAAAGCAAAAAATTTCAGAATTGCACCTTGCAATGCGGAGAAATTACTGTTTGTGCATTTACAATATTCATTGATTTTTGCCATTGAAAAACATCATGTTATTCATATACCAGAAATGTTTGAAGCTACTGACTGAATGAAAGGAGCTGGCATCTCACTCTCTTTGAATCTTCTTTATCATGCTAAGAGGAGCAGGAAAAAGCAAAAAATTTCAGAATTGCACCTTGCAATGTGGAGAAATTACTGTTTGTGCATTTACAATATTCATTGATTTTTACCATTGAAAAACGTCCAGAAATGATTGAAGCTACTGACTGAATGAAAGTAGCTGGCATCTCACTCTCTTTGAATCTTCTTTATCATGCTAAGAGGAGCAGGAAAAAGCAAAAAATTTCAGACTTGCACCTTGCAATGCGGAGAAATTACTGTTTGTGCATTTACAATATTCATTGATTTTTGCCATTGAAAAACATCATGTTATTCATATACCAGAAATGTTTGAAGCTACTGACTGAATGAAAGGAGCTGGCATCTCACTCTCTTTGAATCTTCTTTATCATGCTAAGAGGAGCAGGAAAAAGCAAAAAATTTCATAATTGCACCTTGCAATGCGGAGAAATTACTGTTTGTGCATTTACAATATTCATTGATTTTTGCCATTGAAAAACATCATGTTATTCATATACCAGAAATGTTTGAAGCTACTGACTGAATGAAAGGAGCTGGCATCTCACTCTCTTTGAATCTTGTTTATCATGCTAAGAGGAGCAGGAAAAAGCAAAAAATTTCAGAATTGCACCTTGCAATGCGGAGAAATTACTGTTTGTGCATTTACAATATTCATTGATTTTTGCCATTGAAAAACGTCCAGAAATGATTGAAGCTACTGACTGAATGAAAGGAGCTGGCATCTCACTCTCTTTGAATCTTCTTTATCATGCTAAGAGGAGCAGGAAAAAGCAAAAAATTTCAGAATTGCACCTTGCAATGCGGAGAAATTACAGTTTGTGCATTTACAATATTCATTGATTTTTGCCATTGAAAAACATCCAGAAATGATTGAAGCTACTGACTGAATGAAAGGAGCTGGCATCTCACTCTCTTTGAATCTTCTTTATCATGCTAAGAGGAGCAGGAAAAAGCAAAAAATTTCAGAATTGCACCTTGCAATGCGGAGAAATTACTGTTTGTGCATTTACAATATTCATTGATTTTTGCCATTGAAAAACATCATGTTATTCATATACCAGAAATGTTTGAAGCTACTGACTGAATGAAAGGAGCTGGCATCTCACTCTCTTTGAATCTTCTTTATCATGCTAAGAGGAGCAGGAAAAAGCAAAAAATTTCAGAATTGCACCTTGCAATGTGGAGAAATTACTGTTTGTGCATTTACAATATTCATTGATTTTTACCATTGAAAAACGTCCAGAAATGATTGAAGCTACTGACTGAATGAAAGTAGCTGGCATCTCACTCTCTTTGAATCTTCTTTATCATGCTAAGAGGAGCAGGAAAAAGCAAAAAATTTCAGACTTGCACCTTGCAATGCGGAGAAATTACTGTTTGTGCATTTACAATATTCATTGATTTTTGCCATTGAAAAACATCATGTTATTCATATACCAGAAATGTTTGAAGCTACTGACTGAATGAAAGGAGCTGGCATCTCACTCTCTTTGAATCTTCTTTATCATGCTAAGAGGAGCAGGAAAAAGCAAAAAATTTCAGAATTGCACCTTGCAATGCGGAGAAATTACTGTTTGTGCATTTACAATATTCATTGATTTTTGCCATTGAAAAACATCATGTTATTCATATACCAGAAATGTTTGAAGCTACTGACTGAATGAAAGGAGCTGGCATCTCACTCTCTTTGAATCTTCTTTATCATGCTAAGAGGAGCAGGAAAAAGCAAAAAATTTCAGAATTGCACCTTGCAATGTGGAGAAATTACTGTTTGTGCATTTACAATATTCATTGATTTTTACCATTGAAAAACGTCCAGAAATGATTGAAGCTACTGACTGAATGAAAGTAGCTGGCATCTCACTCTCTTTGAATCTTCTTTATCATGCTAAGAGGAGCAGGAAAAAGCAAAAAATTTCAGACTTGCACCTTGCAATGCGGAGAAATTACTGTTTGTGCATTTACAATATTCATTGATTTTTGCCATTGAAAAACATCATGTTATTCATATACCAGAAATGTTTGAAGCTACTGACTGAATGAAAGGAGCTGGCATCTCACTCTCTTTGAATCTTCTTTATCATGCTAAGAGGAGCAGGAAAAAGCAAAAAATTTCAGAATTGCACCTTGCAATGCGGAGAAATTACTGTTTGTGCATTTACAATATTCATTGATTTTTGCCATTGAAAAACGTCCAGAAATGATTGAAGCTACTGACTGAATGAAAGGAGCTGGCATCTCACTCTCTTTGAATCTTCTTTATCATGCTAAGAGGAGCAGGAAAAAGCAAAAAATTTCAGAATTGCACCTTGCAATGCGGAGAAATTACTGTTTGTGCATTTACAATATTCATTGATTTTTGCCATTGAAAAACGTCCAGAAATGATTGAAGCTACTGACTGAATGAAAGGAGCTGGCATCTCACTCTCTTTGAATCTTGTTTATCATGCTAAGAGGAGCAGGAAAAAGCAAAAAATTTCAGAATTGCATCTTGCAATGCGGAGAAATTACTGTTTGTGCATTTACAATATTCATTGATTTTTGCCATTGAAAAACATCATGTTATTCATATACCAGAAATGTTTGAAGCTACTGACTGAATGAAAGGAGCTGGCATCTCACTCTCTTTGAATCTTCTTTATCATGCTAGGATTAGCAGGAAAAAGCAAAAAATTTCCGAATTGCACCTTGCAATGTGGAGAAATTACTGTTTGTGCATTTACAATATTCATTGATTTTTGCCATTGAAAAACGTCCAGAAATGATTGAAGCTACTGACTGAATGAAAGGAGCTGGCATCTCACTCTCTTTGAATCTTCTTTATCATGCTAAGAGGAGCAGGAAAAAGCAAAAAATTTCAGAATTGCACCTTGCAATGCGGAGAAATTACTGTTTGTGCATTTACAATATTCATTGATTTTTGCCATTGAAAAACGTCCAGAAATGATTGAAGCTACTGACTGAATGAAAGGAGCTGGCATCTCACTCTCTTTGAATCTTGTTTATCATGCTAAGAGGAGCAGGAAAAAGCAAAAAATTTCAGAATTGCACCTTGCAATGCGGAGAAATTACTGTTTGTGCATTTACAATATTCATTGATTTTTGCCATTGAAAAACGTCCAGAAATGATTGAAGCTACTGACTGAATGAAAGGAGCTGGCATCTCACTCTCTTTGAATCTTCTTTATCATGCTAAGAGGAGCAGGAAAAAGCAAAAAATTTCAGAATTGCACCTTGCAATGCGGAGAAATTATTTTTTGTGCATTTACAATATTCATTGATTTTTGCCATTGAAAAACATCATGTTATTCATATACCAGAAATGTTTGAAGCTACTGACTGAATGAAAGGAGCTGACATCTCACTCTCTTTGAGTCTTCTTTATCATGCTAAGAGGAGCAGGAAAAAGCAAAAAATTTCCGAATTGCACCTTGCAATGCGGAGAAATTACTGTTTGTGCATTTACAATATTCATTGATTTTTGCCATTGAAAAACGTCCAGAAATGATTGAAGCTACTGACTGAATGAAAGGAGCTGGCATCTCACTCTCTTTGAATCTTCTTTATCATGCTAAGAGGAGCAGGAAAAAGCAAAAAATTTCAGAATTGCACCTTGCAATGCGGAGAAATTACTGTTTGTGCATTTACAATATTCATTGATTTTTGCCATTGAAAAACATCATGTTATTCATATACCAGAAATGTTTGAAGCTACTGACTGAATGAAAGGAGCTGGCATCTCACTCTCTTTGAATCTTCTTTATCATGCTAAGAGGAGCAGGAAAAAGCAAAAAATTTCAGAATTGCACCTTGCAATGCGGAGAAATTACTGTTTGTGCATTTACAATATTCATTGATTTTTGCCATTGAAAAACATCATGTTATTCATATACCAGAAATGTTTGAAGCTACTGACTGAATGAAAGGAGCTGGCATCTCACTCTCTTTGAAACTTCTTTATCATGCTAAGAGGAGCAGGAAAAAGCAAAAAATTTCAGAATTGCACCTTGCAATGTGGAGAAATTACTGTTTGTGCATTTACAATATTCATTGATTTTTACCATTGAAAAACGTCCAGAAATGATTGAAGCTACTGACTGAATGAAAGTAGCTGGCATCTCACTCTCTTTGAATCTTCTTTATCATGCTAAGAGGAGCAGGAAAAAGCAAAAAATTTCAGACTTGCACCTTGCAATGCGGAGAAATTACTGTTTGTGCATTTACAATATTCATTGATTTTTGCCATTGAAAAACATCATGTTATTCATATACCAGAAATGTTTGAAGCTACTGACTGAATGAAAGGAGCTGGCATCTCACTCTCTTTGAATCTTCTTTATCATGCTAAGAGGAGCAGGAAAAAGCAAAAAATTTCAGAATTGCACCTTGCAATGCGGAGAAATTACTGTTTGTGCATTTACAATATTCATTGATTTTTGCCATTGAAAAACATCATGTTATTCATATACCAGAAATGTTTGAAGCTACTGACTGAATGAAAGGAGCTGGCATCTCACTCTCTTTGAATCTTCTTTATCATGCTAAGAGGAGCAGGAAAAAGCAAAAAATTTCAGAATTGCACCTTGCAATGTGGAGAAATTACTGTTTGTGCATTTACAATATTCATTGATTTTTACCATTGAAAAACGTTCAGAAATGATTGAAGCTACTGACTGAATGAAAGTAGCTGGCATCTCACTCTCTTTGAATCTTCTTTATCATGCTAAGAGGAGCAGGAAAAAGCAAAAAATTTCAGACTTGCACCTTGCAATGCGGAGAAATTACTGTTTGTGCATTTACAATATTCATTGATTTTTGCCATTGAAAAACATCATGTTATTCATATACCAGAAATGTTTGAAGCTACTGACTGAATGAAAGGAGCTGGCATCTCACTCTCTTTGAATCTTCTTTATCATGCTAAGAGGAGCAGGAAAAAGCAAAAAATTTCGGAATTGCACCTTGCAATGCGGAGAAATTACTGTTTGTGCATTTACAATATTCATTGATTTTTGCCATTGAAAAACGTCCAGAAATGATTGAAGCTACTGACTGAATGAAAGGAGCTGGCATCTCACTCTCTTTGAATCTTCTTTATCATGCTAAGAGGAGCAGGAAAAAGCAAAAAATTTCAGAATTGCACCTTGCAATGCGGAGAAATTACTGTTTGTGCATTTACAATATTCATTGATTTTTGCCATTGAAAAACATCATGTTATTCATATACCAGAAATGTTTGAAGCTACTGACTGAATGAAAGGAGCTGGCATCTCACTCTCTTTGAATCTTCTTTATCATGCTAAGAGGAGCAGGAAAAAGCAAAAAATTTCAGAATTGCACCTTGCAATGTGGAGAAATTACTGTTTGTGCATTTACAATATTCATTGATTTTTACCATTGAAAAATGTCCAGAAATGATTGAAGCTACTGACTGAATGAAAGTAGCTGGCATCTCACTCTCTTTGAATCTTCTTTATCATGCTAAGAGGAGCAGGAAAAAGCAAAAAATTTCAGAATTGCACCTTGCAATGCGGAGAAATTACTGTTTGTGCATTTACAATATTCATTGATTTTTGCCATTGAAAAACATCATGTTATTCATATACCAGAAATGTTTGAAGCTACTGACTGAATGAAAGGAGCTGGCATCTCACTCTCTTTGATTCTTCTTTATCATGCTAAGAGGAGCAGGAAAAAGCAAAAAATTTCAGAATTGCACCTTGCAATGCGGAGAAATTACTGTTTATGCATTTATAATATTAAATGATTTTTGCCATTGAAAAACGTCCAGAAATGATTGAAGCTACTGACTGAACGAAAGGAGCTGGCATCTCACTCTCTTTGAATCTTCTTTATCATGCTAAGAGGAGCAGGAAAAAGCAAAAAATTTCAGAATTGCACCTTGCAATGCGGAGAAATTACTGTTTGTGCATTTACAATATTCATTGATTTTTGCCATTGAAAAACGTCCAGAAATGATTGAAGCTACTGACTGAATGAAAGGAGCTGGCATCTCACTCTCTTTGAATCTTCTTTATCATGCTAAGAGGAGCAGGAAAAAGCAAAAAATTTCAGAATTGCACCTTGCAATGCGGAGAAATTACTGTTTGTGCATTTACAATATTCATTGATTTTTGCCATTGAAAAACATCATGTTATTCATATACCAGAAATGTTTGAAGCTACTGACTGAATGAAAGGAGCTGGCATCTCACTCTCTTTGAATCTTCTTTATCATGCTAAGAGGAGCAGGAAAAAGCAAAAAATTTCAGAATTGCACCTTGCAATGCGGAGAAATTACTGTTTGTGCATTTACAATATTCATTGATTTTTGCCATTGAAAAACATCATGTTATTCATATACCAGAAATGTTTGAAGCTACTGACTGAATGAAAGGAGCTGGCATCTCACTCTCTTTGAATCTTCTTTATCATGCTAAGAGGAGCAGGAAAAAGCAAAAAATTTCAGAATTGCACCTTGCAATGTGGAGAAATTACTGTTTGTGCATTTACAATATTCATTGATTTTTACCATTGAAAAACGTCCAGAAATGATTGAAGCTACTGACTGAATGAAAGTAGCTGGCATCTCACTCTCTTTGAATCTTCTTTATCATGCTAAGAGGAGCAGGAAAAAGCAAAAAATTTCAGACTTGCACCTTGCAATGCGGAGAAATTACTGTTTGTGCATTTACAATATTCATTGATTTTTGCCATTGAAAAACATCATGTTATTCATATACCAGAAATGTTTGAAGCTACTGACTGAATGAAAGGAGCTGGCATCTCACTCTCTTTGAATCTTCTTTATCATGCTAAGAGGAGCAGGAAAAAGCAAAAAATTTCAGAATTGCACCTTGCAATGCGGAGAAATTACTGTTTGTGCATTTACAATATTCATTGATTTTTGCCATTGAAAAACATCATGTTATTCATATACCAGAAATGTTTGAAGCTACTGACTGAATGAAAGGAGCTGGCATCTCACTCTCTTTGAATCTTCTTTATCATGCTAAGAGGAGCAGGAAAAAGCAAAAAATTTCAGAATTGCACCTTGCAATGTGGAGAAATTACTGTTTGTGCATTTACAATATTCATTGATTTTTACCATTGAAAAACGTTCAGAAATGATTGAAGCTACTGACTGAATGAAAGTAGCTGGCATCTCACTCTCTTTGAATCTTCTTTATCATGCTAAGAGGAGCAGGAAAAAGCAAAAAATTTCAGACTTACACCTTGCAATGCGGAGAAATTACTGTTTGTGCATTTACAATATTCATTGATTTTTGCCATTGAAAAACATCATGTTATTCATATACCAGAAATGGTTGAAGCTACTGACTGAATGAAAGGAGCTGGCATCTCACTCTCTTTGAATCTTCTTTATCATGCTAAGAGGAGCAGGAAAAAGCAAAAAATTTCAGAATTGCACCTTGCAATGCGGAGAAATTACTGTTTGTGCATTTACAATATTCATTGATTTTTGCCATTGAAAAACGTCCAGAAATGATTGAAGCTACTGACTGAATGAAAGGAGCTGGCATCTCACTCTCTTTGAATCTTCTTTATCATGCTAAGAGGAGCAGGAAAAAGCAAAAAATTTCAGAATTGCACCTTGCAATGCGGAGAAATTACTGTTTGTGCATTTACAATATTCATTGATTTTTGCCATTGAAAAACATCATGTTATTCATATACCAGAAATGTTTGAAGCTACTGACTGAATGAAAGGAGCTGGCATCTCACTCTCTTTGAATCTTCTTTATCATGCTAAGAGGAGCAGGAAAAAGCAAAAAATTTCAGAATTGCACCTTGCAATGTGGAGAAATTACTGTTTGTGCATTTACAATATTCATTGATTTTTACCATTGAAAAACGTCCAGAAATGATTGAAGCTACTGACTGAATGAAAGTAGCTGGCATCTCACTCTCTTTGAATCTTCTTTATCATGCTAAGAGGAGCAGGAAAAAGCAAAAAATTTCAGACTTGCACCTTGCAATGCGGAGAAATTACTGTTTGTGCATTTACAATATTCATTGATTTTTGCCATTGAAAAACATCATGTTATTCATATACCAGAAATGTTTGAAGCTACTGACTGAATGAAAGGAGCTGGCATCTCACTCTCTTTGAATCTTCTTTATCATGCTAAGAGGAGCAGGAAAAAGCAAAAAATTTCAGAATTGCACCTTGCAATGCGGAGAAATTACTGTTTGTGCATTTACAATATTCATTGATTTTTGCCATTGAAAAACATCATGTTATTCATATACCAGAAATGTTTGAAGCTACTGACTGAATGAAAGGAGCTGGCATCTCACTCTCTTTGAATCTTCTTTATCATGCTAAGAGGAGCAGGAAAAAGCAAAAAATTTCAGAATTGCACCTTGCAATGTGGAGAAATTACTGTTTGTGCATTTACAATATTCATTGATTTTTACCATTGAAAAACGTTCAGAAATGATTGAAGCTACTGACTGAATGAAAGTAGCTGGCATCTCACTCTCTTTGAATCTTCTTTATCATGCTAAGAGGAGCAGGAAAAAGCAAAAAATTTCAGACTTGCACCTTGCAATGCGGAGAAATTACTGTTTGTGCATTTACAATATTCATTGATTTTTGCCATTGAAAAACATCATGTTATTCATATACCAGAAATGTTTGAAGCTACTGACTGAATGAAAGGAGCTGGCATCTCACTCTCTTTGAATCTTCTTTATCATGCTAAGAGGAGCAGGAAAAAGCAAAAAATTTCAGAATTGCACCTTGCAATGCGGAGAAATTACTGTTTGTGCATTTACAATATTCATTGATTTTTGCCATTGAAAAACGTCCAGAAATGATTGAAGCTACTGACTGAATGAAAGGAGCTGGCATCTCACTCTCTTTGAATCTTCTTTATCATGCTAAGAGGAGCAAGAAAAAGCAAAAAATTTCAGAATTGCACCTTGCAATGCGGAGAAATTAC
The DNA here is from genome assembly GCF_046119375.1 of Phyllobates terribilis. Lineage (NCBI taxonomy): Eukaryota > Metazoa > Chordata > Amphibia > Anura > Dendrobatidae > Phyllobates > Phyllobates terribilis. Next base: position 1,082,829 of record NW_027363188.1, read on the forward strand.
TGTTTGTGCATTTACAATATTCATTGATTTTTGCCATTGAAAAACATCATGTTATTCATATACCAGAAATGTTTGAAGCTACTGACTGAATGAAAGGAGCTGGCATCTCACTCTCTTTGAATCTTCTTTATCATGCTAAGAGGAGCAGGAAAAAGCAAAAAATTTCAGAATTGCACCTTGCAATGTGGAGAAATTACTGTTTGTGCATTTACAATATTCATTGATTTTTACCATTGAAAAACGTTCAGAAATGATTGAAGCTACTGACTGAATGAAAGTAGCTGGCATCTCACTCTCTTTGAATCTTCTTTATCATGCTAAGAGGAGCAGGAAAAAGCAAAAAATTTCAGACTTGCACCTTGCAATGCGGAGAAATTACTGTTTGTGCATTTACAATATTCATTGATTTTTGCCATTGAAAAACATCATGTTATTCATATACCAGAAATGTTTGAAGCTACTGACTGAATGAAAGGAGCTGGCATCTCACTCTCTTTGAATCTTCTTTATCATGCTAAGAGGAGCAGGAAAAAGCAAAAAATTTCAGAATTGCACCTTGCAATGCGGAGAAATTACTGTTTGTGCATTTACAATATTCATTGATTTTTGCCATTGAAAAACGTCCAGAAATGATTGAAGCTACTGACTGAATGAAAGGAGCTGGCATCTCACTCTCTTTGAATCTTCTTTATCATGCTAAGAGGAGCAGGAAAAAGCAAAAAATTTCAGAATTGCACCTTGCAATGCGGAGAAATTACTGTTTGTGCATTTACAATATTCATTGATTTTTGCCATTGAAAAACGTCCAGAAATGATTGAAGCTACTGACTGAATGAAAGGAGCTGGCATCTCACTCTCTTTGAATCTTGTTTATCATGCTAAGAGGAGCAGGAAAAAGCAAAAAATTTCAGAATTGCACCTTGCAATGCGGAGAAATTACTGTTTGTGCATTTACAATATTCATTGATTTTTGCCATTGAAAAACATCCAGAAATGATTGAAGCTACTGACTGAATGAAAGGAGCTGGCATCTCACTCTCTTTGAATCTTCTTTATCATGCTAAGAGGAGCAGGAAAAAGCAAAAAATTTCAGAATTGCACCTTGCAATGCGGAGAAATTACTGTTTGTGCATAAATAATATTCATTGATTTTTGCCATTGAAAAACATCATGTTATTCATATACCAGAAATGATTGAAGCTACTGAATGAATGAAAGGAGCTGGCATCTCACTCTCTTTGAATCTTCTTTATCATGCTAAGAGGAGCAGGAAAAAGTAAAAAATTTCAGAATTTCACCTTGCAATGCGGAGAAATTACTGTTTGTGCATTTATAATATTCAATGATTTTTGCCATTGAAAAACGTCCAGAAATGATTGAAGCTACTGACTGAACGAAAGGAGCTGGCATCTCACTCTCTTTGAATCTTCTTTATCATGCTAAGAGGAGCAGGAAAAAGCAAAAAATTTCAGAATTGCACCTTGCAATGCGGAGAAATTACTGTTTGTGCATAAATAATATTCATTGATTTTTGCCATTGAAAAACATCATGTTATTCATATACCAGAAATGATTGAAGCTACTGAATGAATGAAAGGAGCTGGCATCTCACTCTCTTTGAATCTTCTTTATCATGCCAAGAGGAGCAGGAAAAAGTAAAAAATTTCAGAATTTCACCTTGCAATGCGGAGAAATTACTGTTTGTGCATTTATAATATTCAATGATTTTTGCCATTGAAAAACGTCCAGAAATGATTGAAGCTACTGACTGAACGAAAGGAGCTGGCATCTCACTCTCTTTGAATCTTCTTTATCATGCTAAGAGGAGCAGGAAAAAGCAAAAAATTTCAGAATTGCACCTTGCAATGCGGAGAAATTACTGTTTGTGCATTTACAATATTCATTGATTTTTGCCATTGAAAAACATCATGTTATTCATATACCAGAAATGTTTGAAGCTACTGACTGAATGAAAGGAGCTGGCATCTCACTCTCTTTGAATCTTCTTTATCATGCTAAGAGGAGCAGGAAAAAGCAAAAAATTTCAGAATTGCACCTTGCAATGCGGAGAAATTACTGTTTGTGCATTTACAATATTCATTGATTTTTGCCATTGAAAAACGTCCAGAAATGATTGAAGCTACTAACTGAATGAAAGGAGCTGGCATCTCACTCTCTTTGAATCTTGTTTATCATGCTAAGAGGAGCAGGAAAAAGCAAAAAATTTCAGAATTGCACCTTGCAATGCGGAGAAATTACTGTTTGTGCATTTACAATATTCATTGATTTTTGCCATTGAAAAACGTCCAGAAATGATTGAAGCTACTGACTGAATGAAAGGAGCTGGCATCTCACTCTCTTTGAATCTTCTTTACCATGCTAAGAGGAGCAGGAAAAAGCAAAAAATTTCAGAATTGCACCTTGCAATGCGGAGAAATTACTGTTTGTGCATTTACAATATTCATTGATTTTTGCCATTGAAAAACATCATGTTATTCATATACCAGAAATGATTGAAGCTACTGACTGAATGAAAGGAGCTGGCATCTCACTCTCTTTGAATCTTCTTTATCATGCTAAGAGGAGCAGGAAAAAGTAAAAAATTTCAGAATTGCACCTTGCAATGCGGAGAAATTACTGTTTGTGCATTTATAATATTCAATGATTTTTGCCATTGAAAAACGTCCAGAAATGATTGAAGCTACTGACTGAACGAAAGGAGCTGGCATCTCACTCTCTTTGAATCTTCTTTATCATGCTAAGAGGAGCAGGAAAAAGCAAAAAATTTCAGAATTGCACCTTGCAATGCGGAGAAATTACTGTTTGTGCATTTACAATATTCATTGATTTTTGCCATTGAAAAACATCATGTTATTCATATACCAGAAATGTTTGAAGCTACTGACTGAATGAAAGGAGCTGACAACTCACTCTCTTTGAATCTTCTTTATCATGCTAAGAGGAGCAGGAAAAAGCAAAAAATTTCAGAATTGCACCTTGCAATGCGGAGAAATTACTGTTTGTGCATTTACAATATTCATTGATTTTTGCCATTGAAAAACATCCAGAAATGATTGAAGCTACTGACTGAATGAAAGGAGCTGGCATCTCACTCTCTTTGAATCTTCTTTATCATGCTAAGAGGAGCAGGAAAAAGCAAAAAATTTCAGAATTGCACCTTGCAATGCGGAGAAATTACTGTTTGTGCATTTACAATATTCATTGATTTTTGCCATTGAAAAACATCATGTTATTCATATACCAGAAATGTTTGAAGCTACTGACTGAATGAAAGGAGCTGGCATCTCACTCTCTTTGAATCTTCTTTATCATGCTAAGAGGAGCAGGAAAAAGCAAAAAATTTCAGAATTGCACCTTGCAATGCGGAGAAATTACTGTTTGTGCATTTACAATATTCATTGATTTTTGCCATTGAAAAACATCATGTTATTCATATACCAGAAATGTTTGAAGCTACTGACTGAATGAAAGGAGCTGGCATCTCACTCTCTTTGAATCTTCTTTATCATGCTAAGAGGAGCAGGAAAAAGCAAAAAATTTCAGAATTGCTCCTTGCAATGTGGAGAAATTACTGTTTGTGCATTTACAATATTCATTGATTTTTACCATTGAAAAACGTCCAGAAATGATTGAAGCTACTGACTGAATGAAAGTAACTGGCATCTCACTCTCTTTGAATCTTCTTTATCATGCTAAGAGGAGCAGGAAAAAGCAAAAAATTTCAGACTTGCACCTTGCAATGCGGAGAAATTACTGTTTGTGCATTTACAATATTCATTGATTTTTGCCATTGAAAAACGTCCATAAATGATTGAAGCTACTGACTGAATGAAAGGAGCTGGCATCTCACTCTCTTTGAATCTTCTTTATCATGCTAAGAGGAGCAGGAAAAAGCAAAAAATTTCAGAATTGCACCTTGCAATGCGGAGAAATTACAGTTTGTGCATTTACAATATTCATTGATTTTTGCCATTGAAAAACATCCAGAAATGATTGAAGCTACTGACTGAATGAAAGGAGCTGGCATCTCACTCTCTTTGAATCTTCTTTATCATGCTAAGAGTAGCAGGAAAAAGCAAAAAATTTCAGACTTGCACCTTGCAATGCGGAGAAATTACTGTTTGTGCATTTACAATATTCATTGATTTTTGCCATTGAAAAACATCATGTTATTCATATACCAGAAATGTTTGAAGCTACTGACTGAATGAAAGGAGCTGGCATCTCACTCTCTTTGAATCTTCTTTATCATGCTAAGAGGAGCAGGAAAAAGCAAAAAATTTCAGAATTGCACCTTGGAATGCGGAGAAATTACTGTTTGTGCATTTACAATATTCATTGATTTTTGCCATTGAAAAACGTCCAGAAATGATTGAAGCTACTGACTGAATGAAAGGAGCTGGCATCTCACTCTCTTTGAATCTTCCTTATCATGCTAAGAGGAGCAGGAAAAATCAAAAAATTTCAGAATTGCACCTTGCAATGCGGAGAAATTACTGTTTGTGCATTTACAATATTCATTGATTTTTGCCATTGAAAAACATGTTATTCATATACCAGAAATGTTTGAAGCTACTGACTGAATGAAAGGAGCTGGCACCTCACTCTCTTTGAATCTTCTTTATCATGCTAAGAGGAGCGGGAAAAAGCAAAAAATTTCAGAATTGCACCTTGCAATGCGGAGAAATTACTGTTTGTGCATTTACAATATTCATTGATTTTTGCCATTGAAAAACGTCCAGAAATGATTGAAGGTACTGACTGAATGAAAGGAGCTGGCATCTCACTCTCTTTGAATCTTCTTTATCATGCTAAGAGGAGCAGGAAAAAGCAAAAAATTTCAGAATTGCACCTTGCAATGCGGAGAAATTACTGTTTGTGCATTTACAATATTCATTGATTTTTGCCATTGAAAAACGTCCAGAAATGATTGAAGCTACTGACTGAATGAAAGGAGCTGGCATCTCACTCTCTTTGAATCTTCTTTATCATGCTAAGAGGAGCAGGAAAAAGCAAAAAATTTCAGAATTGCACCTTGCAATGCTGAGAAATTACAGTTTGTGCATTTACAATATTCATTGATTTTTGCCATTGAAAAACATCCAGAAATGATTGAAGCTACTGACTGAATGAAAGGAGCTGGCATCTCACTCTCTTTGAATCTTCTTTATCATGCTAAGAGGAGCAGGAAAAAGCAAAAAATTTCAGAATTGCACCTTGCAATGCGGAGAAATTACTGTTTGTGCATTTACAATATTCATTGATTTTTGCCATTGAAAAACATCATGTTATTCATATACCAGAAATGTTTGAAGCTACTGACTGAATGAAAGGAGCTGGCAACTCACTCTCTTTGAATCTTCTTTATCATGCTAAGAGGAGTAGGAAAAAGCAAAAAATTTCAGAATTGCACCTTGCAATGTGGAGAAATTACTGTTTGTGCATTTACAATATTCATTGATTTTTACCATTGAAAAACGTCCAGAAATGATTGAAGCTACTGACTGAATGAAAGTAGCTGGCATCTCACTCTCTTTGAATCTTCTTTATCATGCTAAGAGGAGCAGGAAAAAGCAAAAAATTTCAGACTTGCACCTTGCAATGCGGAGAAATTACTGTTTGTGCATTTACAATATTCATTGATTTTTGCCATTGAAAAACGTCCAGAAATGATTGAAGGTACTGATTGAATGAAAGGAGCTGGCATCTCACTCTCTTTGAATCTTCTTTATCATGCTAAGAGGAGCAGGAAAAAGCAAAAAATTTCAGAATTGCACCTTGCAATGCGGAGAAATTACTGTTTGTGCATTTACAATATTCATTGATTTTTGCCACTGAAAAACGTCCAGAAATGATTGAAGCTACTGACTGAATGAAAGGAGCTGGCATCTCACTCTCTTTGAATCTTCTTTATCATGCTAAGAGGAGCAGGAAAAAGCAAAAAATTTCAGAATTGCACCTTGCAATGCGGAGAAATTACTGTTTGTGCATTTACAATATTCATTGATTTTTGCCATTGAAAAACATCATGTTATTCATATACCAGAAATGTTTGAAGCTACTGACTGAATGAAAGGAGCTGGCATCTCACTCTCTTTGAATCTTCTTTATCATGCTAAGAGGAGCAGGAAAAAGCAAAAAATTTCAGAATTGCACCTTGCAATGCGGAGAAATTACTGTTTGTGCATTTACAATATTCATTGATTTTTGCCACTGAAAAACGTCCAGAAATGATTGAAGCTACTGACTGAATGAAAGGAGCTGGCATCTCACTCTCTTGAATCTTCTTTATCATGCTAAGAGGAGCAGGAAAAAGCAAAAAATTTCAGAATTGCACCTTGCAATGCGGAGAAATTACAGTTTGTGCATTTACAATATTCATTGATTTTTGCCATTGAAAAACATCCAGAAATGATTGAAGCTACTGACTGAATGAAAGGAGCTGGCATCTCACTCTCTTTGAATCTTCTTTATCATGCTAAGAGGAGCAGGAAAAAGCAAAAAATTTCAGACTTGCACCTTGCAATGCGGAGAAATTACTGTTTGTGCATTTACAATATTCATTGATTTTTGCCATTGAAAAACATCATGTTATTCATATACCAGAAATGTTTGAAGCTACTGACTGAATGAAAGGAGCTGGCATCTCACTCTCTTTGAATCTTCTTTATCATGCTAAGAGGAGCAGGAAAAAGCAAAAAATTTCAGAATTGCACCTTGCAATGCGGAGAAATTACTGTTTGTGCATTTACAATATTCATTGATTTTTGCCATTGAAAAACGTCCAGAAATGATTGAAGCTACTGACTGAATGAAAGGAGCTGGCATCTCACTCTCTTTGAATCTTCTTTATCATGCTAAGAGGAGCAGGAAAAATCAAAAAATTTCAGAATTGCACCTTGCAATGCGGAGAAATTACTGTTTGTGCATTTACAATATTCATTGATTTTTGCCATTGAAAAACATGTTATTCATATACCAGAAATGTTTGAAGCTACTGACTGAATGAAAGGAGCTGGCACCTCACTCTCTTTGAATCTTCTTTATCATGCTAAGAGGAGCGGGAAAAAGCAAAAAATTTCAGAATTGCACCTTGCAATGCGGAGAAATTACTGTTTGTGCATTTACAATATTCATTGATTTTTGCCATTGAAAAACATCATGTTATTCATATACCAGAAATGTTTGAAGCTACTGACTGAATGAAAGGAGCTGGCAACTCACTCTCTTTGAATCTTCTTTATCATGCTAAGAGGAGCAGGAAAAAGCAAAAAATTTCAGAATTGCACCTTGCAATGTGGAGAAATTACTGTTTGTGCATTTACAATATTCATTGATTTTTACCATTGAAAAACGTCCAGAAATGATTGAAGCTACTGACTGAAAGAAAGTAGCTGGCATCTCACTCTCTTTGAATCTTCTTTATCATGCTAAGAGGAGCAGGAAAAAGCAAAAAATTTCAGACTTGCACCTTGCAATGCGGAGAAATTACTGTTTGTGCATTTACAATATTCATTGATTTTTGCCATTGAAAAACGTCCAGAAATGATTGAAGGTACTGACTGAATGAAAGGAGCTGGCATCTCACTCTCTTTGAATCTTCTTTATCATGCTAAGAGGAGCAGGAAAAAGCAAAAAATTTCAGAATTGCACCTTGCAATGCGGAGAAATTACTGTTTGTGCATTTACAATATTCATTGATTTTTGCCACTGAAAAACGTCCAGAAATGATTGAAGCTACTGACTGAATGAAAGGAGCTGGCATCTCACTCTCATTGAATCTTCTTTATCATGCTAAGAGGAGCAGGAAAAAGCAAAAAATTTCAGAATTGCACCTTGCAATGCGGAGAAATTACAGTTTGTGCATTTACAATATTCATTGATTTTTGCCATTGAAAAACATCCAGAAATGATTGAAGCTACTGACTGAATGAAAGGAGCTGGCATCTCACTCTCTTTGAATCTTCTTTATCATGCTAAGAGGAGCAGGAAAAAGCAAAAAATTTCTCCGCATTGCAAGGTGCAATTCTGAAATTTTTTGCTTTTTCCTGCTCCTCTTAGCATGATAAAGAAGATTCAAAGAGAGTGAGATGCCAGCTCCTTTCATTCAGTCAGTAGCTTCAATCATTTCTGGACGTTTTTCAATGGCAAAAATCAATGAATATTGTAAATGCACAAACAGTAATTTCTCCGCATTGCAAGGTGCAATTCTGAAATTTTTTGCTTTTTCCTGCTCCTCTTAGCATGATAAAGAAGATTCAAAGAGAGTGAGATGCCAGCTCCTTTCGTTCAGTCAGTAGCTTCAATCATTTCTGGACGTTTTTCAATGGCAAAAATCATTGAATATTATAAATGCACAAACAGTAATTTCTCCGCATTGCAAGGTGCAATTCTGAAATTTTTTACTTTTTCCTGCTCCTCTTAGCATGATAAAGAAGATTCAAAGAGAGTGAGATGCCAGCTCCTTTCATTCAGTCAGTAGCTTCAATCATTTCTGGTATATGAATAACATGATGTTTTTCAATGGCAAAAATCAATGAATATTGTAAATGCACAAACAGTAATTTCTCCGCATTGCAAGGTGCAAGTCTGAAATTTTTTGCTTTTTCCTGCTCCTCTTAGCATGATAAAGAAGATTCAAAGAGAGTGAGATGCCAGCTACTTTCATTCAGTCAGTAGCTTCAATCATTTCTGGACGTTTTTCAATGGTAAAAATCAATGAATATTGTAAATGTACAAACAGTAATTTCTCCACATTGCAAGGTGCAATTCTGAAATTTTTTGCTTTTTCCTGCTCCTCTTAGCATGATAAAGAAGATTCAAAGAGAGTGAGATGCCAGCTCCTTTCATTCAGTCAGTAGCTTCAAACATTTCTGGTATATGAATAACATGATGTTTTTCAATGGCAAAAATCAATGAATATTGTAAATGCACAAACAGTAATTTCTCCGCATTGCAAGGTGCAATTCTGAAATTTTTTGCTTTTTCCTGCTCCTCTTAGCATGATAAAGAAGATTCAAAGAGAGTGAGATGCCAGCTCCTTTCATTCAGTCAGTAGCTTCAAACATTTCTGGTATATGAATAACATGATGTTTTTCAATGGCAAAAATCAATGAATATTGTAAATGCACAAACAGTAATTTCTCCGCATTGCAAGGTGCAAGTCTGAAATTTTTTGCTTTTTCCTGCTCCTCTTAGCATGATAAAGAAGATTCAAAGAGAGTGAGATGCCAGCTACTTTCATTCAGTCAGTAGCTTCAATCATTTCTGGACGTTTTTCAATGGTAAAAATCAATGAATATTGTAAATGCACAAACAGTAATTTCTCCACATTGCAAGGTGCAATTCTGAAATTTTTTGCTTTTTCCTGCTCCTCTTAACATGATAAAGAAGATTCAAAGAGAGTGAGATGCCAGCTCCTTTCATTCAGTCAGTAGCTTCAAACATTTCTGGTATATGAATAACATGATGTTTTTCAATGGCAAAAATCAATGAATATTGTAAATGCACAAACAGTAATTTCTCCGCATTGCAAGGTGCAATTCTGAAATTTTTTGCTTTTTCCTGCTCCTCTTAGCATGATAAAGAAGATTCAAAGAGAGTGAGATGCCAGCTCCTTTCATTCAGTCAGTAGCTTCAATCATTTCTGGATGTTTTTCAATGGCAAAAATCAATGAATATTGTAAATGCACAAACTGTAATTTCTCCGCATTGCAAGGTGCAATTCTGAAATTTTTTGCTTTTTCCTGCTCCTCTTAGCATGATAAAGAAGATTCAAAGAGAGTGAGATGCCAGCTCCTTTCATTCAGTCAGTAGCTTCAATCATTTCTGGACGTTTTTCAATGGCAAAAATCAATGAATATTGTAAATGCACAAACAGTAATTTCTCCGCATTGCAAGGTGCAATTCTGAAATTTTTTGTTTTTTCCTGCTCCTCTTAGCATGATAAAGAAGATTCAAAGAGAGTGAGATGCCAGCTCCTTTCATTCAGTCAGTACCTTCAATCATTTCTGGACGTTTTTCAATGGCAAAAATCAATGAATATTGTAAATGCACAAACAGTAATTTCTCCGCATTGCAAGGTGCAATTCTGAAATGTTTTGCTTTTTCCCGCTCCTCTTAGCATGATAAAGAAGATTCAAAGAGAGTGAGGTGCCAGCTCCTTTCATTCAGTCAGTAGCTTCAAACATTTCTGGTATATGAATAACATGTTTTTCAATGGCAAAAATCAATGAATATTGTAAATGCACAAACAGTAATTTCTCCGCATTGCAAGGTGCAATTCTGAAATTTTTTGATTTTTCCTGCTCCTCTTAGCATGATAAAGAAGATTCAAAGAGAGTGAGATGCCAGCTCCTTTCATTCAGTCAGTAGCTTCAATCATTTCTGGACGTTTTTCAATGGCAAAAATCTATGAATATTGTAAATGCACAAACAGTAATTTCTCCGCATTGCAAGGTGCAATTCTGAAATTTTTTGCTTTTTCCTGCTCCTCTTAGCATGATAAAGAAGATTCAAAGAGAGTGAGATGCCAGCTCCTTTCATTCAGTCTGTAGCTTCAAACATTTCTGGTATATGAATAACATGATGTTTTTCAATGGCAAAAATCAATGAATATTGTAAATGCACAAACAGTAATTTCTCCGCATTGCAAGGTGCAATTCTGAAATTTTTTGCTTTTTCCTGCTCCTCTTAGCATGATAAAGAAGATTCAAAGAGAGTGAGATGCCAGCTCCTTTCATTCAGTCAGTAGCTTCAATCATTTCTGGATGTTTTTCAATGGCAAAAATCAATGAATATTGTAAATGCACAAACTGTAATTTCTCCGCATTGCAAGGTGCAATTCTGAAATTTTTTGCTTTTTCCTGCTCCTCTTAGCATGATAAAGAAGATTCAATGAGAGTGAGATGCCAGCTCCTTTCATTCAGTCAGTAGCTTCAATCATTTCTGGACGTTTTTCAGTGGCAAAAATCAATGAATATTGTAAATGCACAAACAGTAATTTCTCCGCATTGCAAGGTGCAATTCTGAAATTTTTTACTTTTTCCTGCTCCTCTTAGCATGATAAAGAAGATTCAAAGAGAGTGAGATGCCAGCTCCTTTCATTCAGTCAGTACCTTCAATCATTTCTGGACGTTTTTCAATGGCAAAAATCAATGAATAGTGTAAATGCACAAACAGTAATTTCTCCGCATTGCAAGGTGCAAGTCTGAAATTTTTTGCTTTTTCCTGCTCCTCTTAGCATGATAAAGAAGATTCAAAGAGAGTGAGATGCCAGCTACTTTCTTTCAGTCAGTAGCTTCAATCATTTCTGGACGTTTTTCAATGGTAAAAATCAATGAATATTGTAAATGCACAAACAGTAATTTCTCCACATTGCAAGGTGCAATTCTGAAATTTTTTGCTTTTTCCTGCTCCTCTTAGCATGATAAAGAAGATTCAAAGAGAGTGAGTTGCCAGCTCCTTTCATTCAGTCAGTAGCTTCAAACATTTCTGGTATATGAATAACATGATGTTTTTCAATGGCAAAAATCAATGAATATTGTAAATGCACAAACAGTAATTTCTCCGCATTGCAAGGTGCAATTCTGAAATTTTTTGCTTTTTCCTGCTCCTCTTAGCATGATAAAGAAGATTCAAAGAGAGTGAGATGCCAGCTCCTTTCATTCAGTCAGTAGCTTCAATCATTTCTGGATGTTTTTCAATGGCAAAAATCAATGAATATTGTAAATGCACAAACTGTAATTTCTCCGCATTGCAAGGTGCAATTCTGAAATTTTTTGCTTTTTCCTGCTCCTCTTAGCATGATAAAGAAGATTCAAAGAGAGTGAGATGCCAGCTCCTTTCATTCAGTCAGTAGCTTCAATCATTTCTGGACGTTTTTCAATGGCAAAAATCAATGAATATTGTAAATGCACAAACAGTAATTTCTCCGCATTGCAAGGTGCAATTCTGAAATTTTTTGCTTTTTCCTGCTCCTCTTAGCATGATAAAGAAGATTCAAAGAGAGTGAGATGCCAGCTCCTTTCATTCAGTCAGTACCTTCAATCATTTCTGGACGTTTTTCAATGGCAAAAATCAATGAATATTGTAAATGCACAAACAGTAATTTCTCCGCATTGCAAGGTGCAATTCTGAAATTTTTTGCTTTTTCCCGCTCCTCTTAGCATGATAAAGAAGATTCAAAGAGAGTGAGGTGCCAGCTCCTTTCATTCAGTCAGTAGCTTCAAACATTTCTGGTATATGAATAACATGTTTTTCAATGGCAAAAATCAATGAATATTGTAAATGCACAAACAGTAATTTCTCCGCATTGCAAGGTGCAATTCTGAAATTTTTTGATTTTTCCTGCTCCTCTTAGCATGATAAAGAAGATTCAAAGAGAGTGAGATGCCAGCTCCTTTCATTCAGTCAGTAGCTTCAATCATTTCTGGACGTTTTTCAATGGCAAAAATCAATGAATATTGTAAATGCACAAACAGTAATTTCTCCGCATTGCAAGGTGCAATTCTGAAATTTTTTGCTTTTTCCTGCTCCTCTTAGCATGATAAAGAAGATTCAAAGAGAGTGAGATGCCAGCTCCTTTCATTCAGTCAGTAGCTTCAAACATTTCTGGTATATGAATAACATGATGTTTTTCAATGGCAAAAATCAATGAATATTGTAAATGCACAAACAGTAATTTCTCCGCATTGCAAGGTGCAAGTCTGAAATTTTTTGCTTTTTCCTGCTCCTCTTAGCATGATAAAGAAGATTCAAAGAGAGTGAGATGCCAGCTCCTTTCATTCAGTCAGTAGCTTCAATCATTTCTGGATGTTTTTCAATGGCAAAAATCAATGAATATTGTAAATGCACAAACTGTAATTTCTCCGCATTGCAAGGTGCAATTCTGAAATTTTTTGCTTTTTCCTGCTCCTCTTAGCATGATAAAGAAGATTCAAGAGAGTGAGATGCCAGCTCCTTTCATTCAGTCAGTAGCTTCAATCATTTCTGGACGTTTTTCAGTGGCAAAAATCAATGAATATTGTAAATGCACAAACAGTAATTTCTCCGCATTGCAAGGTGCAATTCTGAAATTTTTTGCTTTTTCCTGCTCCTCTTAGCATGATAAAGAAGATTCAAAGAGAGTGAGATGCCAGCTCCTTTCCTTCAGTCAGTAGCTTCAAACATTTCTGGTATATGAATAACATGATGTTTTTCAATGGCAAAAATCAATGAATATTGTAAATGCACAAACAGTAATTTCTCCGCATTGCAAGGTGCAATTCTGAAATTTTTTGCTTTTTCCTGCTCCTCTTAGCATGATAAAGAAGATTCAAAGAGAGTGAGATGCCAGCTCCTTTCATTCAGTCAGTAGCTTCAATCATTTCTGGATGTTTTTCAATGGCAAAAATCAATGAATATTGTAAATGCACAAACTGTAATTTCTCCGCATTGCAAGGTGCAATTCTGAAATTTTTTGCTTTTTCCTGCTCCTCTTAGCATGATAAAGAAGATTCAAAGAGAGTGAGATGCCAGCTCCTTTCATTCAGTCAGTAGCTTCAATCATTTCTGGACGTTTTTCAGTGGCAAAAATCAATGAATATTGTAAATGCACAAACAGTAATTTCTCCGCATTGCAAGGTGCAATTCTGAAATTTTTTGCTTTTTCCTGCTCCTCTTAGCATGATAAAGAAGATTCAAAGAGAGTGAGATGCCAGCTCCTTTCATTCAGTCAGTACCTTCAATCATTTCTGGACGTTTTTCAATGGCAAAAATCAATGAATATTGTAAATGCACAAACAGTAATTTCTCCGCATTGCAAGGTGCAAGTCTGAAATTTTTTGCTTTTTCCTGCTCCTCTTAGCATGATAAAGAAGATTCAAAGAGAGTGAGATGCCAGCTACTTTCATTCAGTCAGTAGCTTCAATCATTTCTGGACGTTTCTCAATGGTAAAAATCAATGAATATTGTAAATGCACAAACAGTAATTTCTCCACATTGCAAGGTGCAATTCTGAAATTTTTTGCTTTTTCCTACTCCTCTTAGCATGATAAAGAAGATTCAAAGAGTGTGAGTTGCCAGCTCCTTTCATTCAGTCAGTAGCTTCAAACATTTCTGGTATATGAATAACATGATGTTTTTCAATGGCAAAAATCAATGAATATTGTAAATGCACAAACAGTAATTTCTCCGCATTGCAAGGTGCAATTCTGAAATTTTTTGCTTTTTCCTGCTCCTCTTAGCATGATAAAGAAGATTCAAAGAGAGTGAGATGCCAGCTCCTTTCATTCAGTCAGTAGCTTCAATCATTTCTGGATGTTTTTCAATGGCAAAAATCAATGAATATTGTAAATGCACAAACTGTAATTTCTCCGCATTGCAAGGTGCAATTCTGAAATTTTTTGCTTTTTCCTGCTCCTCTTAGCATGATAAAGAAGATTCAAAGAGAGTGAGATGCCAGCTCCTTTCATTCAGTCAGTAGCTTCAATCATTTCTGGACGTTTTTCAATGGCAAAAATCAATGAATATTGTAAATGCACAAACAGTAATTTCTCCGCATTGCAAGGTGCAATTCTGAAATTTTTTGCTTTTTCCTGCTCCTCTTAGCATGATAAAGAAGATTCAAAGAGAGTGAGATGCCAGCTCCTTTCATTCAGTCAGTACCTTCAATCATTTCTGGACGTTTTTCAATGGCAAAAATCAATGAATATTGTAAATGCACAAACAGTAATTTCTCCGCATTGCAAGGTGCAATTCTGAAATTTTTTGCTTTTTCCCGCTCCTCTTAGCATGATAAAGAAGATTCAAAGAGAGTGAGGTGCCAGCTCCTTTCATTCAGTCAGTAGCTTCAAACATTTCTGGTATATGAATAACATGTTTTTCAATGGCAAAAATCAATGAATATTGTAAATGCACAAACAGTAATTTCTCCGCATTGCAAGGTGCAATTCTGAAATTTTTTGATTTTTCCTGCTCCTCTTAGCATGATAAAGAAGATTCAAAGAGAGTGAGATGCCAGCTCCTTTCATTCAGTCAGTAGCTTCAATCATTTCTGGACGTTTTTCAATGGCAAAAATCAATGAATATTGTAAATGCACAAACAGTAATTTCTCCGCATTCCAAGGTGCAATTCTGAAATTTTTTGCTTTTTCCTGCTCCTCTTAGCATGATAAAGAAGATTCAAAGAGAGTGAGATGCCAGCTCCTTTCATTCAGTCAGTAGCTTCAAACATTTCTGGTATATGAATAACATGATGTTTTTCAATGGCAAAAATCAATGAATATTGTAAATGCACAAACAGTAATTTCTCCGCATTGCAAGGTGCAATTCTGAAATTTTTTGCTTTTTCCTGCTCCTCTTAGCATGATAAAGAAGATTCAAAGAGAGTGAGATGCCAGCTCCTTTCATTCAGTCAGTAGCTTCAAACATTTCTGGTATATGAATAAGATGATGTTTTTCAATGGCAAAAATCAATGAATATTGTAAATGCACAAACAGTAATTTCTCCGCATTGCAAGGTGCAAGTCTGAAATTTTTTGCTTTTTCCTGCTCCTCTTAGCATGATAAAGAAGATTCAAAGAGAGTGAGATGCCAGCTCCTTTCATTCAGTCAGTAGCTTCAAACATTTCTGGTATATGAATAACATGATGTTTTTCAATGGCAAAAATCAATGAATATTGTAAATGCACAAACAGTAATTTCTCCGCATTGCAAGGTGCAATTCTGAAATTTTTTGCTTTTTCCTGCTCCTCTTAGCATGATAAAGAAGATTCAAAGAGAGTGAGATGCCAGCTCCTTTCATTCAGTCAGTAGCTTCAATCATTTCTGGATGTTTTTCAATGGCAAAAATCAATGAATATTGTAAATGCACAAACTGTAATTTCTCCGCATTGCAAGGTGCAATTCTGAAATTTTTTGCTTTTTCCTGCTCCTCTTAGCATGATAAAGAAGATTCAAAGAGAGTGAGATGCCAGCTCCTTTCATTCAGTCAGTAGCTTCAATCATTTCTGGACGTTTTTCAATGGCAAAAATCAATGAATATTGTAAATGCACAAACAGTAATTTCTCCGCATTGCAAGGTGCAATTCTGAAATTTTTTGCTTTTTCCTGCTCCTCTTAGCATGATAAAGAAGATTCAAAGAGAGTGAGATGCCAGCTCCTTTCATTCAGTCAGTACCTTCAATCATTTCTGGACGTTTTTCAATGGCAAAAATCAATGAATATTGTAAATGCACAAACAGTAATTTCTCCGCATTGCAAGGTGCAATTCTGAAATTTTTTGCTTTTTCCCGCTCCTCTTAGCATGATAAAGAAGATTCAAAGAGAGTGAGGTGCCAGCTCCTTTCATTCAGTCAGTAGCTTCAAACATTTCTGGTATATGAATAACATGTTTTTCAATGGCAAAAATCAATGAATATTGTAAATGCACAAACAGTAATTTCTCCGCATTGCAAGGTGCAATTCTGAAATTTTTTGATTTTTCCTGCTCCTCTTAGCATGATAAAGAAGATTCAAAGAGAGTGAGATGCCAGCTCCTTTCATTCAGTCAGTAGCTTCAATCATTTCTGGACGTTTTTCAATGGCAAAAATCAATGAATATTGTAAATGCACAAACAGTAATTTCTCCGCATTCCAAGGTGCAATTCTGAAATTTTTTGCTTTTTCCTGCTCCTCTTAGCATGATAAAGAAGATTCAAAGAGAGTGAGATGCCAGCTCCTTTCATTCAGTCAGTAGCTTCAAACATTTCTGGTATATGAATAACATGATGTTTTTCAATGGCAAAAATCAATGAATATTGTAAATGCACAAACAGTAATTTCTCCGCATTGCAAGGTGCAATTCTGAAATTTTTTGCTTTTTCCTGCTCCTCTTAGCATGATAAAGAAGATTCAAAGAGAGTGAGATGCCAGCTCCTTTCATTCAGTCAGTAGCTTCAAACATTTCTGGTATATGAATAACATGATGTTTTTCAATGGCAAAAATCAATGAATATTGTAAATGCACAAACAGTAATTTCTCCGCATTGCAAGGTGCAAGTCTGAAATTTTTTGCTTTTTCCTGCTCCTCTTAGCATGATAAAGAAGATTCAAAGAGAGTGAGATGCCAGCTCCTTTCATTCAGTCAGTAGCTTCAATCATTTCTGGATGTTTTTCAATGGCAAAAATCAATGAATATTGTAAATGCACAAACTGTAATTTCTCCGCATTGCAAGGTGCAATTCTGAAATGTTTTGCTTTTTCCTGCTCCTCTTAGCATGATAAAGAAGATTCAAGAGAGTGAGATGCCAGCTCCTTTCATTCAGTCAGTAGCTTCAATCATTTCTGGACGTTTTTCAGTGGCAAAAATCAATGAATATTGTAAATGCACAAACAGTAATTTCTCCGCATTGCAAGGTGCAATTCTGAAATTTTTTGCTTTTTCCTGCTCCTCTTAGCATGATAAAGAAGATTCAAAGAGAGTGAGATGCCAGCTCCTTTCATTCAGTCAGTACCTTCAATCATTTCTGGACGTTTTTCAATGGCAAAAATCAATGAATATTGTAAATGCACAAACAGTAATTTCTCCGCATTGCAAGGTGCAATTCTGAAATTTTTTGCTTTTTCCCGCTCCTCTTAGCATGATAAAGAAGATTCAAAGAGAGTGAGGTGCCAGCTCCTTTCATTCAGTCAGTAGCTTCAAACATTTCTGGTATATGAATAACATGTTTTTCAATGGCAAAAATCAATGAATATTGTAAATGCACAAACAGTAATTTCTCCGCATTGCAAGGTGCAATTCTGAAATTTTTTGATTTTTCCTGCTCCTCTTAGCATGATAAAGAAGATTCAAAGAGATTGAGATGCCAGCTCCTTTCATTCAGTCAGTAGCTTCAATCATTTCTGGACGTTTTTCAATGGCAAAAATCAATGAATATTGTAAATGCACAAACAGTAATTTCTCCGCATTGCAAGGTGCAATTCTGAAATTTTTTGCTTTTTCCTGCTCCTCTTAGCATGATAAAGAAGATTCAAAGAGAGTGAGATGCCAGCTCCTTTCATTCAGTCAGTAGCTTCAAACATTTCTGGTATATGAATAACATGATGTTTTTCAATGGCAAAAATCAATGAATATTGTAAATGCACAAACAGTAATTTCTCCGCATTGCAAGGTGCAATTCTGAAATTTTTTGCTTTTTCCTGCTCCTCTTAGCATGATAAAGAAGATTCAAAGAGAGTGAGATGCCAGCTCCTTTCATTCAGTCAGTAGCTTCAATCATTTCTGGATGTTTTTCAATGGCAAAAATCAATGAATATTGTAAATGCACAAACAGTAATTTCTCCGCATTGCAAGGTGCAATTCTGAAATTTTTTGCTTTTTCCTGCTCCTCTTAGCATGATAAAGAAGATTCAAAGAGAGTGAGATGTCAGCTCCTTTCATTCAGTCAGTAGCTTCAAACATTTCTGGTATATGAATAACATGATGTTTTTCAATGGCAAAAATCAATGAATATTGTAAATGCACAAACAGTAATTTCTCCGCATTGCAAGGTGCAATTCTGAAATTTTTTGCTTTTTCCTGCTCCTCTTAGCATGATAAAGAAGATTCAAAGAGAGTGAGATGCCAGCTCCTTTCGTTCAGTCAGTAGCTTCAATCATTTCTGGACGTTTTTCAATGGCAAAAATCATTGAATATTATAAATGCACAAACAGTAATTTCTCCGCATTGCAAGGTGCAATTCTGAAATTTTTTACTTTTTCCTGCTCCTCTTAGCATGATAAAGAAGATTCAAAGAGAGTGAGATGCCAGCTCCTTTCATTCAGTCAGTGGCTTCAATCATTTCTGGTATATGAATAACATGATGTTTTTCAATGGCAAAAATCAATGAATATTGTAAATGCACAAACAGTAATTTCTCCGCATTGCAAGGTGCAATTCTGAAATTTTTTGCTTTTTCCTGCTCCTCTTAGCATGGTAAAGAAGATTCAAAGAGAGTGAGATGCCAGCTCCTTTCATTCAGTCAGTAGCTTCAATCATTTCTGGACGTTTTTCAATGGCAAAAATCAATGAATATTGTAAATGCACAAACAGTAATTTCTCCGCATTGCAAGGTGCAATTCTGAAATTTTTTGCTTTTTCCTGCTCCTCTTAGCATGATAAACAAGATTCAAAGAGAGTGAGATGCCAGCTCCTTTAATTCAGTCAGTAGCTTCAATCATTTCTGGACGTTTTTCAATGGCAAAAATCAATGAATATTGTAAATGCACAAACAGTAATTTCTCCGCATTGCAAGGTGCAATTCTGAAATTTTTTGCTTTTTCCTGCTCCTCTTAGCATGATAAAGAAGATTCAAAGAGAGTGAGATGCCAGCTCCTTTCATTCAGTCAGTAGCTTCAAACATTTCTGGTATATGAATAACATGATGTTTTTCAATGGCAAAAATCAATGAATATTGTAAATGCACAAACAGTAATTTCTCCGCATTGCAAGGTGCAATTCTGAAATTTTTTGCTTTTTCCTGCTCCTCTTAGCATGATAAAGAAGATTCAAAGAGAGTGAGATGCCAGCTCCTTTCGTTCAGTCAGTAGCTTCAATCATTTCTGGACGTTTTTCAATGGCAAAAATCATTGAATATTATAAATGCACAAACAGTAATTTCTCCGCATTGCAAGGTGCAATTCTGAAATTTCTTACTTTTTCCTGCTCCTCTTAGCATGATAAAGAAGATTCAAAGAGAGTGAGATGCCAGCTCCTTTCATTCAGTCAGTAGCTTCAATCATTTCTGGTATATGAATAACATGATGTTTTTCAATGGCAAAAATCAATGAATATTATTTATGCACAAACAGTAATTTCTCCGCATTGCAAGGTGCAATTCTGAAATTTTTTGCTTTTTCCTGCTCCTCTTAGCATGATAAAGAAGATTCAAAGAGAGTGAGATGCCAGCTCCTTTCATTCAGTCAGTAGCTTCAATCATTTCTGGATGTTTTTCAATGGCAAAAATCAATGAATATTGTAAATGCACAAACAGTAATTTCTCCGCATTGCAAGGTGCAATTCTGAAATTTTTTGCTTTTTCCTGCTCCTCTTAGCATGATAAACAAGATTCAAAGAGAGTGAGATGCCAGCTCCTTTCATTCAGTCAGTAGCTTCAATCATTTCTGGACGTTTTTCAATGGCAAAAATCAATGAATATTGTAAATGCACAAACAGTAATTTCTCCGCATTGCAAGGTGCAATTCTGAAATTTTTTGCTTTTTCCTGCTCCTCTTAGCATGATAAAGAAGATTCAAAGAGAGTGAGATGCCAGCTCCTTTCGTTCAGTCAGTAGCTTCAATCATTTCTGGACGTTTTTCAATGGCAAAAATCAATGAATATTGTAAATGCACAAACAGTAATTTCTCCGCATTGCAAGGTGCAATTCTGAAATTTTTTGCTTTTTCCTGCTCCTCTTAGCATGATAAAGAAGATTCAAAGAGAGTGAGATGCCAGCTCCTTTCATTCAGTCAGTAGCTTCAAACATTTCTGGTATATGAATAACATGATGTTTTTCAATGGCAAAAATCAATGAATATTGTAAATGCACAAACAGTAATTTCTCCGCATTGCAAGGTGCAATTCTGAAATTTTTTGCTTTTTCCTGCTCCTCTTAGCATGATAAAGAAGATTCAAAGAGAGTGAGATGCCAGCTCCTTTCGTTCAGTCAGTAGCTTCAATCATTTCTGGACGTTTTTCAATGGCAAAAATCATTTAATATTATAAATGCACAAACAGTAATTTCTCCGCATTGCAAGGTGCAATTCTGAAATTTTTTGCTTTTTCCTGCTCCTCTTAGCATGATAAAGAAGATTCAAAGAGAGTGAGATGCCAGCTCCTTTCATTCAGTCAGTAGCTTCAAACATTTCTGGTATATGAATAACATGATGTTTTTCAATGGCAAAAATCAATGAATATTGTAAATGCACAAACAGTAATTTCTCCGCATTGCAATGTGCAATTCTGAAATTTTTTGCTTTTTCCTGCTCCTCTTAGCATGATAAAGAAGATTCAAAGAGAGTGAGATGCCAGCTCCTTTCATTCAGTCAGTAGCTTCAATCATTTCTGGACGTTTTTCAATGGCAAAAATCAATGAATATTGTAAATGCACAAACAGTAATTTCTCCGCATTGCAAGGTGCAATTCTGAAATTTTTTGCTTTTTCCTGCTCCTCTTAGCATGATAAAGAAGATTCAAAGAGAGTGAGATGCCAGCTCCTTTCATTCAGTCAGTAGCTTCAAACATTTCTGGTATATGAATAACATGATGTTTTTCAATGGCAAAAATCAATGAATATTGTAAATGCACAAACAGTAATTTCTCCGCATTGCAAGGTGCAAGTCTGAAATTTTTTGCTTTTTCCTGCTCCTCTTAGCATGATAAAGAAGATTCAAAGAGAGTGAGATGCCAGCTCCTTTCATTCAGTCAGTAGCTTCAATCATTTCTGAACGTTTTTCAATGGTAAAAATCAATGAATATTGTAAATGCACAAACAGTAATTTCTCCACATTGCAAGGTGCAATTCTGAAATTTTTTGCTTTTTCCTGCTCCTCTTAGCATGATAAAGAAGATTCAAAGAGAGTGAGATGCCAGCTCCTTTCATTCAGTCAGTAGCTTCAAACATTTCTGGTATATGAATAACATGATGTTTTTCAATGGCAAAAATCAATGAATATTGTAAATGCACAAACAGTAATTTCTCCGCATTGCAAGGTGCAATTCTGAAATTTTTTGCTTTTTCTTGCTCCTCTTAGCATGATAAAGAAGATTCAAAGAGAGTGAGATGCCAGCTCCTTTCATTCAGTCAGTAGCTTCAATCATTTCTGGACGTTTTTCAATGGCAAAAATCAATGAATATTGTAAATGCACAAACAGTAATTTCTCCGCATTGCAAGGTGCAATTCTGAAATTTTATGCTTTTTCCTGCTCCTCTTAGCATGATAAAGAAGATTCAAAGAGAGTGAGATGCCAGCTCCTTTCATTCAGTCAGTAGCTTCAAACATTTCTGGTATATGAATAACATGATGTTTTTCAATGGCAAAAATCAATGAATATTGTAAATGCACAAACAGTAATTTCTCCGCATTGCAAGGTGCAAGTCTGAAATTTTTTGCTTTTTCCTGCTCCTCTTAGCATGATAAAGAAGATTCAAAGAGAGTGAGATGCCAGCTACTTTCATTCAGTCAGTAGCTTCAATCATTTCTGAACGTTTTTCAATGGTAAAAATCAATGAATATTGTAAATGCACAAACAGTAATTTCTCCACATTGCAAGGTGCAATTCTGAAATTTTTTGCTTTTTCCTGCTCCTATTAGCATGATAAAGAAGATTCAAAGAGAGTGAGATGCCAGCTCCTTTCATTCAGTCAGTAGCTTCAAACATTTCTGGTATATGAATAACATGATGTTTTTCAATGGCAAAAATCAATGAATATTGTAAATGCACAAACAGTAATTTCTCCGCATTGCAAGGTGCAATTCTGAAATTTTTTGCTTTTTCCTGCTCCTCTTAGCATGATAAAGAAGATTCAAAGAGAGTGAGATGCCAGCTCCTATCATTCAGTCAGTAGCTTCAAACATTTCTGGTATATGAATAACATGATGTTTTTCAATGGCAAAAATCAATGAATATTGTAAATGCACAAACAGTAATTTCTCCGCATTGCAAGGTGCAAGTCTGAAATTTTTTGCTTTTTCCTGCTCCTCTTAGCATGATAAAGAAGATTCAAAGAGAGTGAGATGCCAGCTACTTTCATTCAGTCAGTAGCTTCAATCATTTCTGGACGTTTTTCAATGGTAAAAATCAATGAATATTGTAAATGCACAAACAGTAATTTCTCCACATTGCAAGGTGCAATTCTGAAATTTTTTGCTTTTTCCTGCTCCTCTTAGCATGATAAAGAAGATTCAAAGAGAGTGAGATGCCAGCTCCTTTCATTCAGTCAGTAGCTTCAAACATTTCTGGTATATGAATAACATGATGTTTTTCAATGGCAAAAATCAATGAATATTGTAAATGCACAAACAGTAATTTCTCCGCATTGCAAGGTGCAATTCTGAAATTTTTTGCTTTTTCCTGCTCCTCTTAGCATGATAAAGAAGATTCAAAGAGAGTGAGATGCCAGCTCCTTTCATTCAGTCAGTAGCTTCAATCATTTCGGGACTTTTTCAATGGCAAAAATCAATGAATATTGTAAATGCACAAACAGTAATTTCTCCGCATTGCAAGGTGCAATTCTGAAATGTTTTGCTTTTTCCTGCTCCTCTTAGCATGATAAAGAAGATTCAAAGAGAGTGAGATGCCAGCTCCTTTCATTCAGTCAGTAGCTTCAACCATTTCTGGTATATGAATAACATGATGTTTTTCAATGGCAAAAATCAATGAATATTGTAAATGCACAAACAGTAATTTCTCCGCATTGCAAGGTGCAAGTCTGAAATTTTTTGCTTTTTCCTGCTCCTCTTAGCATGATAAAGAAGATTCAAAGAGAGTGAGATGCCAGCTACTTTCATTCAGTCAGTAGCTTCAATCATTTCTGAACGTTTTTCAATGGTAAAAATCAATGAATATTGTAAATGCACAAACAGTAATTTCTCCACATTGCAAGGTGCAATTCTGAAATTTTTTGCTTTTTCCTGCTCCTCTTAGCATGATAAAGAAGATTCAAAGAGAGTGAGATGCCAGCTCCTTTCATTCAGTCAGTAGCTTCAAACATTTCTGGTATATGAATAACATGATGTTTTTCAATGGCAAAAATCAATGAATATTGTAAATGCACAAACAGTAATTTCTCCGCATTGCAAGGTGCAATTCTGAAATTTTTTGCTTTTTCCTGCTCCTCTTAGCATGATAAAGAAGATTCAAAGAGAGTGAGATGCCAGCTCCTTTCATTCAGTCAGTAGCTTCAAACATTTCTGGTATATGAATAACATGATGTTTTTCAATGGCAAAAATCAATGAATATTGTAAATGCACAAACAGTAATTTCTCCGCATTGCAAGGTGCAAGTCTGAAATTTTTTGCTTTTTCCTGCTCCTCTTAGCATGATAAAGAAGATTCAAAGAGAGTGAGATGCCAGCTCCTTTCATTCAGTCAGTAGCTTCAATCATTTCTGAACGTTTTTCAATGGTAAAAATCAATGAATATTGTAAATGCACAAACAGTAATTTCTCCACATTGCAAGGTGCAATTCTGAAATTTTTTGCTTTTTCCTGCTCCTCTTAGCATGATAAAGAAGATTCAAAGAGAGTGAGATGCCAGCTCCTTTCATTCAGTCAGTAGCTTCAAACATTTCTGGTATATGAATAACATGATGTTTTTCAATGGCAAAAATCAATGAATATTGTAAATGCACAAACAGTAATTTCTCCGCATTGCAAGGTGCAATTCTGAAATTTTTTGCTTTTTCTTGCTCCTCTTAGCATGATAAATAAGATTCAAAGAGAGTGAGATGCCAGCTCCTTTCATTCAGTCAGTAGCTTCAATCATTTCTGGACGTTTTTCAATGGCAAAAATCAATGAATATTGTAAATGCACAAACAGTAATTTCTCCGCATTGCAAGGTGCAATTCTGAAATTTTATGCTTTTTCCTGCTCCTCTTAGCATGATAAAGAAGATTCAAAGAGAGTGAGATGCCAGCTCCTTTCATTCAGTCAGTAGCTTCAAACATTTCTGGTATATGAATAACATGATGTTTTTCAATGGCAAAAATCAATGAATATTGTAAATGCACAAAAAGTAATTTCTCCGCATTGCAAGGTGCAAGTCTGAAATTTTTTGCTTTTTCCTGCTCCTCTTAGCATGATAAAGAAGATTCAAAGAGAGTGAGATGCCAGCTACTTTCATTCAGTCAGTAGCTTCAATCATTTCTGAACGTTTTTCAATGGTAAAAATCAATGAATATTGTAAATGCACAAACAGTAATTTCTCCACATTGCAAGGTGCAATTCTGAAATTTTTTGCTTTTTCCTGCTCCTATTAGCATGATAAAGAAGATTCAAAGAGAGTGAGATGCCAGCTCCTTTCATTCAGTCAGTAGCTTCAAACATTTCTGGTATATGAATAACATGATGTTTTTCAATGCAAAAATCAATGAATATTGTAAATGCACAAACAGTAATTTCTCCGCATTGCAAGGTGCAATTCTGAAATTTTTTGCTTTTTCCTGCTCCTCTTAGCATGATAAAGAAGATTCAAAGAGAGTGAGATGCCAGCTCCTATCATTCAGTCAGTAGCTTCAAACATTTCTGGTATATGAATAACATGATGTTTTTCAATGGCAAAAATCAATGAATATTGTAAATGCACAAACAGTAATTTCTCCGCATTGCAAGGTGCAAGTCTGAAATTTTTTGCTTTTTCCTGCTCCTCTTAGCATGATAAAGAAGATTCAAAGAGAGTGAGATGCCAGCTACTTTCATTCAGTCAGTAGCTTCAATCATTTCTGGACGTTTTTCAATGGTAAAAATCAATGAATATTGTAAATGCACAAACAGTAATTTCTCCACATTGCAAGGTGCAATTCTGAAATTTTTTGCTTTTTCCTGCTCCTCTTAGCATGATAAAGAAGATTCAAAGAGAGTGAGATGCCAGCTCCTTTCATTCAGTCAGTAGCTTCAAACATTTCTGGTATATGAATAACATGATGTTTTTCAATGGCAAAAATCAATGAATATTGTAAATGCACAAACAGTAATTTCTCCGCATTGCAAGGTGCAATTCTGAAATTTTTTGCTTTTTCCTGCTCCTCTTAGCATGATAAAGAAGATTCAAAGAGAGTGAGATGCCAGCTCCTTTCATTCAGTCAGTAGCTTCAAACATTTCTGGTATATGAATAACATGATGTTTTTCAATGGCAAAAATCAATGAATATTGTAAATGCACAAACAGTAATTTCTCCGCATTGCAAGGTGCAAGTCTGAAATTTTTTGCTTTTTCCTGCTCCTCTTAGCATGATAAAGAAGATTCAAAGAGAGTGAGATGCCAGCTACTTTCATTCAGTCAGTAGCTTCAATCATTTCTGGACGTTTTTCAATGGTAAAAATTAATGAATATTGTAAATGCACAAACAGTAATTTCTCCACATTGCAAGGTGCAATTCTGAAATTTTTTGCTTTTTCCTGCTCCTCTTAGCATGATAAAGAAGATTCAAAGAGAGTGAGATGCCAGCTCCTTTCATTCAGTCAGTAGCTTCAAACATTTCTGGTATATGAATAACATGATGTTTTTCAATGGCAAAAATCAATGAATATTGTAAATGCACAAACAGTAATTTCTCCGCATTGCAAGGTGCAATTCTGAAATTTTTTGCTTTTTCCTGCTCCTCTTAGCATGATAAAGAAGATTCAAAGAGAGTGAGATGCCAGCTCCTTTCATTCAGTCAGTAGCTTCAAACATTTCTGGTATATGAATAACATGATGTTTTTCAATGGCAAAAATCAATGAATATTGTAAATGCACAAACAGTAATTTCTCCGCATTGCAAGGTGCAATTCTGAAATTTTTTGCTTTTTCCTGCTCCTCTTAGCATGATAAAGAAGATTCAAAGAGAGTGAGATGCCAGCTCCTTTCATTCAGTCAGTAGCTTCAATCATTTCTGGACGTTTTTCAATGGCAAAAATCAATGAATATTGTAAATGCACAAACAGTAATTTCTCCGCATTGCAAGGTGCAATTCTGAAATTTTTTGCTTTTTCCTGCTCCTCTTAGCATGATAAAGAAGATTCAAAGAGAGTGAGATGCCAGCTCCTTTCGTTCAGTCAGTAGCTTCAATCATTTCTGGACGTTTTTCAATGGCAAAAATCATTTAATATTATAAATGCACAAACAGTAATTTCTCCGCATTGCAAGGTGCAATTCTGAAATTTTTTGCTTTTTCCTGCTCCTCTTAGCATGATAAAGAAGATTCAAAGAGAGTGAGATGCCAGCTCCTTTCATTCAGTCAGTAGCTTCAAACATTTCTGGTATATGAATAACATGATGTTTTTCAATGGCAAAAATCAATGAATATTGTAAATGCACAAACAGTAATTTCTCCGCATTGCAAGGTGCAATTCTGAAATTTTTTGCTTTTTCCTGCTCCTCTTAGCATGATAAAGAAGATTCAAAGAGAGTGAGATGCCAGCTACTTTCATTCAGTCAGTAGCTTCAATCATTTCTGGACGTTTTTCAATGGTAAAAATCAATGAATATTGTAAATGCACAAACAGTAATTTCTCCACATTGCAAGGTGCAATTCTGAAATTTTTTGCTTTTTCCTGCTCCTCTTAGCATGATAAAGAAGATTCAAAGAGAGTGAGATGCCAGCTCCTTTCATTCAGTCAGTAGCTTCAAACATTTCTGGTATATGAATAACATGATGTTTTTCAATGGCAAAAATCAATGAATATTGTAAATGCACAAACAGTAATTTCTCCGCATTGCAAGGTGCAATTCTGAAATTTTTTGCTTTTTCCTGCTCCTCTTAGCATGATAAAGAAGATTCAAAGAGAGTGAGATGCCAGCTCCTTTCATTCAGTCAGTATCTTCAATCATTTCTGGACGTTTTTCAATGGCAAAAATCAATGAATATTGTAAATGCACAAACAGTAATTTCTCCGCATTGCAAGGTGCAATTCCGAAATTTTTTGCTTTTTCCTGCTCCTCTTAGCATGATAAAGAAGATTCAAAGAGAGTGAGATGCCAGCTCCTTTCATTCAGTCAGTAGCTTCAAACATTTCTGGTATATGAATAACATGATGTTTTTCAATGGCAAAAATCAATGAATATTGTAAATGCACAAACAGTAATTTCTCCGCATTGCAAGGTGCAAGTCTGAAATTTTTTGCTTTTTCCTGCTCCTCTTAGCATGATAAAGAAGATTCAAAGAGAGTGAGATGCCAGCTACTTTCATTCAGTCAGTAGCTTCAATCATTTCTGAACGTTTTTCAATGGTAAAAATCAATGAATATTGTAAATGCACAAACAGTAATTTCTCCACATTGCAAGGTGCAATTCTGAAATTTTTTGCTCTTTCCTGCTCCTCTTAGCATGATAAAGAAGATTCAAAGAGAGTGAGATGCCAGCTCCTTTCATTCAGTCAGTAGCTTCAAACATTTCTGGTATATGAATAACATGATGTTTTTCAATGGCAAAAATCAATGAATATTGTAAATGCACAAACAGTAATTTCTCCGCATTGCAAGGTGCAATTCTGAAATTTTTTGCTTTTTCCTGCTCCTCTTAGCATGATAAAGAAGATTCAAAGAGAGTGAGATGCCAGCTCCTTTCATTCAGTCAGTAGCTTCAAACATTTCTGGTATATGAATAACATGATGTTTTTCAATGGCAAAAATCAATGAATATTGTAAATGCACAAACAGTAATTTCTCCGCATTGCAAGGTGCAAGTCTGAAATTTTTTGCTTTTTCCTGCTCCTCTTAGCATGATAAAGAAGATTCAAAGAGAGTGAGATGCCAGCTACTTTCATTCAGTCAGTAGCTTCAATCATTTCTGGATGTTTTTCAATGGTAAAAATCAATGAATATTGTAAATGCACAAACAGTAATTTCTCCACATTGCAAGGTGCAATTCTGAAATTTTTTGCTTTTTCCTGCTCCTCTTAGCATGATAAAGAAGATTCAAAGAGAGTGAGATGCCAGCTCCTTTCATTCAGTCAGTAGCTTCAACCATTTCTGGTATATGAATAACATGATGTTTTTCAATGGCAAAAATCAATGAATATTGTAAATGCACAAACAGTAATTTCTCCGCATTGCAAGGTGCAAGTCTGAAATTTTTTGCTTTTTCCTGCTCCTCTTAGCATGATAAAGAAGATTCAAAGAGAGTGAGATGCCAGCTACTTTCATTCAGTCAGTAGCTTCAATCATTTCTGAACGTTTTTCAATGGTAAAAATCAATGAATATTGTAAATGCACAAACAGTAATTTCTCCACATTGCAAGGTGCAATTCTGAAATTTTTTGCTTTTTCCTGCTCCTCTTAGCATGATAAAGAAGATTCAAAGAGAGTGAGATGCCAGCTCCTTTCATTCAGTCAGTAGCTTCAAACATTTCTGGTATATGAATAACATGATGTTTTTCAATGGCAAAAATCAATGAATATTGTAAATGCACAAACAGTAATTTCTCCGCATTGCAAGGTGCAATTCTGAAATTTTTACTTTTTCCTGCTCCTCTTAGCATGATAAAGAAGATTCAAAGAGAGTGAGATGCCAGCTCCTTTCATTCAGTCAGTAGCTTCAAACATTTCTGGTATATGAATAACATGATGTTTTTCAATGGCAAAAATCAATGAATATTGTAAATGCACAAACAGTAATTTCTCCGCATTGCAAGGTGCAAGTCTGAAATTTTTTGCTTTTTCCTGCTCCTCTTAGCATGATAAAGAAGATTCAAAGAGAGTGAGATGCCAGCTCCTTTCATTCAGTCAGTAGCTTCAATCATTTCTGAACGTTTTTCAATGGTAAAAATCAATGAATATTGTAAATGCACAAACAGTAATTTCTCCACATTGCAAGGTGCAATTCTGAAATTTTTTGCTTTTTCCTGCTCCTCTTAGCATGATAAAGAAGATTCAAAGAGAGTGAGATGCCAGCTCCTTTCATTCAGTCAGTAGCTTCAAACATTTCTGGTATATGAATAACATGATGTTTTTCAATGGCAAAAATCAATGAATATTGTAAATGCACAAACAGTAATTTCTCCGCATTGCAAGGTGCAATTCTGAAATTTTTTGCTTTTTCTTGCTCCTCTTAGCATGATAAAGAAGATTCAAAGAGAGTGAGATGCCAGCTCCTTTCATTCAGTCAGTAGCTTCAATCATTTCTGGACGTTTTTCAATGGCAAAAATCAATGAATATTGTAAATGCACAAACAGTAATTTCTCCGCATTGCAAGGTGCAATTCTGAAATTTTATGCTTTTTCCTGCTCCTCTTAGCATGATAAAGAAGATTCAAAGAGAGTGAGATGCCAGCTCCTTTCATTCAGTCAGTAGCTTCAAACATTTCTGGTATATGAATAACATGATGTTTTTCAATGGCAAAAATCAATGAATATTGTAAATGCACAAACAGTAATTTCTCCGCATTGCAAGGTGCAAGTCTGAAATTTTTTGCTTTTTCCTGCTCCTCTTAGCATGATAAAGAAGATTCAAAGAGAGTGAGATGCCAGCTACTTTCATTCAGTCAGTAGCTTCAATCATTTCTGAACGTTTTTCAATGGTAAAAATCAATGAATATTGTAACTGCACAAACAGTAATTTCTCCACATTGCAAGGTGCAATTCTGAAATTTTTTGCTTTTTCCTGCTCCTATTAGCATGATAAAGAAGATTCAAAGAGAGTGAGATGCCAGCTCCTTTCATTCAGTCAGTAGCTTCAAACATTTCTGGTATATGAATAACATGATGTTTTTCAATGCAAAAATCAATGAATATTGTAAATGCACAAACAGTAATTTCTCCGCATTGCAAGGTGCAATTCTGAAATTTTTTGCTTTTTCCTGCTCCTCTTAGCATGATAAAGAAGATTCAAAGAGAGTGAGATGCCAGCTCCTATCATTCAGTCAGTAGCTTCAAACATTTCTGGTATATGAATAACATGATGTTTTTCAATGGCAAAAATCAATGAATATTGTAAATGCACAAACAGTAATTTCTCCGCATTGCAAGGTGCAAGTCTGAAATTTTTTGCTTTTTCCTGCTCCTCTTAGCATGATAAAGAAGATTCAAAGAGAGTGAGATGCCAGCTACTTTCATTCAGTCAGTAGCTTCAATCATTTCTGGACGTTTTTCAATGGTAAAAATCAATGAATATTGTAAATGCACAAACAGTAATTTCTCCACATTGCAAGGTGCAATTCTGAAATTTTTTGCTTTTTCCTGCTCCTCTTAGCATGATAAAGAAGATTCAAAGAGAGTGAGATGCCAGCTCCTTTCATTCAGTCAGTAGCTTCAAACATTTCTGGTATATGAATAACATGATGTTTTTCAATGGCAAAAATCAATGAATATTGTAAATGCACAAACAGTAATTTCTCCGCATTGCAAGGTGCAATTAGGAAATTTTTTGCTTTTTCCTGCTCCTCTTAGCATGATAAAGAAGATTCAAAGAGAGTGAGATGCCAGCTCCTTTCATTCAGTCAGTAGCTTCAATCATTTCGGGACGTTTTTCAATGGCAAAAATCAATGAATATTGTAAATGCACAAACAGTAATTTCTCCGCATTGCAAGGTGCAATTCTGAAATGTTTTGCTTTTTCCTGCTCCTCTTAGCATGATAAAGAAGATTCAAAGAGAGTGAGATGCCAGCTCCTTTCATTCAGTCAGTAGCTTCAACCATTTCTGGTATATGAATAACATGATGTTTTTCAATGGCAAAAATCAATGAATATTGTAAATGCACAAACAGTAATTTCTCCGCATTGCAAGGTGCAAGTCTGAAATTTTTTGCTTTTTCCTGCTCCTCTTAGCATGATAAAGAAGATTCAAAGAGAGTGAGATGCCAGCTACTTTCATTCAGTCAGTAGCTTCAATCATTTCTGAACGTTTTTCAATGGTAAAAATCAATGAATATTGTAAATGCACAAACAGTAATTTCTCCACATTGCAAGGTGCAATTCTGAAATTTTTTGCTTTTTCCTGCTCCTCTTAGCATGATAAAGAAGATTCAAAGAGAGTGAGATGCCAGCTCCTTTCATTCAGTCAGTAGCTTCAAACATTTCTGGTATATGAATAACATGATGTTTTTCAATGGCAAAAATCAATGAATATTGTAAATGCACAAACAGTAATTTCTCCGCATTGCAAGGTGCAATTCTGAAATTTTTTGCTTTTTCCTGCTCCTCTTAGCATGATAAAGAAGATTCAAAGAGAGTGAGATGCCAGCTCCTTTCATTCAGTCAGTAGCTTCAAACATTTCTGGTATATGAATAACATGATGTTTTTCAATGGCAAAAATCAATGAATATTGTAAATGCACAAACAGTAATTTCTCCGCATTGCAAGGTGCAAGTCTGAAATTTTTTGCTTTTTCCTGCTCCTCTTAGCATGATAAAGAAGATTCAAAGAGAGTGAGATGCCAGCTACTTTCATTCAGTCAGTAGCTTCAATCATTTCTGGACGTTTTTCAATGGTAAAAATTAATGAATATTGTAAATGCACAAACAGTAATTTCTCCACATTGCAAGGTGCAATTCTGAAATTTTTTGCTTTTTCCTGCTCCTCTTAGCATGATAAAGAAGATTCAAAGAGAGTGAGATGCCAGCTCCTTTCATTCAGTCAGTAGCTTCAAACATTTCTGGTATATGAATAACATGATGTTTTTCAATGGCAAAAATCAATGAATATTGTAAATGCACAAACAGTAATTTCTCCGCATTGCAAGGTGCAATTCTGAAATTTTTTGCTTTTTCCTGCTCCTCTTAGCATGATAAAGAAGATTCAAAGAGAGTGAGATGCCAGCTCCTTTCATTCAGTCAGTAGCTTCAAACATTTCTGGTATATGAATAACATGATGTTTTTCAATGGCAAAAATCAATGAATATTGTAAATGCACAAACAGTAATTTCTCCGCATTGCAAGGTGCAATTCTGAAATTTTTTGCTTTTTCCTGCTCCTCTTAGCATGATAAAGAAGATTCAAAGAGAGTGAGATGCCAGCTCCTTTCATTCAGTCAGTAGCTTCAATCATTTCTGGACGTTTTTCAATGGCAAAAATCAATGAATATTGTAAATGCACAAACAGTAATTTCTCCGCATTGCAAGGTGCAATTCTGAAATTTTTTGCTTTTTCCTGCTCCTCTTAGCATGATAAAGAAGATTCAAAGAGAGTGAGATGCCAGCTCCTTTCGTTCAGTCAGTAGCTTCAATCATTTCTGGACGTTTTTCAATGGCAAAAATCATTTAATATTATAAATGCACAAACAGTAATTTCTCCGCATTGCAAGGTGCAATTCTGAAATTTTTTGCTTTTTCCTGCTCCTCTTAGCATGATAAAGAAGATTCAAAGAGAGTGAGATGCCAGCTCCTTTCATTCAGTCAGTAGCTTCAAACATTTCTGGTATATGAATAACATGATGTTTTTCAATGGCAAAAATCAATGAATATTGTAAATGCACAAACAGTAATTTCTCCGCATTGCAAGGTGCAATTCTGAAATTTTTTGCTTTTTCCTGCTCCTCTTAGCATGATAAAGAAGATTCAAAGAGAGTGAGATGCCAGCTACTTTCATTCAGTCAGTAGCTTCAATCATTTCTGGACGTTTTTCAATGGTAAAAATCAATGAATATTGTAAATGCACAAACAGTAATTTCTCCACATTGCAAGGTGCAATTCTGAAATTTTTTGCTTTTTCCTGCTCCTCTTAGCATGATAAAGAAGATTCAAAGAGAGTGAGATGCCAGCTCCTTTCATTCAGTCAGTAGCTTCAAACATTTCTGGTATATGAATAACATGATGTTTTTCAATGGCAAAAATCAATGAATATTGTAAATGCACAAACAGTAATTTCTCCGCATTGCAAGGTGCAATTCTGAAATTTTTTGCTTTTTCCTGCTCCTCTTAGCATGATAAAGAAGATTCAAAGAGAGTGAGATGCCAGCTCCTTTCATTCAGTCAGTATCTTCAATCATTTCTGGACGTTTTTCAATGGCAAAAATCAATGAATATTGTAAATGCACAAACAGTAATTTCTCCGCATTGCAAGGTGCAATTCCGAAATTTTTTGCTTTTTCCTGCTCCTCTTAGCATGATAAAGAAGATTCAAAGAGAGTGAGATGCCAGCTCCTTTCATTCAGTCAGTAGCTTCAAACATTTCTGGTATATGAATAACATGATGTTTTTCAATGGCAAAAATCAATGAATATTGTAAATGCACAAACAGTAATTTCTCCGCATTGCAAGGTGCAAGTCTGAAATTTTTTGCTTTTTCCTGCTCCTCTTAGCATGATAAAGAAGATTCAAAGAGAGTGAGATGCCAGCTACTTTCATTCAGTCAGTAGCTTCAATCATTTCTGAACGTTTTTCAATGGTAAAAATCAATGAATATTGTAAATGCACAAACAGTAATTTCTCCACATTGCAAGGTGCAATTCTGAAATTTTTTGCTTTTTCCTGCTCCTCTTAGCATGATAAAGAAGATTCAAAGAGAGTGAGATGCCAGCTCCTTTCATTCAGTCAGTAGCTTCAAACATTTCTGGTATATGAATAACATGATGTTTTTCAATGGCAAAAATCAATGAATATTGTAAATGCACAAACAGTAATTTCTCCGCATTGCAAGGTGCAATTCTGAAATTTTTTGCTTTTTCCTGCTCCTCTTAGCATGATAAAGAAGATTCAAAGAGAGTGAGATGCCAGCTCCTTTCATTCAGTCAGTAGCTTCAAACATTTCTGGTATATGAATAACATGATGTTTTTCAATGGCAAAAATCAATGAATATTGTAAATGCACAAACAGTAATTTCTCCGCATTGCAAGGTGCAAGTCTGAAATTTTTTGCTTTTTCCTGCTCCTCTTAGCATGATAAAGAAGATTCAAAGAGAGTGAGATGCCAGCTACTTTCATTCAGTCAGTAGCTTCAATCATTTCTGGACGTTTTTCAATGGTAAAAATCAATGAATATTGTAAATGCACAAACAGTAATTTCTCCACATTGCAAGGTGCAATTCTGAAATTTTTTGCTTTTTCCTGCTCCTCTTAGCATGATAAAGAAGATTCAAAGAGAGTGAGATGCCAGCTCCTTTCATTCAGTCAGTAGCTTCAAACATTTCTGGTATATGAATAACATGATGTTTTTCAATGGCAAAAATCAATGAATATTGTAAATGCACAAACAGTAATTTCTCCGCATTGCAAGGTGCAATTCTGAAATTTTTTGCTTTTTCCTGCTCCTCTTAGCATGATAAACAAGATTCAAAGAGAGTGAGATGCCAGCTCCTTTCATTCAGTCAGTAGCTTCAATCATTTCTGTACGTTTTTCAATGGCAAAAATCAATGAATATTGTAAATGCACAAACAGTAATTTCTCCGCATTGCAAGGTGCAATTCTGAAATTTTTTGCTTTTTCCTGCTCCTCTTAGCATGATAAAGAAGATTCAAAGAGAGTGAGATGCCAGCTCCTTTCATTCAGTCAGTAGCTTCAATCATTTCTGGACGTTTTTCAATGGCAAAAATCAATGAATATTGTAAATGCACAAACAGTAATTTCTCCACATTGCAAGGTGCAATTCGGAAATTTTTTGCTTTTTCCTGCTAATCCTAGCATGATAAAGAAGATTCAAAGAGAGTGAGATGCCAGCTCCTTTCATTCAGTCAGTAGCTTCAAACATTTCTGGTATATGAATAACATGATGTTTTTCAATGGCAAAAATCAATGAATATTGTAAATGCACAAACAGTAATTTCTCCGCATTGCAAGGTGCAATTCTGAAATTTTTTGCTTTTTCCTGCTCCTCTTAGCATGATAAAGAAGATTCAAAGAGAGTGAGATGCCAGCTCCTTTCATTCAGTCAGTAGCTTCAATCATTTCTGGACGTTTTTCAATGGCAAAAATCAATGAATATTGTAAATGCACAAACAGTAATTTCTCCGCATTGCAAGGTGCAATTCTGAAATTTTTTGCTTTTTCCTGCTCCTCTTAGCATGATAAACAAGATTCAAAGAGAGTGAGATGCCAGCTCCTTTCATTCAGTCAGTAGCTTCAATCATTTCTGGACGTTTTTCAATGGCAAAAATCAATGAATATTGTAAATGCACAAACAGTAATTTCTCCGCATTGCAAGGTGCAATTCTGAAATTTTTTGCTTTTTCCTGCTCCTCTTAGCATGATAAAGAAGATTCAAAGAGAGTGATATGCCAGCTCCTTTCATTCAGTCAGTAGCTTCAATCTTTTCTGGACTTTTTTCAATGGCAAAAATCAATGAATATTGTAAATGCACAAACAGTAATTTCTCCGCATTGCAAGGTGCAATTCTGAAATTTTTTGCTTTTTCCTGCTCCTCTTAGCATGATAAAGAAGATTCAAAGAGAGTGAGATGCCAGCTCCTTTCATTCAGTCAGTAGCTTCAAACATTTCTGGTATATGAATAACATGATGTTTTTCAATGGCAAAAATCAATGAATATTGTAAATGCACAAACAGTAATTTCTCCGCATTGCAAGGTGCAATTCTGAAATTTTTTGCTTTTTCCTGCTCCTCTTAGCATGATAAAGAAGATTCAAAGAGAGTGAGATGCCAGCTCCTTTCGTTCAGTCAGTAGCTTCAATCATTTCTGGATGTTTTTCAATGGCAAAAATCATTGAATATTATAAATGCACAAACAGTAATTTCTCCGCATTGCAAGGTGCAATTCTGAAATTTTTTGCTTTTTCCTGCTCCTCTTAGCATGATAAAGAAGATTCAAAGAGAGTGAGATGCCAGCTCCTTTCATTCAGTCAGTAGCTTCAATCATTTCTGGACGTTTTTCAATGGCAAAAATCAATGAATATTGTAAATGCACAAACAGTAATTTCTCCACATTGCAAGGTGCAATTCGGAAATTTTTTGCTTTTTCCTGCTAATCCTAGCATGATAAAGAAGATTCAAAGAGAGTGAGATGCCAGCTCCTTTCATTCAGTCAGTAGCTTCAAACATTTCTGGTATATGAATAACATGATGTTTTTCAATGGCAAAAATCAATGAATATTGTAAATGCACAAACAGTAATTTCTCCGCATTGCAAGG
The DNA here is from genome assembly GCF_046119375.1 of Phyllobates terribilis. Classification (NCBI taxonomy): domain Eukaryota; kingdom Metazoa; phylum Chordata; class Amphibia; order Anura; family Dendrobatidae; genus Phyllobates; species Phyllobates terribilis. The sequence goes on from NW_027363188.1 coordinate 1,119,564, forward strand.
TGCAATTCTGAAATTTTTTGCTTTTTCCTGCTCCTCTTAGCATGATAAAGAAGATTCAAAGAGAGTGAGATGCCAGCTCCTTTCATTCAGTCAGTAGCTTCAATCATTTCTGGACGTTTTTCAATGGCAAAAATCAATGAATATTGTAAATGCACAAACAGTAATTTCTCCGCATTGCAAGGTGCAATTCTGAAATTTTTTGCTTTTTCCTGCTCCTCTTAGCATGATAAACAAGATTCAAAGAGAGTGAGATGCCAGCTCCTTTCATTCAGTCAGTAGCTTCAATCATTTCTGGACGTTTTTCAATGGCAAAAATCAATGAATATTGTAAATGCACAAACAGTAATTTCTCCGCATTGCAAGGTGCAATTCTGAAATTTTTTGCTTTTTCCTGCTCCTCTTAGCATGATAAAGAAGATTCAAAGAGAGTGATATGCCAGCTCCTTTCATTCAGTCAGTAGCTTCAATCTTTTCTGGACGTTTTTCAATGGCAAAAATCAATGAATATTGTAAATGCACAAACAGTAATTTCTCCGCATTGCAAGGTGCAATTCTGAAATTTTTTGCTTTTTCCTGCTCCTCTTAGCATGATAAAGAAGATTCAAAGAGAGTGAGATGCCAGCTCCTTTCATTCAGTCAGTAGCTTCAAACATTTCTGGTATATGAATAACATGATGTTTTTCAATGGCAAAAATCAATGAATATTGTAAATGCACAAACAGTAATTTCTCCGCATTGCAAGGTGCAATTCTGAAATTTTTTGCTTTTTCCTGCTCCTCTTAGCATGATAAAGAAGATTCAAAGAGAGTGAGATGCCAGCTCCTTTCGTTCAGTCAGTAGCTTCAATCATTTCTGGATGTTTTTCAATGGCAAAAATCATTGAATATTATAAATGCACAAACAGTAATTTCTCCGCATTGCAAGGTGCAATTCTGAAATTTTTTGCTTTTTCCTGCTCCTCTTAGCATGATAAAGAAGATTCAAAGAGAGTGAGATGCCAGCTCCTTTCATTCAGTCAGTAGCTTCAAACATTTCTGGTATATGAATAACATGATGTTTTTCAATGGCAAAAATCAATGAATATTGTAAATGCACAAACAGTAATTTCTCCGCATTGCAAGGTGCAAGTCTGAAATTTTTTGCTTTTTCCTGCTCCTCTTAGCATGATAAAGAAGATTCAAAGAGAGTGAGATGCCAGCTACTTTCATTCAGTCAGTAGCTTCAATCATTTCTGGACGTTTTTCAATGGTAAAAATCAATGAATATTGTAAATGCACAAACAGTAATTTCTCCACATTGCAAGGTGCAATTCTGAAATTTTTTGCTTTTTCCTGCTCCTCTTAGCATGATAAAGAAGATTCAAAGAGAGTGAGATGCCAGCTCCTTTCATTCAGTCAGTAGCTTCAAACATTTCTGGTATATGAATAACATGATGTTTTTCAATGGCAAAAATCAATGAATATTGTAAATGCACAAACAGTAATTTCTCCGCATTGCAAGGTGCAATTCTGAAATTTTTTGCTTTTTCCTGCTCCTCTTAGCATGATAAAGAAGATTCAAAGAGATTGAGATGCCAGCTCCTTTCATTCAGTCAGTAGCTTCAAACATTTCTGGTATATGAATAACATGATGTTTTTCAATGGCAAAAATCAATGAATATTGTAAATGCACAAACAGTAATTTCTCCGCATTGCAAGGTGCAAGTCTGAAATTTTTTGCTTTTTCCTGCTCCTCTTAGCATGATAAAGAAGATTCAAAGAGAGTGAGATGCCAGCTACTTTCATTCAGTCAGTAGCTTCAATCATTTCTGGACGTTTTTCAATGGTAAAAATCAATGAATATTGTAAATGCACAAACAGTAATTTCTCCACATTGCAAGGTGCAATTCTGAAATTTTTTGCTTTTTCCTGCTCCTCTTAGCATGATAAAGAAGATTCAAAGAGAGTGAGATGCCAGCTCCTTTCATTCAGTCAGTAGCTTCAAACATTTCTGGTATATGAATAACATGATGTTTTTCAATGGCAAAAATCAATGAATATTGTAAATGCACAAACAGTAATTTCTCCGCATTGCAAGGTGCAATTCTGAAATTTTTTGCTTTTTCCTGCTCCTCTTAGCATGATAAAGAAGATTCAAAGAGAGTGAGATGCCAGCTCCTTTCATTCAGTCAGTAGCTTCAATCATTTCTGGATGTTTTTCAATGGCAAAAATCAATGAATATTGTAAATGCACAAACTGTAATTTCTCCGCATTGCAAGGTGCAATTCTGAAATTTTTTGCTTTTTCCTGCTCCTCTTAGCATGATAAAGAAGATTCAAAGAGAGTGAGATGCCAGCTCCTTTCATTCAGTCAGTAGCTTCAATCATTTCTGGACGTTTTTCAATGGCAAAAATCAATGAATACTGTAAATGCACAAACAGTAATTTCTCCGCATTGCAAGGTGCAATTCTGAAATTTTTTGCTTTTTCCTGCTCCTCTTAGCATGATAAACAAGATTCAAAGAGAGTGAGATGCCAGCTCCTTTCATCCAGTCAGTAGCTTCAAACATTTCTGGTATATGAATAACATGATGTTTTTCAATGGCAAAAATCAATGAATATTGTAAATGCACAAACAGTAATTTCTCCGCATTGCAAGGTGCAATTCTGAAATTTTTTGCTTTTTCCTGCTCCTCTTAGCATGATAAAGAAGATTCAAAGAGAGTGAGATGCCAGCTCCTTTCATTCAGTCAGTAGCTTCAAACATTTCTGGTATATGAATAACATGATGTTTTTCAATGGCAAAAATCAATGAATATTGTAAATGCACAAACAGTAATTTCTCCGCATTGCAAGGTGCAAGTCTGAAATTTTTTGCTTTTTCCTGCTCCTCTTAGCATGATAAAGAAGATTCAAAGAGAGTGAGATGCCAGCTACTTTCATTCAGTCAGTAGCTTCAATCATTTCTGGACGTTTTTCAATGGTAAAAATCAATGAATATTGTAAATGCACAAACAGTAATTTCTCCACATTGCAAGGTGCAATTCTGAAATTTTTTGCTTTTTCCTGCTCCTCTTAGCATGATAAAGAAGATTCAAAGAGAGTGAGATGCCAGCTCCTTTCATTCAGTCAGTAGCTTCAAACATTTCTGGTATATGAATAACATATTGTTTTTCAATGGCAAAAATCAATGAATATTGTAAATGCACAAACAGTAATTTCTCCGCATTGCAAGGTGCAATTCTGAAATTTTTTGCTTTTTCCTGCTCCTCTTAGCATGATAAAGAAGATTCAAAGAGAGTGAGATGCCAGCTCCTTTCATTCAGTCAGTAGCTTCAAACATTTCTGGTATATGAATAACATGATGTTTTTCAATTGGAAAAATCAATGAATATTGTAAATGCACAAACAGTAATTTCTCCGCATTGCAAGGTGCAAGTCTGAAATTTTTTGCTTTTTCCTGCTCCTCTTAGCATGATAAAGAAGATTCAAAGAGAGTGAGATGCCAGCTACTTTCATTCAGTCAGTAGCTTCAATCATTTCTGGACGTTTTTCAATGGTAAAAATCAATGAATATTGTAAATGCACAAACAGTAATTTCTCCACATTGCAAGGTGCAATTCTGAAATTTTTTGCTTTTTCCTGCTCCTCTTAGCATGATAAAGAAGATTCAAAGAGAGTGAGATGCCAGCTCCTTTCATTCAGTCAGTAGCTTCAAACATTTCTGGTATATGAATAACATGATGTTTTTCAATGGCAAAAATCAATGAATATTGTAAATGCACAAACAGTAATTTCTCCGCATTGCAAGGTGCAATTCTGAAATTTTTTGCTTTTTCCTGCTCCTCTTAGCATGATAAAGAAGATTCAAAGAGAGTGAGATGCCAGCTCCTTTCATTCAGTCAGTAGCTTCAATCATTTCTGGATGTTTTTCAATGGCAAAAATCAATGAATATTGTAAATGCACAAACTGTAATTTCTCCGCATTGCAAGGTGCAATTCTGAAATTTTTTGCTTTTTCCTGCTCCTCTTAGCATGATAAAGAAGATTCAAAGAGAGTGAGATGCCAGCTCCTTTCATTCAGTCAGTAGCTTCAATCATTTCTGGACGTTTTTCAATGGCAAAAATCAATGAATATTGTAAATGCACAAACAGTAATTTCTCCGCATTGCAAGGTGCAATTCTGAAATTTTTTGCTTTTTCCTGCTCCTCTTAGCATGATAAACAAGATTCAAAGAGAGTGAGATGCCAGCTCCTTTCATTTAGTCAGTAGCTTCAATCATTTCTGGACGTTTTTCAATGGCAAAAATCAATGAATATTGTAAATGCACAAACAGTAATTTCTCCGCATTGCAAGGTGCAATTCTGAAATTTTTTGCTTTTTCCTGCTCCTCTTAGCATGATAAAGAAGATTCAAAGAGAGTGAGATGCCAGCTCCTTTCGTTCAGTCAGTAGCTTCAATCATTTCTGGATGTTTTTCAATGGCAAAAATCATTGAATATTATAAATGCACAAACAGTAATTTCTCCGCATTGCAAGGTGCAATTCTGAAATTTTTTGCTTTTTCCTGCTCCTCTTAGCATGATAAAGAAGATTCAAAGAGAGTGAGATGCCAGCTCCTTTCATTCAGTCAGTAGCTTCAAACATTTCTGGTATATGAATAACATGATGTTTTTCAATGGCAAAAATCAATGAATATTGTAAATGCACAAACAGTAATTTCTCCGCATTGCAAGGTGCAATTCTGAAATTTTTTGCTTTTTCCTGCTCCTCTTAGCATGATAAAGAAGATTCAAAGAGAGTGAGATGCCAGCTCCTTTCATTCAGTCAGTAGCTTCAAACATTTCTGGTATATGAATAACATGATGTTTTTCAATGGCAAAAATCAATGAATATTGTAAATGCACAAACAGTAATTTCTCCGCATTGCAAGGTGCAAGTCTGAAATTTTTTGCTTTTTCCTGCTCCTCTTAGCATGATAAAGAAGATTCAAAGAGAGTGAGATGCCAGCTACTTTCATTCAGTCAGTAGCTTCAATCATTTCTGGACGTTTTTCAATGGTAAAAATCAATGAATATTGTAAATGCACAAACAGTAATTTCTCCACATTGCAAGGTGCAATTCTGAAATTTTTTGCTTTTTCCTGCTCCTCTTAGCATGATAAAGAAGATTCAAAGAGAGTGAGATGCCAGCTCCTTTCATTCAGTCAGTAGCTTCAAACATTTCTGGTATATGAATAACATGATGTTTTTCAATGGCAAAAATCAATGAATATTGTAAATGCACAAACAGTAATTTCTCCGCATTGCAAGGTGCAATTCTGAAATTTTTTGCTTTTTCCTGCTCCTCTTAGCATGATAAAGAAGATTCAAAGAGAGTGAGATGCCAGCTCCTTTCATTCAGTCAGTAGCTTCAATCATTTCTGGATGTTTTTCAATGGCAAAAATCAATGAATATTGTAAATGCACAAACTGTAATTTCTCCGCATTGCAAGATGCAATTCTGAAATTTTTTGCTTTTTCCTGCTCCTCTTAGCATGATAAAGAAGATTCAAAGAGAGTGAGATGCCAGCTCCTTTCATTCAGTCAGTAGCTTCAATCATTTCTGGACGTTTTTCAATGGCAAAAATCAATGAATATTGTAAATGCACAAACAGTAATTTCTCCGCATTGCAAGGTGCAATTCTGAAATTTTTTGCTTTTTCCTGCTCCTCTTAGCATGATAAAGAAGATTCAAAGAGAGTGAGATGCCAGCTCCTTTCATTCAGTCAGTAGCTTCAATCATTTCTGGACGTTTTTCAATGGCAAAAATCAATGAATATTGTAAATGCACAAACAGTAATTTCTCCGCATTGCAAGGTGCAATTCTGAAATTTTTTGCTTTTTCCTGCTCCTCTTAGCATGATAAAGAAGATTCAAAGAGAGTGAGATGCCAGCTCCTTTCATTCAGTCAGTAGCTTCAAACATTTCTGGTATATGAATAACATGATGTTTTTCAATGGCAAAAATCAATGAATATTGTAAATGCACAAACAGTAATTTCTCCGCATTGCAAGGTGCAATTCTGAAATTTTTTGCTTTTTCCTGCTCCTCTTAGCATGATAAAGAAGATTCAAAGAGAGTGAGATGCCAGCTCCTTTCGTTCAGTCAGTAGCTTCAATCATTTCTGGACGTTTTTCAATGGCAAAAATCATTGAATATTATAAATGCACAAACAGTAATTTCTCCGCATTGCAAGGTGCAATTCTGAAATTTTTTGCTTTTTCCTGCTCCTCTTAGCATGATAAAGAAGATTCAAAGAGAGTGAGATGCCAGCTCCTTTCATTCAGTCAGTAGCTTCAAACATTTCTGGTATATGAATAACATGATGTTTTTCAATGGCAAAAATCAATGAATATTGTAAATGCACAAACAGTAATTTCTCCGCATTGCAAGGTGCAATTCTGAAATTTTTTGCTTTTTCCTGCTCCTCTTAGCATGATAAAGAAGATTCAAAGAGAGTGAGATGCCAGCTCCTTTCATTCAGTCAGTAGCTTCAATCATTTCTGGACGTTTTTCAATGGCAAAAATCAATGAATATTGTAAATGCACAAACAGTAATTTCTCCGCATTGCAAGGTGCAATTCTGAAATTTTTTGCTTTTTCCTGCTCCTCTTAGCATGATAAAGAAGATTCAAAGAGAGTGAGATGCCAGCTCCTTTCATTCAGTCAGTAGCTTCAAACATTTCTGGTATATGAATAACATGATGTTTTTCAATGGCAAAAATCAATGAATATTGTAAATGCACAAACAGTAATTTCTCCGCATTGCAAGGTGCAAGTCTGAAATTTTTTGCTTTTTCCTGCTCCTCTTAGCATGATAAAGAAGATTCAAAGAGAGTGAGATGCCAGCTACTTTCATTCAGTCAGTAGCTTCAATCATTTCTGGACGTTTTTCAATGGTAAAAATCAATGAATATTGTAAATGCACAAACAGTAATTTCTCCACATTGCAAGGTGCAATTCTGAAATTTTTTGCTTTTTCCTGCTCCTCTTAGCATGATAAAGAAGATTCAAAGAGAGTGAGATGCCAGCTCCTTTCATTCAGTCAGTAGCTTCAAACATTTCTGGTATATGAATAACATGATGTTTTTCAATGGCAAAAATCAATGAATATTGTAAATGCACAAACAGTAATTTCTCCGCATTGCAAGGTGCAATTCTGAAATTTTTTGCTTTTTCCTGCTCCTCTTAGCATGATAAAGAAGATTCAAAGAGAGTGAGATGCCAGCTCCTTTCATTGTCAGTAGCTTCAAACATTTCTGGTATATGAATAACATGATGTTTTTCAATGGCAAAAATCAATGAATATTGTAAATGCACAAACAGTAATTTCTCCGCATTGCAAGGTGCAAGTCTGAAATTTTTTGCTTTTTCCTGCTCCTCTTAGCATGATAAAGAAGATTCAAAGAGAGTGAGATGCCAGCTACTTTCATTCAGTCAGTAGCTTCAATCATTTCTGGACGTTTTTCAATGGTAAAAATCAATGAATATTGTAAATGCACAAACAGTAATTTCTCCACATTGCAAGGTGCAATTCTGAAATTTTTTGCTTTTTCCTGCTCCTCTTAGCATGATAAAGAAGATTCAAAGAGAGTGAGATGCCAGCTCCTTTCATTCAGTCAGTAGCTTCAAACATTTCTGGTATATGAATAACATGATGTTTTTCAATGGCAAAAATCAATGAATATTGTAAATGCACAAACAGTAATTTCTCCGCATTGCAAGGTGCAATTCTGAAATTTTTTGCTTTTTCCTGCTCCTCTTAGCATGATAAAGAAGATTCAAAGAGAGTGAGATGCCAGCTCCTTTCATTCAGTCAGTAGCTTCAATCATTTCTGGATGTTTTTCAATGGCAAAAATCAATGAATATTGTAAATGCACAAACTGTAATTTCTCCGCATTGCAAGGTGCAATTCTGAAATTTTTTGCTTTTTCCTGCTCCTCTTAGCATGATAAAGAAGATTCAAAGAGAGTGAGATGCCAGCTCCTTTCATTCAGTCAGTAGCTTCAATCATTTCTGGACCTTTTTCAATGGCAAAAATCAATGAATATTTTAAATGCACAAACAGTAATTTCTCCGCATTGCAAGGTGCAATTCTGAAATTTTTTGCTTTTTCCTGCTCCTCTTAGCATGATAAAGAAGATTCAAAGAGAGTGAGATGCCATCTCCTTTCATTCAGTCAGTACCTTCAATCATTTCAGGACGATTTTCAATGGCAAAAATCAATGAATATTGTAAATGCACAAACAGTAATTTCTCCGCATTGCAAGGTGCAATTCTGTAATTTTTTGCTTTTTCCCGCTCCTCTTAGCATGATAAAGAAGATTCAAAGAGAGTGAGGTGCCAGCTCCTTTCATTCAGTCAGTAGCTTCAAACATTTCTGGTATATGAATAACATGTTTTTCAATGGCAAAAATCAATGAATATTGTAAATGCACAAACAGTAATTTCTCCGCATTGCAAGGTGCAATTCTGAAATTTTTTGCTTTTTCCTGCTCCTCTTAGCATGATAAAGAAGATTCAAAGAGAGTGAGATGCCAGCTCCTTTCATTCAGTCAGTAGCTTCAATCATTTCTGGACGTTTTTCAATGGCAAAAATCAATGAATATTGTAAATGCACAAACAGTAATTTCTCCGCATTGCAAGGTGCAATTCTGAAATTTTTTGCTTTTTCCTGCTCCTCTTAGCATGATAAAGAAGATTCAAAGAGAGTGAGATGCCAGCTCCTTTCATTCAGTCAGTAGCTTCAATCATTTCTGGACGTTTTTCAATGGCAAAAATCAATGAATATTGTAAATGCACAAACAGTAATTTCTCCGCATTGCAAGGTGCAATTCTGAAATTTTTTGCTTTTTCCTGCTCCTCTTAGCATGATAAAGAGGATTCAAAGAGAGTGAGATGCCAGCTCCTTTCATTCAGTCAGTAGCTTCAAACATTTCTGGTATATGAATAACATGATGTTTTTCAATGGCAAAAATCAATGAATATTGTAAATGCACAAACAGTAATTTCTCCGCATTGCAAGGTGGAAGTCTGAAATTTTTTGCTTTTTCCTGCTCCTCTTAGCATGATAAAGAAGATTCAAAGAGAGTGAGATGCCAGCTACTTTCATTCAGTCAGTAGCTTCAATCATTTCTGGACGTTTTTCAATGGTAAAAATCAATGAATATTGTAAATGCACAAACAGTAATTTCTCCACATTGCAAGGTGCAATTCTGAAATTTTTTGCTTTTTCCTGCTCCTCTTAGCATGATAAAGAAGATTCAAAGAGAGTGAGATGCCAGCTCCTTTCATTCAGTCAGTAGCTTCAAACATTTCTGGTATATGAATAACATGATGTTTTTCAATGGCAAAAATCAATGAATATTGTAAATGCACAAACAGTAATTTCTCCGCATTGCAAGGTGCAATTCTGAAATTTTTTGCTTTTTCCTGCTCCTCTTAGCATGATAAAGAAGATTCAAAGAGAGTGAGATGCCAGCTCCTTTCATTCAGTCAGTAGCTTCAAACATTTCTGGTATATGAATAACATGATGTTTTTCAATGGCAAAAATCAATGAATATTGTAAATGCACAAACAGTAATTTCTCCGCATTGCAAGGTGCAATTCTGAAATTTTTTGCTTTTTCCTGCTCCTCTTAGCATGATAAAGAAGATTCAAAGAGAGTGAGATGCCAGCTCCTTTCATTCAGTCAGTAGCTTCAATCATTTCTGGACGTTTTTCAATGGTAAAAATCAATGAATATTGTAAATGCACAAACAGTAATTTCTCCACATTGCAAGGTGCAATTCTGAAATTTTTTGCTTTTTCCTGCTCCTCTTAGCATGATAAAGAAGATTCAAAGAGAGTGAGATGCCAGCTCCTTTCATTCAGTCAGTAGCTTCAAACATTTCTGGTATATGAATAACATGATGTTTTTCAATGGCAAAAATCAATGAATATTGTAAATGCACAAACAGTAATTTCTCCGCATTGCAAGGTGCAATTCTGAAATTTTTTGCTTTTTCCTGCTCCTCTTAGCATGATAAAGAAGATTCAAAGAGAGTGAGATGCCAGCTCCTTTCATTCAGTCAGTAGCTTCAAACATTTCTGGTATATGAATAACATGATGTTTTTCAATGGCAAAAATCAATGAATATTGTAAATGCACAAACAGTAATTTCTCCGCATTGCAAGGTGCAATTCTGAAATTTTTTGCTTTTTCCTGCTCCACTTAGCATGATAAAGAAGATTCAAAGAGAGTGAGATGCCAGCTCCTTTCATTCAGTCAGTAGCTTCAATCATTTCTGGACGTTTTTCAATGGCAAAAATCAACGAATATTGTAAATGCACAAACAGTAATTTCTCCGCATTGCAAGGTGCAATTCTGAAATTTTTTGCTTTTTCCTGCTCCTCTTAGCATGATAAAGAAGATTCAAAGAGAGTGAGATGCCAGCTCCTTTCATTCAGTCAGTAGCTTCAATCATTTCTGGACGTTTTTCAATGGCAAAAATCAATGAACATTGTAAATGCACAAACTGTAATTTCTCCGCATTGCAAGGTGCAATTCTGAAATTTTTTGCTTTTTCCTGCTCCTCTTAGCATGATAAAGAAGATTCAAAGAGAGTGAGATGCCAGCTCCTTTCATTCAGTCAGTAGCTTCAATCATTTCTGGACGTTTTTCAATGGCAAAAATCAATGAATATTGTAAATGCACAAACAGTAATTTCTCCGCATTGCAAGGTGCAATTCTGAAATTTTTTGCTTTTTCCTGCTCCTCTTAGCATGATAAAGAAGATTCAAAGAGAGTGAGATGCCAGCTCCTTTCATTCAGTCAGTACCTTCAATCATTTCTGGACGTTTTTCAATGGCAAAAATCAATGAATATTGTAAATGCACAAACAGTAATTTCTCCGCATTGCAAGGTGCAATTCTGAAATTTTTTGCTTTTTCCTGCTCCTCTTAGCATGATAAAGAAGATTCAAAGAGAGTGAGATGCCAGCTCCTTTCATTCAGTCAGTAGCTTCAAACATTTCTGGTATATGAATAACATGATGTTTTTCAATGGCAAAAATCAATGAATATTGTAAATGCACAAACAGTAATTTCTCCGCATTGCAAGGTGCAAGTCTGAAATTTTTTGCTTTTTCCTGCTCCTCTTAGCATGATAAAGAAGAATCAAAGAGAGTGAGATGCCAGCTCCTTTCATTCAGTCAGTAGCTTCAAACATTTCTGGTATATGAATAACATGATGTTTTTCAATGGCAAAAATCAATGAATATTGTAAATGCACAAACAGTAATTTCTCCGCATTGCAAGGTGCAAGTCTGAAATTTTTTGCTTTTTCCTGCTCCTCTTAGCATGATAAAGAAGATTCAAAGAGAGTGAGATGCCAGCTACTTTCATTCAGTCAGTAGCTTCAATCATTTCTGGACGTTTTTCAATGGTAAAAATCAATGAATATTGTAAATGCACAAACAGTAATTTCTCCACATTGCAAGGTGCAATTCTGAAATTTTTTGCTTTTTCCTGCTCCTCTTAGCATGATAAAGAAGATTCAAAGAGATTGAGATGCCAGCTCCTTTCATTCAGTCAGTAGCTTCAAACATTTCTGGTATATGAATAACATGATGTTTTTCAATGGCAAAAATCAATAAATATTGTAAATGCACAAACAGTAATTTCTCCGCATTGCAAGGTGCAATTCTGAAATTTTTTGCTTTTTCCTGCTCCTCTTAGCATGATAAAGAAGATTCAAAGAGAGTGAGATGCCAGCTCCTTTCATTCAGTCAGTAGCTTCAATCATTTCTGGATGTTTTTCAATGGCAAAAATCAATGAATATTGTAAATGCACAAACTGTAATTTCTCCGCATTGCAAGGTGCAATTCTGAAATTTTTTGCTTTTTCCTGCTCCTCTTAGCATGATAAAGAAGATTTAAAGAGAGTGAGATGCCAGCTACTTTCATTCAGTCAGTAGCTTCAATCATTTCTGGACGTTTTTCAATGGCAAAAATCAATGAATATTGTAAATGCACAAACAGTAATTTCTCCGCATTGCAAGGTGCAATTCTGAATTTTTTTGCTTTTTCCTGCTCCTCTTAGCATGATAAAGAAGATTCAAAGAGAGTGAGATGCCAGCTACTTTCATTCAGTCAGTAGCTTCAATCATTTCTGGACGTTTTTCAATGGTAAAAATCAATGAATATTGTAAATGCACAAACAGTAATTTCTCCACATTGCAAGGTGCAATTCTGAAATTTTTTGCTTTTTCCTGCTCCTCTTAGCATGATAAAGAAGATTCAAAGAGAGTGAGATGCCAGCTCCTTTCATTCAGTCAGTAGCTTCAAACATTTCTGGTATATGAATAACATGATGTTTTTCAATGGCAAAAATCAATGAATATTGTAAATGCACAAACAGTAATTTCTCCGCATTGCAAGGTGCAATTCTGAAATTTTTTGCTTTTTCCTGCTCCTCTTAGCATGATAAAGAAGATTCAAAGAGAGTGAGATGCCAGCTCCTTTCATTCAGTCAGTAGCTTCAAACATTTCTGGTATATGAATAACATGATGTTTTTCAATGGCAAAAATCAATGAATATTGTAAATGCACAAACAGTAATTTCTCCGCATTGCAAGGTGCAATTCTGAAATTTTTTGCTTTTTCCTGCTCCTCTTAGCATGATAAAGAAGATTCAAAGAGAGTGAGATGCCAGCTCCTTTCATTCAGTCAGTAGCTTCAATCATTTCTGGACGTTTTTCAATGGTAAAAATCAATGAATATTGTAAATGCACAAACAGTAATTTCTCCACATTGCAAGGTGCAATTCTGAAATTTTTTGCTTTTTCCTGCTCCTCTTAGCATGATAAAGAAGATTCAAAGAGAGTGAGATGCCAGCTCCTTTCATTCAGTCAGTAGCTTCAAACATTTCTGGTATATGAATAACATGATGTTTTTCAATGGCAAAAATCAATGAATATTGTAAATGCACAAACAGTAATTTCTCCGCATTGCAAGGTGCAATTCTGAAATTTTTTGCTTTTTCCTGCTCCTCTTAGCATGATAAAGAAGATTCAAAGAGAGTGAGATGCCAGCTCCTTTCATTCAGTCAGTAGCTTCAAACATTTCTGGTATATGAATAACATGATGTTTTTCAATGGCAAAAATCAATGAATATTGTAAATGCACAAACAGTAATTTCTCCGCATTGCAAGGTGCAATTCTGAAATTTTTTGCTTTTTCCTGCTCCACTTAGCATGATAAAGAAGATTCAAAGAGAGTGAGATGCCAGCTCCTTTCATTCAGTCAGTAGCTTCAATCATTTCTGGACGTTTTTCAATGGCAAAAATCAACGAATATTGTAAATGCACAAACAGTAATTTCTCCGCATTGCAAGGTGCAATTCTGAAATTTTTTGCTTTTTCCTGCTCCTCTTAGCATGATAAAGAAGATTCAAAGAGAGTGAGATGCCAGCTCCTTTCATTCAGTCAGTAGCTTCAATCATTTCTGGACGTTTTTCAATGGCAAAAATCAATGAATATTGTAAATGCACAAACTGTAATTTCTCCGCATTGCAAGGTGCAATTCTGAAATTTTTTGCTTTTTCCTGCTCCTCTTAGCATGATAAAGAAGATTCAAAGAGAGTGAGATGCCAGCTCCTTTCATTCAGTCAGTAGCTTCAATCATTTCTGGACGTTTTTCAATGGCAAAAATCAATGAATATTGTAAATGCACAAACAGTAATTTCTCCGCATTGCAAGGTGCAATTCTGAAATTTTTTGCTTTTTCCTGCTCCTCTTAGCATGATAAAGAAGATTCAAAGAGAGTGAGATGCCAGCTCCTTTCATTCAGTCAGTACCTTCAATCATTTCTGGACGTTTTTCAATGGCAAAAATCAATGAATATTGTAAATGCACAAACAGTAATTTCTCCGCATTGCAAGGTGCAATTCTGAAATTTTTTGCTTTTTCCTGCTCCTCTTAGCATGATAAAGAAGATTCAAAGAGAGTGAGATGCCAGCTCCTTTCATTCAGTCAGTAGCTTCAAACATTTCTGGTATATGAATAACATGATGTTTTTCAATGGCAAAAATCAATGAATATTGTAAATGCACAAACAGTAATTTCTCCGCATTGCAAGGTGCAAGTCTGAAATTTTTTGCTTTTTCCTGCTCCTCTTAGCATGATAAAGAAGATTCAAAGAGAGTGAGATGCCAGCTCCTTTCATTCAGTCAGTAGCTTCAAACATTTCTGGTATATGAATAACATGATGTTTTTCAATGGCAAAAATCAATGAATATTGTAAATGCACAAACAGTAATTTCTCCGCATTGCAAGGTGCAAGTCTGAAATTTTTTGCTTTTTCCTGCTCCTCTTAGCATGATAAAGAAGATTCAAAGAGAGTGAGATGCCAGCTACTTTCATTCAGTCAGTAGCTTCAATCATTTCTGGACGTTTTTCAATGGTAAAAATCAATGAATATTGTAAATGCACAAACAGTAATTTCTCCACATTGCAAGGTGCAATTCTGAAATTTTTTGCTTTTTCCTGCTCCTCTTAGCATGATAAAGAAGATTCAAAGAGATTGAGATGCCAGCTCCTTTCATTCAGTCAGTAGCTTCAAACATTTCTGGTATATGAATAACAAGATGTTTTTCAATGGCAAAAATCAATGAATATTGTAAATGCACAAACAGTAATTTCTCCGCATTGCAAGGTGCAATTCTGAAATTTTTTGCTTTTTCCTGCTCCTCTTAGCATGATAAAGAAGATTCAAAGAGAGTGAGATGCCAGCTCCTTTCATTCAGTCAGTAGCTTCAATCATTTCTGGACGTTTTTCAATGGCAAAAATCAATGAATATTGTAAATGCACAAACAGTAATTTCTCCGCATTGCAAGGTGCAATTCTGAAATTTTTTGCTTTTTCCTGCTCCTCTTAGCATGATAAAGAAGATTCAAAGAGAGTGAGATGTCAGCTCCTTTCATTCAGTCAGTACCTTCAATCATTTCTGGACGTTTTTCAATGGCAAAAATCAATGAATATTGTAAATGCACAAACAGTAATTTCTCCGCATTGCAAGGTGCAATTCTGAAATTTTTTGCTTTTTCCCGCTCCTCTTAGCATGATAAAGAAGATTCAAAGAGAGTGAGGTGCCAGCTCCTTTCATTCAGTCAGTAGCTTCAAACATTTCTGGTATATGAATAACATGTTTTTCAATGGCAAAAATCAATGAATATTGTAAATGCACAAACAGTAATTTCTCCGCATTGCAAGGTGCAATTCTGAAATTTTTTGCTTTTTCCTGCTCCTCTTAGCATGATAAAGAAGATTCAAAGAGAGTGAGATGCCAGCTCCTTTCATTCAGTCAGTAGCTTCAATCATTTCTGGACGTTTTTCAATGGCAAAAATCAATGAATATTGTAAATGCACAAACAGTAATTTCTCCGCATTGCAAGGTGCAATTCTGAAATTTTTTGCTTTTTCCTGCTCCTCTTAGCATGATAAAGAAGATTCAAAGAGAGTGAGATGCCAGCTCCTTTCATTCAGTCAGTAGCTTCAATCATTTCTGGACGTTTTTCAATGGCAAAAATCAATGAATATTGTAAATGCACAAACAGTAATTTCTCCGCATTGCAAGGTGCAATTCTGAAATTTTTTGCTTTTTCCTGCTCCTCTTAGCATGATAAAGAAGATTCAAAGAGAGTGAGATGCCAGCTCCTTTCATTCAGTCAGTAGCTTCAAACATTTCTGGTATATGAATAACATGATGTTTTTCAATGGCAAAAATCAATGAATATTGTAAATGCACAAACAGTAACTTCTCCGCATTGCAAGGTGCAAGTCTGAAATTTTTTGCTTTTTCCTGCTCCTCTTAGCATGATAAAGAAGATTCAAAGAGAGTGAGATGCCAGCTACTTTCATTCAGTCAGTAGCTTCAATCATTTCTGGACGTTTTTCAATGGTAAAAATCAATGAATATTGTAAATGCACAAACAGTAATTTCTCCACATTGCAAGGTGCAATTCTGAAATTTTTTGCTTTTTCCTGCTCCTCTTAGCATGATAAAGAAGATTCAAAGAGAGTGAGATGCCAGCTCCTTTCATTCAGTCAGTAGCTTCAAACATTTCTGGTATATGAATAACATGATGTTTTTCAATGGCAAAAATCAATGAATATTGTAAATGCACAAACAGTAATTTCTCCGCATTGCAAGGTGCAATTCTGAAATTTTTTGCTTTTTCCTGCTCCTCTTAGCATCATAAAGAAGATTCAAAGAGAGTGAGATGCCAGCTCCTTTCATTCAGTCAGTAGCTTCAAACATTTCTGGTATATGAATAACATGATGTTTTTCAATGGCAAAAATCAATGAATATTGTAAATGCACAAACAGTAATTTCTCCGCATTGCAAGGTGCAATTCTGAAATTTTTTGCTTTTTCCTGCTCCTCTTAGCATGATAAAGAAGATTCAAAGAGAGTGAGATGCCAGCTCCTTTCATTCAGTCAGTAGCTTCAATCATTTCTGGACGTTTTTCAATGGCAAAAATCAATGAATATTGTAAATGCACAAACAGTAATTTCTCCGCATTGCAAGGTGCAATTCTGAAATTTTTTGCTTTTTCCTGCTCCTCTTAGCATGATAAAGAAGATTCAAAGAGAGTGAGATGTCAGCTCCTTTCATTCAGTCAGTAGCTTCAAACATTTCTGGTATATGAATAACATGATGTTTTTCAATGGCAAAAATCAATGAATATTGTAAATGCACAAACAGTAATTTATCCGCATTGCAAGGTGCAATTCTGAAATTTTTTGCTTTTTCCTGCTCCTCTTAGCATGATAAAGAAGATTCAAAGAGAGTGAGATGCCAGCTCCTTTCATTCAGTCAGTAGCTTCAATCATTTCTGGACGTTTTTCAATGGCAAAAATCAATGAATATTGTAAATGCACAAACAGTAATTTCTCCGCATTGCAAGGTGCAATTCTGAATTTTTTTGCTTTTTCCTGCTCCTCTTAGCATGATAAAGAAGATTCAAAGAGAGTGAGATGCCAGCTCCTTTCATTCAGTCAGTAGCTTCAATCATTTCTGGTATATGAATAACATGATGTTTTTCAATGGCAAAAATCAATGAATATTGTAAATGCACAAACAGTAATTTCTCCGCATTGCAAGGTGCAATTCTGAAATTTTTTGCTTTTCCCTGCTCCTCTTTGCATGATAAAGAAGATTCAAAGAGAGTGAGATGCCAGCTCCTTTCATTCAGTCAGTAGCTTCAATCATTTCTGGACGTTTTTCAATGGCAAAAATCAATGAATATTGTAAATGCACAAACAGTAATTTCTCCGCATTGCAAGGTGCAATTCTGAAATTTTTTGCTTTTTCCTGCTCCTCTTAGCATGATAAACAAGATTCAAAGAGAGTGAGATGCCAGCTCCTTTCATTCAGTCAGTAGCTTCAATCATTTCTGGACGTTTTTCAATGGCAAAAATCAATGAATATTGTAAATGCACAAACAGTAATTTCTCCGCATTGCAAGGTGCAATTCTGAAATTTTTTGCTTTTTCCTGCTCCTCTTAGCATGATAAAGAAGATTCAAAGAGAGTGAGATGCCAGCTCCTTTCATTCAGTCAGTAGCTTCAATCATTTCTGGACGTTTTTCAATGGTAAAAATCAATGAATATTGTAAATGCACAAACAGTAATTTCTCCACATTGCAAGGTGCAATTCTGAAATTTTTTGCTTTTTCCTGCTCCTCTTAGCATGATAAAGAAGATTCAAAGAGAGTGAGATGCCAGCTCCTTTCATTCAGTCAGTAGCTTCAAACATTTCTGGTATATGAATAACATGATGTTTTTCAATGGCAAAAATCAATGAATATTGTAAATGCACAAACAGTAATTTCTCCGCATTGCAAGGTGCAATTCTGAAATTTTTTGCTTTTTCCTGCTCCTCTTAGCATGATAAAGAAGATTCAAAGAGAGTGAGATGCCAGCTCCTTTCATTCAGTCAGTAGCTTCAAACATTTCTGGTATATGAATAACATGATGTTTTTCAATGGCAAAAATCAATGAATATTGTAAATGCACAAACAGTAATTTCTCCGCATTGCAAGGTGCAATTCTGAAATTTTTTGCTTTTTCCTGCTCCACTTAGCATGATAAAGAAGATTCAAAGAGAGTGAGATGCCAGCTCCTTTCATTCAGTCAGTAGCTTCAATCATTTCTGGACGTTTTTCAATGGCAAAAATCAACGAATATTGTAAATGCACAAACAGTAATTTCTCCGCATTGCAAGGTGCAATTCTGAAATTTTTTGCTTTTTCCTGCTCCTCTTAGCATGATAAAGAAGATTCAAAGAGAGTGAGATGCCAGCTCCTTTCATTCAGTCAGTAGCTTCAATCATTTCTGGACGTTTTTCAATGGCAAAAATCAATGAACATTGTAAATGCACAAACTGTAATTTCTCCGCATTGCAAGGTGCAATTCTGAAATTTTTTGCTTTTTCCTGCTCCTCTTAGCATGATAAAGAAGATTCAAAGAGAGTGAGATGCCAGCTCCTTTCATTCAGTCAGTAGCTTCAATCATTTCTGGACGTTTTTCAATGGCAAAAATCAATGAATATTGTAAATGCACAAACAGTAATTTCTCCGCATTGCAAGGTGCAATTCTGAAATTTTTTGCTTTTTCCTGCTCCTCTTAGCATGATAAAGAAGATTCAAAGAGAGTGAGATGCCAGCTCCTTTCATTCAGTCAGTACCTTCAATCATTTCTGGACGTTTTTCAATAGCAAAAATCAATGAATATTGTAAATGCACAAACAGTAATTTCTCCGCATTGCAAGGTGCAATTCTGAAATTTTTTACTTTTTCCTGCTCCTCTTAGCATGATAAAGAAGATTCAAAGAGAGTGAGATGCCAGCTCCTTTCATTCAGTCAGTAGCTTCAAACATTTCTGGTATATGAATAACATGATGTTTTTCAATGGCAAAAATCAATGAATATTGTAAATGCACAAACAGTAATTTCTCCGCATTGCAAGGTGCAAGTCTGAAATTTTTTGCTTTTTCCTGCTCCTCTTAGCATGATAAAGAAGAATCAAAGAGAGTGAGATGCCAGCTCCTTTCATTCAGTCAGTAGCTTCAAACATTTCTGGTATATGAATAACATGATGTTTTTCAATGGCAAAAATCAATGAATATTGTAAATGCACAAACAGTAATTTCTCCGCATTGCAAGGTGCAAGTCTGAAATTTTTTGCTTTTTCCTGCTCCTCTTAGCATGATAAAGAAGATTCAAAGAGAGTGAGATGCCAGCTACTTTCATTCAGTCAGTAGCTTCAATCATTTCTGGACGTTTTTCAATGGTAAAAATCAATGAATATTGTAAATGCACAAACAGTAATTTCTCCACATTGCAAGGTGCAATTCTGAAATTTTTTGCTTTTTCCTGCTCCTCTTAGCATGATAAAGAAGATTCAAAGAGATTGAGATGCCAGCTCCTTTCATTCAGTCAGTAGCTTCAAACATTTCTGGTATATGAATAACATGATGTTTTTCAATGGCAAAAATCAATAAATATTGTAAATGCACAAACAGTAATTTCTCCGCATTGCAAGGTGCAATTCTGAAATTTTTTGCTTTTTCCTGCTCCTCTTAGCATGATAAAGAAGATTCAAAGAGAGTGAGATGCCAGCTCCTTTCATTCAGTCAGTAGCTTCAATCATTTCTGGATGTTTTTCAATGGCAAAAATCAATGAATATTGTAAATGCACAAACTGTAATTTCTCCGCATTGCAAGGTGCAATTCTGAAATTTTTTGCTTTTTCCTGCTCCTCTTAGCATGATAAAGAAGATTTAAAGAGAGTGAGATGCCAGCTCCTTTCATTCAGTCAGTAGCTTCAATCATTTCTGGACGTTTTTCAATGGCAAAAATCAATGAATATTGTAAATGCACAAACAGTAATTTCTCCGCATTGCAAGGTGCAATTCTGAATTTTTTTGCTTTTTCCTGCTCCTCTTAGCATGATAAAGAAGATTCAAAGAGAGTGAGATGCCAGCTACTTTCATTCAGTCAGTAGCTTCAATCATTTCTGGACGTTTTTCAATGGTAAAAATCAATGAATATTGTAAATGCACAAACAGTAATTTCTCCACATTGCAAGGTGCAATTCTGAAATTTTTTGCTTTTTCCTGCTCCTCTTAGCATGATAAAGAAGATTCAAAGAGAGTGAGATGCCAGCTCCTTTCATTCAGTCAGTAGCTTCAAACATTTCTGGTATATGAATAACATGATGTTTTTCAATGGCAAAAATCAATGAATATTGTAAATGCACAAACAGTAATTTCTCCGCATTGCAAGGTGCAATTCTGAAATTTTTTGCTTTTTCCTGCTCCTCTTAGCATGATAAAGAAGATTCAAAGAGAGTGAGATGCCAGCTCCTTTCATTCAGTCAGTAGCTTCAAACATTTCTGGTATATGAATAACATGATGTTTTTCAATGGCAAAAATCAATGAATATTGTAAATGCACAAACAGTAATTTCTCCGCATTGCAAGGTGCAATTCTGAAATTTTTTGCTTTTTCCTGCTCCTCTTAGCATGATAAAGAAGATTCAAAGAGAGTGAGATGCCAGCTCCTTTCATTCAGTCAGTAGCTTCAATCATTTCTGGACGTTTTTCAATGGTAAAAATCAATGAATATTGTAAATGCACAAACAGTAATTTCTCCACATTGCAAGGTGCAATTCTGAAATTTTTTGCTTTTTCCTGCTCCTCTTAGCATGATAAAGAAGATTCAAAGAGAGTGAGATGCCAGCTCCTTTCATTCAGTCAGTAGCTTCAAACATTTCTGGTATATGAATAACATGATGTTTTTCAATGGCAAAAATCAATGAATATTGTAAATGCACAAACAGTAATTTCTCCGCATTGCAAGGTGCAATTCTGAAATTTTTTGCTTTTTCCTGCTCCTCTTAGCATGATAAAAAATATTCAAAGAGAGTGAGATGCCAGCTCCTTTCATTCAGTCAGTAGCTTCAAACATTTCTGGTATATGAATAACATGATGTTTTTCAATGGCAAAAATCAATAAATATTGTAAATGCACAAACAGTAATTTCTCCGCATTGCAAGGTGCAATTCTGAAATTTTTTGCTTTTTCCTGCTCCACTTAGCATGATAAAGAAGATTCAAAGAGAGTGAGATGCCAGCTCCTTTCATTCAGTCAGTAGCTTCAATCATTTCTGGACGTTTTTCAATGGCAAAAATCAACGAATATTGTAAATGCACAAACAGTAATTTCTCCGCATTGCAAGGTGCAATTCTGAAATTTTTTGCTTTTTCCTGCTCCTCTTAGCATGATAAAGAAGATTCAAAGAGAGTGAGATGCCAGCTCCTTTCATTCAGTCAGTAGCTTCAATCATTTCTGGACGTTTTTCAATGGCAAAAATCAATGAATATTGTAAATGCACAAACAGTAATTTCTCCGCATTGCAAGGTGCAATTCTGAAATTTTTTGCTTTTTCCTGCTCCGCTTAGCATGATAAAGAAGATTCAAAGAGAGTGAGATGCCAGCTCCTTTCATTCAGTTAGTACCTTCAATCATTTCTGGACGTTTTTCAATGGCAAAAATCAATGAATATTGTAAATGCACAAACAGTAATTTCTCCGCATTGCAAGGTGCAATTCTGAAATTTTTTGCTTTTTCCCGCTCCTCTTAGCATGATAAAGAAGATTCAAAGAGAGTGAGGTGCCAGCTCCTTTCATTCAGTCAGTAGCTACAAACATTTCTGGTATATGAATAACATGTTTTTCAATGGCAAAAATCAATGAATATTGTAAATGCACAAACAGTAATTTCTCCGCATTGCAAGGTGCAATTCTGAAATTTTTTGCTTTTTCCTGCTCCTCTTAGCATGATAAAGAAGATTCAAAGAGAGTGAGATGCCAGCTCCTTTCATTCAGTCAGTAGCTTCAATCATTTCTGGACGTTTTTCAATGGCAAAAATCAATGAATATTGTAAATGCACAAACAGTAATTTCTCCGCATTGCAAGGTGCAATTCTGAAATTTTTTGCTTTTTCCTGCTCCTCTTAGCATGATAAAGAAGATTCAAAGAGAGTGAGATGCCAGCTCCTTTCATTCAGTCAGTAGCTTCAATCATTTCTGGACGTTTTTCAATGGCAAAAATCAATGAATATTGTAAATGCACAAACAGTAATTTCTCCGCATTGCAAGGTGCAATTCTGAAATTTTTTGCTTTTTCCTGCTCCTCTTAGCATGATAAAGAAGATTCAAAGAGAGTGAGATGCCAGCTCCTTTCATTCAGTCAGTAGCTTCAAACATTTCTGGTATATGAATAACATGATGTTTTTCAATGGCAAAAATCAATGAATATTGTAAATGCACAAACAGTAACTTCTCCGCATTGCAAGGTGCAAGTCTGAAATTTTTTGCTTTTTCCTGCTCCTCTTAGCATGATAAAGAAGATTCAAAGAGAGTGAGATGCCAGCTACTTTCATTCAGTCAGTAGCTTCAATCATTTCTGGACGTTTTTCAATGGTAAAAATCAATGAATATTGTAAATGCACAAACAGTAATTTCTCCACATTGCAAGGTGCAATTCTGAAATTTTTTGCTTTTTCCTGCTCCTCTTAGCATGATAAACAAGATTCAAAGCGAGTGAGATGCCAGCTCCTTTCATTCAGTCAGTAGCTTCAATCATTTCTGGACGTTTTTCAATGGCAAAAATCAATGAATATTGTAAATGCACAAACAGTAATTTCTCCGCATTGCAAGGTGCAATTCTGAAATTTTTTGCTTTTTCCTGCTCCTCTTAGCATGATAAAGAAGATTCAAAGAGAGTGAGATGCCAGCTCCTTTCATTCAGTCAGTAGCTTCAAACATTTCTGGTATATGAATAACATGATGTTTTTCAATGGCAAAAATCAATGAATATTGTAAATGCACAAACAGTAACTTCTCCGCATTGCAAGGTGCAAGTCTGAAATTTTTTGCTTTTTCCTGCTCCTCTTAGCATGATAAAGAAGATTCAAAGAGAGTGAGATGCCAGCTACTTTCATTCAGTCAGTAGCTTCAATCATTTCTGGACGTTTTTCAATGGTAAAAATCAATGAATATTGTAAATGCACAAACAGTAATTTCTCCACATTGCAAGGTGCAATTCTGAAATTTTTTGCTTTTTCCTGCTCCTCTTAGCATGATAAACAAGATTCAAAGCGAGTGAGATGCCAGCTCCTTTCATTCAGTCAGTAGCTTCAATCATTTCTGGACGTTTTTCAATGGCAAAAATCAATGAATATTGTAAATGCACAAACAGTAATTTCTCCGCATTGCAAGGTGCAATTCTAAAATTTTTTGCTTTTACCTGCTCCTCTTAGCATGATAAAGAAGATTCAAAGAGAGTGAGATGCCAGCTTCTTTCATTCAGTCAGTAGCTTCAAACATTTCTGGTATATGAATAACATGATGTTTTTCAATGGCAAAAATCAATGAATATTGTAAATGCACAAACAGTAATTTCTCCGCATTGCAAGGTGCAATTCTGAAATTTTTTGCTTTTTCCTGCTCCTCTTAGCATGATAAAGAAGATTCAAAGAGAGTGAGATGCCAGCTCCTTTCATTCAGTCAGTAGCTTCAAACATTTCTGGTATATGAATAACATGATGTTTTTCAATGGCAAAAATCAATGAATATTGTAAATGCACAAACAGTAACTTCTCCGCATTGCAAGGTGCAAGTCTGAAATTTTTTGCTTTTTCCTGCTCCTCTTAGCATGATAAAGAAGATTCAAAGAGAGTGAGATGCCAGCTACTTTCATTCAGTCAGTAGCTTCAATCATTTCTGGACGTTTTTCAATGGTAAAAATCAATGAATATTGTAAATGCACAAACAGTAATTTCTCCACATTGCAAGGTGCAATTCTGAAATTTTTTGCTTTTTCCTGCTCCTCTTAGCATGATAAAGAAGATTCAAAGAGAGTGAGATGCCAGCTCCTTTCATTCAGTCAGTAGCTTCAAACATTTCTGGTATATGAATAACATGATGTTTTTCAATGGCAAAAATCAATGAATATTGTAAATGCACAAACAGTAATTTCTCCGCATTGCAAGGTGCAATTCTGAAATTTTTTGCTTTTTCCTGCTCCTCTTAGCATCATAAAGAAGATTCAAAGAGAGTGAGATGCCAGCTCCTTTCATTCAGTCAGTAGCTTCAAACATTTCTGGTATATGAATAACATGATGTTTTTCAATGGCAAAAATCAATGAATATTGTAAATGCACAAACAGTAATTTCTCCGCATTGCAAGGTGCAATTCTGAAATTTTTTGCTTTTTCCTGCTCATCTTAGCATGATAAAGAAGATTCAAAGAGAGTGAGATGCCAGCTCCTTTCATTCAGTCAGTAGCTTCAATCATTTCTGGACGTTTTTCAATGGCAAAAATCAATGAATATTGTAAATGCACAAACAGTAATTTCTCCGCATTGCAAGGTGCAATTCTGAAATTTTTTGCTTTTTCCTGCTCCTCTTAGCATGATAAAGAAGATTCAAAGAGAGTGAGATGTCAGCTCCTTTCATTCAGTCAGTAGCTTCAAACATTTCTGGTATATGAATAACATGATGTTTTTCAATGGCAAAAATCAATGAATATTGTAAATGCACAAACAGTAATTTATCCGCATTGCAAGGTGCAATTCTGAAATTTTTTGCTTTTTCCTGCTCCTCTTAGCATGATAAAGAAGATTCAAAGAGAGTGAGATGCCAGCTCCTTTCATTCAGTCAGTAGCTTCAATCATTTCTGGACGTTTTTCAATGGCAAAAATCAATGAATATTGTAAATGCACAAACAGTAATTTCTCCGCATTGCAAGGTGCAATTCTGAATTTTTTTGCTTTTTCCTGCTCCTCTTAGCATGATAAAGAAGATTCAAAGAGAGTGAGATGCCAGCTCCTTTCATTCAGTCAGTAGCTTCAATCATTTCTTTTATATGAATAACATGATGTTTTTCAATGGCAAAAATCAATGAATATTGTAAATGCACAAACAGTAATTTCTCCGCATTGCAAGGTGCAATTCTGAAATTTTTTGCTTTTTCCTGCTCCTCTTTGCATGATAAAGAAGATTCAAAGAGAGTGAGATGCCAGCTCCTTTCATTCAGTCAGTAGCTTCAATCATTTCTGGACGTTTTTCAATGGCAAAAATCAATGAATATTGTAAATGCACAAACAGTAATTTCTCCGCATTGCAAGGTGCAATTCTGAAATTTTTTGCTTTTTCCTGCTCCTCTTAGCATGATAAACAAGATTCAAAGAGAGTGAGATGCCAGCTCCTTTCATTCAGTCAGTAGCTTCAATCATTTCTGGACGTTTTTCAATGGCAAAAATCAATGAATATTGTAAATGCACAAACAGTAATTTCTCCGCATTGCAAGGTGCAATTCTGAAATTTTTTGCTTTTTCCTGCTCCTCTTAGCATGATAAAGAAGATTCAAAGAGAGTGAGATGCCAGCTCCTTTCATTCAGTCAGTAGCTTCAAACATTTCTGGTATATGAATAACATGATGTTTTTCAATGGCAAAAATCAATGAATATTGTAAATGCACAAACAGTAATTTCTACGCATTGCAAGGTGCAAGTCTGAAATTTTTTGCTTTTTCCTGCTCCTCTTAGCATGATAAAGAAGATTCAAAGAGAGTGAGATGCCAGCTCCTTTCATTCAGTCAGTAGCTTCAAACATTTCTGGTATATGAATAACATGATGTTTTTCAATGGCAAAAATCAATGAATATTGTAAATGCACAAACAGTAATTTCTCCGCATTGCAAGGTGCAATTCTGAAATTTTTTGCTTTTTCCTGCTCCTCTTAGCATCATAAAGAAGATTCAAAGAGAGTGAGATGCCAGCTCCTTTCATTCAGTCAGTAGCTTCAAACATTTCTGGTATATGAATAACATGATGTTTTTCAATGGCAAAAATCAATGAATATTGTAAATGCACAAACAGTAATTTCTCCGCATTGCAAGGTGCAATTCTGAAATTTTTTGCTTTTTCCTGCTCCCGCTAAGAGGAGCAGGAAAAAGTAAAAAATTTCAGAATTGCACCTTGCAATGCGGAGAAATTACTGTTTGTGCATTTATAATATTCAATGATTTTTGCCATTGAAAAATGTCCAGAAATGATTGAAGCTACTGACTGAACGAAAGGAGCTGGCATCTCACTCTCTTTGAATCTTCTTTATCATGCTAAGAGGAGCAGGAAAAAGCAAAAAATTTCAGAATTGCACCTTGCAATGCGGAGAAATTACTGTTTGTGCATTTACAATATTCATTGATTTTTGCCATTGAAAAACATCATGTTATTCATATACCAGAAATGTTTGAAGCTACTGACTGAATGAAAGGAGCTGGCATCTCACTCTCTTTGAATCTTCTTTATCATGCTAAGAGGAGCAGGTAAAAGCAAAAAATTTTAGAATTGCACCTTGCAATGCGGAGAAATTACTGTTTGTGCATTTACAATATTCATTGATTTTTGCCATTGAAAAACGTCCAGAAATGATTGAAGCTACTGACTGAATGAAAGGAGCTGGCATCTCACTCGCTTTGAATCTTGTTTATCATGCTAAGAGGAGCAGGAAAAAGCAAAAAATTTCAGAATTGCACCTTGCAATGCGGAGAAATTACTGTTTGTGCATTTGCAATATTCATTGATTTTTGCCATTGAAAAACGTCCAGAAATGATTGAAGCTACTGACTGAATGAAAGGAGCTGGCATCTCACTCTCTTTGAATCTTCTTTATCATGCTAAGAGGAGCAGGAAAAAGCAAAAAATTTCAGAATTGCACCTTGCAATGCGGAGAAATTACTGTTTGTGCATTTACAATATTCATTGATTTTTGCCATTGAAAAACATCATGTTATTCATATACCAGAAATGATTGAAGCTACTGACTGAATGAAAGGAGCTGGCATCTCACTCTCTTTGAATCTTCTTTATCATGCTAAGAGGAGCAGGAAAAAGTAAAAAATTTCAGAATTGCACCTTGCAATGCGGAGAAATTACTGTTTGTGCATTTATAATATTCAATGATTTTTGCCATTGAAAAACGTCCAGAAATGATTGAAGCTACTGACTGAACGAAAGGAGCTGGCATCTCACTCTCTTTGAATCTTCTTTATCATGCTAAGAGGAGCAGGAAAAAGCAAAAAATTTCAGAATTGCACCTTGCAATGCGGAGAAATTACTGTTTGTGCATTTACAATATTCATTGATTTTTGCCATTGAAAAACGTCCAGAAATGATTGAAGCTACTGACTGAATGAAAGGAGCTGGCATCTCACTCTCTTTGAATCTTCTTTATCATGCTAAGAGGAGCAGGAAAAAGCAAAAAATTTCAGAATTGCACCTTGCAATGCGGAGAAATTACTGTTTGTGCATTTACAATATTCATTGATTTTTGCCATTGAAAAACATCATGTTATTCATATTCCAGAAATGTTTGAAGCTACTGACTGAATGAAAGGAGCTGGCATCTCACTCTCTTTGAATCTTCTTTATCATGCTAAGAGGAGCAGGAAAAAGCAAAAAATTTCAGAATTGCACCTTGCAATGCGGAGAAATTACTGTTTGTGCATTTACAATATTCATAGATTTTTGCCATTGAAAAACGTCCAGAAATGATTGAAGCTACTGACTGAATGAAAGGAGCTGGCATCTCACTCTCTTTGAATCTTCTTTATCATGCTAAGAGGAGCAGGAAAAAGCAAAAAATTTCAGAATTGCAGCTTGCAATGCGGAGAAATTACTGTTTGTGCATTTACAATATTCATTGATTTTTGCCATTGAAAAACATCATGTTATTCATATACCAGAAATGTTTGAAGCTACTGACTGAATGAAAGGAGCTGGCATCTCACTCTCTTTGAATCTTCTTTATCATGCTAAGAGGAGCAGGAAAAAGCAAAAAATTTCAGAATTGCACCTTGCAATGCGGAGAAATTACTGTTTGTGCATTTACAATATTCATTGATTTTTGCCATTGAAAAACATCATGTTATTCATATACCAGAAATGTTTGAAGCTACTGACTGAATGAAAGGAGCTGGCATCTCACTCTCTTTGAATCTTCTTTATCATGCTAAGAGGAGCAGGAAAAAGCAAAAAATTTCAGAATTGCACCTTGCAATGTGGAGAAATTACTGTTTGTGCATTTACAATATTCATTGATTTTTACCATTGAAAAACGTCCAGAAATGATTGAAGCTACTGACTGAATGAAAGTAGCTGGCATCTCACTCTCTTTGAATCTTCTTTATCATGCTAAGAGGAGCAGGAAAAAGCAAAAAATTTCAGACTTGCACCTTGCAATGCGGAGAAATTACTGTTTGTGCATTTACAATATTCTTTGATTTTTGCCATTGAAAAACAACCTGTTATTCATATACCAGAAATGTTTGAAGCTACTGACTGAATGAAAGGAGCTGGCATCTCACTCTCTTTGAATCTTCTTTATCATGCTAAGAGGAGCAGGAAAAAGCAAAAAATTTCAGAATTGCACCTTGCAATGCGGAGAAATTACTGTTTGTGCATTTACAATATTCATTGATTTTTGCCATTGAAAAACGTCCAGAAATGATTGAAGCTACTGACTGAATGGAGCTGGCATCTCACTCTCTTTGAATCTTCTTTATCATGCTAAGAGGAGCAGGAAAAAGCAAAAAATTTCAGACTTGCACCTTGCAATGCGGAGAAATTACTGTTTGTGCATTTACAATATTCATTGATTTTTGCCATTGAAAAACATGTTATTCATATACCAGAAATGTTTGAAGCTACTGACTGAATGAATGGAGCTGGCACCTCACTCTCTTTGAATCTTCTTTATCATGCTAAGAGGAGCGGGAAAAAGCAAAAAATTTCAGAATTGCACCTTGCAATGCGGAGAAATTACTGTTTGTGCATTTACAATATTCATTGATTTTTGCCATTGAAAAACGTCCAGAAATGATTGAAGGTACTGACTGAATGAAAGGAGCTGGCATCTCACTCTCTTTGAATCTTCTTTATCATGCTAAGAGGAGCAGGAAAACGCAAAAAATTTCAGAATTGCACCTTGCAATGCGGAGAATGTACTGTTTGTGCATTTACAATATTCATTGATTTTTGCCATTGAAAAACGTCCAGAAATGATTGAAGCTACTGACTGAATGAAAGGAGCTGGCATCTCACTCTCTTTGAATCTTCTTTATCATGCTAAGAGGAGCAGGAAAAAGCAAAAAATTTCAGAATTGCACCTTGCAATGCGGAGAAATTACAGTTTGTGCATTTACAATATTCATTGATTTTTGCCATTGAAAAACATCCAGAAATGATTGAAGCTACTGACTGAATGAAAGGAGCTGGCATCTCACTCTCTTTGAATCTTCTTTATCATGCTAAGAGGAGCAGGAAAAAGCAAAAAATTTCAGAATTGCACCTTGCAATGCGGAGAAATTACTGTTTGTGCATTTACAATATTCATTGATTTTTGCCATTGAAAAACATCATGTTATTCATATACCAGAAAAGTTTGAAGCTACTGACTGAATGAAAGGAGCTGGCATCTCACTCTCTTTGAATCTTCTTTATCATGCTAAGAGGAGCAGGAAAAAGCAAAAAATTTCAGAATTGCACCTTGCAATGTGGAGAAATTACTGTTTGTGCATTTACAATATTCATTGATTTTTACCATTGAAAAACGTCCAGAAATGATTGAAGCTACTGACTGAATGAAAGTAGCTGGCATCTCACTCTCTTTGAATCTTCTTTATCATGCTAAGAGGAGCAGGAAAAAGCAAAAAATTTCAGACTTGCACCTTGCAATGCGGAGAAATTACTGTTTGTGCATTTACAATATTCATTGATTTTTGCCATTGAAAAACATCATGTTATTCATATACCAGAAATGTTTGAAGCTACTGACTGAATGAAAGGAGCTGGCATCTCACTCTCTTTGAATCTTCTTTATCATGCTAAGAGGAGCAGGAAAAAGCAAAAAATTTCAGAATTGCACCTTGCAATGCGGAGAAATTACTGTTTGTGCATTTACAATATTCATTGATTTTTGCCATTGAAAAACGTCCAGAAATGATTGAAGCTACTGACTGAATGAAAGGAGCTGGCATCTCACTCTCTTTGAATCTTGTTTATCATGCTAAGAGGAGCAGGAAAAAGCAAAAAATTTCAGAATTGCACCTTGCAATGCGGAGAAATTACTGTTTGTGCATTTACAATATTCATTGATTTTTGCCATTGAAAAACGTCCAGAAATGATTGAAGCTACTGACTGAATGAAAGAAGCTGGCATCTCACTCTCTTTGAATCTTCTTTATCATGCTAAGAGGAGCAGGAAAAAGCAAAAAATTTCAGAATTGCACCTTGCAATGCGGAGAAATTACTGTTTGTGCATTTACAATATTCATTGATTTTTGCCATTGAAAAACATCATGTTATTCATATACCAGAAATGATTGAAGCTACTGACTGAATGAATGGAGCTGGCATCTCACTCTCTTTGAATCTTCTTTATCATGCTAAGAGGAGCAGGAAAAAGTAAAAAATTTCAGAATTGCACCTTGCAATGCGGAGAAATTACTGTTTGTGCATTTATAATATTCAATGATTTTTGCCATTGAAAAACGTCCAGAAATGATTGAAGCTACTGACTGAACGAAAGGAGCTGGCATCTCCCTCTCTTTGAATCTTCTTTATCATGCTAAGAGGAGCAGGAAAAAGCAAAAAATTTCAGAATTGCACCTTGCAATGCGGAGAAATTACTGTTTGTGCATTTACAATATTCATTGATTTTTGCCATTGAAAAACGTCCAGAAATGATTGAAGCTACTGACTGAATGAAAGGAGCTGGCATCTCACTCTCTTTGAATCTTCTTTATCATGCTAAAAGGAGCAGGAAAAAGCAAAAAATTTCAGAATTGTACCTTGCAATGCGGATAAATTACTGTTTGTGCATTTACAATATTCATTGATTTTTGCCATTGAAAAACATCATGTTATTCATATACCAGAAATGTTTGAAGCTACTGACTGAATGAAAGGAGCTGACATCTCACTCTCTTTGAATCTTCTTTATCATGCTAAGAGGAGCAGGAAAAAGCAAAAAATTTCAGAATTGCACCTTGCAATGCGGAGAAATTACTGTTTGTGCATTTACAATATTCATTGATTTTTGCCATTGAAAAACGTCCAGAAATGATTGAAGCTACTGACTGAATGAAAGGAGCTGGCATCTCACTCTCTTTGAATCTTCTTTATCATGCTAAGAGGAGCAGGAAAAAGCAAAAAATTTCAGAATTGCACCTTGCAATGCGGAGAAATTACTGTTTGTGCATTTACAATATTCATTGATTTTTGCCATTGAAAAACATCATGTTATTCATATACCAGAAATGTTTGAAGCTACTGACTGAATGAAAGGAGCTGGCATCTCACTCTCTTTGAATCTTCTTTATCATGCTAAGAGGAGCAGGAAAAAGCAAAAAATTTCAGAATTGCACCTTGCAATGCGGAGAAATTACTGTTTGTGCATTTACAATATTCATTGATTTTTGCCATTGAAAAACATCATGTTATTCATATACCAGAAATGTTTGAAGCTACTGACTGAATGAAAGGAGCTGGCATCTCACTCTCTTTGAATCTTCTTTATCATGCTAAGAGGAGCAGGAAAAAGCAAAAAATTTCAGAATTGCACCTTGCAATGTGGAGAAATTACTGTTTGTGCATTTACAATATTCATTGATTTTTACCATTGAAAAACGTCCAGAAATGATTGAAGCTACTGACTGAATGAAAGTAGCTGGCATCTCACTCTCCTTGAATCTTCTTTATCATGCTAAGAGGAGCAGGAAAAAGCAAAAAATTTCAGACTTGCACCTTGCAATGCGGAGAAATTACTGTTTGTGCATTTACAATATTCATTGATTTTTGCCATTGAAAAACATCATGTTATTCATATACCAGAAATGTTTGAAGCTACTGACTGAATGAAAGGAGCTGGCATCTCCATCTCTTTGAATCTTCTTTATCATGCTAAGAGGAGCAGGAAAAAGCAAAAAATTTCAGAATTGCACCTTGCAATGCGGAGAAATTACTGTTTGTGCATTTACAATATTCATTGATTTTTGCCATTGAAAAACGTCCAGAAATGATTGAAGCTACTGACTGAATGAAAGGAGCTGGCATCTCACTCTCTTTGAATCTTCTTTATCATGCTAAGAGGAGCAGGAAAAAGCAAAAAATTTCAGAATTGCACCTTGCAATGCGGAGAAATTACTGTTTGTGCATTTACAATATTCATTGATTTTTGCCATTGAAAAACGTCCAGAAATGATTGAAGCTACTGACTGAATGAAAGGAGCTGGCATCTCACTCTCTTTGAATCTTGTTTATCATGCTAAGAGGAGCAGGAAAAAGCAAAAAATTTCAGAATTGCACCTTGCAATGCGGAGAAATTACTGTTTGTGCATTTACAATATTCATTGATTTTTGCCATTGAAAAACATCATGTTATTCATATACCAGAAATGATTGAAGCTACTGACTGAATGAAAGGAGCTGGCATCTCACTCTCTTTGAATCTTCTTTATCATGCTAAGAGGAGCAGGAAAAAGCAAAAAATTTCAGAATTGCACCTTGCAATGCGGAGAAATTACTGTTTGTGCATTTACAATATTCATTGATTTTTGCCATTGAAAAACGTCCAGAAATGATTGAAGCTACTGACTGAATGAAAGGAGCTGGCATCTCACTCTCTTTGAATCTTCTTTATCATGCTAAGAGGAGCAGGAAAAAGCAAAAAATTTCAGAATTGCACCTTGCAATGCGGAGAAATTACTGTTTGTGCATTTACAATATTCATTGATTTTTGCCATTGAAAAACATCATGTTATTCATATACCAGAAATGTTTGAAGCTACTGACTGAATGAAAGGAGCTGACATCTCACTCTCTTTGAATCTTCTTTATCATGCTAAGAGGAGCAGGAAAAAGCAAAAAATTTCAGAATTGCACCTTGCAATGCGGAGAAATTACTGTTTGTGCATTTACAATATTCATTGATTTTTGCCATTGAAAAACGTCCAGAAATGATTGAAGCTACTGACTGAATGAAAGGAGCTGGCATCTCACTCTCTTTGAATCTTCTTTATCATGCTAAGAGGAGCAGGAAAAAGCAAAAAATTTCAGAATTGCACCTTGCAATGCGGAGAAATTACTGTTTGTGCATTTACAATATTCATTGATTTTTGCCATTGAAAAACATCATGTTATTCATATACCAGAAATGTTTGAAGCTACTGACTGAATGAAAGGAGCTGGCATCTCACTCTCTTTGAATCTTCTTTATCATGCTAAGAGGAGCAGGAAAAAGCAAAAAATTTCAGAATTGCACCTTGCAATGTGGAGAAATTACTGTTTGTGCATTTACAATATTCATTGATTTTTACCATTGAAAAACGTCCAGAAATGATTGAAGCTACTGACTGAATGAAAGTAGCTGGCATCTCACTCTCTTTGAATCTTCTTTATCATGCTAAGAGGAGCAGGAAAAAGCAAAAAATTTCAGACTTGCACCTTGCAATGCGGAGAAATTACTGTTTGTGCATTTACAATATTCATTGATTTTTGCCATTGAAAAACATCATGTTATTCATATACCAGAAATGTTTGAAGCTACTGACTGAATGAAAGGAGCTGGCATCTCACTCTCTTTGAATCTTCTTTATCATGCTAAGAGGAGCAGGAAAAAGCAAAAAATTTCAGAATTGCACCTTGCAATGCGGAGAAATTACTGTTTGTGCATTTACAATATTCATTGATTTTTGCCATTGAAAAACGTCCAGAAATGATTGAAGCTACTGACTGAATGAAAGGAGCTGGCATCTCACTCTCTTTGAATCTTGTTTATCATGCTAAGAGGAGCAGGAAAAAGCAAAAAATTTCAGAATTGCACCTTGCAATGCGGAGAAATTACTGTTTGTGCATTTACAATATTCATTGATTTTTGCCATTGAAAAACGTCCAGAAATGATTGAAGCTACTGACTGAATGAAAGAAGCTGGCATCTCACTCTCTTTGAATCTTCTTTATCATGCTAAGAGGAGCAGGAAAAAGCAAAAAATTTCAGAATTGCACCTTGCAATGCGGAGAAATTACTGTTTGTGCATTTACAATATTCATTGATTTTTGCCATTGAAAAACATCATGTTATTCATATACCAGAAATGATTGAAGCTACTGACTGAATGAATGGAGCTGGCATCTCACTCTCTTTGAATCTTCTTTATCATGCTAAGAGGAGCAGGAAAAAGTAAAAAATTTCAGAATTGCACCTTGCAATGCGGAGAAATTACTGTTTGTGCATTTATAATATTCAATGATTTTTGCCATTGAAAAACGTCCAGAAATGATTGAAGCTACTGACTGAACGAAAGGAGCTGGCATCTCCCTCTCTTTGAATCTTCTTTATCATGCTAAGAGGAGCAGGAAAAAGCAAAAAATTTCAGAATTGCACCTTGCAATGCGGAGAAATTACTGTTTGTGCATTTACAATATTCATTGATTTTTGCCATTGAAAAACGTCCAGAAATGATTGAAGCTACTGACTGAATGAAAGGAGCTGGCATCTCACTCTCTTTGAATCTTCTTTATCATGCTAAAAGGAGCAGGAAAAAGCAAAAAATTTCAGAATTGTACCTTGCAATGCGGATAAATTACTGTTTGTGCATTTACAATATTCATTGATTTTTGCCATTGAAAAACATCATGTTATTCATATACCAGAAATGTTTGAAGCTACTGACTGAATGAAAGGAGCTGACATCTCACTCTCTTTGAATCTTCTTTATCATGCTAAGAGGAGCAGGAAAAAGCAAAAAATTTCAGAATTGCACCTTGCAATGCGGAGAAATTACTGTTTGTGCATTTACAATATTCATTGATTTTTGCCATTGAAAAACGTCCAGAAATGATTGAAGCTACTGACTGAATGAAAGGAGCTGGCATCTCACTCTCTTTGAATCTTCTTTATCATGCTAAGAGGAGCAGGAAAAAGCAAAAAATTTCCGAATTGCACCTTGCAATGCGGAGAAATTACTGTTTGTGCATTTACAATATTCATTGATTTTTGCCATTGAAAAACATCATGTTATTCATATACCAGAAATGTTTGAAGCTACTGACTGAATGAAAGGAGCTGGCATCTCACTCTCTTTGAATCTTCTTTATCATGCTAAGAGGAGCAGGAAAAAGCAAAAAATTTCAGAATTGCACCTTGCAATGCGGAGAAATTACTGTTTGTGCATTTACAATATTCATTGATTTTTGCCATTGAAAAACATCATGTTATTCATATACCAGAAATGTTTGAAGCTACTGACTGAATGAAAGGAGCTGGCATCTCACTCTCTTTGAATCTTCTTTATCATGCTAAGAGGAGCAGGAAAAAGCAAAAAATTTCAGAATTGCACCTTGCAATGTGGAGAAATTACTGTTTGTGCATTTACAATATTCATTGATTTTTACCATTGAAAAACGTCCAGAAATGATTGAAGCTACTGACTGAATGAAAGTAGCTGGCATCCCACTCTCTTTGAATCTTCTTTATCATGCTAAGAGGAGCAGGAAAAGCAAAAAATTTCAGACTTGCACCTTGCAATGCGGAGAAATTACTGTTTGTGCATTTACAATATTCATTGATTTTTGCCATTGAAAAATATCATGTTATTCATATACCAAAAATGTTTGAAGCTACTGACTGAATGAAAGGAGCTGGCATCTCACTCTCTTTGAATCTTCTTTATCATGCTAAGAGGAGCAGGAAAAAGCAAAAAATTTCAGAATTGCACCTTGCAATGCGGAGAAATTACTGTTTGTGCATTTACAATATTCATTGATTTTTGCCATTGAAAAACATCATGTTATTCATATACCAGAAATGTTTGAAGCTACTGACTGAATGAAAGGAGCTGGCATCTCACTCTCTTTGAATCTTCTTTATCATGCTAAGAGGAGCAGGAAAAAGCAAAAAATTTCAGAATTGCACCTTGCAATGTGGAGAAATTACTGTTTGTGCATTTACAATATTCATTGATTTTTACCATTGAAAAACGTCCAGAAATGATTGAAGCTACTGACTGAATGAAAGTAGCTGGCATCTCACTCTCCTTGAATCTTCTTTATCATGCTAAGAGGAGCAGGAAAAAGCAAAAAATTTCAGACTTGCACCTTGCAATGCGGAGAAATTACTGTTTGTGCATTTACAATATTCATTGATTTTTGCCATTGAAAAACATCATGTTATTCATATACCAGAAATGTTTGAAGCTACTGACTGAATGAAAGGAGCTGGCATCTCCCTCTCTTTGAATCTTCTTTATCATGCTAAGAGGAGCAGGAAAAAGCAAAAAATTTCAGAATTGCACCTTGCAATGCGGAGAAATTACTGTTTGTGCATTTACAATATTCATTGATTTTTGCCATTGAAAAACGTCCAGAAATGATTGAAGCTACTGACTGAATGAAAGGAGCTGGCATCTCACTCTCTTTGAATCTTCTTTATCATGCTAAGAGGAGCAGGAAAAAGCAAAAAATTTCAGAATTGCACCTTGCAATGCGGAGAAATTACTGTTTGTGCATTTACAATATTCATTGATTTTTGCCATTGAAAAACGTCCAGAAATGATTGAAGCTACTGACTGAATGAAAGGAGCTGGCATCTCACTCTCTTTGAATCTTGTTTATCATGCTAAGAGGAGCAGGAAAAAGCAAAAAATTTCAGAATTGCACCTTGCAATGCGGAGAAATTACTGTTTGTGCATTTACAATATTCATTGATTTTTGCCATTGAAAAACATCATGTTATTCATATACCAGAAATGATTGAAGCTACTGACTGAATGAAAGGAGCTGGCATCTCACTCTCTTTGAATCTTCTTTATCATGCTAAGAGGAGCAGGAAAAAGCAAAAAATTTCAGAATTGCACCTTGCAATGCGGAGAAATTACTGTTTGTGCATTTACAATATTCATTGATTTTTGCCATTGAAAAACGTCCAGAAATGATTGAAGCTACTGACTGAATGAAAGGAGCTGGCATCTCACTCTCTTTGAATCTTCTTTATCATGCTAAGAGGAGCAGGAAAAAGCAAAAAATTTCAGAATTGCACCTTGCAATGCGGAGAAATTACTGTTTGTGCATTTACAATATTCATTGATTTTTGCCATTGAAAAACATCATGTTATTCATATACCAGAAATGTTTGAAGCTACTGACTGAATGAAAGGAGCTGACATCTCACTCTCTTTGAATCTTCTTTATCATGCTAAGAGGAGCAGGAAAAAGCAAAAAATTTCAGAATTGCACCTTGCAATGCGGAGAAATTACTGTTTGTGCATTTACAATATTCATTGATTTTTGCCATTGAAAAACGTCCAGAAATGATTGAAGCTACTGACTGAATGAAAGGAGCTGGCATCTCACTCTCTTTGAATCTTCTTTATCATGCTAAGAGGAGCAGGAAAAAGCAAAAAATTTCAGAATTGCACCTTGCAATGCGGAGAAATTACTGTTTGTGCATTTACAATATTCATTGATTTTTGCCATTGAAAAACATCATGTTATTCATATACCAGAAATGTTTGAAGCTACTGACTGAATGAAAGGAGCTGGTATCTCACTCTCTTTGAATCTTCTTTATCATGCTAAGAGGAGCAGGAAAAAGCAAAAAATTTCAGAATTGCACCTTGCAATGTGGAGAAATTACTGTTTGTGCATTTACAATATTCATTGATTTTTACCATTGAAAAACGTCCAGAAATGATTGAAGCTACTGACTGAATGAAAGTAGCTGGCATCTCACTCTCTTTGAATGTTCTTTATCATGCTAAGAGGAGCAGGAAAAAGCAAAAAATTTCAGACTTGCACCTTGCAATGCGGAGAAGTTACTGTTTGTGCATTTACAATATTCATTGATTTTTGCCATTGAAAAACATCCAGAAATGATTGAAGCTACTGACTGAATGAAAGGAGCTGGCATCTCACTCTCTTTGAATATTCTTTATCATGCTAAGAGGAGCAGGAAAAAGCAAAAAATTTCAGAATTGCACCTTGCAATGCGGAGAAATTACTGTTTGTGCATTTACAATATTCATTGATTTTTGCCATTGAAAAACATCATGTTATTCATATACCAGAAATGTTTTAAGCTACTGACTGAATTAAAGGAGCTGGCATCTCACTCTCTTTGAGTCTTCTTTATCATGCTAAGAGGAGCAGGAAAAAGCAAAAAATTTCAGAATTGCACCTTGCAATGCGGAGAAATTACTGTTTGTGCATTTACAATATTCATTGATTTTTGCTATTGAAAAACATCATGTTATTCATATACCAGAAATGTTTGAAGCTACTGACTGAATGAAAGGAGCTGGCATCTCACTCTCTTTGAATCTTCTTTATCATGCTAAGAGTAGCAGTAAAAAGCAAAAAATTTCAGAATTGCACCTTGCAATGTGGAGAAATTACTGTTTGTGCATTTACAATATTCATTGATTTTTACCATTGAAAAACGTCCAGAAATGATTGAAGCTACTGACTGAATGAAAGTAGCTGGCATCTCACTCTCTTTGAATCTTCTTTATCATGCTAAGAGGAGCAGGAAAAAGCAAAAAATTTCAGACTTGCACCTTGCAATGCGGAGAAATTACTGTTTGTGCATTTACAATATTCATTGATTTTTGCCATTAAAAAACATCATGTTATTCATATACCAGAAATGTTTGAAGCTACTGACTGAATGAAAGGAGCTGGCATCTCACTCTCTTTGAATCTTCTTTATCATGCTAAGAGGAGCAGGAAAAAGCAAAAAATTTCAGAATTGCACCTTGCAATGCGGAGAAATTACTGTTTGTGCATTTACAATATTCATTGATTTTTGCCATTGAAAAACGTCCAGAAATGATTGAAGCTACTGACTGAATGAAAGGAGCTGGCATCTCACTCTCTTTGAATCTTGTTTATCATGCTAAGAGGAGCAGGAAAAAGCAAAAAATTTCAGAATTGCACCTTGCAATGCGGTGAAATTACTGTTTGTGCATTTACAATATTCATTGATTTTTGCCATTGAAAAACGTCCAGAAATGATTGAAGCTACTGACTGAATGAAAGGAGCTGGCATCTCACTCTCTTTGAATCTTCTTTATCATGCTAAGAGGAGCAGGAAAAAGCAAAAAATTTCAGAATTGCACCTTGCAATGCGGAGAAATTACTGTTTGTGCATTTACAATATTCATTGATTTTTGCCATTGAAAAACGTCCAGAAATGATTGAAGCTACTGACTGAATGAAAGGAGTTGGCATCTCACTCTCTTTGAATCTTGTTTATCATGCTAAGAGGAGCAGGAAAAAGCAAAAAATTTCAGAATTGCACCTTGCAATGCGGAGAAATTACTGTTTGTGCATTTACAATATTCATTGATTTTTGCCATTGAAAAACGTCCAGAAATGATTGAAGCTACTGACTGAATGAAAGGAGCTGGCATCTCACTCTCTTTGAATCTTCTTTATCATGCTAAGAGGAGCAGGAAAAAGCAAAAAATTTCAGAATTGCACCTTGCAATGCGGAGAAATTACTGTTTGTGCATTTACAATATTCATTGAATTTTGCCATTGAAAAACATCATGTTATTCATATACCAGAAATGTTTGAAGCTACTGACTGAATGAAAGGAGCTGGCATCTCACTCTCTTTGAATCTTCTTTATCATGCTAAGAGGAGCAGGAAAAAGCAAAAAATTTCAGAATTGCACCTTGCAATGCGGAGAAATTACTGTTTGTGCATTTACAATATTCATTGATTTTTGCCATTGAAAAACATCATGTTATTCATATACCAGAAATGTTTGAAGCTACTGACTGAATGAAAGGAGCTGGCATCTCACTCTCTTTGAATCTTCTTTATCATGCTAAGAGGAGCAGGAAAAAGCAAAAAATTTCAGAATTGCACCTTGCAATGCGGAGAAATTACTGTTTGTGCATTTACAATATTCATTGATTTTTGCCATTGAAAAACGTCCAGAAATGATTGAAGGTACTGACTGAATGAAAGGAGCTGGCATCTCACTCTCTTTGAATCTTCTTTATCATGCTAAGAGGAGCAGGAAAACGCAAAAAATTTCAGAATTGCACCTTGCAATGCGGAGAATGTACTGTTTGTGCATTTACAATATTCATTGATTTTTGCCATTGAAAAACGTCCAGAAATGATTGAAGCTACTGACTGAATGAAAGGAGCTGGCATCTCACTCTCTTTGAATCTTCTTTATCATGCTAAGAGGAGCAGGAAAAAGCAAAAAATTTCAGAATTGCACCTTGCAATGCGGAGAAATTACAGTTTGTGCATTTACAATATTCATTGATTTTTGCCATTGAAAAACATCCAGAAATGATTGAAGCTACTGACTGAATGAAAGGAGCTGGCATCTCACTCTCTTTGAATCTTCTTTATCATGCTAAGAGGAGCAGGAAAAAGCAAAAAATTTCAGAATTGCACCTTGCAATGCGGAGAAATTACTGTTTGTGCATTTACAATATTCATTGATTTTTGCCATTGAAAAACATCATGTTATTCATATACCAGAAAAGTTTGAAGCTACTGACTGAATGAAAGGAGCTGGCATCTCACTCTCTTTGAATCTTCTTTATCATGCTAAGAGGAGCAGGAAAAAGCAAAAAATTTCAGAATTGCACCTTGCAATGTGGAGAAATTACTGTTTGTGCATTTACAATATTCATTGATTTTTACCATTGAAAAACGTCCAGAAATGATTGAAGCTACTGACTGAATGAAAGTAGCTGGCATCTCACTCTCTTTGAATCTTCTTTATCATGCTAAGAGGAGCAGGAAAAAGCAAAAAATTTCAGACTTGCACCTTGCAATGCGGAGAAATTACTGTTTGTGCATTTACAATATTCATTGATTTTTGCCATTGAAAAACATCATGTTATTCATATACCAGAAATGTTTGAAGCTACTGACTGAATGAAAGGAGCTGGCATCTCACTCTCTTTGAATCTTCTTTATCATGCTAAGAGGAGCAGGAAAAAGCAAAAAATTTCAGAATTGCACCTTGCAATGCGGAGAAATTACTGTTTGTGCATTTACAATATTCATTGATTTTTGCCATTGAAAAACGTCCAGAAATGATTGAAGCTACTGACTGAATGAAAGGAGCTGGCATCTCACTCTCTTTGAATCTTGTTTATCATGCTAAGAGGAGCAGGAAAAAGCAAAAAATTTCAGAATTGCACCTTGCAATGCGGAGAAATTACTGTTTGTGCATTTACAATATTCATTGATTTTTGCCATTGAAAAACGTCCAGAAATGATTGAAGCTACTGACTGAATGAAAGAAGCTGGCATCTCACTCTCTTTGAATCTTCTTTATCATGCTAAGAGGAGCAGGAAAAAGCAAAAAATTTCAGAATTGCACCTTGCAATGCGGAGAAATTACTGTTTGTGCATTTACAATATTCATTGATTTTTGCCATTGAAAAACATCATGTTATTCATATACCAGAAATGTTTGAAGCTACTGACTGAATGAAAGGAGCTGGTATCTCACTCTCTTTGAATCTTCTTTATCATGCTAAGAGGAGCAGGAAAAAGCAAAAAATTTCAGAATTGCACCTTGCAATGTGGAGAAATTACTGTTTGTGCATTTACAATATTCATTGATTTTTACCATTGAAAAACGTCCAGAAATGATTGAAGCTACTGACTGAATGAAAGTAGCTGGCATCTCACTCTCTTTGAATGTTCTTTATCATGCTAAGAGGAGCAGGAAAAAGCAAAAAATTTCAGACTTGCACCTTGCAATGCGGAGAAGTTACTGTTTGTGCATTTACAATATTCATTGATTTTTGCCATTGAAAAACATCCAGAAATGATTGAAGCTACTGACTGAATGAAAGGAGCTGGCATCTCACTCTCTTTGAATATTCTTTATCATGCTAAGAGGAGCAGGAAAAAGCAAAAAATTTCAGAATTGCACCTTGCAATGCGGAGAAATTACTGTTTGTGCATTTACAATATTCATTGATTTTTGCCATTGAAAAACATCATGTTATTCATATACCAGAAATGTTTTAAGCTACTGACTGAATTAAAGGAGCTGGCATCTCACTCTCTTTGAGTCTTCTTTATCATGCTAAGAGGAGCAGGAAAAAGCAAAAAATTTCAGAATTGCACCTTGCAATGCGGAGAAATTACTGTTTGTGCATTTACAATATTCATTGATTTTTGCTATTGAAAAACATCATGTTATTCATATACCAGAAATGTTTGAAGCTACTGACTGAATGAAAGGAGCTGGCATCTCACTCTCTTTGAATCTTCTTTATCATGCTAAGAGTAGCAGTAAAAAGCAAAAAATTTCAGAATTGCACCTTGCAATGTGGAGAAATTACTGTTTGTGCATTTACAATATTCATTGATTTTTACCATTGAAAAACGTCCAGAAATGATTGAAGCTACTGACTGAATGAAAGTAGCTGGCATCTCACTCTCTTTGAATCTTCTTTATCATGCTAAGAGGAGCAGGAAAAAGCAAAAAATTTCAGACTTGCACCTTGCAATGCGGAGAAATTACTGTTTGTGCATTTACAATATTCATTGATTTTTGCCATTAAAAAACATCATGTTATTCATATACCAGAAATGTTTGAAGCTACTGACTGAATGAAAGGAGCTGGCATCTCACTCTCTTTGAATCTTCTTTATCATGCTAAGAGGAGCAGGAAAAAGCAAAAAATTTCAGAATTGCACCTTGCAATGCGGAGAAATTACTGTTTGTGCATTTACAATATTCATTGATTTTTGCCATTGAAAAACGTCCAGAAATGATTGAAGCTACTGACTGAATGAAAGGAGCTGGCATCTCACTCTCTTTGAATCTTGTTTATCATGCTAAGAGGAGCAGGAAAAAGCAAAAAATTTCAGAATTGCACCTTGCAATGCGGTGAAATTACTGTTTGTGCATTTACAATATTCATTGATTTTTGCCA
Source organism: Phyllobates terribilis (assembly GCF_046119375.1). Classification (NCBI taxonomy): domain Eukaryota; kingdom Metazoa; phylum Chordata; class Amphibia; order Anura; family Dendrobatidae; genus Phyllobates; species Phyllobates terribilis. The sequence goes on from NW_027363188.1 coordinate 1,162,690, forward strand.
TTGAAAAACGTCCAGAAATGATTGAAGCTACTGACTGAATGAAAGGAGCTGGCATCTCACTCTCTTTGAATCTTCTTTATCATGCTAAGAGGAGCAGGAAAAAGCAAAAAATTTCAGAATTGCACCTTGCAATGCGGAGAAATTACTGTTTGTGCATTTACAATATTCATTGATTTTTGCCATTGAAAAACGTCCAGAAATGATTGAAGCTACTGACTGAATGAAAGGAGTTGGCATCTCACTCTCTTTGAATCTTGTTTATCATGCTAAGAGGAGCAGGAAAAAGCAAAAAATTTCAGAATTGCACCTTGCAATGCGGAGAAATTACTGTTTGTGCATTTACAATATTCATTGATTTTTGCCATTGAAAAACGTCCAGAAATGATTGAAGCTACTGACTGAATGAAAGGAGCTGGCATCTCACTCTCTTTGAATCTTCTTTATCATGCTAAGAGGAGCAGGAAAAAGCAAAAAATTTCAGAATTGCACCTTGCAATGCGGAGAAATTACTGTTTGTGCATTTACAATATTCATTGAATTTTGCCATTGAAAAACATCATGTTATTCATATACCAGAAATGTTTGAAGCTACTGACTGAATGAAAGGAGCTGGCATCTCACTCTCTTTGAATCTTCTTTATCATGCTAAGAGGAGCAGGAAAAAGCAAAAAATTTCAGAATTGCACCTTGCAATGCGGAGAAATTACTGTTTGTGCATTTACAATATTCATTGATTTTTGCCATTGAAAAACATCATGTTATTCATATACCAGAAATGTTTGAAGCTACTGACTGAATGAAAGGAGCTGGCATCTCACTCTCTTTGAATCTTCTTTATCATGCTAAGAGGAGCAGGAAAAAGCAAAAAATTTCAGAATTGCACCTTGCAATGCGGAGAAATTACTGTTTGTGCATTTACAATATTCATTGATTTTTGCCATTGAAAAACGTCCAGAAATGATTGAAGGTACTGACTGAATGAAAGGAGCTGGCATCTCACTCTCTTTGAATCTTCTTTATCATGCTAAGAGGAGCAGGAAAACGCAAAAAATTTCAGAATTGCACCTTGCAATGCGGAGAATGTACTGTTTGTGCATTTACAATATTCATTGATTTTTGCCATTGAAAAACGTCCAGAAATGATTGAAGCTACTGACTGAATGAAAGGAGCTGGCATCTCACTCTCTTTGAATCTTCTTTATCATGCTAAGAGGAGCAGGAAAAAGCAAAAAATTTCAGAATTGCACCTTGCAATGCGGAGAAATTACAGTTTGTGCATTTACAATATTCATTGATTTTTGCCATTGAAAAACATCCAGAAATGATTGAAGCTACTGACTGAATGAAAGGAGCTGGCATCTCACTCTCTTTGAATCTTCTTTATCATGCTAAGAGGAGCAGGAAAAAGCAAAAAATTTCAGAATTGCACCTTGCAATGCGGAGAAATTACTGTTTGTGCATTTACAATATTCATTGATTTTTGCCATTGAAAAACATCATGTTATTCATATACCAGAAAAGTTTGAAGCTACTGACTGAATGAAAGGAGCTGGCATCTCACTCTCTTTGAATCTTCTTTATCATGCTAAGAGGAGCAGGAAAAAGCAAAAAATTTCAGAATTGCACCTTGCAATGTGGAGAAATTACTGTTTGTGCATTTACAATATTCATTGATTTTTACCATTGAAAAACGTCCAGAAATGATTGAAGCTACTGACTGAATGAAAGTAGCTGGCATCTCACTCTCTTTGAATCTTCTTTATCATGCTAAGAGGAGCAGGAAAAAGCAAAAAATTTCAGACTTGCACCTTGCAATGCGGAGAAATTACTGTTTGTGCATTTACAATATTCATTGATTTTTGCCATTGAAAAACATCATGTTATTCATATACCAGAAATGTTTGAAGCTACTGACTGAATGAAAGGAGCTGGCATCTCACTCTCTTTGAATCTTCTTTATCATGCTAAGAGGAGCAGGAAAAAGCAAAAAATTTCAGAATTGCACCTTGCAATGCGGAGAAATTACTGTTTGTGCATTTACAATATTCATTGATTTTTGCCATTGAAAAACGTCCAGAAATGATTGAAGCTACTGACTGAATGAAAGGAGCTGGCATCTCACTCTCTTTGAATCTTGTTTATCATGCTAAGAGGAGCAGGAAAAAGCAAAAAATTTCAGAATTGCACCTTGCAATGCGGAGAAATTACTGTTTGTGCATTTACAATATTCATTGATTTTTGCCATTGAAAAACGTCCAGAAATGATTGAAGCTACTGACTGAATGAAAGAAGCTGGCATCTCACTCTCTTTGAATCTTCTTTATCATGCTAAGAGGAGCAGGAAAAAGCAAAAAATTTCAGAATTGCACCTTGCAATGCGGAGAAATTACTGTTTGTGCATTTACAATATTCATTGATTTTTGCCATTGAAAAACATCATGTTATTCATATACCAGAAATGATTGAAGCTACTGACTGAATGAATGGAGCTGGCATCTCACTCTCTTTGAATCTTCTTTATCATGCTAAGAGGAGCAGGAAAAAGTAAAAAATTTCAGAATTGCACCTTGCAATGCGGAGAAATTACTGTTTGTGCATTTATAATATTCAATGATTTTTGCCATTGAAAAACGTCCAGAAATGATTGAAGCTACTGACTGAACGAAAGGAGCTGGCATCTCCCTCTCTTTGAATCTTCTTTATCATGCTAAGAGGAGCAGGAAAAAGCAAAAAATTTCAGAATTGCACCTTGCAATGCGGAGAAATTACTGTTTGTGCATTTACAATATTCATTGATTTTTGCCATTGAAAAACGTCCAGAAATGATTGAAGCTACTGACTGAATGAAAGGAGCTGGCATCTCACTCTCTTTGAATCTTCTTTATCATGCTAAAAGGAGCAGGAAAAAGCAAAAAATTTCAGAATTGTACCTTGCAATGCGGATAAATTACTGTTTGTGCATTTACAATATTCATTGATTTTTGCCATTGAAAAACATCATGTTATTCATATACCAGAAATGTTTGAAGCTACTGACTGAATGAAAGGAGCTGACATCTCACTCTCTTTGAATCTTCTTTATCATGCTAAGAGGAGCAGGAAAAAGCAAAAAATTTCAGAATTGCACCTTGCAATGCGGAGAAATTACTGTTTGTGCATTTACAATATTCATTGATTTTTGCCATTGAAAAACGTCCAGAAATGATTGAAGCTACTGACTGAATGAAAGGAGCTGGCATCTCACTCTCTTTGAATCTTCTTTATCATGCTAAGAGGAGCAGGAAAAAGCAAAAAATTTCAGAATTGCACCTTGCAATGCGGAGAAATTACTGTTTGTGCATTTACAATATTCAATGATTTTTGCCATTGAAAAACATCATGTTATTCATATACCAGAAATGTTTGAAGCTACTGACTGAATGAAAGGAGCTGGCATCTCACTCTCTTTGAATCTTCTTTATCATGCTAAGAGGAGCAGGAAAAAGCAAAAAATTTCAGAATTGCACCTTGCAATGCGGAGAAATTACTGTTTGTGCATTTACAATATTCATTGATTTTTGCCATTGAAAAACATCATGTTATTCATATACCAGAAATGTTTGAAGCTACTGACTGAATGAAAGGAGCTGGCATCTCACTCTCTTTGAATCTTCTTTATCATGCTAAGAGGAGCAGGAAAAAGCAAAAAATTTCAGAATTGCACCTTGCAATGTGGAGAAATTACTGTTTGTGCATTTACAATATTCATTGATTTTTACCATTGAAAAACGTCCAGAAATGATTGAAGCTACTGACTGAATGAAAGTAGCTGGCATCCCACTCTCTTTGAATCTTCTTTATCATGCTAAGAGGAGCAGGAAAAAGCAAAAAATTTCAGACTTGCACCTTGCAATGCGGAGAAATTACTGTTTGTGCATTTACAATATTCATTGATTTTTGCCATTGAAAAATATCATGTTATTCATATACCAAAAATGTTTGAAGCTACTGACTGAATGAAAGGAGCTGGCATCTCACTCTCTTTGAATCTTCTTTATCATGCTAAGAGGAGCAGGAAAAAGCAAAAAATTTCAGAATTGCACCTTGCAATGCGGAGAAATTACTGTTTGTGCATTTACAATATTCATTGATTTTTGCCATTGAAAAACATCATGTTATTCATATACCAGAAATGTTTGAAGCTACTGACTGAATGAAAGGAGCTGGCATCTCACTCTCTTTGAATCTTCTTTATCATGCTAAGAGGAGCAGGAAAAAGCAAAAAATTTCAGAATTGCACCTTGCAATGTGGAGAAATTACTGTTTGTGCATTTACAATATTCATTGATTTTTACCATTGAAAAACGTCCAGAAATGATTGAAGCTACTGACTGAATGAAAGTAGCTGGCATCTCACTCTCCTTGAATCTTCTTTATCATGCTAAGAGGAGCAGGAAAAAGCAAAAAATTTCAGACTTGCACCTTGCAATGCGGAGAAATTACTGTTTGTGCATTTACAATATTCATTGATTTTTGCCATTGAAAAACATCATGTTATTCATATACCAGAAATGTTTGAAGCTACTGACTGAATGAAAGGAGCTGGCATCTCCCTCTCTTTGAATCTTCTTTATCATGCTAAGAGGAGCAGGAAAAAGCAAAAAATTTCAGAATTGCACCTTGCAATGCGGAGAAATTACTGTTTGTGCATTTACAATATTCATTGATTTTTGCCATTGAAAAACGTCCAGAAATGATTGAAGCTACTGACTGAATGAAAGGAGCTGGCATCTCACTCTCTTTGAATCTTGTTTATCATGCTAAGAGGAGCAGGAAAAAGCAAAAAATTTCAGAATTGCACCTTGCAATGCGGAGAAATTACTGTTTGTGCATTTACAATATTCATTGATTTTTGCCATTGAAAAACGTCCAGAAATGATTGAAGCTACTGACTGAATGAAAGGAGCTGGCATCTCACTCTCTTTGAATCTTGTTTATCATGCTAAGAGGAGCAGGAAAAAGCAAAAAATTTCAGAATTGCACCTTGCAATGCGGAGAAATTACTGTTTGTGCATTTACAATATTCATTGATTTTTGCCATTGAAAAACAACATGTTATTCATATACCAGAAATGATTGAAGCTACTGACTGAATGAAAGGAGCTGGCATCTCACTCTCTTTGAATCTTCTTTATCATGCTAAGAGGAGCAGGAAAAAGCAAAAAATTTCAGAATTGCACCTTGCAATGCGGAGAAATTACTGTTTGTGCATTTACAATATTCATTGAATTTTGCCATTGAAAAACGTCCAGAAATGATTGAAGCTACTGACTGAATGAAAGGAGCTGGCATCTCACTCTCTTTGAATCTTCTTTATCATGCTAAGAGGAGCAGGAAAAAGCAAAAAATTTCAGAATTGCACCTTGCAATGCGGAGAAATTACTGTTTGTGCATTTACAATATTCATTGATTTTTGCCATTGAAAAACATCATGTTATTCATATACCAGAAATGTTTGAAGCTACTGACTGAATGAAAGGAGCTGACATCTCACTCTCTTTGAATCTTCTTTATCATGCTAAGAGGAGCAGGAAAAAGCAAAAAATTTCAGAATTGCACCTTGCAATGCGGAGAAATTACTGTTTGTGCATTTACAATATTCATTGATTTTTGCCATTGAAAAACGTCCAGAAATGATTGAAGCTACTGACTGAATGAAAGGAGCTGGCATCTCACTCTCTTTGAATCTTCTTTATCATGCTAAGAGGAGCAGGAAAAAGCAAAAAATTTCAGAATTGCACCTTGCAATGCGGAGAAATTACTGTTTGTGCATTTACAATATTCATTGATTTTTGCCATTGAAAAACATCATGTTATTCATATACCAGAAATGTTTGAAGCTACTGACTGAATGAAAGGAGCTGGCATCTCACTCTCTTTGAATCTTCTTTATCATGCTAAGAGGAGCAGGAAAAAGCAAAAAATTTCAGAATTGCACCTTGCAATGTGGAGAAATTACTGTTTGTGCATTTACAATATTCATTGATTTTTACCATTGAAAAACGTCCAGAAATGATTGAAGCTACTGACTGAATGAAAGTAGCTGGCATCTCACTCTCTTTGAATCTTCTTTATCATGCTAAGAGGAGCAGGAAAAAGCAAAAAATTTCAGACTTGCACCTTGCAATGCGGAGAAGTTACTGTTTGTGCATTTACAATATTCATTGATTTTTGCCATTGAAAAACATCCAGAAATGATTGAAGCTACTGACTGAATGAAAGGAGCTGGCATCTCACTCTCTTTGAATATTCTTTATCATGCTAAGAGGAGCAGGAAAAAGCAAAAAATTTCAGAATTGCACCTTGCAATGCGGAGAAATTACTGTTTGTGCATTTACAATATTCATTGATTTTTGCCATTGAAAAACATCATGTTATTCATATACCAGAAATGTTTTAAGCTACTGACTGAATTAAAGGAGCTGGCATCTCACTCTCTTTGAGTCTTCTTTATCATGCTAAGAGGAGCAGGAAAAAGCAAAAAATTTCAGAATTGCACCTTGCAATGCGGAGAAATTACTGTTTGTGCATTTACAATATTCATTGATTTTTGCTATTGAAAAACATCATGTTATTCATATACCAGAAATGTTTGAAGCTACTGACTGAATGAAAGGAGCTGGCATCTCACTCTCTTTGAATCTTCTTTATCATGCTAAGAGTAGCAGGAAAAAGCAAAAAATTTCAGAATTGCACCTTGCAATGTGGAGAAATTACTGTTTGTGCATTTACAATATTCATTGATTTTTACCATTGAAAAACGTCCAGAAATGATTGAAGCTACTGACTGAATGAAAGTAGCTGGCATCTCACTCTCTTTGAATCTTCTTTATCATGCTAAGAGGAGCAGGAAAAAGCAAAAAATTTCAGACTTGCACCTTGCAATGCGGAGAAATTACTGTTTGTGCATTTACAATATTCATTGATTTTTGCCATTAAAAAACATCATGTTATTCATATACCAGAAATGTTTGAAGCTACTGACTGAATGAAAGGAGCTGGCATCTCACTCTCTTTGAATCTTCTTTATCATGCTAAGAGGAGCAGGAAAAAGCAAAAAATTTCAGAATTGCACCTTGCAATGCGGAGTAATTACTGTTTGTGCATTTACAATATTCATTGATTTTTGCCATTGAAAAACGTCCAGAAATGATTGAAGCTACTGACTGAATGAAAGGAGCTGGCATCTCACTCTCTTTGAATCTTGTTTATCATGCTAAGAGGAGCAGGAAAAAGCAAAAAATTTCAGAATTGCACCTTGCAATGCGGTGAAATTACTGTTTGTGCATTTACAATATTCATTGATTTTTGCCATTGAAAAACGTCCAGAAATGATTGAAGCTACTGACTGAATGAAAGGAGCTGGCATCTCACTCTCTTTGAATCTTCTTTATCATGCTAAGAGGAGCAGGAAAAAGCAAAAAATTTCAGAATTGCACCTTGCAATGCGGAGAAATTACTGTTTGTGCATTTACAATATTCATTGATTTTTGCCATTGAAAAACGTCCAGAAATGATTGAAGCTACTGACTGAATGAAAGGAGTTGGCATCTCACTCTCTTTGAATCTTGTTTATCATGCTAAGAGGAGCAGGAAAAAGCAAAAAATTTCAGAATTGCACCTTGCAATGCGGAGAAATTACTGTTTGTGCATTTACAATATTCATTGATTTTTGCCATTGAAAAACGTCCAGAAATGATTGAAGCTACTGACTGAATGAAAGGAGCTGGCATCTCACTCTCTTTGAATCTTCTTTATCATGCTAAGAGGAGCAGGAAAAAGCAAAAAATTTCAGAATTGCACCTTGCAATGCGGAGAAATTACTGTTTGTGCATTTACAATATTCATTGAATTTTGCCATTGAAAAACATCATGTTATTCATATACCAGAAATGTTTGAAGCTACTGACTGAATGAAAGGAGCTGGCATCTCACTCTCTTTGAATCTTCTTTATCATGCTAAGAGGAGCAGGAAAAAGCAAAAAATTTCAGAATTGCACCTTGCAATGCGGAGAAATTACTGTTTGTACATTTACAATATTCATTGATTTTTGCCATTGAAAAACATCATGTTATTCATATACCAGAAATGTTTGAAGCTACTGACTGAATGAAAGGAGCTGGCATCTCACTCTCTTTGAATCTTCTTTATCATGCTAAGAGGAGCAGGAAAAAGCAAAAAATTTCAGAATTGCACCTTGCAATGTGGAGAAATTACTGTTTGTGCATTTACAATATTCATTGATTTTTACCATTGAAAAACGTCCAGAAATGATTGAAGCTACTGACTGAATGAAAGTAGCTGGCATCTCACTCTCTTTGAATCTTCTTTATCATGCTAAGAGGAGCAGGAAAAAGCAAAAAATTTCAGACTTGCACCTTGCAATGCGGAGAAATTACTGTTTGTGCATTTACAATATTCATTGATTTTTGCCATTGAAAAATATCATGTTATTCATATACCAGAAATGTTTGAAGCTACTGACTGAATGAAAGGAGCTGGCATCTCACTCTCTTTGAATCTTCTTTATCATGCTAAGAGGAGCAGGAAAAAGCAAAAAATTTCAGAATTGCACCTTGCAATGCGGAGAAATTACTGTTTGTGCATTTACAATATTCATTGATTTTTGCCATTGAAAAACATCATGTTATTCATATACCAGAAATGTTTGAAGCTACTGACTGAATGAAAGGAGCTGGCATCTCACTCTCTTTGAATCTTCTTTATCATGCTAAGAGGAGCAGGAAAAAGCAAAAAATTTCAGAATTGCACCTTGCAATGTGGAGAAATTACTGTTTGTGCATTTACAATATTCATTGATTTTTACCATTGAAAAACGTCCAGAAATGATTGAAGCTACTGACTGAATGAAAGGAGCTGGCATCTCACTCTCTTTGAATATTCTTTATCATGCTAAGAGGAGCAGGAAAAAACAAAAAATTTCAGAATTGCACCTTGCAATGCGGAGAAATTACTGTTTGTGCATTTACAATATTCATTGATTTTTGCCATTGAAAAACGTCCAGAAATGATTGAAGCTACTGACTGAATGAAAGGAGCTGGCATCTCACTCTCTTTGAATCTTGTTTATCATGCTAAGAGGAGCAGGAAAAAGCAAAAAATTTCAGAATTGCACCTTGCAATGCGGAGAAATTACTGTTTGTGCATTTACAATATTCATTGATTTTTGCCATTGAAAAACGTCCAGAAATGATTGAAGCTACTGACTGAATGAAAGGAGCTGGCATCTCACTCTCTTTGAATCTTCTTTATCATGCTAAGAGGAGCAGGAAAAAGCAAAAAATTTCAGAATTGCACCTTGCAATGCGGAGAAATTACTGTTTGTGCATTTACAATATTCATTGATTTTTGCCATTGAAAAACATCATGTTATTCATATACCAGAAATGATTGAAGCTACTGACTGAATGAAAGGAGCTGGCATCTCACTCTCTTTGAATCTTCTTTATCATGCTAAGAGGAGCAGGAAAAAGCAAAAAATTTCAGAATTGCACCTTGCAATGCGGAGAAATTACTGTTTGTGCATTTACAATATTCATTGATTTTTGCCATTGAAAAACGTCCAGAAATGATTGAAGCTACTGACTGAATGAAAGGAGCTGGCATCTCACTCTCTTTGAATCTTCTTTATCATGCTAAGAGGAGCAGGAAAAAGCAAAAAATTTCAGAATTGCACCTTGCAATGCGGAGAAATTACTGTTTGTGCATTTACAATATTCATTGATTTTTGCCATTGAAAAACATCATGTTATTCATATACCAGAAATGTTTGAAGCTACTGACTGAATGAAAGGAGCTGACATCTCACTCTCTTTGAATCTTCTTTATCATGCTAAGAGGAGCAGGAAAAAGCAAAAAATTTCAGAATTGCACCTTGCAATGCGGAGAAATTACTGTTTGTGCATTTACAATATTCATTGATTTTTGCCATTGAAAAACATCCAGAAATGATTGAAGCTACTGACTGAATGAAAGGAGCTCGCATCTCACTCTCTTTGAATCTTCTTTATCATGCTAAGAGGAGCAGGAAAAAGCAAAAAATTTCAGAATTGCACCTTGCAATGCGGAGAAATTACTGTTTGTGCATTTACAATATTCATTGATTTTTGCCATTGAAAAACATCATGTTATTCATATACCAGAAATATTTGAAGCTACTGACTGAATGAAAGGAGCTGGCATCTCACTCTCTTTGAATCTTCTTTATCATGCTAAGAGGAGCAGGAAAAAGCAAAAAATTTCAGAATTGCACCTTGCAATGCGGAGAAATTACTGTTTGTGCATTTACAATATTCATTGATTTTTGCCATTGAAAAACATCATGTTATTCATATACCAGAAATGTTTGAAGCTACTGACTGAATGAAAGGAGCTGGCATCTCACTCTCTTTGAATCTTCTTTATCATGCTAAGAGGAGCAGGAAAAAGCAAAAAATTTCAGAATTGCACCTTGCAATGTGGAGAAATTACTGTTTGTGCATTTACAATATTCATTGATTTTTACCATTGAAAAACGTCCAGAAATGATTGAAGCTACTGACTGAATGAAAGTAGCTGGCATCTCACTCTCTTTGAATCTTCTTTATCATGCTAAGAGGAGCAGGAAAAAGCAAAAAATTTCAGACTTGCACCTTGCAATGCGGAGAAGTTACTCTTTGTGCATTTACAATATTCATTGATTTTTGCCATTGAAAAACATCCAGAAATGATTGAAGCTACTGACTGAATGAAAGGAGCTGGCATCTCACTCTCTGAATATTCTTTATCATGCTAAGAGGAGCAGGAAAAAGCAAAAAATTTCAGAATTGCACCTTGCAATGCGGAGAAATTACTGTTTGTGCATTTACAATATTCATTGATTTTTGCCATTGAAAAACATCATGTTATTCATATACCAGAAATGTTTTAAGCTACTGACTGAATTAAAGGAGCTGGCATCTCACTCTCTTTGAGTCTTCTTTATCATGCTAAGAGGAGCAGGAAAAAGCAAAAAATTTCAGAATTGCACCTTGCAATGCGGAGAAATTACTGTTTGTGCATTTACAATATTCATTGATTTTTGCCATTGAAAAACATCATGTTATTCATATACCAGAAATGTTTGAAGCTACTGACTGAATGAAAGGAGCTGGCATCTCACTCTCTTTGAATCTTCTTTATCATGCTAAGAGTAGCAGGAAAAAGCAAAAAATTTCAGAATTGCACCTTGCAATGTGGAGAAATTACTGTTTGTGCATTTACAATATTCATTGATTTTTACCATTGAAAAACGTCCAGAAATGATTGAAGCTACTGACTGAATGAAAGTAGCTGGCATCTCACTCTCTTTGAATCTTCTTTATCATGCTAAGAGGAGCAGGAAAAAGCAAAAAATTTCAGACTTGCACCTTGCAATGCGGAGAAATTACTGTTTGTGCATTTACAATATTCATTGATTTTTGCCATTAAAAAACATCATGTTATTCATATACCAGAAATGTTTGAAGCTACTGACTGAATGAAAGGAGCTGGCATCTCACTCTCTTTGAATCTTCTTTATCATGCTAAGAGGAGCAGGAAAAAGCAAAAAATTTCAGAATTGCACCTTGCAATGCGGAGAAATTACTGTTTGTGCATTTACAATATTCATTGATTTTTGCCATTGAAAAACGTCCAGAAATGATTGAAGCTACTGACTGAATGAAAGGAGCTGGCATCTCACTCTCTTTGAATCTTGTTTATCATGCTAAGAGGAGGAGGAAAAAGCAAAACATTTCAGAATTGCACCTTGCAATGCGGAGAAATTACTGTTTGTGCATTTACAATATTCATTGATTTTTGCCATTGAAAAACGTCCAGAAATGATTGAAGCTACTGACTGAATGAAAGGAGCTGGCATCTCACTCTCTTTGAATCTTCTTTATCATGCTAAGAGGAGCAGGAAAAAGCAAAAAATTTCAGAATTGCACCTTGCAATGCGGAGAAATTGCTGTTTGTGCATTTACAATATTCATTGATTTTTGCCATTGAAAAACGTCCAGAAATGATTTAAGCTACTGACTGAATGAAAGGAGTTGGCATCTCACTCTCTTTGAATCTTGTTTATCATGCTAAGAGGAGCAGGAAAAAGCAAAAAATTTCAGAATTGCACCTTGCAATGCGGAGAAATTACTGTTTGTGCATTTACAATATTCATTGATTTTTGCCATTGAAAAACGTCCAGAAATGATTGAAGCTACTGACTGAATGAAAGGAGCTGGCATCTCACTCTCTTTGAATCTTCTTTATCATGCTAAGAGGAGCAGGAAAAAGCAAAAAATTTCAGAATTGCACCTTGCAATGCGGAGAAATTACTGTTTGTGCATTTACAATATTCATTGATTTTTGCCATTGAAAAACATCATGTTATTCATATACCAGAAATGATTGAAGCTACTGACTGAATGAAAGGAGCTGGCATCTCACTCTCTTTGAATCTTCTTTATCATGCTAAGAGGAGCAGGAAAAAGCAAAAAATTTCAGAATTGCACCTTGCAATGCGGAGAAATTACTGTTTGTGCATTTACAATATTCATTGATTTTTGCCATTGAAAAACGTCCAGAAATGATTGAAGCTACTGACTGAATGAAAGGAGCTGGCATCTCACTCTCTTTGAATCTTCTTTATCATGCTAAGAGGAGCAGGAAAAAGCAAAAAATTTCAGAATTGCACCTTGCAATGCGGATAAATTACTGTTTGTGCATTTACAATATTCATTGATTTTTGCCATTGAAAAACATCATGTTATTCATATACCAGAAATGTTTGAAGCTACTGACTGAATGAAAGGAGCTGACATCTCACTCTCTTTGAATCTTCTTTATCATGCTAAGAGGAGCAGGAAAAAGCAAAAAATTTCAGAATTGCACCTTGCAATGCGGAGAAATTACTGTTTGTGCATTTACAATATTCATTGATTTTTGCCATTGGAAAACGTCCAGAAATGATTGAAGCTACTGACTGAATGAAAGGAGCTGGCATCTCACTCTCTTTGAATCTTCTTTATCATGCTAAGAGGAGCAGGAAAAAGCAAAAAATTTCAGAATTGCACCTTGCAATGCGGAGAAATTACTGTTTGTGCATTTACAATATTCATTGATTTTTGCCATTGAAAAACATCATGTTATTCATATACCAGAAATGTTTGAAGCTACTGACTGAATGAAAGGAGCTGGCATCTCACTCTCTTTGAATCTTCTTTATCATGCTAAGAGGAGCAGGAAAAAGCAAAAAATTTCAGAATTGCACCTTGCAATGCGGAGAAATTACTGTTTGTGCATTTACAATATTCATTGATTTTTGCCATTGAAAAACATCATGTTATTCATATACCAGAAATGTTTGAAGCTACTGACTGAATGAAAGGAGCTGGCATCTCACTCTCTTTGAATCTTCTTTATCATGCTAAGAGGAGCAGGAAAAAGAAAAAAATTTCAGAATTGCACCTTGCAATGTGGAGAAATTACTGTTTGTGCATTTACAATATTCATTGATTTTTACCATTGAAAAACGTCCAGAAATGATTGAAGCTACTGACTGAATGAAAGTAGCTGGCATCTCACAATCTTTGAATCTTCTTTATCATGCTAAGAGGAGCAGGAAAAAGCAAAAAATTTCAGACTTGCACCTTGCAATGCGGAGAAGTTACTGTTTGTGCATTTACAATATTCATTGATTTTTGCCATTGAAAAACATCCAGAAATGATTGAAGCTACTGACTGAATGAAAGGAGCTGGCATCTCACTCTCTTTGAATATTCTTTATCATGCTAAGAGGAGCAGGAAAAAGCAAAAAATTTCAGAATTGCACCTTGCAATGCGGAGAAATTACTGTTTGTGCATTTACAATATTCATTGATTTTTGCCATTGAAAAACATCATGTTATTCATATACCAGAAATGTTTGAAGCTACTGACTGAATGAAAGGAGCTGGCATCTCACTCTCTTTGAATCTTCTTTATCATGCTAAGAGGAGCAGGAAAAAGCAAAAAATTTCAGAATTGCACCTTGCAATGTGGAGAAATTACTGTTTGTGCATTTACAATATTCATTGATTTTTACCATTGAAAAACGTCCAGAAATGATTGAAGCTACTGACTGAATGAAAGTAGCTGGCATCTCACTCTCTTTGAATCTTCTTTATCATGCTAAGAGGAGCAGGAAAAAGCAAAAAATTTCAGACTTGCACCTTGCAATGCGGAGAAATTACTGTTTGTGCATTTACAATATTCATTGATTTTTGCCATTGAAAAACATCATGTTATTCATATACCAGAAATGTTTGAAGCTACTGACTGAATGAAAGGAGCTGGCATCTCACTCTCTTTGAATCTTCTTTATCATGCTAAGAGGAGCAGGAAAAAGCAAAAAATTTCAGAATTGCACCTTGCAATGCGGAGAAATTACTGTTTGTGCATTTACAATATTCATTGATTTTTGCCATTGAAAAACGTCCAGAAATGATTGAAGCTACTGACTGAATGAATGGAGTTGGCATCTCACTCTCTTTGAATCTTGTTTATCATGCTAAGAGGAGCAGGAAAAAGCAAAAAATTTCAGAATTGCACCTTGCAATGCGGAGAAATTACTGTTTGTGCATTTACAATATTCATTGATTTTTGCCATTGAAAAACGTCCAGAAATGATTGAAGCTACTGACTGAATGAAAGGAGCTGGCATCTCACTCTCTTTGAATCTTCTTTATCATGCTAAGAGGAGCAGGAAAAAGCAAAAAATTTCAGAATTGCACCTTGCAATGCGGAGAAATTACTGTTTGTGCATTTACAATATTCATTGATTTTTGCCATTGAAAAACATCATGTTATTCATATACCAGAAATGATTGAAGCTACTGACTGAATGAAAGGAGCTGGCATCTCACTCTCTTTGAATCTTCTTTATCATGCTAAGAGGAGCAGGAAAAAGCAAAAAATTTCAGAATTGCACCTTGCAATGCGGAGAAATTACTGTTTGTGCATTTACAATATTCATTGATTTTTGCCATTGAAAAACGTCCAGAAATGATTGAAGCTACTGACTGAATGAAAGGAGCTGGCATCTCACTCTCTTTGAATCTTCTTTATCATGCTAAGAGGAGCAGGAAAAAGCAAAAAATTTCAGAATTGCACCTTGCAATGCGGATAAATTACTGTTTGTGCATTTACAATATTCATTGATTTTTGCCATTGAAAAACATCATGTTATTCATATACCAGAAATGTTTGAAGCTACTGACTGAATGAAAGGAGCTGACATCTCACTCTCTTTGAATCTTCTTTATCATGCTAAGAGGAGCAGGAAAAAGCAAAAAATTTCAGAATTGCACCTTGCAATGCGGAGAAATTACTGTTTGTGCATTTACAATATTCATTGATTTTTGCCATTGGAAAACGTCCAGAAATGATTGAAGCTACTGACTGAATGAAAGGAGCTGGCATCTCACTCTCTTTGAATCTTCTTTATCATGCTAAGAGGAGCAGGAAAAAGCAAAAAATTTCAGAATTGCATCTTGCAATGCGGAGAAATTACTGTTTGTGCATTTACAATATTCATTGATTTTTGCCATTGAAAAACATCATGTTATTCATATACCAGAAATGTTTGAAGCTACTGACTGAATGAAAGGAGCTGGCATCTCACTCTCTTTGAATCTTCTTTATCATGCTAAGAGGAGCAGGAAAAAGCAAAAAATTTCAGAATTGCACCTTGCAATGCGGAGAAATTACTGTTTGTGCATTTATAATATTCATTGATTTTTGCCATTGAAAAACATCATGTTATTCATATACCAGAAATGTTTGAAGCTACTGACTGAATGAAAGGAGCTGGCATCTCACTCTCTTTGAATCTTCTTTATCATGCTAAGAGGAGCAGGAAAAAGAAAAAAATTTCAGAATTGCACCTTGCAATGTGGAGAAATTACTGTTTGTGCATTTACAATATTCATTGATTTTTACCATTGAAAAACGTCCAGAAATGATTGAAGCTACTGACTGAATGAAAGTAGCTGGCATCTCACAATCTTTGAATCTTCTTTATCATGCTAAGAGGAGCAGGAAAAAGCAAAAAATTTCAGACTTGCACCTTGCAATGCGGAGAAGTTACTGTTTGTGCATTTACAATATTCATTGATTTTTGCCATTGAAAAACATCCAGAAATGATTGAAGCTACTGACTGAATGAAAGGAGCTGGCATCTCACTCTCTTTGAATATTCTTTATCATGCTAAGAGGAGCAGGAAAAAGCAAAAAATTTCAGAATTGCACCTTGCAATGCGGAGAAATTACTGTTTGTGCATTTACAATATTCATTGATTTTTGCCATTGAAAAACATCATGTTATTCATATACCAGAAATGTTTGAAGCTACTGACTGAATGAAAGGAGCTGGCATCTCACTCTCTTTGAATCTTCTTTATCATGCTAAGAGGAGCAGGAAAAAGCAAAAAATTTCAGAATTGCACCTTGCAATGTGGAGAAATTACTGTTTGTGCATTTACAATATTCATTGATTTTTACCATTGAAAAACGTCCAGAAATGATTGAAGCTACTGACTGAATGAAAGTAGCTGGCATCTCACTCTCTTTGAATCTTCTTTATCATGCTAAGAGGAGCAGGAAAAAGCAAAAAATTTCAGACTTGCACCTTGCAATGCGGAGAAATTACTGTTTGTGCATTTACAATATTCATTGATTTTTGCCATTGAAAAACATCATGTTATTCATATACCAGAAATGTTTGAAGCTACTGACTGAATGAAAGGAGCTGGCATCTCACTCTCTTTGAATCTTCTTTATCATGCTAAGAGGAGCAGGAAAAAGCAAAAAATTTCAGAATTGCACCTTGCAATGCGGAGAAATTACTGTTTGTGCATTTACAATATTCATTGATTTTTGCCATTGAAAAACGTCCAGAAATGATTGAAGGTACTGACTGAATGAAAGGAGCTGGCATCTCACTCTCTTTGAATCTTGTTTATCATGCTAAGAGGAGCAGGAAAAAGCAAAAAATTTCAGAATTGCACCTTGCAATGCGGAGAAATTACTGTTTGTGCATTTACAATATTCATTGATTTTTGCCATTGAAAAACATCATGTTATTCATATACCAGAAATGATTGAAGCTACTGACTGAATGAAAGGAGCTGGCATCTCACTCTCTTTGAATCTTCTTTATCATGCTAAGAGGAGCAGGAAAAAGTAAAAAATTTCAGAATTGCACCTTGCAATGCGGAGAAATTACTGTTTGTGCATTTATAATATTCAATGATTTTTGCCATTGAAAAACGTCCAGAAATGATTGAAGCTACTGACTGAATGAAAGGAGCTGGCATCTCACTCTCTTTGAATCTTCTTTATCATGCTAAGAGGAGCAGGAAAAAGCAAAAAATTTCAGAATTGCACCTTGCAATGCGGAGAAATTACTGTTTGTGCATTTACAATATTCATTGATTTTTGCCATTGAAAAATGTCCAGAAATGATTGAAGCTACTGACTGAATGAAAGGAACTGGCATCTCACTCTCTTTGAATCTTCTTTATCATGCTAAGAGGAGCAGGAAAAAGCAAAAAATTTCAGAATTGCACCTTGCAATGCGGAGAAATTACTGTTTGTGCATTTACAATATTCATTGATTTTTGCCATTAAAAAACATCATGTTATTCATATACCAGAAATGTTTGAAGCTACTGACTGAATGAAAGGAGCTGACATCTCACTCTCTTTGAATCTTCTTTATCATGCTAAGAGGAGCAGGAAAAAGCAAAAAATTTCAGAATTGCACCTTGCAATGCGGAGAAATTACTGTTTGTGCATTTACAATATTCATTGATTTTTGCCATTGAAAAACGTCCAGAAATGATTGAAGCTACTGACTGAATGAAAGGAGCTGGCATCTCACTCTCTTTGAATCTTCTTTATCATGCTAAGAGGAGCAGGAAAAAGCAAAAAATTTCAGAATTGCACCTTGCAATGCGGAGAAATTACTGTTTGTGCATTTACAATATTCATTGATTTTTGCCATTGAAAAACTTCATGTTATTCATATACCAGAAATGTTTGAAGCTACTGACTGAATGAAAGGAGCTGGCATCTCACTCTCTTTGAATCTTCTTTATCATGCTAAGAGGAGCAGGAAAAAGCAAAAAATTTCAGAATTGCACCTTGCAATGCGGAGAAATTACTGTTTGTGCATTTACAATATTCATTGATTTTTGCCATTGAAAAACATCATGTTATTCATATACCAGAAATGTTTGAAACTACTGACTGAATGAAAGGAGCTGGCATCTCACTCTCTTTGAATCTTCTTTATCATGCTAAGAGGAGCAGGAAAAAGCAAAAAATTTCAGAATTGCACCTTGCAATGTGGAGAAATTACTGTTTGTGCATTTACAATATTCTTTGATTTTTACCATTGAAAAACGTCCAGAAATGATTGAAGCTACTGACTGAATGAAAGTAGCTGGCATCTCACTCTCTTTGAATCTTCTTTATCATGCTAAGAGGAGCAGGAAAAAGCAAAAAATTTCAGATTTGCACCTTGCAATGCGGAGAAATTACTGTTTGTGCATTTACAATATTCATTGATTTTTGCCATTGAAAAACATCATGTTATTCATATACCAGAAATGTTTGAAGCTACTGACTGAATGAAAGGAGCTGGCATCTCACTCTCTTTGAATCTTCTTTATCATGCTAAGAGGAGCAGGAAAAAGCAAAAAATTTCAGAATTGCACCTTGCAATGCGGAGAAATTACTGTTTGTGCATTTACAATATTCATTGATTTTTGCCATTGAAAAACGTCCAGAAATGATTGAAGCTACTGACTGAATGAAAGGAGCTGGCATCTCACTCTCTTTGAATCTTCTTTATCATGCTAAGAGGAGCAGGAAAAAGCAAAAAATTTCAGAATTGCACCTTGCAATGCGGAGAAATTACTGTTTGTGCATTTACAATATTCATTGATTTTTGCCATTGAAAAACATGTTATTCATATACCAGAAATGTTTGAAGCTACTGACTGAATGAAAGGAGCTGGCACCTCACTCTCTTTGAATCTTCTTTATCATGCTAAGAGGAGCGGGAAAAAGCAAAAAATTTCAGAATTGCACCTTGCAATGCGGAGAAATTACTGTTTGTGCATTTACAATATTCATTGATTTTTGCCATTGAAAAACGTCCAGAAATGATTGAAGGTACTGACTGAATGAAAGGAGCTGGCATCTCACTCTCTTTGAATCTTCTTTATCATGCTAAGAGGAGCAGGAAAAAGCAAAAAATTTCAGAATTGCACCTTGCAATGCGGAGAAATTACTGTTTGTGCATTTACAATATTCATTGATTTTTGCCATTGAAAAACGTCCAGAAATGATTGAAGCTACTGACTGAATGAAAGGAGCTGGCATCTCACTCTCTTTGAATCTTCTTTATCATGCTAAGAGGAGCAGGAAAAAGCAAAAAATTTCAGAATTGCACCTTGCAATGCGGAGAAATTACAGTTTGTGCATTTACAATATTCATTGATTTTTGCCATTGAAAAACATCCAGAAATGATTGAAGCTACTGACTGAATGAAAGGAGCTGGCATCTCACTCTCTTTGAATCTTCTTTATCATGCTAAGAGGAGCAGGAAAAAGCAAAAAATTTCAGAATTGCACCTTGCAATGCGGAGAAATTACAGTTTGTGCATTTACAATATTCATTGATTTTTGCCATTGAAAAACATCCAGAAATGATTGAAGCTACTGACTGAATGAAAGGAGCTGGCATCTCACTCTCTTTGAATCTTCTTTATCATGCTAAGAGGAGCAGGAAAAAGCAAAAAATTTCAGAATTGCACCTTGCAATGCGGAGAAATTACTGTTTGTGCATTTACAATATTCATTGATTTTTGCCATTGAAAAACATCATGTTATTCATATACCAGAAATGTTTGAAGCTACTGACTGAATGAAAGGAGCTGGCATCTCACTCTCTTTGAATCTTCTTTATCATGCTAAGAGGAGCAGGAAAAAGCAAAAAATTTCAGAATTGCACCTTGCAATGTGGAGAAATTACTGTTTGTGCATTTACAATATTCATTGATTTTTACCATTGAAAAACGTCCAGAAATGATTGAAGCTACTGACTGAATGAAAGTAGCTGGCATCTCACTCTCTTTGAATCTTCTTTATCATGCTAAGAGGAGCAGGAAAAAGCAAAAAATTTCAGACTTGCACCTTGCAATGCGGAGAAATTACTGTTTGTGCATTTACAATATTCATTGATTTTTGCCATTGAAAAACATCATGTTATTCATATACCAGAAATGTTTGAAGCTACTGACTGAATGAAAGGAGCTGGCATCTCACTCTCTTTGAATCTTCTTTATCATGCTAAGAGGAGCAGGAAAAAGCAAAAAATTTCAGAATTGCACCTTGCAATGCGGAGAAATTACTGTTTGTGCATTTACAATATTCATTGATTTTTGCCATTGAAAAACATCATGTTATTCATATACCAGAAATGTTTGAAGCTACTGACTGAATGAAAGGAGCTGGCATCTCACTCTCTTTGAATCTTCTTTATCATGCTAAGAGGAGCAGGAAAAAGCAAAAAATTTCAGAATTGCACCTTGCAATGTGGAGAAATTACTGTTTGTGCATTTACAATATTCATTGATTTTTACCATTGAAAAACGTCCAGAAATGATTGAAGCTACTGACTGAATGAAAGTAGCTGGCATCTCACTCTCTTTGAATCTTCTTTATCATGCTAAGAGGAGCAGGAAAAAGCAAAAAATTTCAGACTTGCACCTTGCAATGCGGAGAAATTACTGTTTGTGCATTTACAATATTCATTGATTTTTGCCATTGAAAAACATCATGTTATTCATATACCAGAAATGTTTGAAGCTACTGACTGAATGAAAGGAGCTGGCATCTCACTCTCTTTGAATCTTCTTTATCATGCTAAGAGGAGCAGGAAAAAGCAAAAAATTTCAGAATTGCATCTTGCAATGCGGAGAAATTACTGTTTGTGCATTTACAATATTCATTGATTTTTGCCATTGAAAAACATCATGTTATTCATATACCAGAAATGTTTGAAGCTACTGACTGAATGAAAGGAGCTGGCATCTCACTCTCTTTGAATCATGTTTATCATGCTAAGAGGAGCAGGAAAAAGCAAAAAATTTCAGAATTGCACCTTGCAATGCGGAGAAATTACTGTTTGTGCATTTACAATATTCATTGATTTTTGCCATTGAAAAACGTCCAGAAATGATTGAAGCTACTGACTGAATGAAAGGAGCTGGCATCTCACTCTCTTTGAATCTTCTTTATCATGCTAAGAGGAGCAGGAAAAAGCAAAAAATTTCAGAATTGCACCTTGCAATGCGGAGAAATTACTGTTTGTGCATTTACAATATTCATTGATTTTTGCCATTGAAAAACATCATGTTATTCATATACCAGAAATGATTGAAGCTACTGACTGAATGAAAGGAGCTGGCATCTCACTCTCTTTGAATCTTCTTTATCATGCTAAGAGGAGCAGGAAAAAGTAAAAAATTTCAGAATTGCACCTTGCAATGCGGAGAAATTACTGTTTGTGCATTTATAATATTCAATGATTTTTGCCATTGAAAAACGTCCAGAAATGATTGAAGCTACTGACTGAACGAAAGGAGCTGGCATCTCACTCTCTTTGAATCTTCTTTATCATGCTAAGAGGAGCAGGAAAAAGCAAAAAATTTCAGAATTGCACCTTGCAATGCGGAGAAATTACTGTTTGTGCATTTACAATATTCATTGATTTTTGCCATTGAAAAACATCATGTTATTCATATACCAGAAATGTTTGAAGCTACTGACTGAATGAAAGGAGCTGGCATCTCACTCTCTTTGAATCTTCTTTATCATGCTAAGAGGAGCAGGAAAAAGCAAAAAATTTCAGAATTGCACCTTGCAATGCGGAGAAATTACTGTTTGTGCATTTACAATATTCATTGATTTTTGCCATTGAAAAACATCCAGAAATGATTGAAGCTACTGACTGAATGAAAGGAGCTGGCATCTCACTCTCTTTGAATCTTCTTTATCATGCTAAGAGGAGCAGGTAAAAGCAAAAAATTTCAGAATTGCACCTTGCAATGCGGAGAAATTACTGTTTGTGCATTTACAATATTCATTGATTTTTGCCATTGAAAAACGTCCAGAAATGATTGAAGCTACTGACTGATAGAAAGGAGCTGGCATCTCACTCTCTTTGAGCCTTGTTTATCATGCTAAGAGGAGCAGGAAAAAGCAAAAAATTTCAGAATTGCACCTTGCAATGCGGAGAAATTACTGTTTGTGCATTTGCAATATTCATTGATTTTTGCCATTGAAAAACGTCCAGAAATGATTGAAGCTACTGACTGAATGAAAGGAGCTGGCATCTCACTCTCTTTGAATCTTCTTTATCATGCTAAGAGGAGCAGGAAAAAGCAAAAAATTTCAGAATTGCACCTTGCAATGTGGAGAAATTACTGTTTGTGCATTTACAATATTCATTGATTTTTACCATTGAAAAACGTCCAGAAATGATTGAAGCTACTGACTGAATGAAAGTAGCTGGCATCTCACTCTCTTTGAATCTTCTTTATCATGCTAAGAGGAGCAGGAAAAAGCAAAAAATTTCAGACTTGCACCTTGCAATGCGGAGAAATTACTGTTTGTGCATTTACAATATTCATTGATTTTTGCCATTGAAAAACATCATGTTATTCATATACCAGAAATGTTTGAAGCTACTGACTGAATGAAAGGAGCTGGCATCTCACTCTCTTTGAATCTTCTTTATCATGCTAAGAGGAGCAGGAAAAAGCAAAAAATTTCAGAATTGCACCTTGCAATGCGGAGAAATTACTGTTTGTGCATTTACAATATTCATTGATTTTTGCCATTGAAAAACATCATGTTATTCATATACCAGAAATGTTTGAAGCTACTGACTGAATGAAAGGAGCTGGCATCTCACTCTCTTTGAATCTTCTTTATCATGCTAAGAGGAGCAGGAAAAAGCAAAAAATTTCAGAATTGCAACTTGCAATGCGGAGAAATTACTGTTTGTGCATTTACAAAATTCATTGATTTTTGCCATTGAAAAACATCATGTTATTCATATACCAGAAATGTTTGAAGCTACTGACTGAATGAAAGGAGCTGGCATCTCACTCTCTTTGAATCATGTTTATCATGCTAAGAGGAGCAGGAAAAAGCAAAAAATTTCAGAATTGCACCTTGCAATGCGGAGAAATTACTGTTTGTGCATTTACAATATTCATTGATTTTTGCCATTGAAAAACATCCAGAAATGATTGAAGCTACTGACTGAATGAAAGGAGCTGGCATCTCACTCTCTTTGAATCTTCTTTATCATGCTAAGAGGAGCAGGTAAAAGCAAAAAATTTCAGAATTGCACCTTGCAATGCGGAGAAATTACTGTTTGTGCATTTACAATATTCATTGATTTTTGCCATTGAAAAACGTCCAGAAATGATTGAAGCTACTGACTGATAGAAAGGAGCTGGCATCTCACTCTCTTTGAGCCTTGTTTATCATGCTAAGAGGAGCAGGAAAAAGCAAAAAATTTCAGAATTGCACCTTGCAATGCGGAGAAATTACTGTTTGTGCATTTGCAATATTCATTGATTTTTGCCATTGAAAAACGTCCAGAAATGATTGAAGCTACTGACTGAATGAAAGGAGCTGGCATCTCACTCTCTTTGAATCTTCTTTATCATGCTAAGAGGAGCAGGAAAAAGCAAAAAATTTCAGAATTGCACCTTGCAATGTGGAGAAATTACTGTTTGTGCATTTACAATATTCATTGATTTTTACCATTGAAAAACGTCCAGAAATGATTGAAGCTACTGACTGAATGAAAGTAGCTGGCATCTCACTCTCTTTGAATCTTCTTTATCATGCTAAGAGGAGCAGGAAAAAGCAAAAAATTTCAGACTTGCACCTTGCAATGCGGAGAAATTACTGTTTGTGCATTTACAATATTCATTGATTTTTGCCATTGAAAAACATCATGTTATTCATATACCAGAAATGTTTGAAGCTACTGACTGAATGAAAGGAGCTGGCATCTCACTCTCTTTGAATCTTCTTTATCATGCTAAGAGGAGCAGGAAAAAGCAAAAAATTTCAGAATTGCACCTTGCAATGCGGAGAAATTACTGTTTGTGCATTTACAATATTCATTGATTTTTGCCATTGAAAAACATCATGTTATTCATATACCAGAAATGTTTGAAGCTACTGACTGAATGAAAGGAGCTGGCATCTCACTCTCTTTGAATCTTCTTTATCATGCTAAGAGGAGCAGGAAAAAGCAAAAAATTTCAGAATTGCACCTTGCAATGTGGAGAAATTACTGTTTGT
Source organism: Phyllobates terribilis (assembly GCF_046119375.1). Lineage (NCBI taxonomy): Eukaryota > Metazoa > Chordata > Amphibia > Anura > Dendrobatidae > Phyllobates > Phyllobates terribilis. The sequence continues at coordinate 1,187,186 of NW_027363188.1, forward strand.
GCATTTACAATATTCATTGATTTTTACCATTGAAAAACGTCCAGAAATGATTGAAGCTACTGACTGAATGAAAGTAGCTGGCATCTCACTCTCTTTGAATCTTCTTTATCATGCTAAGAGGAGCAGGAAAAAGCAAAAAATTTCAGACTTGCACCTTGCAATGCGGAGAAATTACTGTTTGTGCATTTACAATATTCATTGATTTTTGCCATTGAAAAACATCATGTTATTCATATACCAGAAATGTTTGAAGCTACTGACTGAATGAAAGGAGCTGGCATCTCACTCTCTTTGAATCTTCTTTATCATGCTAAGAGGAGCAGGAAAAAGCAAAAAATTTCAGAATTGCAACTTGCAATGCGGAGAAATTACTGTTTGTGCATTTACAAAATTCATTGATTTTTGCCATTGAAAAACATCATGTTATTCATATACCAGAAATGTTTGAAGCTACTGACTGAATGAAAGGAGCTGGCATCTCACTCTCTTTGAATCATGTTTATCATGCTAAGAGGAGCAGGAAAAAGCAAAAAATTTCAGAATTGCACCTTGCAATGCGGAGAAATTACTGTTTGTGCATTTACAATATTCATTGATTTTTGCCATTGAAAAACGTCCAGAAATGATTGAAGCTACTGACTGAATGAAAGGAGCTGGCATCTCACTCTCTTTGAATCTTCTTTATCATGCTAAGAGGAGCAGGAAAAAGCAAAAAATTTCAGAATTGCACCTTGCAATGTGGAGAAATTACTGTTTGTGCATTTACAATATTCATTGATTTTTGCCATTGAAAAACATCATGTTATTCATATACCAGAAATGATTGAAGCTACTGACTGAATGAAAGGAGCTGGCATCTCACTCTCTTTGAATCTTCTTTATCATGCTAAGAGGAGCAGGAAAAAGTAAAAAATTTCAGAATTGCACCTTGCAATGCGGAGAAATTACTGTTTGTGCATTTATAATATTCAATGATTTTTGCCATTGAAAAACGTCCAGAAATGATTGAAGCTACTGACTGAACGAAAGGAGCTGGCATCTCACTCTCTTTGAATCTTCTTTATCATGCTAAGAGGAGCAGGAAAAAGCAAAAAATTTCAGAATTGCACCTTGCAATGCGGAGAAATTACTGTTTGTGCATTTACAATATTCATTGATTTTTGCCATTGAAAAACATCATGTTATTCATATACCAGAAATGTTTGAAGCTACTGACTGAATGAAAGGAGCTGGCATCTCACTCTCTTTGAATCTTCTTTATCATGCTAAGAGGAGCAGGAAAAAGCAAAAAATTTCAGAATTGCACCTTGCAATGCGGAGAAATTACTGTTTGTGCATTTACAATATTCATTGATTTTTGCCATTGAAAAACATCCAGAAATGATTGAAGCTACTGACTGAATGAAAGGAGCTGGCATCTCACTCTCTTTGAATCTTCTTTATCATGCTAAGAGGAGCAGGTAAAAGCAAAAAATTTCAGAATTGCACCTTGCAATGCGGAGAAATTACTGTTTGTGCATTTACAATATTCATTGATTTTTGCCATTGAAAAACGTCCAGAAATGATTGAAGCTACTGACTGATAGAAAGGAGCTGGCATCTCACTCTCTTTGAGCCTTGTTTATCATGCTAAGAGGAGCAGGAAAAAGCAAAAAATTTCAGAATTGCACCTTGCAATGCGGAGAAATTACTGTTTGTGCATTTGCAATATTCATTGATTTTTGCCATTGAAAAACGTCCAGAAATGATTGAAGCTACTGACTGAATGAAAGGAGCTGGCATCTCACTCTCTTTGAATCTTCTTTATCATGCTAAGAGGAGCAGGAAAAAGCAAAAAATTTCAGAATTGCACCTTGCAATGTGGAGAAATTACTGTTTGTGCATTTACAATATTCATTGATTTTTACCATTGAAAAACGTCCAGAAATGATTGAAGCTACTGACTGAATGAAAGTAGCTGGCATCTCACTCTCTTTGAATCTTCTTTATCATGCTAAGAGGAGCAGGAAAAAGCAAAAAATTTCAGACTTGCACCTTGCAATGCGGAGAAATTACTGTTTGTGCATTTACAATATTCATTGATTTTTGCCATTGAAAAACATCATGTTATTCATATACCAGAAATGTTTGAAGCTACTGACTGAATGAAAGGAGCTGGCATCTCACTCTCTTTGAATCTTCTTTATCATGCTAAGAGGAGCAGGAAAAAGCAAAAAATTTCAGAATTGCACCTTGCAATGCGGAGAAATTACTGTTTGTGCATTTACAATATTCATTGATTTTTGCCATTGAAAAACATCATGTTATTCATATACCAGAAATGTTTGAAGCTACTGACTGAATGAAAGGAGCTGGCATCTCACTCTCTTTGAATCTTCTTTATCATGCTAAGAGGAGCAGGAAAAAGCAAAAAATTTCAGAATTGCAACTTGCAATGCGGAGAAATTACTGTTTGTGCATTTACAAAATTCATTGATTTTTGCCATTGAAAAACATCATGTTATTCATATACCAGAAATGTTTGAAGCTACTGACTGAATGAAAGGAGCTGGCATCTCACTCTCTTTGAATCATGTTTATCATGCTAAGAGGAGCAGGAAAAAGCAAAAAATTTCAGAATTGCACCTTGCAATGCGGAGAAATTACTGTTTGTGCATTTACAATATTCATTGATTTTTGCCATTGAAAAACATCCAGAAATGATTGAAGCTACTGACTGAATGAAAGGAGCTGGCATCTCACTCTCTTTGAATCTTCTTTATCATGCTAAGAGGAACAGGTAAAAGCAAAAAATTTCAGAATTGCACCTTGCAATGCGGAGAAATTACTGTTTGTGCATTTACAATATTCATTGATTTTTGCCATTGAAAAACGTCCAGAAATGATTGAAGCTACTGACTGATAGAAAGGAGCTGGCATCTCACTCTCTTTGAGCCTTGTTTATCATGCTAAGAGGAGCAGGAAAAAGCAAAAAATTTCAGAATTGCACCTTGCAATGCGGAGAAATTACTGTTTGTGCATTTGCAATATTCATTGATTTTTGCCATTGAAAAACGTCCAGAAATGATTGAAGCTACTGACTGAATGAAAGGAGCTGGCATCTCACTCTCTTTGAATCTTCTTTATCATGCTAAGAGGAGCAGGAAAAAGCAAAAAATTTCAGAATTGCACCTTGCAATGTGGAGAAATTACTGTTTGTGCATTTACAATATTCATTGATTTTTACCATTGAAAAACGTCCAGAAATGATTGAAGCTACTGACTGAATGAAAGTAGCTGGCATCTCACTCTCTTTGAATCTTCTTTATCATGCTAAGAGGAGCAGGAAAAAGCAAAAAATTTCAGACTTGCACCTTGCAATGCGGAGAAATTACTGTTTGTGCATTTACAATATTCATTGATTTTTGCCATTGAAAAACATCATGTTATTCATATACCAGAAATGTTTGAAGCTACTGACTGAATGAAAGGAGCTGGCATCTCACTCTCTTTGAATCTTCTTTATCATGCTAAGAGGAGCAGGAAAAAGCAAAAAATTTCAGAATTGCACCTTGCAATGCGGAGAAATTACTGTTTGTGCATTTACAATATTCATTGATTTTTGCCATTGAAAAACATCATGTTATTCATATACCAGAAATGTTTGAAGCTACTGACTGAATGAAAGGAGCTGGCATCTCACTCTCTTTGAATCTTCTTTATCATGCTAAGAGGAGCAGGAAAAAGCAAAAAATTTCAGAATTGCACCTTGCAATGTGGAGAAATTACTGTTTGTGCATTTACAATATTCATTGATTTTTACCATTGAAAAACGTCCAGAAATGATTGAAGCTACTGACTGAATGAAAGTAGCTGGCATCTCACTCTCTTTGAATCTTCTTTATCATGCTAAGAGGAGCAGGAAAAAGCAAAAAATTTCAGACTTGCACCTTGCAATGCGGAGAAATTACTGTTTGTGCATTTACAATATTCATTGATTTTTGCCATTGAAAAACATCATGTTATTCATATACCAGAAATGTTTGAAGCTACTGACTGAATGAAAGGAGCTGGCATCTCACTCTCTTTGAATCTTATTTATCATGCTAAGAGGAGCAGGAAAAAGCAAAAAATTTCAGAATTGCAACTTGCAATGCGGAGAAATTACTGTTTGTGCATTTACAAAATTCATTGATTTTTGCCATTGAAAAACATCATGTTATTCATATACCAGAAATGTTTGAAGCTACTGACTGAATGAAAGGAGCTGGCATCTCACTCTCTTTGAATCATGTTTATCATGCTAAGAGGAGCAGGAAAAAGCAAAAAATTTCAGAATTGCACCTTGCAATGCGGAGAAATTACTGTTTGTGCATTTACAATATTCATTGATTTTTGCCATTGAAAAACGTCCAGAAATGATTGAAGCTACTGACTGAATGAAAGGAGCTGGCATCTCACTCTCTTTGAATCTTCTTTATCATGCTAAGAGGAGCAGGAAAAAGCAAAAAATTTCAGAATTGCACCTTGCAATGTGGAGAAATTACTGTTTGTGCATTTACAATATTCATTGATTTTTGCCATTGAAAAACATCATGTTATTCATATACCAGAAATGATTGAAGCTACTGACTGAATGAAAGGAGCTGGCATCTCACTCTCTTTGAATCTTCTTTATCATGCTAAGAGGAGCAGGAAAAAGTAAAAAATTTCAGAATTGCACCTTGCAATGCGGAGAAATTACTGTTTGTGCATTTATAATATTCAATGATTTTTGCCATTGAAAAACGTCCAGAAATGATTGAAGCTACTGACTGAACGAAAGGAGCTGGCATCTCACTCTCTTTGAATCTTCTTTATCATGCTAAGAGGAGCAGGAAAAAGCAAAAAATTTCAGAATTGCACCTTGCAATGCGGAGAAATTACTGTTTGTGCATTTACAATATTCATTGATTTTTGCCATTGAAAAACATCATGTTATTCATATACCAGAAATGTTTGAAGCTACTGACTGAATGAAAGGAGCTGGCATCTCACTCTCTTTGAATCTTCTTTATCATGCTAAGAGGAGCAGGAAAAAGCAAAAAATTTCAGAATTGCACCTTGCAATGCGGAGAAATTACTGTTTGTGCATTTACAATTTTCATTGATTTTTGCCATTGAAAAACGTCCAGAAATGATTGAAGCTACTGATTGAATGAAAGGAGCTGGCATCTCACTCTCTTTGAATCTTCTTTATCATGCTAAGAGGAGCAGGTAAAAGCAAAAAATTTCAGAATTGCACCTTGCAATGCGGAGAAATTACTGTTTGTGCATTTACAATATTCATTGATTTTTGCCATTGAAAAACGTCCAGAAATGATTGAAGCTACTGACTGATAGAAAGGAGCTGGCATCTCACTCTCTTTGAGCCTTGTTTATCATGCTAAGAGGAGCAGGAAAAAGCAAAAAATTTCAGAATTGCACCTTGCAATGCGGAGAAATTACTGTTTGTGCATTTGCAATATTCATTGATTTTTGCCATTGAAAAACGTCCAGAAATGATTGAAGCTACTGACTGAATGAAAGGAGCTGGCATCTCACTCTCTTTGAATCTTCTTTATCATGCTAAGAGGAGCAGGAAAAAGCAAAAAGTTTCAGAATTGCACCTTGCAATGCGGACAAATTACTGTTTGTGCATTTACAATATTCATTGATTTTTGCCATTGAAAAACATCATGTTATTCATATACCAGAAATGATTGAAGCTACTGACTGAATGAAAGGAGCTGGCATCTCACTCTCTTTGAATCTTCTTTATCATGCTAAGAGGAGCAGGAAAAAGTAAAAAATTTCAGAATTGCACCTTGCAATGCGGAGAAATTACTGTTTGTGCATTTATAATATTCAATGATTTTTGCCATTGAAAAACGTCCAGAAATGATTGAAGCTACTGACTGAACGAAAGGAGCTGGCATCTCACTCTCTTTGAATCTTCTTTATCATGCTAAGAGGAGCAGGAAAAAGCAAAAAATTTCAGAATTGCACCTTGCAATGCGGAGAAATTACTGTTTGTGCATTTACAATATTCATTGATTTTTGCCATTGAAAAACGTCCAGAAATGATTGAAGCTACTGACTGAATGAAAGGAGCTGGCATCTCACTCTCTTTGAATCTTCTTTATCATGCTAAGAGGAGCAGGAAAAAGCAAAAAATTTCAGAATTGCACCTTGCAATGCGGAGAAATTACTGTTTGTGCATTTACAATATTCATTGACTTTTGCCATTGAAAAACATCATGTTATTCATATACCAGAAATGTTTGAAGCTACTGACTGAATGAAAGGAGCTGACATCTCACTCTCTTTGAATCTTCTTTATCATGCTAAGAGGAGCAGGAAAAAGCAAAAAATTTCAGAATTGCACCTTGCAATGCGGAGAAATTACTGTTTGTGCATTTACAATATTCATTGATTTTTGCCATTGAAAAACGTCCAGAAATGATTGAAGCTACTGACTGAATGAAAGGAGCTGGCATCTCACTCTCTTTGAATCTTCTTTATCATGCTAAGAGGAGCAGGAAAAAGCAAAAAATTTCAGAATTGCAGCTTGCAATGCGGAGAAATTACTGTTTGTGCATTTACAATATTCATTGATTTTTGCCATTGAAAAACATCATGTTATTCATATACCAGAAATGTTTGAAGCTACTGACTGAATGAAAGGAGCTGGCATCTCACTCTCTTTGAATCTTCTTTATCATGCTAAGAGGAGCAGGAAAAAGCAAAAAATTTCAGAATTGCACCTTGCAATGTGGAGAAATTACTGTTTGTGCATTTACAATATTCATTGATTTTTACCATTGAAAAACGTCCAGAAATGATTGAAGCTACTGACTGAATGAAAGTAGCTGGCATCTCACTCTGTTTGAATCTTCTTTATCATGCTAAGAGGAGCAGGAAAAAGCAAAAAATTTAAGACTTGCACCTTGCAATGCGGAGAAATTACTGTTTGTGCATTTACAATATTCTTTGATTTTTGCCATTGAAAAACATCATGTTATTCATATACCAGAAATGTTTGAAGCTACTGACTGAATGAAAGGAGCTGGCATCTCACTCTCTTTGAATCTTCTTTATCATGCTAAGAGGAGCAGGAAAAAGCAAAAAATTTCAGAATTGCACCTTGCAATGCGGAGAAATTACTGTTTGTGCATTTACAATATTCATTGATTTTTGCCATTGAAAAACGTCCAGAAATGATTGAAGCTACTGACTGAATGAAAGGAGCTGGTATCTCACTCTCTTTGAATATTCTTTATCATGCTAAGAGGAGCAGGAAAAAGCAAAAAATTTCAGAATTGCACCTTGCAATGCGGAGAAATTACTGTTTGTGCATTTACAATATTCATTGATTTTTGCCATTGAAAAACGTCCAGAAATGATTGAAGCTACTGACTGAATGAAAGGAGCTGGCATCTCACTCTCTTTGAATCTTCTTTATCATGCTAAGAGGAGCAGGAAAAAGCAAAAAATTTCAGAATTGCACCTTGCAATGCGGAGAAATTACTGTTTGTGCATTTACAATATTCATTGATTTTTGCCATTGAAAAACATGTTATTCATATACCAGAAATGTTTGAAGCTACTGACTGAATGAAAGGAGCTGGCACCTCACTCTCTTTGAATCTTCTTTATCATGCTAAGAGGAGCGGGAAAAAGCAAAAAATTTCAGAATTGCACCTTGCAATGCGGAGAAATTACTGTTTGTGCATTTACAATATTCATTGATTTTTGCCATTGAAAAACGTCCAGAAATGATTGAAGGTACTGACTGAATGAAAGGAGCTGGCATCTCACTCTCTTTGAATCTTCTTTATCATGCTAAGAGGAGCAGGAAAAAGCAAAAAATTTCAGAATTGCACCTTGCAATGCGGAGAAATTACTGTTTGTGCATTTACAATATTCATTGATTTTTGCCATTGAAAAACGTCCAGAAATGATTGAAGCTACTGACTGAATGAAAGGAGCTGGCATCTCACTCTCTTTGAATCTTCTTTATCATGCTAAGAGGAGCAGGAAAAAGCAAAAAATTTCAGAATTGCACCTTGCAATGCGGAGAAATTACTGTTTGTGCATTTACAATATTCATTGATTTTTGCCATTGAAAAACATCATGTTATTCATATACCAGAAATGTTTGAAGCTACTGACTGAATGAAAGGAGCTGGCATCTCACTCTCTTTGAATCTTCTTTATCATGCTAAGAGGAGCAGGAAAAAGCAAAAAATTTCAGAATTGCACCTTGCAATGTGGAGAAATTACTGTTTGTGCATTTACAATATTCATTGATTTTTACCATTGAAAAACGTCCAGAAATGATTGAAGCTACTGACTGAATGAAAGTAGCTGGCATCTCACTCTCTTTGAATCTTCTTTATCATGCTAAGAGGAGCAGGAAAAAGCAAAAAATTTCAGACTTGCACCTTGCAATGCGGAGAAATTACTGTTTGTGCATTTACAATATTCATTGATTTTTGCCATTGAAAAACATCATGTTATTCATATACCAGAAATGTTTGAAGCTACTGACTGAATGAAAGGAGCTGGCATCTCACTCTCTTTGAATCTTCTTTATCATGCTAAGAGGAGCAGGAAAAAGCAAAAAATTTCAGAATTGCACCTTGCAATGCGGAGAAATTACTGTTTGTGCATTTACAATATTCATTGATTTTTGCCATTGAAAAACATCATGTTATTCATATACCAGAAATGTTTGAAGCTACTGACTGAATGAAAGGAGCTGGCATCTCACTCTCTTTGAATCTTCTTTATCATGCTAAGAGGAGCAGGAAAAAGCAAAAAATTTCAGAATTGCACCTTGCAATGTGGAGAAATTACTGTTTGTGCATTTACAATATTCATTGATTTTTACCATTGAAAAACGTCCAGAAATGATTGAAGCTACTGACTGAATGAAAGTAGCTGGCATCTCACTCTCTTTGAATCTTCTTTATCATGCTAAGAGGAGCAGGAAAAAGCAAAAAATTTCAGACTTGCACCTTGCAATGCGGAGAAATTACTGTTTGTGCATTTACAATATTCATTGATTTTTGCCATTGAAAAACATCATGTTATTCATATACCAGAAATGTTTGAAGCTACTGACTGAATGAAAGGAGCTGGCATCTCACTCTCTTTGAATCTTCTTTATCATGCTAAGAGGAGCAGGAAAAAGCAAAAAATTTCAGAATTGCACCTTGCAATGCGGAGAAATTACTGTTTGTGCATTTACAATATTCATTGATTTTTGCCATTGAAAAACGTCCAGAAATGATTGAAGCTACTGACTGAATGAAAGGAGCTGGCATCTCACTCTCTTTGAATCTTGTTTATCATGCTAAGAGGAGCAGGAAAAAGCAAAAAATTTCAGAATTGCACCTTGCAATGCGGAGAAATTACTGTTTGTGCATTTACAATATTCATTGATTTTTGCCATTGAAAAACGTCCAGAAATGATTGAAGCTACTGACTGAATGAAAGGAGCTGGCATCTCACTCTCTTTGAATCTTCTTTATCATGCTAAGAGGAGCAGGAAAAAGCAAAAAATTTCAGAATTGCACCTTGCAATGCGGAGAAATTACTGTTTGTGCATTTACAATATTCATTGATTTTTGCCATTGAAAAACATCATGTTATTCATATACCAGAAATGATTGAAGCTACTGACTGAATGAAAGGAGCTGGCATCTCACTCTCTTTGAATCTTCTTTATCATGCTAAGAGGAGCAGGAAAAAGTAAAAAATTTCAGAATTGCACCTTGCAATGCGGAGAAATTACTGTTTGTGCATTTATAATATTCAATGATTTTTGCCATTGAAAAACGTCCAGAAATGATTGAAGCTACTGACTGAACGAAAGGAGCTGGCATCTCACTCTCTTTGAATCTTCTTTATCATGCTAAGAGGAGCAGGAAAAAGCAAAAAATTTCAGAATTGCACCTTGCAATGCGGAGAAATTACTGTTTGTGCATTTACAATATTCATTGATTTTTGCCATTGAAAAACGTCCAGAAATGATTGAAGCTACTGACTGAATGAAAGGAACTGGCATCTCACTCTCTTTGAATCTTCTTTATCATGCTAAGAGGAGCAGGAAAAAGCAAAAAATTTCAGAATTGCACCTTGCAATGCGGAGAAATTACTGTTTGTGCATTTACAATATTCATTGATTTTTGCCATTGAAAAACATCATGTTATTCATATACCAGAAATGTTTGAAGCTACTGACTGAATGAAAGGAGCTGACATCTCACTCTCTTTGAATCTTCTTTATCATGCTAAGAGGAGCAGGAAAAAGCAAAAAATTTCAGAATTGCACCTTGCAATGCGGAGAAATTACTGTTTGTGCATTTACAATATTCATTGATTTTTGCCATTGAAAAACGTCCAGAAATGATTGAAGCTACTGACTGAATGAAAGGAGCTGGCATCTCACTCTCTTTGAATCTTCTTTATCATGCTAAGAGGAGCAGGAAAAAGCAAAAAATTTCAGAATTGCACCTTGCAATGCGGAGAAATTACTGTTTGTGCATTTACAATATTCATTGATTTTTGCCATTGAAAAACTTCATGTTATTCATATACCAGAAATGTTTGAAGCTACTGACTGAATGAAAGGAGCTGGCATCTCACTCTCTTTGAATCTTCTTTATCATGCTAAGAGGAGCAGGAAAAAGCAAAAAATTTCAGAATTGCACCTTGCAATGCGGAGAAATTACTGTTTGTGCATTTACAATATTCATTGATTTTTGCCATTAAAAAACGTCCAGAAATGATTGAAGCTACTGACTGAATGAAAGGAGCTGGTATCTCACTCTCTTTGAATATTCTTTATCATGCTAAGAGGAGCAGGAAAAAGCAAAAAATTTCAGAATTGCACCTTGCAATGCGGAGAAATTACTGTTTGTGCATTTACAATATTCATTGATTTTTGCCATTGAAAAACGTCCAGAAATGATTGAAGCTACTGACTGAATGAAAGGAGCTGGCATCTCACTCTCTTTGAATCTTCTTTATCATGCTAAGAGGAGCAGGAAAAAGCAAAAAATTTCAGAATTGCACCTTGCAATGCGGAGAAATTACTGTTTGTGCATTTACAATATTCATTGATTTTTGCCATTGAAAAACGTCCAGAAATGATTGAAGCTACTGACTGAATGAAAGGAACTGGCATCTCACTCTCTTTGAATCTTCTTTATCATGCTAAGAGGAGCAGGAAAAAGCAAAAAATTTCAGAATTGCACCTTGCAATGCGGAGAAATTACTGTTTGTGCATTTACAATATTCATTGATTTTTGCCATTGAAAAACATCATGTTATTCATATACCAGAAATGTTTGAAGCTACTGACTGAATGAAAGGAGCTGACATCTCACTCTCTTTGAATCTTCTTTATCATGCTAAGAGGAGCAGGAAAAAGCAAAAAATTTCAGAATTGCACCTTGCAATGCGGAGAAATTACTGTTTGTGCATTTACAATATTCATTGATTTTTGCCATTGAAAAACGTCCAGAAATGATTGAAGCTACTGACTGAATGAAAGGAGCTGGCATCTCACTCTCTTTGAATCTTCTTTATCATGCTAAGAGGAGCAGGAAAAAGCAAAAAATTTCAGAATTGCACCTTGCAATGCGGAGAAATTACTGTTTGTGCATTTACAATATTCATTGATTTTTGCCATTGAAAAACTTCATGTTATTCATATACCAGAAATGTTTGAAGCTACTGACTGAATGAAAGGAGCTGGCATCTCACTCTCTTTGAATCTTCTTTATCATGCTAAGAGGAGCAGGAAAAAGCAAAAAATTTCAGAATTGCACCTTGCAATGCGGAGAAATTACTGTTTGTGCATTTACAATATTCATTGATTTTTGCCATTGAAAAACATCATGTTATTCATATACCAGAAATGTTTGAAACTACTGACTGAATGAAAGGAGCTGGCATCTCACTCTCTTTGAATCTTCTTTATCATGCTAAGAGGAGCAGGAAAAAGCAAAAAATTTCAGAATTGCACCTTGCAATGTGGAGAAATTACTGTTTGTGCATTTACAATATTCATTGATTTTTACCATTGAAAAACGTCCAGAAATGATTGAAGCTACTGACTGAATGAAAGTAGCTGGCATCTCACTCTCTTTGAATCTTCTTTATCATGCTAAGAGGAGCAGGAAAAAGCAAAAAATTTCAGACTTGCACCTTGCAATGCGGAGAAATTACTGTTTGTGCATTTACAATATTCATTGATTTTTGCCATTGAAAAACATCATGTTATTCATATACCAGAAATGTTTGAAGCTACTGACTGAATGAAAGGAGCTGGCATCTCACTCTCTTTGAATCTTCTTTATCATGCTAAGAGGAGCAGGAAAAAGCAAAAAAATTCAGAATTGCACCTTGCAATGCGGAGAAATTACTGTTTGTGCATTTACAATATTCATTGATTTTTGCCATTGAAAAACGTCCAGAAATGATTGAAGCTACTGACTGAATGAAAGGAGCTGGCATCTCACTCTCTTTGAATCTTCTTTATCATGCTAAGAGGAGCAGGAAAAAGCAAAAAATTTCAGAATTGCACCTTGCAATGCGGAGAAATTACTGTTTGTGCATTTACAATATTCATTGATTTTTGCCATTGAAAAACATGTTATTCATATACCAGAAATGTTTGAAGCTACTGACTGAATGAAAGGAGCTGGCACCTCACTCTCTTTGAATCTTCTTTATCATGCTAAGAGGAGCGGGAAAAAGCAAAAAATTTCAGAATTGCACCTTGCAATGCGGAGAAATTACTG